>NC_083109.1:39130457-39806405 GCF_949774975.1 Lagenorhynchus albirostris | reverse complement strand
CATGGCTGCGGCTCCTCTTCTCCATGTGATGGGGGACTCAATGCACAGTAGCCCGGCCGCTGGCAGGTCTCTGTGGCTCCTCCCTGCCTGGCACCAACTCAACAGTAGAGCCTGGGGAAGAAAAGCCTTCCAAATTTTAAATAAGATTTCTTCAAGCCATGCAATCATAGAATCGACTCTACTTCCTGACAGCATCCACTGCAGAGCAAAGATTCAATTCCTTGAACCTCCCCCTAGACCACCCAACTCAAGCCCAGATCCTATAGTATAGAAACTTGAAAACTTACCTTGCTTTTAATGAGAGACCTCAAACTTCTCCATGGCGTTTCCCTTGTTTTAATGAGTAATAAATCAACTTGTTCAACCACAGGTCTATTCCTGGTGCCCACTGGCTGGAGAGCACTGACAATGTAGAACGAAGAGCCCTTCTAGGGGTACATCCCTGGAAACCTGGTTAGAGACACACTTCGAAGGACTGTGGCTTAAACAAAAATTGAAATTACCACCAAAGAAGATAACTTCAAGTCACAAGGTCAAGTTGTGACCTCCCACTGATTGAACTGCTTATTTTAGTTTACAGTCAGCCCTCTGTAGTCATGGGTTTCGTATCTGTGGATTCAACCAACCATGGGTTAAAGATATTTGAAAAAAAATTCCAGGAAATTTTAAAAAGCAAAACTTGAATTTGCTGCATGCTGACAGCTATTTACATAGCATTTACATTGTATTTAAATACCTTTGAACAGCACAGTTTTGATAAATACTTACAGGGATTCACAGATATGGAGAGCCAACTGTAAAAATTTATACTATTTTCTACTGTGTGTGCTCCTAACCTCTCCGTTTTTCAGGGGTCAAATGTACAAGCATTTACATTGTATTAGGTATTATAAATAATCTAGAGAGAATTTAAAGTATATAGGAGGGTGAATGAAGGTTATATGCAAGTACTACACCGTATTATACAAGGGACTTGAGCATCTGTAGATTTTGGTATCAAGGGGACCGCTTTTTCACCCAGCCCCTGGCAGACAGGCCAGTGTCCTAAGTTCAGATTCATCACCCCAGGCCCTAGAATTCAGCCCAAATTATTGATCTCTGCCACAAGCATTGTGTTTAAGGAAGGTAGACACTCCTCATACCCAGGGCAAAGAAACGCTGCTTTTTTGTTTGTTTTTGCCTTCTCTGTGGTGTGGCAAGAACGTGATTCTAGGAGCTCCCGCAGCCATCTTGCACACACAGGGAAGGTTCTGCTGACACTTTGGGGAAGATGGGCTACAAGAGGGAAAGCCTTTTTCATCTGCGAGCGCATCGCAGAGATGCTGAGCCCGGCCGGGAGTCGCCTCCGCGCACCTGTTGGGAGGCAGGTGCGCGGCGTCCTCCCCGCGTGTCAGGACAGCGGGTCCCGTTCCTGCGCAGGAAGCGGGGCGGATGCGCTTGCCCAGCCCAGTGGCCTCCGGGCTCGGGGCGCCGGGGGCGGGAAGGAAGGGCTGCTCCTCCGGAGGCTGCAAACTGCGGAGAGCGGAGGCCCTTTGAAGTGCGCAGAGTTCAAGGGAACGACGGTGGTTTACTTGGTGCCCGTGATCCAGAGATGCTTCATCTGCTCTGAGTCAAGGAGAAAAACGAAGAGGAAAGGAAGAGAAGGAAGAGGTCGGTTCAGGCTCCGAAAAATGCAGACAATGGCTAAGCTTAGGCTGACACCTTGTGGCTGCGCTGGAAAAAGGCGTTTCACTAAGAAATTAGTGGAGTAGTTGGGGCATCTGTGCGGGGCGGAGGGAAGGCGTGAGGTCTGAGAACAAGAAGCTTGAAGTTTTAAAATTTCACCCACACTTTTTCTCCATTTCCCTTTTTTATTAGATGTCATAGTTCTTCAAGAGGCTTTTTCAGTATAGCTATAAGAAAGATACTATTTAAACTATAACGACTACAGGCAAACTTATTTCTGGCTAATAATTATTATGACAAATTCTGCTTCAGATGAATAAACCATTCACCTAATATCAATTGATGACTCTTTCCTTTAAATGGTCAACACAGTGAAATAAGCTTGAGTGATTCGTGTTGTTTTCTAACTAGAAGTTAAAAAATATATATATGCCTCATACATAATCTTCTTTATGGGTAGGATGTGTCCACATTTTACCTTGATGGACGTCAAGTGATGCCTGAGGTCACACAGCCAGCAAGTGGCGGAGGAGACCTTGAACCCAGATCCCGCAGACTCCAGAGCCCAGAGTGGAGCGTATGGCTCGACTTCCTTCTAATGGGTAGGGTGATAAGCAAGGACCCCGCTTGTCTCATTTAATGTTTGAGACCACCCTGTAAGATACACTGTCACACTCTTTTACAAATGAGGAAGCAGAAACTGAGGGCCATGGACGTTGGTTTTGTGGGGATCTGAACCTTGTCCTATCTGTTCCCAGAGCCTGTCCTTCTCAGGCCTCCCCATTTAGAGATAACCCATCCTCAGTTGCCCTTCTCCTCAGGCCTTCCTCCTTAACTTCTGTACAGCTCTGCATCTCTGGGCTGCAAGAAATTGTTCTTAGCCTTTGATGCTCTGGTCCTCCTTGAAATATGGGTTTATAAAGAATTATTTTTTTCCCAGGGACGTTTGCATTATAATAGACAAGGAGCTTCTGAACACAGAAAGCCTTTGGAATTTAAGAGTTTTTTTTTTTTTTGCGGTACGCGGGCCTCTCACTGTTGCGGCCTCTCCCGTTGTGGAGCACAAGCTCTGGATGCGCAGGCTCAGCGGCCATGGCTCACGGACCTAGCCGCTCTGCGGCATGTGGGATCTTCCTGGACCAGGGCACGAACCTGTGTCCCCTGCATTGGCAGGCAGACTCTCAACCACTGCGCCACCAGGGAAGCCCAAGCCTTTGGGATTTAAAAGGAGCATGTCAGACTGCAAGAAATATATGAGGTGAGGACGTTTGGGGGCATGTAACAAAGATCTCCTTTAAAAATAACCTTGCAAAGACAGTTTTGTCTTTGGCTGCGTAGGGCTTCCAGACATCAGATGACATATCTGGTATAATTGAAAATCCAACTGGAGGCAATCTCTTGTTTACTCAGCATCCTGGACAGATTTACCACCAGACCAATGCAAATGCCACCTGTGAGGAGCTGGAAGCTGACCCTAAAGCAAACGGAAGGTTTTTTTTTTTTCCCCTATCATTTTGAAAAACAATGTCTTTATAATGCCAAAATACGAGGGACCAGAACATTTTATTTTCCATTAACTTGTAGTTTCCATTTTTCCTAAAATAAATTTGAAAACCAGTGGCCAGTTAGCTGGTGTATATACAATATTTGTCTTCAGCATAGAATGACATTCATGGCACATCTATTAAGGGCTGGTAAGATCCTGCACCTAATTCCAATGTGGTGGGTTTTCCTCCACACTAAGCAATTATCTGACACCACCTGGGTGTCTTACAAGTCAGTTCTGACACTATCTACCTGGAAACAGCATCAGATTCCCAAGGTGAAGGGCTCAGTCCCAAAAGATTGCCTCCCACTTCAGATGCCAATTGTAAGTTCAGGTTGTCACCTGAACACCTGATCACCTGTCACCTGATCTTCTGATCAACAGAGTCCCACAACCCCCTCCCTTCCTTGGGTTCAATTAATTTGCTAGAGCAGCTCACAGAACTCAGGCGAGCAATGTACTCACTAGATTACTAGTTTATTACAAATTAAAAGATATAAATCAACAGCCAGAAAAAGAGATGCATTAGGGCAAAATATGGAGAGAAAATCACAGAACTTCTGTGCCTGACACTCCTCAAATTATTACATGTTCACTTACCTGGAGGCTCTCTGAACCCTGTCTTTTGGATTTTTATGGAGATCTCATTACAAAGGCACTGTTGATTAAATCATTGGCCATTGGTGATTAAACTCAATCTCTAGCCCTTCTCCCCTCCCTGGAAATCAGGGGGTGGGACTGAAAGTTCCAACTCTCTAATCATGATTGGTCCTCCTGTCAATCATTCCCCATCCTTAGGCACAACGATGACTGTACCTTTTTCCAATCACCTATCCCTGTGCTCCCCATGCCTCAGACCACCGTGCTTCTTTATTCTTTATCCCATAAATACCTGAGCCCCTTGCCTTCAGGGAGGTGGATCTGAGATTTGTTCTCCCATCTTCTCTCTGGATGCTTTGCGAATAAACCCTCTCTTCACTGCAAACCTCAGTGTTTGGGTTTGCTGCACATCTGGGTAGCTTTTGTACCCAGGTGTCCTGTGCTATGGGAGGCCCTCTTTCTTTTATCATCCAGTGGTCCCAAGCTGGAGCCCCCTTTGGGTGTGAGCAGGTATTTCTGAGAACACTGGAGAGCAAGGGAATGTTTCACGGGTCCACGTGTGCCCACAGCAGCTCATATTCCGTACGAATGCTCACCCCCACACCCCCTTCTGCTCTTCCAGGTCTGTGGCCCCCTTTTCCTCTTTGTATGTAGTTATCCTCTGTGAAAGGGAAACTAAGATGGAGTCAGTATTGCTCTAAAATAGAGCCCTGAGACCACGAAGGATGCAAGTCTCAGCCTGGATGGGTTTGACCTGAAGACATCATCCAGAACATCTGACAGCCTATCTACTTATCAGACCTTGTCCCTAAAGTAACTCATGCTTCCTTAAGGACAAACATTTTCTGACTGGAGTCAGAGTCCATCACGATTCTCATCAGGCAACTTTTACAACCTTGTTCTTTTTGTCTTCATAAGCCGCGACTCTCTCACTTCCTTGGAACACTCTTTGGGTTTTACCTGAAACTTGGTCTCCCAAATTGCAATTCTTAAGACACCCAAATAAACTCTTTTCTTATTTGCAGCCTCCTGCATCATTATCATTGTTATTATTTGGGGTTGACATCTCTCTGGTCCATTTTGACAAAGAATGTGGACAGGGATGATTCCTCAAAGAACAATTCACATGTGCTTTTTAAGTTCAACAGAACTTAATGATGCTTGAAGATAATATAAGGAAATCACAGTGCAGAAAAGGGAAACTTAAAATACCAGATACCCCTTGCCTAGAATTCATCAATTTACTTCGGCTCTGGGACCCTCCCTGCTTCCCATTTCAAGAGTTCAAGTTTTCAGGATTCTCCAGAGTGCAAACCTACAGCCTCCACCTCTGATCCCTGCCCAGGAAACAGCATATCAATTCACATCATAATAACGTCTAAGGGGAGCTCTGTTCTGGGAGGATGGTGGCTTCTTGTTTCTAAACAGGGCACTTCTTTCCCAGAAGCGCATCTCATTTCCGTTTCTTTACTCATTGAGTGTTTCTCCAGGGCGCTGGAGTGTTTGGTTACCATCTAAACGACTTGCCTAAAATGTCTCCTCCAAAATGCAGTTGTTTGCCCCCAATACGCATTTCATTTCTACCTTTAAATCCACAAGAAAGACACACTTAAAATGTGTTTTGTTTTGTTTTCAAATTCTAGCTCTATATTGGTTGGTGGCAAATAGATGAACTGCTCTCGGCCTCCAAGTGAAGACAGCAAAACATAGCCCCCAAAGGTGCTGTAAGGTTAAAATAAGGTAAGTATTCAAAAGCATCTTGCAAACTATAAAACACTAAGTAAATGCAAGCCACTAATGTCTCTTTTTTGTCTTCAGAATTACTTGACCCAATGCTTCTGAAGCTGATGGATTAGAGTTCATTAGTTACCAAGTGTGGTTCTGTTACATGCATTACATTGGAAAATGTGCCGAAATTGCTTTCTGTGTATTTTGTATTTATGCACTTTGTGTCTCTTGAGGTTAGTATTTTGAAATATATGAGCATGTTTTTTGAGTCTATGTTTCTGTGTGTATGACCTCTTCCTCCTCTAAAGGAGATTTGCTTTTTTTTTTTTTTTTTTTTTTGCTTCAAAGCAGGGGAATGAATAGAGTCCGGGGAGGAGGGAGTAAGGAAAACAGAATAGGATTAGGTCATTATAGCCAGTATTTAAAGAGAAAAAAATCTTCAGCTCCTGACATGAAATACAGGGTCCCCCTCACCCTTCCCACAAGGCAAGAATCTTGAAAATCAGGATTTTGAAGGCCAGAAAGTATTTTCTAACTTTGAAGGACTCTGCTTTTCTTCCATGGTGGAGAAGATACCCCTTCTGTTATAACCACTGGGATAAGATGTAGATACTCCACAGTGAAGGAAAGAAAAGATCAGCTAGAAGAGTTAATGCCCTAGAGGGGAAGGATATGATGAGGAAGAGAGGAAAATGTGAAGGGAGATGGAGAGGCAGCAATAGATCAGGTGCTGGAGACTGCTTCCTAAGCTGAAGCTGGATCTACTTGTGGGACAAGTTTCCATTAACCTCATTCAGCTGGGTGTGCAGCATCCCAGGAACCCTAGGGTTGGGCAAGCCTGAGAGGGCACACTACATGGAACCCCTATGTCTGCATAGGGCCACTGCCAGTGTTGTTACTGAAAGTGGGGTCCAGCTCCTTGCCGCTCAAGAGCCCATATAGAGCAAGCTTGCTGGAAAGGAAAGTTTGCTTTATTTTGGATAACGGCAACCGGGGGAGGGGAGGGTGGACACCTGTCCAAAGGCTGACTCCCCACAACTGACAACCAGTGGGCAAGAGCTTTTATAGACAGAGGGAGGGGGCTACATGCAGAAACAGCACAGTCAGCTCTGACAGTCCTCTTGAAATTGGTCATGCAGCGGTCTGATCCGCGTCATCTTGATTGTTTTCAGTACAATTACTCTTCAGTTCCGGGGCCAGTTTGTTCCCATATTCTTGAGGCCAGTTCTTGGAATTGTGGCAGCTTATGTCATGGTTACACGCTGGCCATCATGTAGTTAACTTTTTCCACCTGGCAGGGGTTTCAGTATGTACAAGACAGCTCACAGGATGTGGCTCAGAATATTATCTATAGCCCTTGAGGAGGAACTAAAGGTCCTTAACTATGCTTAGTGACTAAACTATTATTATTTAGTCTTGTTGGACTGTTTTCCTTTGTTTCTGCATTTTCTCACTTCTCTGATTATACCTACTCTTTGGCTAAGGTTTTCCCACAGACAAAAGGCAGGCAGAGGACACGGGGGCAAGGACCATAGGGTCCTGCTCTGTTTCAATGTGACATTACACCATGGTGCTGACAGCAGGAGCAGAAGAGGGAGTTGGTATAGACACATGTATCAGACCTTCCTTCTTAGACTAGCAGCTGCTTCTCAGGATGCCCTTACCCCAGCCTGGCGCAGTCCCATCTATGACATTTTCCTGGTGCAGTCTTTTTAGGCAGACAGAGGGAGAGTTTGAGTTGGGGATGGCATGGATGGGGCCTGAATGTTCTCATCCCCCTTACTCTCCTCCCCAAAGAGGGGAAAGAAAAATAGTTGGCAGAATGGGAGAAGGTCCCACCAGAGGATGCCACTATGGTGGGGCAAAGAGGTTCTGTCCTGGAGGGCTGCAAAGCGACCACATGATCCAGAATCACGTTAAGAGTCACTGCAGGGTGCTGGGCATGTTCTGTTTCTGGATATGGGTTCAGGTTATGGAGAATTTTGAGAAAGTTCACCCAGCTGTGCTCTTATGATTTGTACATATTTCTGTATGTACGTTATACTTCAGAAGAAAATGACTTTAAAAATCTGTACATATCATCTGCACTCTATCCCACAAAATGAAATAACACACACACACACACACACACACACACAAGCAGGTTGTAAGAAACATAAAGTCCATTACAGAGAAATTTTAAAATGCATTATTTTTTCCTGCACAGTTAAGATTAGTGTGAACAAAAGTGTACTTTTACTAAAGAGGAACACAAATCAGTGAACTTGGAAAACTCCCCAAATACAGTGGCTGTGATACCATATGGAAAAAAATCAAACTGCCTGGATATTTAATTTTAGAGCAGTATCAGCCAAAGTTCTCTAGATTAAATTCCAGGCTACAGCAGTTTAAGGACAGATTTAGGCATTGTTGCATCTAGATGCCTTTTTTTTTTTTTTTTTTGCGGTACGCAGGCCTCTCACTGTTGTGGCCTCTCTCATTGTGGAGCACAGGCTCCGGATGCGCAGGCTCAGCGGCCATGGCTCACGGGCCCAACCGTTCCTCGGCATGTGGGATCTTCCTGGACCGGGCATGAACCCGTGTCCCCTGCATCGGCAGGTGGACTCTCAACCACTGTTGCCACCAGGGAAGCCCTAGATGCCTTTTTAGATAGATGGCTTGTTGAAACAAATTTCATATATATTTTTTGTTATTTTTCTATATCTTTGGAAGCATCACATACTTTATAATATTCTTAGACGTCTTAAGCCAGCTTTAACTAGAATCTTCCCTAATCCTAAACTGAACCTTCCCCAACATAGGCTAAAATTCAGGAGGGTGTAGTGGAAAGCCCTGTAATTAGAACAAACAGGGTCTGTACTGGAGTTCGAAGGACCTTAGGTGGATCGCATAACTTCTTGGGATGTGCTGTATAATTGTGACCCTAAGTCCCTGAAGTTAGGTCAGATTTTGCAGGTTAAGGGCAAAATTCCCTATAAGACTTCCCTCATTTCAGATACCAGACACAGGCTCAGGGGTTCCTAGGCCATCTGTACTTCCAACCAACTGGATACAAATTTAGGGGTTCCAGTGTCCCCTAAGGTCCTATAATTTGCTAGAATTCCCTCAGGACTCAGGAAGGGGCTATACTTATGATTAATTAGTTTTTATCAAAAAGGTTACACATGAGGAACAACTAAATGAACAGATGCACAGAGTGATGTCTGGGAGGATCCCAAATGTGAAACTTGAATGCCCTCAGGACTGGTCACCTTCCTGACACATTGACGTATGATCACCATCCAGCAAAGCTCGCTTGAGATTCGAGTGTCCAGATTTTTTACAGGGATTTCATGATGTTGGCCTGATTGATTGAATCATTGGCCACATGATTGAATTCAATCAAGCTCCCCTCCCTCCAAAGAGGTTATGCTGATATCATGTGACCTTCAAATAACATGGTTGGTCTTTCCAGCATGGAGGACCCCCATCCTGAAACTAGGGTTCTACTGTGAGTTACCTCAATAGCATAAACTCAGGTATGGCCCAAGGCTCCCCACCATAAACGACAGAGACATTCCTATTACTTGGGAACTTCCAAGGGTTTAGCGGCTCCTTCCCAGATCCCAGGGGCAAAAACCAGGCAAATTCTTGATCAGATAACAAGCTGTTTGTCCCCATGGTGTTGCTGTGAGGATATCTATGTGATGAGGAATTGCAAAACAGAGAACACCTTTTCCTGATTATAGACCCATCTAGAGGAACGAAAAGACACAGCTCTGTAACCTGAGTGCCGCTTCCTCATATTCTGTTTGGGCATCTTGCTAGAATGTCAAAAGGAAGCCGAGTTGACCACATACAACTGAATTGTCCCCCAGCTGCGGTCCCTCAATAGCCTGCCTTTGAAGGAGAGGATCTTAGTGTCTCAGTGGGCTGCTCTGTGGAATGCGAGGGCCAGATAATCCTTTTCTCAGACTCAGCACTGTTGAGGTCCTGCCTGACGGTAAGCAGATGGTGTTGGTGCCCATCATATCTTCTTGTCCTGACAGCCTCAGTTCACTGGCCTTCACCTGCTGGTACCCGCATTTCTTTGTCTAAGGGCTTTCTGTGGCCGCTGAAGCCTGTTTTGCTCCCAGGAGGTGCTGGGAACTGACACCACACTCCTCACCCCAGCAGCCTCAACCAATGACTTACAAGACTTGGTGTGTACATTACCCAGCTCCCTCACCTGCTCAGGTGGGTTATTTCAGAGGTGCTAGGTTCGGTACTGGTCCCAGACTTCCTGGAGTCACCCCGGTGACACCTGGCTTGACAATAAATTCCTTACTGGTGATAAACTTCCTCCCTGTCTGCTGTCCCCATTCCTTCCTGGTGTTTATCACCCAAATAAATGCCCATAAATTCTTGACTCAGGGTCTGTTTCTGGGGAAACCTGCACTAAAACAATGACCAATGATGTTAGTTTCCATTACTGGCTCTAGGTAAGGTCCTCTTGATAAATGACTCTCATTTCTATTGTCCCTGAGATCTAGCCTCTGTCTTCACAAGTGGCCACACAAGAAAGCTGAGAAGGAAGTGGGGTCTTGGTTTATTTTGGTGTGTGTGTGTATGCACAGCCTGTTTATTTTTCAAAATTAAATATTTCTTCAGCATTTGAGGGGCAGCTTTTTCCTTACTGATATTCTGTATATTGATATATCCATACTGATAGCCTGGAGTTTAGTATAGCCCCAAAGACATAAAGCTAAAATAGGTTAAAGAAAGAAAAACTGTCTGTTCCTTAAGGAAAATGATCAGACTTCTTACCATCTTCATTTATCAGGGAGAACTGTGATTTTATAAGAGATGAAATACAGCAAGTGTTTGTTCAGCTCTCTCCATTGTTCCTTCCCCTCCTTTATCACTTTCCATTCCTTCCCTGCAGGTGGTCTTTTCTGGACCTCTCCCACCCCCTGCAGACACCTTAAAATACTAAGTGAAGTAAGTCACACAGAGAAAGACAAATATCGTATGATATCACTTACATGTGGAATCTAAAAAAAAAGATAAAAATGAACGTATTTACAAAACAGAAAGAGACTCACAAACAAACTTATGGTTACCAAAGAGGAAACATTGCAGGGAGGGATAAATTAGGAGTTTGGGATTAACAGATTCACACTACTATATATAAAATTGATAACCAAGAAGGACCTACTATATAGCACAGGGATCTATCCTCAATATCTTGTAATAACCTATACTGGAAAAGAATCTGAAAAATAATAGATTTATATATATATAAAACTGAACAACTTTGCTGTACACTTGAAGCCAACACAACATTGTAAATCAACTACACTCCAAAAAAACCCAAATAAATAAATAAATAAGGAAGCCAAGCTTTAGATAACACCTCCAGACACTGCCTCAGGGCTAACACATTTCTACATAACAACATACCTCCTACATTTTTACCTTTTGCTAAATTATTTGGAGAAAAGAGTTCAAGTATTGGTAGTTATAATATTATTTAGAAACTTGGGTGTACTTAGAGTCATGAGTTATAGCTGTAAGTCTTGAGTAACTTAACTGGCTTCAGGCATAAATTTCCTAGATAGATAGATAGATAAACTGGACTTGATCAAGAGTCGGATGAAGAGAAATGTCTTTTAAAATGTACAAGAACTCTTTTTTTTGTTTGTTTGTAAATCATGGCAGATGCCATCTACCTTTAAGAGGTTTCATGCAAGAATAAAGCCTAGCTTATAACAGTTAAATGGCTTGAAAATCTTTTCAATAACCAACAATCTACTGTGAAATATGTACTTTGCTTCAGGAAAAAGAGGGGGGCAGGGATAAGGCATTCTTTCCATCGCCGAGCCTAAGTGGTTTTGTCAGTGACACCAAGCCTGGGCTTCTCTTTGAAACTGAAATGCCAGGGAGAGGTAATGATTTCTCTCAGTGTTTCCCATTGGATAATTCAGGTTGGTATTTTAAAAACTCAGGTTGTTTCAAAATGAATGGGACTGAGAGACAAAAAGGGGAGATATTTCGGTTACTGTTGATGTGTTTACTGGAACTGCAAGATAAGAGGAGATGGTTCATAGCCAGTAAAAATTCTTAAATCAAATTTAATAGGGATTTGGGATTTTCAGCGTTCTGCAATTCTCCCTTTGAGAATTAGAGTGTGGTGTTTTATGGCGGTGATCGTGCCTTGAAGTTTTTCTGTGGAAAAAGGAGTTTGCCATAAAGACATAGGATGTGTAACTAAACTATAATTTATTTTGTTGTTAGAGCCTGTCTTCACTTTTTATGGCCTGCATTTGTTTTTCAGTAAAACAAGGCAAATCCTTTTATCCAGGCAAGCATGTTTTCATAGCTCTCTTGCAAAAATGCTCAAATTTCTGCAATATGCACAACACAGAGGGTGCTTTTATGAGGAAGACATTTGTAATAGCTGTGGTGAAAAGCCAACTTTCCACACTATGGAAATTTTCCAGTTGGTACCACTTTCATGTCCCTGTGGACTTAAAGGGTTAATGCTAATGAACTAGTGAAAATTGGTGTCTCCTGTGGTCTAGTAAAGTTGTGGTTTTTTTTGGGGGGAGGGCTTTGTGGGTAGAGGGACGGTCTGATTTGTACTAAAGACTTTTAATCTTCTTGTGTTCATAGTTTGGGTGTGTTTTCCCATCAATCAAGCATACGTAATAAACATTTCTTCCTCCTAGAGGAGACAAAAGAAAATGAATGAATGCTGAAAAGTGATAACTTTACGTTAAAAAGGGTGTTATTGATTTGCTCTGTGCTGTATAAATTATTCATAACAAGAAGGAGAAAGCAGAGGTGCTTAGGGATACAACATTTATTAAAAAGTCATAATGTTAAAAGTAGGGAAGACTTGGGCTTCCCTGGTGGCGCAGTGGTTGAGAATCTGCCTGCCAATGCGGGGGACACGGGTTCGAGCCCTGGTCTGGGAAGATCCCACATGCCGCGGAGCAACTAGGCCCCTGAGCCACAGCTACTGAGCCTGCGCGTCTGGAGCCTGTGCTCCGCAACAAGAGAGGCCGCGATAGTGAGAGGCCCGTGCACCACGATGAAGAGTGGCCCCCGCTCGCCGCAACTAGAGAAAGCCCTCACACAGAAACGAAGACCCAACACAGCCCAAAATAAATAAACAAACAAATTAATTAATTAATTTTAAAAAAAGTAGGGAAGACTTGAGAGTTAGAGATAAAGGAATTTTCCATTCTCTGATCTCTAATTCAGATCTCCCCCTATAGTCTTTTACAGCCAGATGAGTACTGGGTAAAAGAAGAATTAGCACATGACGACTCTATTACTTGGAAGGGTGTGTACAAGACTATCAATTAGGCTTAATGCTTCAGTTAGGGTGTTTTTACTGAGTTTTCAACCTCTAACTTATTTGACTGCCTTCCCTGGTTCCTTAAATAGATTCATCTTTACTCTGATTTCTCTCTCTCTGTCTCTATCTCTCAATCTTTCTTGATCTATATTTCAAACAGTCTATATTTCAATGAGTATAGTCTTTACTTACCAATCTTTATATACATATTTGAAGACAAATTTTAAATCTGACAGTGCCAAATTTTGATGACAATGTGAAGGAACAGGAACTTTTATATATGCCTAATAGCAATATAAATTTTTATAATTTGGTAAATTTTTTTTTTACAATTTGGTAATATTTTATAAGGTAGAAAATTTGCATTCTATAACTCATTGCTTCCCCTCCAATGTCTTCTTAATTGGTGAATGGAGTTAATAATATATCTCCTTCACAGAATTCTTAGCAGTTAATGAATTAGTAACTATAAAAAAAACTAATAAAATTTAGCTCTTAATATCATTAATAGTAGTAGTTATAGTAAGGATAATAGTATCTCTATTATTCTAGTTAATTCTGCCTCATAGAAAACTTGTATATATCCCCAAAGAGACCCAGAACATCATTGTTTACAATAGCAAAAACTTTTGAAACAACCTATTCATCAAAAAAGTAATGGATACGTTAATTGTGGTGTATTCGCATAATGGGATACTATATAGACAGTACTTGGATCAACAGGGATGAATCTCAGAAATACATTGTCAGAGGAGGAATTTCCCCCTCTACTCCTCTTGTGTTCTTGTAGGTAGACTAATAATAAAATTGATACAAAACAGATTAACAGGAGAAAAAAGTTTAATTCCTGCACACAGAGATCTCATAGGAATTGGACATAGGAAGTGGCCAAAGCAGGCAGCTTTCATATATTTTAGACAAAGAATAAATTTGAGAGGAAGTGACAGGACAAAGAAACTTAGATTTGAGTGTTTAATTAGTAAGGAACTTAATAGCTTGGGCTTGGGTGGTAAATTAGTAAAGAAGTAACAAAGTTTGTTCCTATAGGCTTCTCAGCCCTGAATTCCCCATCTCTGGGGGTAAGGATGTCTTTCTACCTCCTGGTACAGAAAGGGCACCTTTCACATGGGAGATTTATTCCCTTTTTTCAGGGAAACAGGAGATTCAAAGCGTCCCTTTTGCATTGGCCATTTCTTAACTAACTTTAGGGGTGGCCTGCCCTGTGCCACAACAATATCATCAATTATTTAAAACTGCAGAAAAATAAAGTATGATAGCAGTTATATTCAGGTTACAATATGCAAGCAATACTGTATATCCTTTGTCAGGGATAATTGCAAATCTTTAAAATGCTTAAGGAAGATTTGGCAATAAAAATCACCAAATTCAGGATTGTTGATTCCTCTGATGGGGAGAGAGGGGTCTGTAATCAGAGATGAAATTTCGATTGGATGGTTGTTTTATTTCTTACACTGGGTGTTCCCTGTATTGTTCTTTATGTCTTTTGATGTATCCTAAATATTACCCCCCTCCCCCAATAAATTAACAAATAGCAACAGAAAAGAACAAATAATATAATTAATGAACCAAGCATTTATCTATTTTCTGTGAATAATAGTTGTTTCTTAACCTAGTAAGACATTGTGAATTGAATATCAGGTGTGTTCATACGAAGAAGTCTGGATAGAGCTTGAGTCTCTGCTGAGATTGGAAGGAAACCATACACTGGAAGTTCTTGTCTCCAGAGGACAGAGTGAACACTCATAGACTTAAAGAAGGCAGATGAACTTTGCCAATCAGTGAGCTGAATTGCTCTGTCTATCCTGAACTGTACAAGCTTTTTTGTTCCTGTGGCCCTAGGGCAGGCTTTGTCTATTTATACCTGAACTATTTTTACGCTACTGTCTGTATGCCCTTTATCATGCCCATGTCAGCATTGTCTCTCCTGTTTACATTTCTAGAGGGCTGTATTCTGTCTGAAGCTCACATCAGAGCCCATGTGTTTATTCAACAGATATTTGTTGAGAGTCTATTATGTGCCAAACGTTGCTAGATACTGACTCAACTCTTTCAAATTGAGTGTTTGATGGAGGTCTTTTGAATCTATTTTTATGAATATTAATTACTCAAATAAGAGATGGTGCCTAGGTGAGCCAAAGATGGAGATGATCTCAGGACCTCTTTCTGATACTTGACATTCTTTATCCTCAGTAGGTCCTACTTGAACCTCAAATTGGTGCCTGGCATGTTTCGAAAAGATCCCCTCAAACCTTTCACATTATGCCAGGATTACCATGATTATTATTAAAAATATACGCATTTTACATTTTTAGTAGGAAAAAGTGAGCAGTATTTCCAAGATCAACTTACTTTTCCACTTAGCATCAGTCATAGGACTGATTTCAAAACAATTTTAAAGTCTTAACATGTTGTGGCTTAATTGTCCTAACTCATAGTCCCAGAGAAATAAACTTGGGGCCAGGCTGAATGTTGAAGAAGTATTTCAGACGATTGAACAGATTCTGCCAGCACCAAGGGTGCTGCCACATGACAGCAAGTGAGGTTTCTGAAGTGGAAATTTGCCTTTGGAAAATCCCTGCAGTCACAGAGACTTCTGCAGACACAGTGCATGGTGGTTTGTTTGTTTGTTTTCCAATCGGCTTCTTCACAGCTTCTATCTTCGGCACTGCATCATTGCCCTTTTATTTGCATTTACCCACAGAGTTTATGATATAATAATCATCATGATTATTATTTTTGTTATTACAGACATTAAATCAAGTATTGTCATGTGCCAGGCTCTCTTTTAAGCACTTTAAGCTGTTCTAGCCCAATCAGTCGAAAACCACCCGGGATGAGCCTCTAGTTCTATTAAGTCAGATTATCATTTCATTGCAGCAAGAAGGAGCACATGCTGGAGGAAGTGTGGTGTGAAAGGAAGGAAAACGTGCAGATACTATAGGATTTTGGAGAAGAGTGGAGTTTAGGCATAACTGAAGCAGCATCTTGATGGGCTCAAAGCAAAGCAGGCTGTGTGTGAGGGGTCAGCATTAGGTTTGCACACCAAACAGACCCAGTGTCCTTTCACTTTGAAACAGTAAAGGTAAGGCAGGTGTGATGGCCAGAAGCCCCTTTATTTGAAGGTCCACACATGAACTCTAAGTCCAGGCTGTTTTCCTGTATCAAAGTGATGAAGATTCTCTAGGTAAGAGGTAGAATGCTTTTGTGGGAAGCCTCCAGAGCAGAGACCAGACTGGCTGACTGCCAGCAAGGAAACCTTAGTCCTACAACCTCAAGGAGCCAAATTCAGCTAGTAACCTGGATGAGCTTGGAGACACTCTTCCCCAGAGCCTTGGTAGGGGGCTCAGCCCTGCCAACACTTTGATTTCAGTGCTGTAAGACCCTTAGCAAAGGAACCAGGTGAGCCTATCTGGGCTTCTGACCTTCAGAAATTTTTTTTTTTTCTTTTTTTAAAAAGCACAAAAACCAAACCAAACAAACACAGAAAGTAGGATGTTTAATTCATACTGTCTGATTCAAACAGCAGTGTTTCTAATAGTCTATGATTTTAGAGAACAAAGTTTCTCAGTAAGTGAGAAAGCAGTTGTCACCCAACGAGGAGTATTTTATGACACTTTACTACTGTAGTGTGTCCTTGGGAGAGATATTGTTTGCTATGAACTTTGCAGCTGGTTTTCTCTTGTCTGTTTTTTAAGCCTGATGAAAGCCCAGGCAGATTTTTTTGCTTTCTTAGTCCAAGCTAATTATTACTTTCTCAAAATGTTAACTTATTTAATCCTCACAACATCCCTATGAAGTAGGTAGTATTATTAGCCCATTTTATAGATGAAGGAACTGAGGCGCTGGGAGTGATAAGGTGCATAAGAGGAGGAAAAAAGATCATAAGATACAATATATGTTTTTCTCTTTCTGACTTACTTCACTCTGTATGACAGTCTCTAGGTCCATCCACATCTCTACAAATGATCCAGTTTCATTCCTTTTTATGGCTGAGTAATAACCTATTGTATATATATACCACATCTTCTCTATCCATTCCTCTGTTGATGGACATTTAGGTTGCTTCCATGTCCTGGCTATGGTAAATAGTGCTGCAATGAATACTGGGGTGCATATGTCTTTTTGAATTATGGTTTTCTCTGGGTATACGCCCAATAGTGGGATTGCTGGGTCATATGCCAGTTTTATTTTTAGTTTTTTAAGGAACATCCATACTGTTCTCCATAGTGGCTGTATCAGTTTACATTCCCACCAACAGTGTAGGAGGGTTCCGTTTTCTCCACACTGTCTCCAGCATTTATTGTTTGTAGATTTTTTAATGATGGCCATTCTGACTGGTGTGAGGTGATACCTCATTGTAGTTTTGATTTGCATTTCTCTAATAATTAGTGATGTTGAGCATCTTATATTAACACATATACGTGGATCTAGAAAAGTGGTAAAGATGATCTTATTTGCAAAACAGAAATAAAGGCACAGATGTAGAGAACAAATGTATCGACCAAGGGGGGAAACAGGGTGGGGGGTGGGATGAATTGGGAGATTGGGATTGACATATACACATTATTGATAACTGTGTATAAAATAGATAACTAATGAGAAGTTACTGTATAGCTCAGGGAACTCTACTCAGTGCTCTGTGGTGACCTAAATGAGAAGTAAATCCTAAAAAGAGAGGATATATGTATACGTGAAGCTGATTCACTTTGCTGTACAGTAGAAACTAACAACATTGTAAAGCAATTATACTCCAATAAAAATTAATTATAAATTAATAAATAAATTTTCTCTTAAAAGAAAAGATTATAAGAAGTGGTACCAGCTCCCATCCAGACCATCTGTCTTCAAAACCAGGTGCTTAATTAACCCTCATGCTGTATTGCTAAGTCAACCTTTACTCTCAGGCCAGTAACAAATATTATCTTAACAAATGGAAATAGAATTCCTCATAGGGAAGAAAAATTTGTTTCAAACATTCCTCAGGCCAGAATATGAGACATGGGTTAGTCCAGGTGATGGGACAAATAGAAAGGGTAATTGCACTGTTCTGTATAATAACACCTGTACACATTCATTACATGCTAGGGTCTACCTATGTATATTAACTCATTAACTCTTACAACAACGCTGCGAGAACTGGGTGATCCTCATTTTATGGATGAGTAAATTGTGGTCCACAGAGTTGAAGTAACTTGGCCAAGATCACATGGATTGTACAGTGTAGGACTGGGTCCACACACCAGAGGCTCGGCTCCAGAGCTGCATTTCTTAACTATTTTGTTATATATACAAAGGAATACACATGAATTAGGGGATGCAGAGACAAGAAGAACAAGTATAGAAGTAGAGATGATGCATTGGCTGAGCCACACTTAAAGGGAGCAGAAGGACTTCTGAGCTCAGATGGCACATACTCATTTTGAAGTTGTTTGCATTGCTGTGATATTAACATCTGTCCCTCCAAGTCTGCTATACACATAAAGGTCTGGTGCAAATGGGATTCTTTGGTAGTAGAGTTGGGGATCAGGGAAAGAAAATGAATTTATACTTGGCTTTTTTTTAAAAGTCACAAGGTGTATAACGGATGGTATCTAATTCATGGGAGGCTAGAAGTAATGGCCAGAAGGAACTAGAGAAACATAACCTCAGACGTCTACAAATTTTTAGGAGGAGGGGATTTGGAACTTTCCAGAGCATGCAAAGAACTTTCCAGAGCATACAAAACTCCATACTTTTTTTTTTGTAGAAAAGAATATTTTATTGAAACAGCTTTTCAATTAACAATGGAGCCAAGTACAACTTGACTCAAAGCTGTCCAACCAGCCTCAACTGCTAGTGAAACAACTCAAACGTACAGGACAGGGTAGGACACATTTCTGCCAATGTGGCAAAAATAAGAAAAGAAAAAAGAGGAAAAAACCACAAGAGACAGACACAAGCAGGCTCCCCCTTGCCCTGGGAGTTGGGATGGCTCCCTGCCTCTTGTCTGAGTCAATGTTGAGATCTTAAGGAGCTAGAAAGTTTTAGTTGACACCCAGGTTGATGTCCATTAAGCAGTTTCAGAGAGAACGTTTGAAGAGTTATATTTAATCAAACCAACGGGAAATGATATACTATTAACTGTCAATTATTTCTGGCACTTAGCATAGTATCAGGTACATGGTTGTCCCTGAATAAATAAATACTTGTTGAATAAAAATAATGGATAAATGAATGAATGGTTGTTTTTAAACAACAGTAATTAATGGACAACAGTCGATTAATTATTTTGTTCTCTTGTGCTTATAGAAAATGCAAAGGTCTTTCCACCCCTTACCCCCCCACACACAATTATCTTGTGAATTAGAGTGAGGCTACAGATTGTTGCTGATGCCTTCCAGTTTAGGAAGGTGGCACCTAATGTGTGTGCCATGACTGAGATCAATGATTAGGTGGTACTTGATTCATAAAATTCCACGTACTGAAGTCAGTTTGATGAGATAACGTAGGTTAAATGCAAAGCACCAAGTCTGTCATGACTGGCATTTATTCTTTTCCTTCCTAAAATTTTGCATTAACCATTTTCTAAAATGGAAAACTTTTTATGTGTCATAAATTTTAAGCCCCAATTTTCTGAACACATGGAACTCTTTTTCTTTTGTTGATTTATGTTCATGACCGTTCTTTTACCTCACAAGTATTTACTGAGTGCACATTTTCAGTCTGTGATGCCATGTTTGTCTTGAGGGCAAACAATATGGCAGTATTCTTGGTTGCAAATAGCAGAATCCACTCTCCTAGTTAAGTAATAAAATAAACTTCTTCCAATTTATTAGATAGCTCATAGAATGATAGAGGGCAAGAGAATTAGGTACGGAGACTATGCAGCAGGAATGATGCCTAAATGGTACCACTGAACACTCTAGGGGAGACCCAGGTGCTGCCACCATCAGGCACCAGCTCTGTAGGTTTCACCACAGGTGCTCTGGGCCAGGTGCTATTCCCATGACCTCAGGCACTGCTCCATCTGAAAGAGGAGTTCTCTCTGCTATACTCAGTCACCCTCAACAGAAAATGGATTCCACATGGCACCTACTTTCTCTTCCAAATCCAAGTTGGGAATATGTGATTGGTGGAGTTGAGGTCACGTGTCTGTGTCTTAGTTATAAGGGAGTCTGGAAGAGTAAATACATGAATTCTGGCTTCTACCTGAGGGAGGCAGACTTATAGTGTGGGAAATTCTCTAAACACAGAAAGTCTACTCAAAATGTTCTGTGTAGCCACACACGTGGCTTACATCCACCATGGCCATGGAATCATGTAGGACCATATTCTGAGGGATATCTTGGATAAGGAGGAATCTCCTCTAAAGGATTTCAGCCTTCTGCCCTGTTTTACTTGGCCTGTCTTAGTCCTGTCTCTCACTCTTAGTGATTTCTTCCCACTGCTGGTTACAGAAAAAAAATGTTGTTCTTATTAGTCATGATAGGTACAATTTTTTGAACTCCTAATATGTTCTGGGCTCTGTGCAAGAGTTTTATGTATGTTTAATTTTGTTCTTCATAAAATCTTCATAAATCAATGAGATAGATAATTTCTCAGCCTTAAATTCTACAGGTGAGGAAACAGAGCCATTTAGGTGTCTTGCTGGGGTCTATGGTGGGACACAGAGTGAGTGACAGAGCTGAAATTTGAGGCCAGCTCCCCAGGACTCTGACACTAGCGCTCCCCTTGCCCAGTATGTTAAATCTTTCCTTTAAGTTCACACATGATAGTTGGTCAGTAGACTAAGAATTGTCCTCCAGGTTGATGAATTATTTACAGATGACAAGATTGATACCTCTTTCTTCTACCAAAAGTGAAACATTCTGCATTCATATAATTCATTAAAAATACAAACAAAGTGATTGCCACGCTGTGACACCGTAAGAGGAAGCTTCAGCTGCCTAGTGTCAGGGTCATTCTCATGTGAGTTCTGAATGAAGAAACTTAGGCATGCTGATCTCACAAGAAATGCATCCACCCTGTACCAATTCCTAAGGATTCAAGAATGAGCATGGCTCAGTCTCCACGTTGGGGGCTCAGAGTCAAGAGGGGTCTGAATTAGTTACTCTGTGGGTCTCATTTGATCAGTGTCTTCTAGTAACTCTAACTAGTGTCTATCTTTGACTCATCCCTGATCTCCTTCACTTTCATCTTCTTAACCTAATGCAAAAGTGAAGTTGCAGCTTTAAGACTTCTCTTTCAAACTTCAATGACTACAGATTTGCCCACCAACTCACTTGCCTAAGGCATAAAGGCTTAACACAGGTTAGTGTCCACAATAGAGAGGATGATTACTACATCTGTCTTGAAAGGTCATTATGGATATACAAATATACTTATCAGCATGGGTTTTGCTTTGACCAAAGATGTTGGTTTTTGAGGATATTAGCAAAGTCTGATTCCCTGTAAAATTCACATATACTTTTAAAATTCAAAGACTCTTTTTCTTCCTATCAGCCACTAATGTTTTTTATCTTGGGAAAGATGTATTGTTATTTTTACAAAAATAGGTTTGAGAAAAGAAGTGTAAAGCAAACTCCTTAAAATATTTCCCTTCACACAGCCTACATTTGTGTGTTTGTGCAGACACTCAAACTGTGTCCCACGACACACACAGGACACATCTGAGTGACTCCCAGGGGCGTCATAGCAGGGGAAGAGTTGGAGGTACCTGCAGGCTCGTCTGTCCTTACCTGCTTCCCAAGGGCCACCCTGCTTAAGCCTTTATGGTATTTGTAGCTCCATGTCAACTTTTATTTGAAAAAAGGATTCCACTGCTTGCGTGAGTTTGGAAGCCACTCAAGTAGAGAAGTGCTGAGAAAAAGCAATTTGTTTCTAGTCATGGCTGAGTTGAAGGGAGTAGGGCAGCCTGCACCTCATGACCTTTTCACAGTTGAGTTTCAATTATTTTTCCCTCCAAGGTATGAATTCTCAGCATCCAACGTATTCATATTCATTTGTCAATTCAAAAATGTGCCCCAATCAAATATCTATTACTTGAACAAATCTAGCATTTTGGACGACCCCTAAGTGATTTTGTCCATGAAAACAAATCCTAAAAAAGAGCATTTTCCCCAAATAATTTGGGTGTGCGATCTTTGCCATAAATTAGGGAGGATTAATAGCAATAATAATCAATGATTATTTTTGTTTTGATTTAGGGCAGCAAGTTATGTAACAATCAATACCCAATATAGAAGTTTCACTGTCAATAAACATGGTCTTTACCATTATTTTACAACCCATTTTGGTTGAGTATATAAAAATTTTTGTGATAATAATATTATCTAACTTTTACCGTGAACTTGTTATGTTTCAGGCACTGTCTTAATTCATGAATTGCATGAATAATCTTATTTAATTGTCAAAGCAACCCTATAATCTCAATGTTAAAATATGTGTAAAAGGAAGCACAGAGAGATGAGGTAACTTGCTTGATGTCACACAGCTAGTAAGTGATATATGAGGAGTTAAAAAATCAAGTACATGCATTACTCCATCAAGTCTAAAATCACACACAGTCATACAGAATCATCTTTTGAACCGTGCCAGGACTTCATAAGAAAAGTGGGATTTGTAAACAAGAATGTCTGCTTACAAGTACTACCACTTGGAGAGGAGAAATTGACATCAGTATTCCTCATTTGGGGACACTTTAAATAAAATAAAAATAAAGTTACCCAGGAACTTAGACTAGCATCTGTTTTACAAAGGGATGTTTACATATTTTGAATAAATAAATCTGGCTCCATATTCAACATGCTGGTGTAAAGAACAACCCCGTGCAATACAGACATTGTTGCTCAACACATTTAACAACTACAAAGATTTGTCTCTGGGGCCAAGAAGTTATTCATTATGAGAGATCAAAAGAAAATTTTAAAGAATTGTAGTATTTATTGATTAATTAGTAGTGTTTTTATAGTCATTTTCTCATTTAATTTTCCCAGCAATTTTGGGAGAATTTTCTTTTTTAATTTTTGAATTTTATTGTATTTATTTTTTATACAGCAGTTTCTTATTACTTATTCATTTTATACATATTAGTGTATATATGTCAATCCCAATCTCCCAGTTCATCACGAGAATTTTCTTATTTACCTCACTTTACAGATGAGTTTAAGTAGTTGGCCCAAAGTCCTGGAACTAGAAAGTGGCTGAGCTGAGTTTAAACCCAGACCCCAGAGAGTCCAAAATCCCAGAGTATAGTTCTTGCCTCCTTCTTAGTGTAGAAGAGAGCTGACCACCCAACATTTCATGTTTGTAAACTGAGTTTTCTCATCCCCGTGGGGGCTGTTTGAATGTTTTTTACCTCCACGGGAGAAAGGAAAGTGAGACATTTTAGGCAGACAGAGTCTTCCTTTTTTCATGTTTCTGACAAGCTTGGTCTTTGTAAACCTTAACAAGGAAACAGATTTCCTTTTCACATTCCTTACCTAGAATTCTCCTCACCAGTATTCCACCAACCAGCTCCCCATCTGCCGGGTTCCTCTGTTGAAGATTCAGCACCTCTGGGGTCTTTCCTGACCCCTCCTGGCATCAACCACTCCTTATGGTCAATTCCCTCCGTATAAAAATATATCTCTGCACAGTATCAGAGTAGCCCATTTTTGTTGACCTTCTCCACAACTGGCCTGGGGGCTGCATGAAAGCTGAGACTGTCTGGTTCACTCTTGTTTCTCCAGTGATGGTTTCTAGCACAGAATAGGTGCCCAGAACAGTTGTGGACTAAATGAATAAAGGTGAGTTTTTACATAAAAGGGAATACGTGTTATATGGCTTTGTACTTCCATTGCTGAACTGTGTCTGGTGTATAACAAGTGCTCAAAATGTTTGCTAAATGAATCGGTTCAACAGATTAGCGGTTTTAGCTACAGTCCTTAGAAGTAGCAGTTTTATGTAAAACTGTAAGCCTAAGTATCCCCAAAATGAACATATTTCTTTTAAAGCAGCTTTAAGGAATTAGATGCCCTGCATTCTGAAGGGAACAGAGATATTTTTATTTTGTGCCTTAAGAGGAATTAGATGTTCTTTTGACTTTTTTCCCTTTTAAAGCCAATGCATTCACCTGCAACACTGGTCTACCTGTTACTTGGGCGTGAAATTAAGCTTAGAGCCGTATCCTTATTCTTCTGGCCTCTATTTTACGTTAAAAGAAAACAATCTGGATTCCCATGTTCAAACTCCTAGGTTGCTGGAGGCTGTCTATGGTGAGACAGCCATGTGGGCCAGGGGGAAATACATCTACTCAACTTCATGGTCATGACAGTTGGCCATGATAAGTTGGCTGGTACCAGATCATCCGAGAATGATGCTCCTTTATAGCTATGAGGCCAAAGTGTGATCACATTGTCCAATTCTCTCATTTAATAATTGAAGGAAATGCAGACCCAAGGAAGTGAAGTTTCTTGCCCACGGTTACACAGTTAGTGGCAGAGTTAGAACTAGTCACCGATTTATGGAATCTAAGTGTCATTCTCACTATATCAACATATTCTATTGTCCTTAAACCACTGAACGAGTTCACTACAAACTTCTTGGCTGTGCTTCTCTCTCTTACTATTTTTCTGATGTCAGGGATCAAGCTCTCTGTATGGTGGGCTCAGCTCATCATGTGTCTACCCAGAATAACAGCAGAGGGGTCCCTGGCACCTCCAAGCATTACCTCCAAGTGCAGGTCTCCTGGTGTCCTGCTTTTCTACTCATGAAAGAATTCTCCCAGGTTCAAAATGGCCAAATTCCAGTTTAGTTAACCCTCTTAGCATAATCGTATGGCCACACATAGAAGCTGCCTGTCCTGAGGGAGGGGCTGAAACTGGAAGAGAAAGAAGAAAATGGCTTCCCTGGAGTCTTCTATTTGAAAACCATGGAAAGTCCATGTTTAACTAAGGCTCCCAGGTGTCAAGTCTGCTTCTTTGCTGTTTTACTTTCAGGGCATCGTTCCTTCCTCTTTTTCAAAGAATGCACCTACTCCCTTCACTCCTCTCTGACTCTCTATCTGTCAAGCTTCTTTGATGTAACCAACTTTGGCTAATTTAAGAGGAAGTGATTCTTTGGAAGTCTCTCAGAGGCTCACGGAACCCAAGGCAGGTGGAGTCTGTGAGATGCTGGCAGGAGCAGTGGGGTCACCAGGCTGCCCAGAATCAAGTACTCCTTGGTTTAAGGCCCTTTGTCTCTCTGTTTAAGGTTCATGCTCCGGGCTGCAACTGCCTGGTAGATCTGGCTTGAGTCACCTGACTCAAGGGAGGGATTCTAGCTCAGAAAAGCAGGGCTGTCATCACACTTCATCTTGGTTTGAATTCCTTGGAAAGCAGACCGTGAGGCAAGGATTCAAGTGCAAGTAGTATATTTGGGAGGTGATCCCAGGAGGCACCGAGGGGGCAGGAGGAAAGTGGGACAGGGAAGGGAAGGCAGCCAGGTACCTGAATAAGCCCGCTAACATACCGGGCACTTGGGGCTTCATTCCACAGGGGAACTCGCGAACATATGTGGAACCGGTACCGCAGAGCATCCCACCTAAGGGCAAGGGGGCTGGGATTGATGTCCACTGGCTCTCTTCAGTGATTGTTTGATAGCTGTGGAGGGAGGTGGTGGGAGTCCATCCCTAGGCACTTCTGGAATGCCACAGGGATGAGTGGAGTGGTCTTGGGAAATGAAAGCAGAATTTGACAGCTGCAAGCCAAGCAGTCTTGCACTAACATGGTGTATTAATTTCCTATGAATTTCCAGATTACCACAAACTTAGTGGCCAAAAATACAAATCTATATACTGGAGATCAGAAGTCTAAAATCAAGGTGATGATGGGCTGCATTCCTTTTGGAGGCTTCAGGGGAGAATCTATGTCCGTGCCTTCTCCAGCTTCTAAAGGATGCTTAAATTCCTTGACTCGAGGCCCCTTTCTCCACCTTCAAAGCCAGCAGAGTAAAATTATCTCCCTCTGACTCTGCATCCCTCTACTTCATTTGTCATATGGTCTTCTGTTACTCTGACTCCGACACTCTTGCTTCCCTCATATAAGACCCTAGTGATTACGTTTGATAAATGGAATATTTATAAATGGAATATTTCCTGCCATATCAATAAACAAAAGATGTCACAGTCATCAACGACGCAGCAGCCCTCCAAAGGGAGCCGGTGAGCGCTGAGCAAACTCAGGGCTGAAAAGAATACCTGCCATCTAGCAGCTGTCAGACTGCAGCCACTCCCTGCTGTGAGCCCTGAAGAAACACAGGATGTGAAAATGCAGGATACAGGCCCCAGATAGCTGAGGTGCATATCAAAGGAATGATTTCAGTGAGCCCAGACTCTTACATCTTCCCATGCGCTAAATCCTTTACTGGAGATGTCTGGTTTTCTTTAATTAACAATAATCTTTTGATGTTCCCGACTACCTGCCCTTTGTTGCAAAACTCCTGTATATCCTGGGTCCTCCCCTCGCCTCTTCCGAGCAGTTTTTCAGAGTTATCTGAAACGCCGTCTCCCGGGCTGCAGTCCTCATTTTGCCCCCAATAAAACTTAACTCGCAACTCTCTCGCTGTGCATTTTTTTGTCAACATGTTGGTCCCACCAGGATAATCCAGGAGAATCTTCCATCTCAACGTCCTTACCTTCATCACACCTGCAGAGTCTCTATCCACCTATGGAAGGTAACGTATTCGCAGGTTCAAGGGATTAGGATGCAGGCATCTTTGAGGGACCATTATTTTACTGCACAGGATAAGATCTCAGACCAGCCAGCCTTTTTCCGAGGGCAGGGAGGGACTGTTAGGGAAGGGAATGTAGACAATGACCAGCCATGAAAGGATAAATATCTTTTACAGAAAACATTTTCTCCTTTTTAAATAGAATAAATTGTCCTCCCTGCTCTCTCTACTTGGTTTAAAAATAAAGTCAAAAGAGGGAAAATAAAAGGCTCTGAGTCTTTGATCCCAGAGCTTTGGAATGATGAGACCTAGTAAAGAGCTCACAGGATTCTCCCACTCGTTCCCACATGGGTCCAAGTCGCTTCCCGCTGAGAGCTTGTCTGCGCCCACTTCAACCACCAGCTCCAAATTAACAACTTGACTCTCAGATCAGGTGCCTGGCATACAACAGGAGTTCCCCAAATATTTGCTGGAAGAAAGAAGGGAGGAGGAGAATGTAGTTAATGGTGGAAACTTGTGTGTATGCACGTGTGTGGATGTGTGTGTGTGTGTGTGTGTGTGTGTGTGTGTGCATAGCCTTGTGTGTGCATTCACATTTACCTTCTCTGACATCAGAGTGAACCCTAATATAAACCAAGAGATTCAGGCTGGCCTGAAATCTAAGTCCAAGCAGAGGGGACTGTGATTAATTTTGAGTCAACCCTTGGCAGACATCATCTCCTCTTATGCTTCTTCCACGCTGCTGACATGCAGAGTGCTGAGGGCAGGCAGGGGAGCCGGGGACCCCCAGCCCCTGACCTGTCTGTCCTGCACTTTTGTGCAGCTTCTGCCTCTAGCCCGAGGAAGATGCTGACACCGTCTTGGTGATATGATGGGTCTCCCCAAGGCCTGGTGTTTCCAGAGTGGCTGAGTTTCAGCTGCAGGGCAATGCTCTCATTCCGGGCTACTTTGGGAACCAATTATAAGAATGCCCTCTCTTGCGGGAGTTCCCACACAGTCAGAAGAAATGAAGGGAAATGAATGGAAGGAATGAAATGAAATGAAAGGAAATCCATTCCATTCGTTCCTGTGTCAGGCTCCTAAATCCCTTCGAGTCTCCCATACCACATGTCCCATCCCTCTCCTTCTGCACACGGCACCATACACCACTCTCCAGACCTGGTTGGGACAATTTTATTTGTATTTAGGAACTAAAAACATACCTAAGCTGTGTGTTTGTTTATCAACTGAAAGCTGTGCTGCCCAAAGGCCAAATTTTTGCTAATGACAGTTTCTTCTAAATATAACATTCTGGGTGGGAGAGAAAAACCCCATCTCCCCCTCCAAAATAAATAATAACAAACAACACTGCTGACCTTTTTTGAGGTCCTGGCTCTAAGCTATTACATGGAAAAGCCTTCTGGGGAATAAATGATTGAAACTAGAAGGTATTTTTCCAGTTACATTTTCTATAGGAATTACATTTTAATTTTATTTTTCTCATTGCTTGGGCCCCCATGATACCTTATGAACATCAGCTAGACCTGGACTTTTAGGTTTGCCCTATTCATTCGACTGATGTAAAATGAAAAAGGAGATGAGGGTTTGAGTCCCTTTTCTAACTCCACACAGTGGCTGGGTGCAGAGCCTGAGTGTTACCCAGGAGTCCCCACGCCATCTCCCCTGGTGGTTTTAAGAAACGCCTTGGAAATGCATGGCTAATGAATGGCCGTGCGGAAGAGGTGCTTTATCACAATGCAAGGACTTTCCCTCCCCAGTCTTTCTTTTTTTATAAACTTATTTTATTTAATTGAAATATAGTTAGTTTATAATGTTGTGTTAGTTTCAGGTGAACAGCAAAATGATTCAGTTATATATATGTGTGTATATACACACACACACATATATATTATTTTTCAGATCCTTTTCTATTATATGCTATTACAAGATATTGAATATGGTTCCCTGTGCTATACAGTAGGTCCTTGTTATTTATCTATTTTATATATAGTAGTGTGTGTATGTTAATCCCAAACTCCTAATTTATCTCCCCCCCTTTCCCCTTTGGTAACCATAGGTTTGTTTTCTGTCTGTGAGTCTATTTTTGTTTTGTAAATAAGTTCATTTGTATCATTTTTCAGGATTCAACATATAAGTGATATCATATGATATTTGTCTTTCTCTGTCCAACTTACTTCACTTAGTATGATAATCCCTAGGTCCAGCCATGTTGCTGCAAATGGCATTATTTCATTCTTTTTTATGGCTGAGTAGTATTCCATTGTGTATATATACCACATCTTCTTAATTCATTTATCTGTTGATGGACACTTAGGTTGCTTCCATGTCCTGGCTATTGTTAATAGTGCTGCTGTGAACACTGGGGTGCATGTATCTTTTCAAATTAGACAATTAGAGTTTTCTCCATATATATGCCCAGGAGTGGGATTGCAGGATTGTATGGTAACTCTATTTTAAATTTTTAAAGGAACTTCCATACTGTTGTCCATAGTGGCTGCACCAATTTACATTTCCCCCTATAGTGTTCCTTTTTCTCCACATCCTCTCCAGCATTTATTATTTATAGACTTTTTGATGATGGCCATTCTGACTGGTTTGAGGTGATCCCTCGTTGTAGTCTTGATTTCTCTAATAATTAATGATATTGAGCATGTGGACAAGGATATATTTCCAAAATATACAAACAGCTCATGCAGTTTAATATCAAAAAAACAAAAAACCCAACAAAAAAAATGAGCAGAAGACCTCAGTAGACATTTCTCCAAAGAAGACATACAGACGGCCAAGAGGCACTGGAAACTTGCTCAACATCCCGCTGTGTCTTGAAAGAAGTGGGAGTGTAAGAGGGGCCTGCATGTGGTCTCTGGGGTCATTGCTGCCTCAGCCACGTGCCCCTAAGATCCCCAAAGCTGTTTCTCTTCTGCATGGGGTGTGGCCAGAGATAAACTTTCCCACTTAGGTTTGTAAAAATGTAAGTGCATTCAAATGCTCTTCAGCTTGAAACCCTACAGAGCAGGAGAGAGTTCACAGAAGGATGTGGAATTTGAAGCATTCAGGAAAAGCACTGCAGCTAAAGAAGAAACACTGCAGCCAAAACACATGGTTCTGCAACACTGCCCCTTTAATGGATCCGACCATGCTTGGAATAACATGGGAGTCCTTCCTGCAGTTCTTGAGGCTCTAAAGACCCCCTTGCAATTCTGCTTCTTACCTCTTATCACACTTAACCCGCTTCGTCAATGTCTATCTTGTCTATTGTTTATAAGCTCTGAGCAGGAAGGGACCATGTTTTTCTCATTCACAGCTTTATCCCCAGGGCTGAGCAGAGTTCCTAACACATAGCAGGTGAGCAGTCATCGTTGGCTGGATGAGTGGACGGGATCGAATGACTTCTTCAGTTGACTGGAGTGTGGACAAATGGCTGCAGTCAGGAGGGTGTGGGGAAGCTCAGATCACTGGCCTGGGTCAGACCACAGTTTTGTGGAAAGGAGCTCAACCCAGAGACTCTTGCTGTGCTGACTCTGTGTCCACGGGTGCTCAGGGAGAAAATGGTTTAACTTGCCTGGAAAGAACAAGGAGGCTGATGTTTCTTTCCAGTTGGCTTTATCTAACTACATGTGGCAGAAATGGCCACCCCAGGCCTGATCTCCACCAGATGTAGGTGGGTGAAAACTGACCTAGTTTCTTTCCTTTTCCTGAAACAGAGTTTTGTCTAATCTCCTTTGTGAGTCTTTATGCTGGGGTGGGCTCAAGTCAGGTAATACTGCTCCCCAAAGAGTCAAAGAGCAGCTGCTGCAAATTAAAACACCAGTGACAGCTCCTATCCCCCTGCCACCTCCACCTCTGCAGGTGCCCATCTGTCTGCCGACACTTCTGCTCAAGCTTTGTGCTGTCATCCACTTCAGATGGTCCCAGGGAAGCAGAAGCCGGCCAGTAACAGTCAGGATCCATTAGATGGCTGTATTGCATTTCTTTCCATTAACAGAAGTTTCTTCTCCTGGTGCAGATGGAGAGCTCTGTGGCTCCCTGGGGGGAGGCACATTTCCAAATACCAGGGAAACCAGACTGGAGCCTTCTATCAGATCTGCATGCAGCACTGTGGTTCCGGTTTCATCCCTCTTTGCCGGCAGTCAGTGTGAAGATGTGCTGGAACTTTCCTCTGGAACACAGCTGTGGTCTCTTGGCTTCCAGACGACACGGAGACAGTGTGGGCTGATGCAGAAGTGCTGGGCTACTTGTCGGGAGGCCTGGCTTTTATCACCCCTCTTATACTACCTGAAGACAGCAAGATTGTACTATGTGTCCACCCTTCTCTCCTCCCCTCTCCACCCTTGTCATGGGTCATGGGGGTGGAGTATCCTTCCTGTCCTATCAGCTTTGGACTTGGCCAGGTGGCTGGCTTTGGCCAAGGGAAGGTGGACATGACAGGATGCTAGTTATATGCTGAGGGTCTAAGGGCTTTCACTGCCCACTGCCCTTCTGCTTTTGTCAGCAATGAGAAGAACTTGCCCTGGGTGGCTGCTAGAACCTCCAGATAAGACAGGTCCCACAGGATGACCAGCCAGCCTGCATGTTTGTGAGCAAGAAACAAGTGTTTGCTGTTGCAAGCCACTGAGCCTTGGGGTTGTTTGGTACGGGGCATTATTGCAGCAACATCTGGTTAATGTAAAGGCCTTAATTTTGCTTGGATTTAGGGTTTTTTCGGGGGGGAGTTGTCTGAGGTATGATTTGTGCACAATATAATGAACAGATCTTACTATTCTTATTGTATTTAATGAACTCTGACACTCATGTATCAGGGACATGGTGAACTAACGTCATTTCCACCCCAAATAAGCTACTGAGCATTTTCTAGCCCTCCAGCAAGTCCCCTCATGTCCCTTTCCAGAAATTCTACCTCCCCAGTCAAGAGGCAACCATTTTCTGAGTTCTCGCCCTACAGTTTAGTTTTGTTTGTTCTTGGGCTCCATATAGTATAGTCTCTCTGGCTTCTTTTGATTTACATAAGGTCTTAAAGATTCATCCATGTTGTAAGCATATGTAGTTTGTTCTTTTGACTACTGACTAGTATCTCATTGTATGAATATACTGCAATGTACTACAAGTTGTTTCTCCATTTGTCTGGTGATAGACAATTGGGTTGATTCCAGATTTGGGCTATTGTGAATAAAGCTACTTTGTGTGAACATTGGTTTTCATTTCTCCTATTAAATAGCTGGCAGTGGAATTCCTGGGTTATAGGGCAAATTGTTTTCCAAATTGGTTAAAACTTCTTACATTTGGTTAACAATGTATTGTGTTACAGTTGCAGTGCCTTCATGAGCTTGGCGACACGGCATTTCCAATCTTTTCAGTTTTAGGTCTTCCAGTGGATGTGAAATGGCATCTCACCACAGTTTTAATTTTCATTTCCCTGGTGAGTAATGGGAGTGAGCGTCTTTTCTTGTTCTCCTTGCCCATTACTGTATCTTCTTTCATGTGTCTGCTTAAGTCTTTTGACCCTTTTTTACACTGGAATTTTTTTTTTTTTTGGCCTTATTGAGTTGTAAGAGTTCTTTATATCTTCTGGATACAAGTCCTTTATCAGTTACGTGCATTGCAAATATTTGCCCCTAGATGGTTCTATCAATAACTGAGCTAGCATTGACCTCTCTATTACTGTCGTTTTGTCTATTTCTTCCTTATGTTATGTTAGTTTTTGCTTCATGTGTTTTGAAGTTCTGTGATTCAATGTTTCCCTTATTTAGGATTGTTTCTGTGTTCTAGATAAATTTCTCCTTTTATGATTATAAAATGTCCTTCTTTATCTCTTAGAATAGTTTCTGTCTTGACGTTTACCTCGTCTGATATTAATACAGCCACTCCAGCTTTTGTTTGCTTACTGTTTGTATGTTAGATCCTTTTCCCTCCTCTTACTTTCAACCAGTTTGTGTTTTTATTTTTAAAGGCATCTCTTTAGACAGTAAATAGTTGGGTCTTCCTTTCTGTTCTCTCAGATACTGTCTGTCTTTCAATTCCTGTTTCGTTGTTGCAGCATATGTCAATTAAATATACTTCCTGTTGTGGTGGGTTTATGTCTATCGTTTGATATTTTTATTTTCTGTTGCCACATCTCTCCATCTGTCCTTGTAAGAATTAGAGTTAAATTTACTCCCCTCCTGCCCTCTATGCTCTAGTCATTTATTCTTACCATGTTATGCTTATAAGCCCTACAGAATACTTTAATTTTGTCTTAATCAATATACATTTTTTTTTTTCCCCTGGTATGCGGGCCTCTCACTGTTGTGGCCTCTCCCGTTGCGGAGCACAGGCTCCAGGTGCGCAGGCTCAGCGGCCATGGCTCACAGGCCCAGCCGCTCTGTGGCATGTGGGATCCTCCCGGACCGGGGCATGAACCCGTGTCCCCTGCATCGGCAGGTGGACCCTCAACCACTGTGCCACCAGGGAAGCCCAATCAAAATACTTTTAAAGAAATTTATTATAGTATGATAATTTAAAAAAATGTTTTATGTTTACATTTCTGGTATTCATCCTTCCTTACCAGTGATCTGAGTTTCCATCTGATATTTTCCTTTGTCTATACAACTTCTCTGAGCTTTTCTTGCAGTGCAAGTTCTGTGCTAAATAAAGAGGCCCCCTCCTCCTCCGCCCTCTGCTGAGGATGAACAGCCTTGACTCTCTCCTCTCCCAGGAAGATGGTTACTTTCGACATCTTAGCTCATTTAGGCTTCTTTGTGTCCTCAACTCTCCAATGAGTTTAACAAAAAAGATTTTAGAGCTTTTTATTTTTGCCTTCTTAGATAGGGTGGGAGTGACAGTGTCTTGCAATTTTCTTCATCTGAAACAGAAGTCCAAGATTTAGTTTGTTCATTTTAAAATGAGAAGTTTAAACTCCATCCATTTATTTGACCAATAAACCTTTCTGAGCAGCCCTTCCAGAAGCTCGGCACACAGATGATAAAGCGGCAAAAAAACTTTCCTTTTACTCACTCCTTAGGATAAAGTTTTACATCTTTAATATGACATCCCATTTTTACATGCTATCTGTACTTTGCACTTCTCTATCTTGATGTTTGATAATTCTTGAGACTTTTTATTATTTGTATTTCTGACTCATTTTCAGCTGCGTAAAGGAACGCTCCATTCATTTTGAAATGGTCGATTTGTGCTTTCGTATGCATTATTTCTCCCCACCCTCCCTCTCACCTGGAAATGCCTTTTCCTTCCATGTGTGTATTCAATGACCAATCTCCTTTTTCCCCTCTTGAAGGCACCCTAAGACATCTGTTTCCTCCATACTGCACTCCCCAAATCCCAAAAGGCCCATCGTTTGGATATGGGTGTAAATATTTTTGGTTTATGCCTCATTATTCAATTGGTTCCAAGTTTGAAAGAAAGTGAGTTCTAGGATAACTCAACTGCTTGTGAAGGGTTGGGGTTCATCTTGGTTGGTCAGTACCTGTGCATTACTAGTTATTATTTTGTCAGTCGCTTCAACAGGATTATCAGTATTTTGCAGGCTGCCTACCTCTTCGTATATGCTCAGTACATATTTGTTAAATAAATTAAGGGTCTCCAGAATGATTGCATCATTTGGCACAGGTTTTCCAGCTGCTAGGCCCTGTTCTATGCACTAGGATTCAAAGAGAAATGATGCACTGCCCCTGGCCTTAATTGGGATCCAATTAATGTATGTTGGACAGCTACCTCCTCCCATCCCATCATTTTGTTTTGGCCACGGCTGTGGACACCTGTTGCATACCAGTGTTCCCCAAGGGCACTTGCTATGCCCCATATCTCTTGCTTTTTGCATCATTGCCAAATCTCTCTGAATTCACCCTTGATCATTGTGGGGACAGGACTTGGAGTGTAACTACTCTTCTTTTTTTTTTTTTTTTTTTTTTTTTTTTTAAGCAGACTATTCTTTACACAGTCCCTCAGAGGTTCCTGACACAGGCTGGGACCCGGTACCTGGGACCCTTTGCTGCAGAGCTTGCACCTGGACAAATGTCTCCTCCAGTGACAGAATACAAAGAAACTATAAGGGACTAAAAATAACTGCATGCACGCACAGTTGGGGTAAATTATGAACAATAAGATACAAAAAGATAAAAAACCCAGCTGCCACTTCTGAGGAGTCAGGAGCACAAGCAGGGTACCGCGCATGATCCCTGCACACAGCACCCCCAAGGGGGTGGGCACACCACCTAAGCCACCCCTCTGGCCCGAACTCACCCTCAACCCATTTAAGGGACCAGCTCTCAGGGAGCGAGCAAGGGAACCTGTTATTTGTTTTCGCTCCCTCGTGCTGCAGCTTGAGTCCCAGTAAAGCCTTGCCTGAATTTCTCATTTGGCCTCTTGTAAATTTCTATTGATGAAAGAGTTCAAGAACCCAGGTCTGTAACAGTCCCCGTGGATGGAACCCAGCTGCCTACGGTGTTGATCAGCTCAACGGATTACCTCATGGACTGCCTTTGCCTCCTCTCATTCCTCCCAGTTCCCACTCTTGTTCCTTGGGATCGCTTTCCAAATTAAATTCCCTGAGGGCAAGCCTGGTCTCTGCTTTTTGGGAGATCCCAAAGATACCCTGTAAACAAGTGTTCACAGTATAACGTGGTCAGTGTGTTCATAATCATCAGGATGATGAAAACCAGGGGATTCTTTACAGAAAAAATTACATTTTAATCAATCTTTAAGGATGAGTAGAAGTAAGGCAGGCCGACAAGATGGATAAGGGCATTCTGTGCTGAGAGAACAGTGGAGAAAGGCAAGGACGGTAGACAACTTCCAAGACGACCCCTAGGGATCCCCACTTCCTTGTACTCACACTTTTGTGTTGTCCCTCCTCCCACATTGTACCAGGACTGATCGGTGTGACCCAGAGGATATGACAGAGTTGATGGTATGTTTCTCCTGAGATTTGGCTATAAAAGATTTGAGCTTCCATCGTGGGTCGTGTGCAGCTGCCATATCATGAGGACACTCAAGCTACTCATGGAGGGGCCGTGTGGTGAGGAACTGAGGTCTCTGGCCATCAGTCAGCAAGGAGCTCTTAACAACCACGTGAGTGAGCTTAGAAGCAAGTTCCCTAGCCCTAGCCAGCCTTCAGTCTATTACTGACCAAGGTTCTTGGCCTTCCCCAATCAACAGAAATTGATAAGAGGCCAGAGAAGAAATTCAGGCAAGGCTTTACTGGGGCCCCTGCTGCATCAGGAGGGAGCAAAAATAAGTAACAGGTTCCCTTGCTTGCTCACTCCCCAAAGAGGGGGTGAGCTTGTTCCTTATATGGTGGTGAGGGTAGGGGTGTGTCCAGGGGTCGGGCCGGAGGAGTGGCTTAGGTGGTCTGCCCGCCCCTTAGGTGGTGCTGTGTGCAGGGGGCATGCGCAGTACCCTGCTTTGCTTCTGGCTCTTCAGAAATGGCAGTTGGGTATTTGGTCCTTTTGTACCTTGTTGTCCATAATTTGCCCCAGCTGCGCTTACATGCCGTTAGTTTTAGTCCCATATAGTTTCTTTGTGTTTTGCTGCTTTGTGTTTTGTCCAGGTGCGAACACTGCAGCAAAGGGTCCCAGGTCCCAGGTCCCAGCCTGTCTCAAGAGCCAGCCGCCAGCTTGACCAGAACCTTGTGGAGGACCCAGAGCCAGACCACCCAGCTTAGCTGCTCCTGGGTTGAGATAATGAATGTTTGGGATAATTTGTTATTCATCAATAAACAATCAGTGCAGAAAAGAATCATGAGGAAAAAAAGGATGCATTCTGGAATTGCAAGTGGACTTTTTATGTCCTTTCAACTCCAAAAATGGTGATTGCACTGTGATGCAGTTAGGTCAGCATTGTTGGGGTTAAATGCATTGTCTTTGGGGACAGATCCTCCACATTAAGTCCCTCCTCTGGCTTATACTAACTTTGTGATCCTGAGCAACTTGCCTGACTTCTAAGCTTTAATTTTCTTGTCTTTAATATGGGATTGGAATTCAAATCTATCTCATAGAATTGTGAGAGTTAAATAAGATGGTACATGTAAAGCTCTTTTAAATTTCTTGCACATGAAAAGCACACAGTAAATCTTAGCTGTTTTTGTACTTACAAAATGACCTCAACTCCCAAAACTCAAGTACAAATATAGGTTATAGAATAAGGTCACAGCTTCCCTTTTTCTGGCTTTATTTATAGTCTCTCTTAGCCATTTTCAAAGATAAATTCAACAGAAACTTCCCCCTTTTCTTCTTAATCAATTTAGTTCCAGAAGTCTAAGAATGTGAAGAAGTGTAAAGGTATATTCAATACCTTTAATTAGTAACCACTAATACATTTCCCCAATGTGCCAACAAAAAGGTTGAAAGTAATCAGCGGATGAAAGGTTAATTAATCAATCTTTTATAGTTCAGAATAGGCTGGACTGAGCTTCAGAACACTTCATCTTGGGTGAGAGAGAGACTTATGCCCAAAAAGAAAAGAGAAAATAAAACTCATTCCAAACTAAGCTGAGAACAAAAAACAGACAAACGATGCCAAGAAGATTGACTGACAGCTCAGTTTCTTTCCCTTTTTTCTCAAGACCTTGCCGTTGCGGAAGTGGGCTTGGTGCCAGGAGTGCTGCTGGGATAATAGAATCTGAGGAAATGGTTAAGGCAGTCTCTCCCAGGGCAGGACTCTGGGTAGCCAAGCATAGGGGAGAACTAGTCAGTGCTCTGAGACCAGTTGATGGTCAGGTCACATGAGCCATTAGATGAAGTGTCTCTGAATGGTCCTGGCCTCTCCTTCTCCCTCACTTCCCATCTCCACCGCATTCTCTGATCCTCCTAGAAATTCTGTGTCTGCAGGGATCTTTTCTTCTGTCTTTCCTACCTTATGAATTGTAGCCATTGGACTTTGCTCCTGGGGGCATTTGTGCATAAAGTTCCTCCATCTTTTTGATAGAAGGATTTCAAGCACCAGGGAACAGATGGGACAGGTTTTTGTCTAGATGTCAATGAACTTCTCAGAACCCAGGAAATCATCCCAGGGGTGGGCTGTTACCAAGAGGATCCTGAGGGATCTTACAGCCCAGAAGGGCAAGGCAGGACCAGCAGTGATGTGAGTCCAAGAGAAGAGTACAGCCTCTAAGAGGGCAGACTGACATCTGCAGTTAGCATGAATTTCAGTTAGTCTCACTGACACTCGTGAAGTCAATTTAAGGAAAGCATTTCCCCTTTTCTCATGTTTAAGCATAAGACTTATAGCCTGGGCTTCTACATGTCAGAATGTTGCAGTTACATCAGATCAGCCTGACAAGGAAAATCTTCAGAGCTGCTTTTCCTTGTCTCCCGACCCAGCTGTGACGATGTCTTGGGCTTCTCTGGTTACCCATAATGCCCACTGCAGAGCCAGGATGGTGCAAGCAGGCATACGGTGGCCTGATGATCACACAGTGCTGGGATGCAGGGAATGGCTTGTGGCTTCCAGTTTGGCTAAGGTGAAATTCAAGATGGTGAGGGCGACTTGAAGAAATGGTATGTAGCCTGTGTCCAGGACTTAGGGTTTGGAAAAACAAACAAACAAACAAATGAAAAGAAGGCTGTTCCATTTTGCTTTCCTTCTCATCTTTATATCTCATTGGAAAATCTGTGTTAGGGAGAGGAGAAGAGTCATGGAAAGAGTGGGGAAAACTTGAGGAGAGGGTAAAGGGGAGAGTTCACAGACTGACAGGTGCTCTGAAAGGGTTTGCATCCACTGGAGAAGCAGCACTTCAGCTGACAGAGGACACGTGGACGCTCTCTACTGGCCCCTCCCGACAGGGTTATGCCCAGATGGGAATCACCTCCCAGCACATGGAGACAGAACCGCCCCCTCGCAAGTTTCCTCCTGTACTCCTGGGGGCCATGCCTGCGTTCTGCGAGGCCGGGGTAGAAGTGGCCTGCTCCTTTGCCACTCTGTATCTGAGTAATCTTGGCAAGGATGATCTTGGAGGTCAAGGATGTCTGTTTTCACTGATGTCATCTGGTCCACCACCTAATGCCATGAAACTTGTACTTTCTGACTGCTGACTTCAAGGACAGTGTGTGATTCCGAAATGTGCTTCAGGGTGACATCAGCACCACTGGGACACTGGTGGAGAGGAACTAGCTCTGTCCATACCCTGGAAAGGGATGTCCAGACTTGGCTATGACACACTGGACTCTTCTGAGCCGCCAGGCCACTCATGTCAAATGAGCGCAGAGATTAGATGAGCTCATTCTCCCCTTGCTCCTTCATCAGTGTTGAGATTTACTTTACATCAGCTCTTTATAGATCTAAATTATGTGGGGAGGACAAATGGATTTCTGTGTTAGACTTCAACCTTTGGAATAAACCGGCTTCCTGGGTATTACTTTTTCAAACATGCGTCATGATCTGAAATCTTCTAACCAGCGTGTCTTGCTCAAATCATACCCAGAGCATCTTAATTTATGATTTCTATACTGTTGGAAAAAATATGAGTGATGTGTATAGAAACTTGAAACACCATCAAACACTTGCTCTCATGTATATATAGCTATGAGCCCATAATATTAACCTCCACAAGCAGATTAGGGAAATGAATCATTATCCAAGCAACATAACATCAATTAGCTTCCACTCATGTAAGGCTTTCAATATGCCAGGCACACGTGCCATGTGCTGAACATATATTAACTCTTTTATTTCTCACAATGACCCTGTAGAGTGAGCTTCATCTTTTTCAGTTGAGGAAACATGCTGCACATGGGCAGTCAGGCTGCGTTGGACAGTGCCTCCGGGTTCCTCCGGACACACCCTCCCATCTCCACAATGCCTGGAATTCAGTTTCACTGCATCCTTCTTTAGCCAAGCAGAGGATCAAAGACTTTGGGGTCATCCAGTCCTGGGTGTGAATTCTGACTCCACTTTTAGCTGTGTGATTTCTGGTATGTTTCTGAACCTCTCTGAACTTCAGTTCCTTTCTCTGTAGAACGGAGGTCATTCCATTTCCATGTCAAGTTGCAATGGGGGCTAAATGGATTAATGAGAATGTCTGGCACAATGAAGTTTCTCAAGTAAAGCTGCTTTCTTCCCTGCCTTGCACCTTATTTCTCTACCATTCCCTCTCCCCGCTTCCACCTGGTTCCCTTTGCTTGCTAAGTTATGCATTGTTTTTTTCTTGTGCTTCTCCAGAAAAAGGATTATATTAGTTTCTTCTCTGTAAGTCCCTTTTGTGATTTTTTCTCTCTTTTCTACCCACAAGTATTTCCTTTTTGGATTCACCAACTTCCTTAGCCTGGGAAGCCCCAACCTTCACATTCTTTGCAGTGCCTCCCATGGGGACGGACCCCATCCTGGGGCTTTGAACATTGTCTCTGCCTGCTCAGGACAATCACATCCCAGCATCCAAGGACAGCCATGTAACAGCAGCACAGACAGGAATCAGAGGAGGTCATTGGATTCTAATTATAACTAAAACAAGCAGGAGTTGTATAATGAGGTTGGAAGGAACAGAGTTACAGCTGTTTTAAGGGTTGTGACCCAAACTGACAAAAGGTGGGAAACTCAGGGAGGCGAATGCCTCATCACACTTGCCTTTGAATAGCCTGGTGTGGGAGCTGATATACTGTTCCCCTTCAAGGTATTTTGAGCTTCTAATTTCTGAATGTTCATTTTTAAGGCATTCACAGAACGTTATACCTAGGAGACTGATGAACTTCTTTGAAACTTAAATAATGCAAAGGAACCATCCAAATCTGTGGATGGAATACGTATTCATGCATTTTTAAAAAGGCATATTATATACCTCAGAGACTTGGATGGCTCATTAGGAAGTGTTTGGTGGAGTATGTAATTCAGGATTTAATGTGCTGTCCATGGACTAAGCTTACTGGGGCTGTGCTAAAGCTCTTTTATTTTCCTTTATTTCCCACAGTAACATCTAAAGTCTAAAGCATTTACACAAAATGACTGATTAATCATTTGCATAGTCTCATTTTTGAAATCTAAACCTTTTTCAAGTTAGATGAAAACCAGATGTACCTGAAGCCAACATGCCTTCCATGAAGCTTAAATAACCTTGGTAAAATATTCTCCTTTTTCTTCTTTTGATTTACGACTAAGCTGAGAGTGAGTTATTTTAACTTTTGTCTTTGGGGGATTTTCTGTGCTTGGATCCCAGCAATGTAACTTTTGGGATTCCTCATAGGAAACACTTTTGAATTGAACTACACTCTACAAGCATTTATTAATCTTTTATTCTTTAGCATATTGACTAGGCTTTATATTTTTCAGGATTAAGAAAAAAGAGAAAGGTGATGAGCAGGATTTAGAGGGAAGCCAATGTGATGACCAAGATTTGGGGAATTACATATTCCAGATATAAGAGAAGTAATCATCAGATCAAGAGGGATGAACCTCCACTCTCTGCACCTTTTGTGGATTCCAGGATCTGTACTTGCCCCAGTCTCTGCACATTGCACCTCTTTCCTTCATTTTTGTCTGCCAAAATTTATAGACATAAAGCATGTTTCTCATGTTGTTGCTGTTCCAACTGGCCACATAGAAATATCCGAACAACGAGGGGGTCCATATGGCTATCAAGCATCTCGGAAATTCCTTTTATTCTGGACCCTGGGGAGCTGCAGAAAGAAGTGAATTCAGTCCTCATCTGGAGAGAAGCAATCTCTCCCCTCTTAGTCTGTGAAGAATGGGTTGTATTGAGGATGCTGTTGACAGCCTTAGAGCCACAAGCTCTTGCCCAGGGCCTCCTAACCAAGCTAAGGGTATCACAGCTATGAGCAAAGGTGCAGGGAAAGGTGAGTTTTGAAAGCAGTAATTAAGAAGCAACATAAAGCTATTTAACACTCCAAGCTATTTAACACTCTGTGAATGGAACGTAGAGAAACATGCTTCATTTGAAATAGGAAGCGGGGGTGTGTGAAAATTCCCTTTCCTAGGTATCCTTAAAAGTGGAAAAGGGTTTGGGTTTTCTTTAATCTATTGTTTCCGACAGCATTAGGTACAGCATCATGTTGTGGGTAGCAACAAAGGGTGAATGGGGAGAGGATAATTTACGGAACATGGGCCCTGTGCCAATCATACCAATCACTGTGTCAGGTATTTTACACACATCCATGATTTTGTGCCCATGTCCATCCATCAAGGTGACCATGATCATCCTTACTTACAGATAAACAAATTGAGACAAAGGTGAGAAACTTCATCCATGACCTCATGCTGTGCTTGCAGTTGTTGTCTTGGTTATGCAACTAACTAGCTATGTGACCTGTTCCAACTCACCAGGTATCTCTGGCTCATTTTTCTCCTTTGTCCAGTGAGTGAGTTGGACTAGGGTTCTTGTGGATTCTGGGAGGAAGGTTCTGGACTCTAATATTCCAAGTATTTTCTGTAGATTCTCTTGTGTTCTCTCTCTTGCGGTCTCTTCCCAGAAGAATAGGTGAGATGACTTTCAGAGTTCCACGGAGTCTGTCAACCCACCTGACAGAGCAAGTCCACAAGGTCCCCAGCACATGGGGGAGCCCAAAGTGCCATCTGGAACCTCCACTGTTAGGAGCTGGGGGAACCACAGAAAAGGAAGTTTGTCTTGTTATGCCTGGAGAAAGTGAGGACTCAGGTTATGGGCTTTTAAAAAGCAAGGGGTGAAGGGACTGCACGTTACTTTGCTCAGAAAACACGAGGTGTGAGACTTGTGGTCAGCAGCTGAAGCTGCGTCTTGGTCACTTCTCAGGTGTCCCTAACTCCTTTTCCTAGTTGCACAGGGTGCCACATCCTTCTACTTGATTGGAGACTTAAGATAGCTTTGCCTTGCTTGTCTCATCTCCACCTTTTCTTAGTCTTGTCCAGCCTTCTCTCTAATACTTCCTCTTACCTCTGGTCTCATTTATTTTACATAAACCTCTCCTATACATCTCAAGACTACTTTGCCACTCTTAAGCATAAACTGGTATGCTCCGAATGAAAGGCCCTGGTTAGTTACTCTGTGTGAGACATAAAAGCAACATCATCTAGAGACAGCCCTCTCTCAATCTCCAGATCCTTGTGTCGTGAGAAAGCATTACCAGTTAGAGCCCTGGGGTAAATTAGTTTAAAGTACATTTTCTGCAGACACTGTGGGTTCTGGTTCATGGCCTGCTCCACTTACACTCTTAAGTTCAGAAGAAATACTGAGCTTGGCTTTGAGCTTTTCTCTTACCCAACTACTAATATATTATCAGACAGCCCTGTCTCTTGTGTAATTAACCCCTTTTATTTTTTACTTTTTAGGCTGTGTGAGGATCTTCCCTTAAATTAGAAAAGTAATATGTTTATAGATTAATTCATTTGTGATGTTACTAATTTGTGGGCCAGGTTCTTCCAAATTTTATAATATACTGATAATGCTAAGAACTTTTCAGAAGTATTTTTTAAAAAAATCTTTGACCACAATTGAAAAGCACAAATTGAGGACTTACTCCGAGCTAGATACTGTGTTGGACGCTGCACAGAATGCAGAGTTGAATAAGGCATTGTTTATCCCCCAAAGGAATTTACGTTCTTTTAGACAAATCCACAAATTGCTGCTCTGAGAAGCATGCTGCTGTAGTGTCACTGGGGTTCAGAGCTAAGGGGACTGCAGGTGGGCAGGTGAGATCATTAGCTGCTTCCCAACTCAGAGACCCGCTGCCCATGGGGGTGCTATTCTCTGCGGACACTCGGGAATCTCTATCTGGCGTATAGATATTCCTCTTATTGCTGTGCTGTGAAAGGCCCAGTCCTATCCTCAAAGTTCAAAATTCAATCTCCTCGTGCCTTCAAAAGGATTAAAAATATTTAACAGATTGATGGAGGTAAAATTGACTGTTTGTTCCTGTGTTATTCGGTTCTTCAGTAACACTGGACACAGCACTCCTTCCTGGGAGCGACAGTCTCCGTTCTCTTAGCGGCAGTGACATTTCCCCTCCCGAACGCTCCTTCCTCTGAGGGCTGCCTTTCCTTCCTCCTCATTGGAGGGTCCCTTTCTTTTACTCAATCCAATTCTGAGATTCCTAGAGACTAAGAACTGGGCACGCTTTCTCTCTTCTCTCCCTTTCCCTAGATGATCCAATCCATTTTCATAATATAAATGCCATCTTATAATGACAGTGCCCAGTTAACATCTCTCTAAGCCAGATCTTTCCTTTGGGCTTTAGTCTTACTTTTCCACTTTTGTCTATGTGCTACTTGCATTTGGTTATCTCTCAGGCATCTGAGACGTACTGGTGTAAAATGGAATGTTGGATTTCTACTCCAACTCACCCCTGTTGTTGTTGTTCTCAGTATTGGTTCTAACGACCAGCCACCCAGATGCTCAAGCCAGAAGTCTAGGGGTTCACCCATGAACTGTCCCCTCCCTGCATATGATCATCAGTGATCCTAGTGGACTTTTTAAATAAATGTCTTGAATCTGACCATTTCTTGCCATCTCCCTCAGCATGCCTTTGGTCACGACCTTCATCTGGATTAATGCAACTGCCCTCCCTGCTCCCCCCCGTGCAGTGAATAGCATGAAAATATCACAGTGTTATTTTCACCCTACACAAGTCCCTCCAATGGCACTCTTTTTCTTACATCTCCCCCACCTCCATATCAGGCAAAAAAGAAAACAAAATATCTCTGTGTTTAAACTTTTTATTTTTTCTCAGGCAGAGACACAACCATTTTTCTCTGTTGCTTGGGTTTCTACTTTTGATCTTGTTTCTGACCCCGTGAGGTTGCCAAGGGGTTTTCCAAAACAAAGACAGCTTCCTGCTTCAGAGAAATTCTGGTGAATTTCTCAGAATAATATAGTGTGCATATCATCAAAAATGGGGAGAAATTGAAGAGGTCCTTTGAAAGGTTCCAGCCCTCTGTTCACCAACATTTCATAAGTCAATCTGGCTAATAACAGGTGTCAAAAGAGGAGCATTTCTTTTCACCGCAATAATGATATCAATGCCAGGAATTCAAATGGAAAATATTCAAGGGCAGCAGATTCTGTAATATAAGAGTGAGAATTTACTCTTTTTATCTAGATTCTCCCTATGACTGGCCTTCTCTTTCATTCAAATTTCACTATTTCTGGGGGAGGATGGGGTGTTAGTTTGGTTCCTATATGGAAATTAATTTAAGTTCTTCCCCATACTGGGTTGGATAACTTAAAACTTAATACACTGTGCAGACAGCAGTGCCTAAAAGTTGTAGAGGTTGACTGGTGAGCTACAGGCATTTGAGGCTGCCAAGCAGAATAAGAAATAGATAAAGCTAAATTACAGACCTATTAAAAATAAATTAGTGGTGTCAGAAAAGCAAATTGAGATGTAGATAATCAATCTAATTTCAGGGTCTCTGGTGAGTGTTAACGCTTAATTCCTCTCCTGTTTGATGAAGCAGTGATTAATTAAAAATATTTATATAGGGCTTCCCTGGTGGTGCAGTGGTTGAGAGTCCGCCTGCCGATGCAGGGGACACGGGTTCGTGCCCCGGTCCGGGAAGATCCCACATGCCGCGGAGCGGCTGGGGCCGTGAGCCATGGCCGCTGAGCCTGCGCATCCGGAGCATGTGCTCCACAACGGGAGAGGCCACAACAGTGAGAGGCCCGCGTACCAAAAAAAAAAAAATATATATATATATATATATTTATATAAAAATGAGCTTGCACAAGGTCTTAATTTCAAGAGGGACGAACTTCAACTGATATGACTCTCAGAAGATGGACTTGTATTTATAGCAAAAGGCAAGACCTGCCTTCACACCATCTAACGTAGAACCCACTCTCCTAAAATACCTTTGCCAACTGGAGAGAGCATTTGCCTCACTTCCCTCTGCTTTTCTTTTCCTCCATTTTCTCATCTGGCTTCTTGTGACCAATCCTGAACCATCCACCAGCTTCCTTTGACTCCATGCTTGTTCTTAATGCAGGGGTTGCAGTTGAACATTCAGGGAGAGGAAGGAGTTGGATTCGTGACTGCTTTGGGGGAGGAAAGTGAGCAGAGAGATCGTGAACTAGGAACAGGGAGGATGCACTTAGACACCTGAGGGGACATAACCAGATGCCGAGTCAGTGAGCAAACACATGGGAAGGAATTGTGGAAGAATGTGAAGTCCTGTGACTGTTAGCAGAGATGAGACTTCTGGATCAGACGAAAGAATGGGTCACCATTACATAATTTACTATCTGATACCATTTGGCTTCTTTCTACTCAACATTTCGGGAAAGAGGTTTATGACACAGGTGCGAGTAGCATAGGCCAAAATGAAGTTTAGCTTTTCACATCTGCCCCTCTTAGCCAACCTCTGACAGAGGGTCAGAGAATCACTCAGCAGGGAGGCCACACGGAGCTGTGCCCTGCACACTGGTCCTTCTCCAGTTCAAGGAGCTCACAGTTTTGCAGCACTGGAACAAACCGAGCAAAGGAGACCAATCTTGCCGCTGTATCTCTCTGCCCTACTTGCAGCAGAAAAAGGGGATGGAGTCAGAGGCTGGGATCAGAGCGGATCTTCCTCTCCTGCTGTCAGTCTTGCTCCTGCAAAGCTAGTGCCTGCAAATAATGGCAGGAAGATGGTGGCAGGCAGCATGCAGATTTTTGGTCTTTTTAAACTTATATTTTAATTGAAAGGTCATAAAACACACAGGAAAAAGTGGAAAAAAAAATCCCTTAAGAAAAGTAGTAAGTATAGAATGAAAAGTCAAGTCTTCCCTTATTCTCTCAATCCGGGTCTGATTTTTACAGAAAAAAAGGGGTTTGCCCGGCAGACAGAAAAAAATAAATGAGTAAGGAAAGTGACATGCAGCTCTGACAAAACATTGAGCAACCAGAGTTCAGAGTGATCAGTATCAAGGATGCAGTCAAATTGGTAAACCCTTTAGTATTCTTGTGGGAACAGAGACGGACCATTTTAGCAAGACAGAGCCCTGATCTTGTGGCATGGGCCACGCACCTGTCCAGCCCTCTCACCTGGCGACATTGTCAGGGACAAGCCACCCATTTGTTTCTGTGATTGTCTCTGGGGACGTGCTGGCCTTACTTACCAGGCCACTCCCATCTGGATCCCCGCCCAACGAGCGCAGGCAATGGGCTCTTCCCCCTCAGTGACTCTGACACCTGAGCATTTTGAGTTTAGTATTTATTTTATATTTAGTTTATGTGACAACAACGACGGACAAGTCAGAAATGATTTATTGGAAGTCTGTTATGTTCCATTCCCTATATATACATATGCCTCCAAGGGGGAGTTAGGGGTCCCTAGGACCCTGTGCTCACCCACTTCTTAGCATTTATCATGCTGCATGTTAATTCTCTCTCTCTGTATGTATATATATATATATATATATATATATATATATATATGAAATAAGGAAAATATATCATATAAGAATATGTACCATATACATCCTTATATATCTCTCTCTTTATATATCCTTATAATATACATTTTCCTTACTTCATAGATATATAAAAGAATAATATATATAACTATTTTATTAGCGTCTATGTGCTTTTCTGTATTTTTCTCTCTTATCTCCATTTGCCTTCATAGGTCTATAAGCATCATTTTCTCTCCCACAGCACATAATTTACATGGAGGAAGTGGTTTATTCCCTGGGCAGGTCCCAGCTCTTGTGTCAAGGCTAAAGACCTCAGGCTGCTCTGCCCAGCCTTGTGTTGAGATGTTCTGGCTGAGGGCCACCAACGCAGGTATGGGTGGCCTAGCCCTGCAGATGAGCTGCATTGCTAGTCGACTACAGTACTATTTTTATGTTTCTGTATTTTTATGCCTGTCTATCTATATGAGGATAAAAATAACGCTACTGCTTTGCGGCAACCTGGAAATGCAAAGGTATCTGCCAGGAGATTGGCAAGCGACTCAAGAGCCTAAAACTTTTCTTATTCTGCAATTTCCCCGAGGGCTTCTATAGCCTTAGAGCAAAAGAAAAATCAAGTTGATATCAGTGTGCAGGGGACACAGATCCTGAGTTGCTGTTTAAACCTTAGAGATGGGCTGGCCTCTGTTTTCAGCATTGTAAGGTGTATTTCATAACTGCTGGGAGGGGAATTATGTCACATGGTCCCCTGTCCTGATATCCTGCTCTGTGTTGCTGTGACCTGACTGCCTCAGGTATCTCTGTGGCCACCATGTACCCTCGGTCATCGAAGTCTGATGATTCTAATGATTCTTTAAAAGAAGTAACAACTGAGAAGCCAGTGGGCTCCCTTTGTCCCCCCAGATCCCTTCCCTCTCCTGCCCTTTGCTTCAGGAAGCTGACTTCCACAGATTACTTCCCCTGGACAACCTCACTCTCTGGTTTCCTGCTGGGTCCACTAGAGAGAGGCACTGGCAGGAGATCACTGGGTGGGAAAGGAGAGCCTGGAGCCTCAACTCCAGCAAGGATATGGTGGCCTCTCTCTCCAGCTGCAGCTCTGCTCAGTGTTCTGGCCATGCTCCTTCTCATGGCGGTCTCTTTACATGGTCTCAGCTTCTAATCTTTGGGTGTTTCACCAATCACGACTAGCTTCCTGAAACCTACTGCCACCTCTGTAAGTAGTCCTTCTATTAAACCTCCCCTGTTCCTACCTTAAGGATCCACCTGTGTCCTGCCAGGTGATGTAGCCGTCATACCCACCAGGAAATTGGCTGAACTGTGGCTTCCAAGTGGCAGCAAACTTAAGAACAGGTTGAGGGCTTATAAAACAGTAGAAGGTCCTGGCCTCACATGAAGAGTCCAGAGGCCAGGACCTCTGGGGCGCTCATGTCTGGATTTACAGTCTTTTTTTTTTAAATCACCCATTGGTGATTCTCGCTGGGATTGAGGCAGGAAGAAGATATCAAAGGGCAGGTGACAGTATAGATACAATCTTGACTATAGAATGAGAGAGATGTGTAGTTTTGTTAGTTATTATAGATGCTCGCCACATTAGAGACATAGATGCTCACCACATTTATAGACATATGTGTGTAATCCTACCCCACGCATATACGATTCTGGGGAAGAGTAGAGGTGATGGCTGTAAAGGACACCATTTCAAGGCACATTTCCCTGCCATAGCCTTATCTATGTACACAGCACACACACATGCATGTACACACACATGCACACACAGACTTAGTGTTTTCTTTCCAAATCTACCTTGGCTTTAGCCCCAGTGAGAGCATTCTCATATCCAGGGAATGCAGACTGACGGGACAGGTACTACAGTGGTTTAGCAGTGTGTCAACTAGACCAGGCTGAACTACAACCCAGAATTCCTTTTCCCATGTGGTTCTGGTGTGGATAAGCCATACCAGAGACTCCCAGGTGAGAAGTGGGCTGTGGAGGGAGGTGGCAGACATGCTGTGGTCCACACCCCCATCTCTGAGATGCTCACTCAGCCCACAGGTAGAGGCGGCGGCCAGACCCGCAGCTGCTCCCCTGACTCGGGCCGGGCGTATGTGTTTAGCAACATGACAAAGGGCTTTGGCTTCTGTGGGACACCAGACTTCCAAGGTCAGAGGCAACAAGAAGATTTCAGTCCGTGCTCACGGCCTCCAGCTCACACCCGTGGGCTCCGTCTTGTTCCTGCTCTTCCCCAGCTCATAGCCATCTTCCCTTCACAGTGCCTGATGTCCTATGGACTTCAACCTCCAGCGTCAGACTCAGACCTGTAAAACACACACACACCCCGCCCTGAGAGGGGAGATGTCTCAGCAGGAAATGAAGAGCAAGGCCTTCAGTTCACTTGAGCTCCATTTCATCACCTAAGCAAGGAACGATCTCTTGACTTGTAGTATTTCTACCCAAGTTAGAGGCACCCCAACCTGCCTGACGTCCAGTCAATAGCTGATGTCACTGTCCCTCCTTGTTTTCTGGTGGTGACAGGAGGGAATGAGTGTTATGGGCCACTTTGGGAAGCTAGACCCCAGTTCTGCAGAAACCCAGCATTGGCATCTGCCAGGGCTGGAAACCAGGGGCTTTCCTCCCCTCAGCAACAGTCTCTGCTTCCCCTGCCCGCTGTTGGCCCGCCCAGGGCCCAACGCTGTGGGGCAGGATGAAAGCCCAGCTATGTATGGCAGGAGGGTGGTGTCTCCAGTTCTCAGGAGCAAACAAGCAGTGGGAACCTGGCCTTCTGTTGTTGAGTTCCTGACATTCTCAATTGCGTGTTAAGAACAGTCCTCTTGTTTAGGTAGGGCAGGCTGATATATGGAGATATTCACCTTTTAAAAAAAAATTTTTCTTCTTTCACTGGATTTCTCCCTTCCCCTCCAGCCATGCAAGTGATTGTTGCCTCAGAGGAGGGATGTCTAAGGCGAGGCCAGGAAACCAGAAATCACCTACAGATCTCCCAGGTTTTGTGTTTTAAAACCCTATCCTCTTAGGGAAGTTGAAGATTTGCAGGTAACGTAAAGAAAGAGGACTAGAGCTTTGTTCCCATCTTCAGAGTAGAAAGTAATTTCCTTGGTTCTGGAGTGAGAGAGAGGAAAAATAGTGGGTAGAGTCTGCAATAGCCTTCCAAGGATACTTTCGGAAGGTGGCAAAGCCCTGGAGAGAAAGTGACCTCATATACATTTAGGAGACAGGCTCAGGGTTCGTGGATCCCTGGTGCGGCTTGTAGACAGTGGGCCCTTGACCTGAAGAGCCTCATTGACCAAGGGGAAGACCTTCTCTGCATTAACCTAAGCGCAAAGACCCCATCTCTTCCCTACCCTTCGCCATGTCAGGGTTCGACATAGATGTAGTCAGCCAATATTTTTGGAATAATGATAACCATGTCATTATACATATATCATATATATGATATATATATCAAATAAAGCTAGCTCTTAGAGTCTTAGATTGCAGGTACTGTGTGCTAGCCACAGTTCTAATTACTTTACAAATATTAACTCATTTAATCGTCACAAAAACCCTTTGAGGTGACAATTTACAACCCATTTTACAGAGGAGGAAACTGAGGCCACACAACCAGGATTCAAACATAGACACTTTAGCCCTAGGATCCATGCTTGAGTTGTGGTTGTCAAAGAAAGTGGTATTTCCTGTATGGATACCTGAGTTTGCAGGTGTAAATTTATACCAACTAAATAAGTAACCATAATTGCAATTAAGGTTGACCCTTGAACAACTCAGGGGTTAATCGGCATAAAATTTATTGTCAGTCCTCTGTATCTGTGATTTCTCCACAGACCGTGTAACACTGTGATATTTACTATTGAAAATATCTCTATGTAAGTGGACCCGTGCAGTTCAAACCCACATTGTTCAAGGGTCACCTGTAATATATTTTATTTTGGCAATTCCACAGCGGGAGATTCAGTCATTTGTCTGGAGGTGAAAGCAAGAGATATATACTAAGATCTGTTCATGATACTTCGGCAGCCTGGCGGGGGTCAGGAGTGAAGGTTTAAGATTCTCAGAGGAACCTGTCTGTGGCCTCCACAGTATCATGCTTTCAGCTAAATGTCTGGAACATAAGTCTCCAATAAATATCAGCTGCTTTAATGATTATGATGACGATTATGGTTATTATCATCCCAGCAAAGGCTGCACAGAGCCACTTTGCCTGCACAGAATGGCTGCGCCCCCAGATTCTCATCCCCCTTCACAGGACTGGATTCATTCGAGGTCACCATGGTGATTACTTCACTGCTGCCTTGGATGCTCAGTCCTACTTCATCTCTCCCTCCTGTAGAGGAGAAACACAATCTGATCCTCTAAATTAGGAATTTGTTGTACTAATCCTTTCAAAGGTATTTGTGTTTAAAAGGAGACGGTAGCGCTTAACAAAAATAAAGGTGTATTTAATGATCTAATCACAGGATTTCGTAGACTGTTTAATGACGGAATTCAGTAACTGTGACATATTGGGATGGTCAAGCTTATCATGGCCCCTCGGGTCTTCCTTGTGACCATGTGTCCTCCTTCTTGTCTGCCTTATAGGTGGGACACAGCAGGATGGCCCCAGAACTGAAACATGGCTGCATAAACGGGGGCAACCAGGAGCGCTGAAGACAAAAGATTACTTTGGTGATAATACAATCTAAAACATCACGGCCTCATAAAGCCTGCTGGAAACTATCACTGTTTCCAAAGAGGAAAAAGGAGCTGGCCTGGTGTGCTTTTGAGTATAGCAGGTGCCAGTAGAGATAGTTTGCCAAGAGCAGCTATACCAGAAAATGCAGATGTGTGTTATGGAAAAGATGCTCAGAAGTGTCATTTTTGAAGAGGAAGGACATGAATAAGCAGACGATTCTCAGGGATGTTAAATTCCTGGTGGATAACCAAGTGTTTGGTAAAGACTAGTTGATTTATTTGATCAAAATGAGGACGAATGTTGTTAACTCATTCCCATGGAAGCTAGAACGATACCTTAATCACACATAACAGTAGATATTTATGGGGTCAGTGAATATAAGGCATGAGGCGAAGGTGGAAGAAAGATGGACACACAGGGATGCAAGAGGCCCCAAGGTCTATTCGCAGCACAGTCCCTTAACAGCTGCATGACCCTGGCTCAGTTTCTCAGTCTCTCAATCCTCAGATGCTTTCTTTGTAAAACGAAGGGACAAGCCTCAATAATATTTAGGGTCTTTTCCAGCTAGATAGTGATACAGGACTGCATTCTGTGCTTGGGAACCTCTGGGTGAAAGTTGATGGTTATTCTTTGGAATGTCATGCTTCACCTAGTTTTGCCTATTCTAGAACTTATTTAAATAGAATCGCAGTACATAGAATTTTATGTCTGATTTCTTGTGTCTCATATTCTTCTCAGTGATATGCCTGTGATATTTTTCTGTGCCTTTGTGTACAGCTGTAGCGATTTTATCATCATTACAGTGTAGTATACCGTTGTATGAATAGACCACTATTTATACATATATTGATTTTACTGCTGATAGGCATTTGTGTTGTTTCCGGGTTTTGGTATTGCAAGTAATGTTGCTATGAACATTTCTGTTCCTGTCTTTTGGGTAAATAAGCACTCATTTCTCTTGGGTACTGGACTGGGAGTTCTACAGCAGGTGTATGTTTGGCCTTAATAGATACTTCCAAAAAATTTCGAAAATAATCTTAACCAATTTTCCCTCTCTCTCAGTGTATGTAGGTTGCCCATCATTGCCCAGAATAGACACTGTCAGTGGTTAGCTATTCTGATGGTTGTATAGTGGTATCTTATTGTGGTTAGAATTTTCTTTTGGTACTTCATAGGTTTAATTTGTCATGTAGGTGTCCTCTTTTGTGAACGTTAGTTGAAGTCTCTTGCGCATTTATTTGAGTGTCTTTCTTATTCTTATTGATTTGTAGAAGTGACTTGTCAGTTACACGTGGTAAAAGTATCTTTTCCCACCATGTGACTCACCTTCTCACCTTTTAATTTTGTCTTCTGATGAACGGAAGGAATTTTTAATGTCATCCAATGTATTAGTTGTTTCCCCCTACGGTCACTGTTTTTTTGCTCTGTTTAAGAAAGTTTTCTTCACAGTGAGGCTGTGAAGAGCTAGGAAAAAGGATGTCATCTACACCTTCCTAACCCTCAATGGGGGAACCATCTGTGTCATGTTTAGCATCTACCACTCTTAAGCAGTAGAAATTTTTCTTACTTTTAGTTAGCTTTCCTCTCTGGATTTTAAACATTTCTTTAGGTTTAACTAAAATTGAATCATATTGTGTTCTCTGAGAAAATCTATGCACCACTCGTTTGCCATCATGATGTTATTTTACTTTGGGGATATTTTCTCTGTTGTACACAATGTGCTTTCATTTTTGTGGCTGACGATGTCCCTTTCAAGTCCATGTAAAAAAATTTGGAGCAGAGAGGGAAACTGTGTGGCATTAATTTAATGTATTTATTTCTATATTTATTTATTTCCCAGCAATTATTGATTTAACCTTTTCTCCTTTTAATTGTGTTTCTTTAAAAAATATAGGTAATACATCTATTGTGTTCAAACATCAAATACGTACATTGAGAAGTCTCTCTTCTATGCCTGTCCATATCTAGCCAATCTTCTTAATCTCTCTTGGTTTAACCACTTTTATTTATTTCTTATGTACATTTCCATGATTTATTTATAAACGGAGGGAAGCTACTTGGCAAACAAGGGCTAATGACCAGAGAGCATGCAAAGCAGGCCATCTAGAATAGCATTTATTGGGAAAGAAACTCACAGAGACATAGCATTTAGCAGACATGTTGTCCTTCATTACTTATCACTCTCTGAGGTGGCAGACAGGGGTCTGGAAAGGCTGGTGGTCAGACTTGGGGAAAGGTCTCCAGCCCTTGGGTGTAGGCTGCATGACTCCCCTCCCCGGCATGATTAGAGGGCTGGGGTTTAATTTTGTGGCTGCAGCTATGTGACAATCCTTCAGTGGCCTCAGGACCAAATACTCTACCTCAGTCTTCTCCAGAATCAGTTGCCTTAAGCTAACAGTTTTTGTGCTGCCTTAAAGGAGACCATCACCTTCTCCTAGGGACCAGCCTACAGGGAATCAAAAAAACTAAACTTCACTTTTCAGCTCACTCCTTACATTATCCCAAGGGTTGGATGCTGTGTGTCATTACACACTCAGTCAGGAAACCATACCATTTCAATCTGTAAACTCAAGAGATTAGTCTCTGGTATTGCCATTGGAGACACTGGAGGATGATGATGACTTGAATAGGAACATGAAAGCCATAAATAAGATTTGAAGCTTTCCCCTAACACAGATGCTCAGGGAGCCCAGATCCAGTCCAGAGGATAACGTTCAGGTTGCTGAGAGCTCTAGACAACCCTCCTTTCTCTTCCATATATGGGACACTGACCCCCCATTAATGTTGGTTCATATAGGGCTGGTGTATTGGTCCAGGTTAAGATGTTCCCTAACTGGTCAACAAATAATTTAGTGATTCTGTGGCCTAAGATGACATTAAAATTTAGGCTCGTTTGCTGGGTCTTTGAATCGTGAGGAATCTTGTTTACGTAACCTAGATGTTTGATGGAGTTATTTCATCATTGTTACAGTGTAATATACTGTTGTATGAACAGACCACTTTGTACACATATATTGATTCTACTCTTGATAGGCATCTGTGTCATTTCCAGTTTGGGGTTATTGTAAGTAATGGCGCTATGAACATTTTTGTTCCTGTCTTTTGGGGAAATAAGCACTCATTTCTTTTGGGTACCGGTCTAGGGGTTATAGAGTAGGTGTGTGTTTGGCCTTAATAAATACTTCCAAAAAATTTCCAAAATGATCGTAATCAATTTTGTCTATATTTTTGTCATCAGCATAGTTATTCCCTACCCAGGAACAATCAAGGTCGTAGTGTGCTATGACTCCTCTTGGGGTAACCCTAGATCCGTACAGCTCAGATCTCTCTTCAAGAAAGAAGCTGCAGCGAGAAATGCAGATCATCTGCGACCAGTGGCCAGCTGAGATCTGCTGTGGCATCTGAGTTGAGCCACTCAGTTCCTGGGCTGCTCCAGCCAGTGCCTGACCATCTTGGGAGTATTATTAGGACCTGAGATTTTCTGCTCAATGTTGGACTCCACAATGGTCATTCTTTGCACTGGAATACCCCCTTGGATAGCTGAGGCTTTCTCAGAGTTGCACTATAGTCTCTGCAACTTCCTGCAAAATCTTTCTTTCTTTTCTCCATTCACTGCGGTCAGATCTGCATCATGGTCTGAAGGCTTTTCTCCACACCTTCACATTTTACAGATGTAACCCTCAATAAATCTCTTGTACTTCTAACTCTGTCTTGGTGTCTGCTTCCTTGTAGTCCTGAACTGACAAACATACTCTGGGAATATTGTTTCTTCACACTTGGGCCAGAAGCCTAGATGACCACCTGCATAGTAGACTCAGGTTATGTTCGACTGAGGCAGTAAGGGGAAGTCTGTTGATCCACTCAGGAATAACAGCCCAGGGGAGTGAATTACCCAGTGAGGAAAGTGTCATATACAGTCATTGGGGTCAAACAGTCAGTAGCCCTTCTTCCCATTGGTGGATATAAGCGGTGTGTGGAATTGGCCAAAATTGGCCTCTGTGGCTGCAGTTCATGGGCCAAGAATATCTAATCCAGGCCTGCAGAATGGATCTCAAGCCTCTTGTACTAACTACGGAGATGATGTTATCTTAGAATAGGGGAAGATTCTACTAGCGTAGCATGCTTGGCCTTAGGACCTAGGATTCATATTAGACAATTAGCTTCACTGGTAAGTACTGGGTGATGGTATTCAGTAGAATATGCCAGGATACTGGGGGTACAGAAAGCAGTATTTTAGGGGACATAGTAATGGCTACCAGCTCTTCCAAAGGCCCAGCACAGTATGGCAACTATGACAGCATAACAGATTAGAGGCCTCCAACTGTTGGAAATGCAATCAAGAATGCAGGGTGGTCTGGATGACAATCCTACCAGAGGGATTGAGGTATAACAAGCGGGGGGCACCAGTCTTTTCACCACCAGCATCACTACAACTACCTGAGGTTGCAGGTATTCTCATCCTACTGGGCAATGAGCTTTTTCTTTCAGGTATGTGAGACATTATGCCTCACAATAAGATGATAATACAAACATATTCTTATTTTTAGATGACAAACCAAATTTGCTTTTTTTTCATTTAACAATATGTCCATGTAATTTAGATGAATAAACAGTCCTTGTGTTTTCTCCATCCCTGTGGCAATTTCTGATAAAAATACTTGACAAGCATGCAGGGAATCTAAGGATGGCTGCCTTTGCCCCTTCCCATTCTTAATTTTCAGTTTCCACATGAAAAATAGATATTGGACAGGCAATAAACTCTCAGTCTTTTCAAGTATGAGGAAACTGCTTTTAACATCAGAAAGGCTTACAGACATCTGCCTGGTTAAAGTTGATCTTTTAGAACTGATGGATTGACAAAATACCCAATGACCAATAGTTTCTATGAGTTCATGTGAATTTAGTTCTTTCTGATAATCTTTCTTTATTATATCACTGAAACACAGTGATATACATATACATAATATATATGTACATATATGTATATATGTATGCTTGTGTATATATGTATATATATGTATGAAAAATGTTAGCATATGTAAGGATGAGATATATTTATTCAGGTGGCAATATTTGGTGTCCATGTGGAATAATAGAGCCTCTCATAGCTTTAGAAGCAATAGATGTATCATCTTAACAGCTGGCATCGACATTCTTTTAGAGAGAAGAAGCTTTGTTTAGGACAATGCCTTTAAGAGCTTTCGGGGATGGAAGGAGAGACCGTAAAGCATGAAGCCAGAAAGATGAAAAGCAAGAAAGGAGACGGCTGAATTGTTCTATGTGAAATGAAGAGAGGAGTTTGTTTTCACTCTGGAGAGCGGTGGCATGAGGGAGGGATGGAGTAGAGCGGGGACAGGGAGGTTAGTGTGGGGTTAGGAAAACTTATACGGTAGCGCGTTTATCAAAAACTCCTGTGGGTTAGTGACTGAAGGCTTTTTAAGAAGAATGTTTAATGTGTACTTCAAAGTTTTCCCTTACAAAGTCTCTGTAAAAACCTTGCCTTTTCCTGTCCATAAAACTTCAGTAAACACCCAAGTTGGCTTATGTGAGAAGGTTTTTCGTGGGGCAAACATGGCACACATAAGATGGCAAGATGATTCACAAACTGAGAAAGCAAGCAGTCAAAACTAGAAGTGCCCTGAAAACAAAAGGCTTTAGAAATTCTCAGAAGTCTTGGGGAGAGTTCTGCAATTTATAGAATATGTGTAGGTTGTGCTGTGGTAGCAGGGGTATTTTTAAGAAAACCTTACCTAAATCTCAAAAGACTTTGAGTCCCCCATTAATACTTAGGTTTCCTTCATTCATTTACTCACCAAATATTTATTGAAGACCTACAATAAACTCTTTTAGATCCTGGAACTAGAGTAATGAACATACCATAGTCCCTGCCTGTGTAGAGCTTACAGTTTAGTGGGAAAGGCTGTTAATAAACAAAAGAGCAGAAAACAGATGCAATATGATGTCAGTTATTAAGAGGTGCTACATATAATAAAGCAAGGGAAAGAAGTCAAGACTTAGGAGATGCTTTTTCACATAGGATGGTCAGGAAAGTCTCCTCAGAGGGAGTAGCATTTGAGCAGAACCTGAGAAAAGATCTGAGGAAGAACATTCTAGGGGCATAGCCAGTGAAATAGCCAGAACTAAGGTCCTGGGTAGGGAATTTGCTTGATGTGTCTGAAGAACAGCAGGTAGACCAGGGTGGCTCCTGGCCACTGAGTCAGGGGAGGGGGAAGATGTGAGAGCAGAGATGTGGCTCCGAGCCAGTGTAACTCTCGGAAAGGACTCCGAGTTTTATCCTAAATGTGGTGGGAATCTGTTGGAAGGCTCTAAGTACAAGTGTGATGAATATTTACTGATGAACATTTTCAAAGGCTCACACTGGCTACTATGTAGAGAATAGTCTGTAGGGAGCAAAGGTGGAGAAGGAGATCCATTAGGTCTACTGTCATTGTCTAGGAGACAGAAGACTGTATACTGACCCAAGACCGTGGTGGTGGAAGCAGTAAGAAGTTGTCTGACCAAGGCTCTTCTGGGATGGGTGATTCAGTAGGGCTCAGTAGAGAAATCAAGCAAAGCTCTGGAGCTCTCCAAGGGCCATATTCCAAACAATAAGAATCATTCAGGTGGGAGTTTTGATTTGAGATGGTTTCTGTAAATTAACTGAAAAAGGTAAAGTGCCACTATTTTCACTTGGAAATTATGCTTTTGATGATGGTGGTGGTTAAGGATGTAGTTTACAAGATCAAAAGTACTTTTTATATGAAATAGATAACCAACAAGGACCTACTGTATAGCACAGGGAACTATACTTAATATTGTGTAATAAGCTATAATGGAAAATAGTCTGAAAAAAATAGATATATTTGTATGTATAACTGAGTCACTTTGCTGTACACCTGAAACTAACACAATATTGTAAACCAACTATACTTCAATAAAAAAATTTTAAATTTAAAAAAGAAAGAGAGAAAGAAAGAAAGAAAGGAAATAAATAAAGAAAGAAAGAAAGAAAGAAAGAAGAAAGAAAGAAAGAAAAAATACTTGTAAAATGTACAGATAATCCTACTACTTTTCTTAGTGGTTGAAGACTTTCTAAATAATTTATTTTTAGTGTTTGTGATATGAATAATAAAGACTCCTCAATTAAAATATTATATAAATGTTGGCTTATTTTCTATCTTGTCTGGTTTTCACAAATTTATATGTAAAATGAACACCTAAAAAGCAGAGTGGGAATGATTACAATAATCAGGAATACTTATAGATGCTATAACTACTCAAAGTTGATTTTAAGTTGGAGAATCTTGGTTCAAATCTCTCTTTTAACATAAGATATGCTTTCTTAGCAAAATTTTAAGTATACAGTACAGTGTTGTTTACTATGGACACTATACTGTACAGGAGATCACTAGAAAGAAAAATAATAATAAATAAAAAGGGTAGTAGGAAACTTTTAGAGGTGATGGACATGTATACGGCATAGATTGTTTTGATGGTTTCAAGGGTGTATCCAAAAACAAAAAACAAAACAAAATAAAACACAAGGCAATGAGATTTTCAGCTGCTATTTTCAAAGCACAATGAAGTGGAATTCTTATAATAAAGATCCAGCTAACTAAAAAAATCAATTTGTGTCTTTTTATCTTTGAGCCTTTGAACAATTCACTTAACTGCAGAACAATTTCAACATCAGTTTGCATGAAATTATGATACCCACCTGGCAGAGTAGTTCTAAGAATTAGAGGGTGATTAGCTAATGCCTACTGTATAAAAGGATGCAAGCAAGTTTATTTGAGTGCAAATTTATTTATGTTTATATAGAAAATATTATAATACTGATGTTTTCTATTTGGCCATATTATAGTGTTTACCATGCCTTGAATGTTTGACTATTTCTCTAAAATAGTGGTTCTAAATGCTGGCAATTTTGACCCCAAGGGAACATTTGGTAATGTTTGGAGACGTTTTTGATTTTTATGACTTGGAGGTGCTACTGGCATCTAGTGAGTAGAGGCCAGGATTGTGGCTAATTACCCTACAATGCACAAAACAGCCCACTTCCCAAAAGAATTATCCAGTCTAAAATATCAATAGTGCCAAGGCTGAGAAATCATGCTCTAAGACATAGGTCAGAAAAATTGGTCTCAGTTGTAACAATATTTTTGACCTGTCGGTTTAGGCATTTGATTATGATAAAATATCTCTAGAACATTTTTGTTGCCTTAAGGAAATATCAGTAAGATGTTTGTGGTGTATGAAATATTGGATTAGTGCTCAGAAAATATGTAGTACCCCACCCCACCCCCAGCAATGTGGGCATTTGTGGCCATATCATTGATGCTGGAATAAGTCATGTGACTTGCATTGGCCAATGGAATATTAGCAGATGTGATGCAAGTAGGGGCTTTAACTGGGCTTGGGTGGTTGGACTTACCTTTTACTCTTCAGTCATTTGCCATTAGACCCATTCCTGAAAGTCTTTTGGTCCAAGGATGCAAGAGACACTTGGATCAGACCCAAAGCTAAGCCAAGCCCAGCCCAGATGATGTGCGACCTAAAGCAGAACTGCCTGGCTGAGCCCAGCCAAGGTCAGCCCAGATGTGAATCTGTAGACATCTGAGCATGAGAATAAATGCTAGTCATTATAAGCCATACAGTTTTGAGATCGTTGGTTATATATCATTATTGTGGCAATGGCAGTAGCTGACTTACATGTGATTCACGGAAAAGACATTTACTGAGTCTGCTACATATTAAATGAACCTAAACAGGTAAGGAAGATTAGCAGTTTGAATATGGGAATAAAACAGTACAGTAAAGTGGAGATGTTTATAGTTAACAAGTGTCTCTAAAGATCCTGACATTAAATCTGGTAATCACAGGGTCAAGGAGTTCAGAGATGCATTTCACATTTGCCATCTGGACAATATCATATATTAAATGTTTGAGCATTCTCTAAAACAGTCAGGTCAGAGAAAATGATTCCAGCATTAATTACTTTTTGATCAGTTGACAAAATTGTATGTGTGTATTTGGATGGGGTACAGGGCCCAAAACTTTTATTCTATTCTCAATAGTGTTTGAGACATTTTCACTCCCTTCACATAAACAATAAGAACAAGACAACAAACAAACACAATAAAACAAAACCTAACGTTTCTTTTTTCTTTTTTTTTTCCTGGTATGCGGGCCTCTCACTGTTGTGGCCTCTCCCATTGCGGAGCACAGGCTCCAGACGCGCAGGCTCAGCGGCCATGGCTCGTGGGCCCAGCCGCTCCGCAGCATGTGGGATCTTCCCGGACTGGGGCACGAACCCATGTCCCCTGCATCGGCAGGCGGACTCTCAACCACTGTGCCACCAGGGAAGCCCCCTAAAGTTTCTTGATCCATATAATGGTTGCTATAAAACTGACTCTCAGTTGGAACGTTTTGGAATTTCTCCATTTTCTGAGATCCCATTACGCAAGCAAGCTTGCTGTCTTTTCCTCCCCGTTCCGCACAATACTTATGTGCAACATGCTTACTGCTAGGTTTACTAGGCAGAACTTTGGGAACAAAAACCATGACTTGTGAGCCATCTGTTATGGCATATGTGCTGCTGTAGCTACTCAATGTTTGGCAGTGCCATAATTATGATTTGAAACTTTATTTGAGTGGAAAATAGGAATTGTGATGACTTTGCATTTATAAGCATGTATACATGACTTAGAATTTGTATGTATATTTAGGATCAGTGAAAGATCAAAATGAAGTGGTGAGTCACAGATTTTTGGAATTTCTGGGTCTGGAAGGAAGACCAGAGTATGGGCAGCCTGGAGGATGGTGTCTGTACAGATGGGCAGAAGATCTGCTTCACGTGCCAATCGAACTTGCAGAGGAGCAGCTTCCCCTGACAGCTTCTGGTAGAACTGAGCATGTACATTTTGAAGACCAGCTGCAGAACTCTGACTAACAAGTCTATGTTGAGTTTTTTTTAATTAAACTTTTAATTTTGAGATAAGATGCATGTGTACTTGTGCATATAATAATAATAATACACAGAAATAATACACAGGGTATTATAAAGGGTATAATAATATACCCTTTACTCAGTTTTCCTTAATAGCAATGTCTTGAAAAACTATAGTAAAATATCACAACCAAGATGTTGATTTTGATACAGTCAAGATACAGAATATTTCCAACACCAAAGGATGCCTCATTTTACCTTTTATAGACACATCTACTTCCCTCCAGTCTCTAACCATTCCTTAAGACCTGACAATCATTATCATGTGCTCCATTTCTATAATTTTGTCATTTCAAGGAGGTCATATAAATGGAATCATACAGTATGTAAGCTTTTGGGATCAGGTTTTTTTCAATCAGCATAATTCTCTGGGCATTGATTTAGATTGTTGAGTGTATCAATAGTTTGTTCCCCTTTATTAGTAAGCTGTAATTATTGTATAGATGTACCACAGTTTGTTTAACCATTCACCCACTGAAGGATACCTGAATTGTCTTCACTTTTTGGCTAGTGTGAATAAAACTGCTATAAATATTCATGTACAGGTGTTTGTGTGAACATGTTTTCATCTCTGTGTGATAAATGCCCAGGAGACCAATTTCTGAGTTGTGTGGTAGTTGCATGTTTACTTTTTAAAGAAATGGACAGTTGTTGCGTGTGGCTGTATCATTTTCTATTCCCACCAGCAGTGTATGAGTGATCCAATATATCAACATTCTTACCAGCATGTATTGTCACTTTTTTTAAGCTATTCTGCTAAGTGGGTGGTGGTATCTCATTGTGGATTTAATTTGCATTTCCCTAAAGGCTAATGATATTGAGCATTTTTACATGTGCTTATTTGTCATCTACTTATCTTCTTCAGAGGTATGTCTTTTTTCCATTTTCTAATTGGATTTTTTGTGTTGATTTTTATGAGCTCTTTATATATTCTAGCTAAAGTCCTTTGTCAGCTATGTGACCTGCAAATATTTTGTCGGTCCATAGCTTGTCTTTTTATCTTCTTAACAGTCCTTTACAGAGTGAAAAATTTTAATTTTGATGTGGTATAATTTATCAATTTTTTCTTTTACTGATTATGCTTTTGTTGTCAATTTTAACTCTTTGCCTATCCCTAAACTTGGAAGATTTTATCTTTTTATTATTGTTTTAAAAGTTTTATAGCTTTATGTTATATATTTAAGTCTGTGACACATTTTTTTTTAAGATTTATTTATTATTTATTTATTTTATTTATTTTTGGCTTCTTTGGGTCTTAGTTGCAGCACGCAGGATCTTCTCTGAGGCCTACGGGATTTTTCTTTGCAGTGCATCGGCTTCTCTCTAGTTGTGGTGTGCAGGTTTTATCTTCTCTAGTTGTGGCTCGTGGGCTCCAGGGCATGTGGGCTCCGTAGCTGTGGTGTGTGGGCTCCAGAGCGCGTGGGCTCTGTAGTTTGCAGCACCTGAGCTCTCTCGTTGAAGCGTGTGATCTTAGTAGTTGTGGCACGCAGGCTTAGTTGCCCTGCAGCATGCAGGATCTTAGTTCCTTGACCAGGGATCGAACCCACATCCCCTGCATTGTAAAGCAGATTATTTACCACTGGACTACCAGGGAAGTCCTCCTTGACACATTTTGAGTTAATTATTTTGTACCAAGTGTGAGACTTATGTCGAATTTTTTATTTGTTTTTTTTTTTTCGTTTATGAATGCCATTTATTTCACTACCATTTGTTGAAAAGGCTACTTTTTATCCATTGAATTGTTTTTGTACCTTTGTCAAAAATCACTTGGACATATTTGTGTGGTTTTATTTCTGGGTTCTCTGTTTTCATTCATTGGTTTATGTGTCTATCCCTCTGTCAGTACTACACAGGCTCGACTACTGTGGATGTATAATAAGTCTTGTAATCAGGAAAACAGATTCCTAACACTATATTATTATGTTTCAGGATTGTTTTTTTTTTTTAGCTATTTCCACTTTTGTCTTTCCATGTGAATATTAGAATTATCTTTATAGCTACAAAAGTTGTTGTTTATATTTTGACAGTAATTGTGTTAACGCTGTATATCAGTTTGAGGAGAACTAACATTTTTACCATGATGAGTCTTCCAATACATGAACAGGTAGGTATCTCCACTTTTTTTTTTTTTTTCCCCCGGTACGCGGGCCTCTCACTGTTGTGGCCTCTCCCATTGCGGAGCACAGGCTCCGGACGCGCAGGCCCAGCGGCCATGGCTCACGGGCCCAGCCGCTCCGCGGCATATGGGATCTTTCCGGACCAGGGCACGAACCCGCGTCCCTTGCATCGGCAGGCGGACTCTCAACAACTGCGCCACCAGGGAAGCCCGGTATCTCCACTTTTTAATCTCTTCTTTATTTCATCAGTGTTTTGCAGTTTTCAGCAAATGAGTCCTATATATGTTTTGTTAGATTTATATCTAAATATTTCATTTTTGAGCACTTGAAAATGGTATTGCATGTATAATTTCAGTGTACACATACCTTTCAGTAGCATATAGAAATATAATTATTTTTGTATATTTATCTTTTATTCTGTGACCTTGCTGAACTCACTTATAAGTTTTTCTAGAAGAGGATTATATAAATTTGATATTAATTCTTCTTTAATCATTTGGTAGATTTCTCCAGTGAAACGATCTGAGCCTAGAGATTTCTCTTTTTGGAAATTTTAAAATGATATAGTCAAAGAACTTAATATTTATAGGACTACTCCAACTACCTATTTAATATTTAGTAATTTGTTGTAGTTTATGTTTTTCAAAGAATTGGGTTGTATTCATATCTCCTGTGTCATTCCTGATACTGGTAATTTGTGTCCTCTTTTAATTAATATTTGCATGATATATGTTTTTCCATCCTTTTACTTTCAACCTGTCTATAGTGCTGTATTTGACTTTTTTTTTTTTTGTACGCAGCAGCCTATAGTTGGATGATACTTTTAATCCACTCTGCCAGTCTATGTCTTATAATTAATGTAGTTGGACAATTTACATTTAATGTACTTACTGCCATTGGTGGGTTTACAGGGTTCTTTTTTTTTTCTGGGTTATTTGGCTGCAGAAATGTGGTTACTGTCTTGCTAGGCTTCTCTTTTCCTGGTCCTTTGGCTAGAAGAGCAGGCTTTTATTGGGGGACTTTATTGGTCTGTGCCCATTGAGATTTCTATTTTGCCACCTTCTTCAGCTCCAAGTTTGGAATATATGAGGCAAAAAGAATATCCAGGGAACTGTTCCCTTGTTTATCTGCCTTATTCTCTCTGCATTTCAGAGTCCTTTTATTTTTTAAAATTATTTTAATATCTAGGGATTTTAGTTATATCTAGCAGAAGAAATGAGCCACAGTATGTCTAATCCTTCTTCCTGCAAGTGAAAGTCCTCATTTATGTTTTAGAGGCCCCATATTCAGACTGACTTTGATTCTAATCTCGCTCCAACCTTTGCTAATTGTAGATCTTTAGACCAGTAACTTAACTCTGTGACTCACTTTCCTCTTCTGCAAAATGGGTGAAGCAGAGTTGTGAGGATTTAATGAGTTATTCTAGGATAAGCAAATGCAACACAGTGAAAGCACAAAGTAAGCTCTCATTAGATGACTATTACAACTACTATTACTACTTTTACTGCTTTTGAAACTATTATTACCAGCACTGTTTCTACTTACAAATACTATCCTTGTCACTCTCTCTCTGAGCACAAAATGTCTTCAGTGACTTCCCGTACAGAACATGGCTTACTGAAATAGCAATCAATGAAGAGGTCAAAATGATACCCTTTGGGAAATGAGGGTGATGGTAAAGATGTTAGAGCCTTTGGCCTCTCTGGTCAAGGACTATGATATGTTCAAGTAGACCTAAGGCCAAGTGGGTATACACCAGACTTAGTGACTAGACTCTGATAATTGCAAGATTTGCTTCTGAATTACTTTTGTTCCACAGCTTTGTGCCTCCTTGCCTCTGCCCTACTTTGAACCTTATCTCTCTTTGTCTTGACTTGCTTTCTCTCTTTGTCATGACTTATTTCTTCCTCCTTGGATTGTTCTCACTCTCTCAGGCTGGGGCCTCTCTCTCTGAAATGAACATCCAGCGTTGTTCTGCCCAGAACTGCCTTGTGTTCTCTCAAGATATCGCTCCGTCTTCACTCTGGACTGGTTGGCTGGAGGTCAGGTAGTGCCAATAATAACAACAGGTCATTTCTAAATTGCCAGCAGGAACAGTTTAAGGAGAGAAAGCAGAGATCTAAGAAGTGCATCTTGGTAGGCACTTACTCTAGACTCTTGAATTTAAAAGCATAGACTGCTCATTCAGAAATAGACACAATTCTTTGGAAAAGTTTATAGCCTCTTGCATTTTTTTAGTCTTTTATTTAAACAAAAATTTAGAAAATGTGTGGGTAAAGAAACATATGTAATTCCACCTCCCACTCCTCTAAGGTTACCACTTTTACCTCTTGGATGCATATTCTTCTAGCCCCATTCCTTAATATTTTCTGTTCTCCAACTTCTGCATCTAATGATGCTGTTGAGAAGGTTTTCTTGTGACTAGAATTGTTGTTCTTCAAAGACAATTCAAAATGGAACTAGACAAAGGTAATTAACTGTTCTACTTTTATCTGACTTAAGCCTATTGAATTTCTAAATACTGGAAAACCCTCTCTGGCTATGCAAGTAGCCCACATTCCATATTATTCTTATATTTTTGTTATGGTAAATCAAATGATTCGAAGTTTTAATTTTAGTTTTTTGAGCATCGAATGCCACCCACCATTTTAAACCAATGTGGGAATTTCCTGGTTTGTGAAGTGGGGATAATAAATGTCTCCACTTCACAGGATTGCTTTGAAGTAAAATAATGACAACATTTACAATAAAGAGCAGAGCTTTTCTCACAGTGGTAGCTATCATTATTTTTGTTGCTATTGTTGTTATTTGTCCAATCTATGTCCTTTAGCCAACCAGCATGACAAGAGAAATGAGGTTAGCAGAATTGCTCCAAATTCAATGATTATTTCTCCTATCATGTAAGAATTCTCAAATCTTTAATGATATTGTTCCCAAAGACTACAACTATGTGAGATACAGAGGACAAAAAATTATTGATTGGATTTCATGGTTTATATCTGACTGGGAAAATCTTTCCTGCAATAGATCAAGAGCAGTAGGGGGTCTTGCAGGGTAGTTCTTGCTGGATTTACCTGATGGGGTTCAAGTTGAGGGCGGGAAGCTACTGAGCAATTTCATCCCAGTCAGAGGGCTAAAAGGATTCAGCCAATGGGATGGGGGCTTGGTGAAATACCTTAGAACAGGGAAAAGGAGACTATGCCCCTGAAAGACTCGCAGTATTCTTAAAATCTAGTAAAACTTGCAATACTTTAAAGTCAAGATATGGGTTGACTTTTTTTTTAACCCTTGATTTTAAGCTGACATAGCGACATGGTCATTTCTTTCCAAAACTAATTTATGCCAATGACTACAGAGTACTAATTCCCATTTGTGCAAAGGGAATTCAGTTCCTTCCTGGCTTTGGCAGAAGACGAAAATTATGGGTGCCTTTTCAGAGTTTTTCCACAGGCAGCTCATGTAAAGCTGACATTTCCCAGCAACAATCTCTGCCTCATCTTTTTATTGTGTGTCAGCCTGCGGTTAGATCTAACAAATTGTCGGTGTTTCTGCCTCATTTCCCAGCACCCTGTATTCTCTACTTGATAGTCTCAGCAGTGACAGATTTCCCTTCCTTCTTTCCCTACCCCCAGATTGTTTTAATTACCACTGCTGTGTTTTGTTAGATGGTAAACTGTGAAAATGGCCTCTGGTCGTTTAGGTTGCTTAGCTTAAAAATAATAAAAAAAAAAACCCAAAAAACAAAAACAACACTTGCTCGGAGTAAAAAGGGGCACCTAAGACCTAAGGATCTATTGATTTACTCATTTATTCATTAGGAAGAGAAGCAGAACTAAAGATAAGGGATAATTCATCTGCTGTGTACACCCCATTTTGACTACAGTGATTTTTCTTTTTGTTGACAGTGTCTCATAGGGAAGGGAGAGGAGCTGGGACTTTATCCTTTACTGGGAACTATTAGTCCCAAAGTCACCCCATTTCCCTGAACTGTTTCCTTTGTAGAGTCTTGAGAAAGGGAAGAGAAGGTCAGCAACCCCTTGAATGAGGTGTGAGTACAGATTGGACATCACAGTACCTTCCCTGAGTCCTGAAGGCAGAGTGCCTGAGGCAGATATTCCCTCCTCTAAGCCTCAGTTTCCTCATATGTAACATGGAGATAATAAAAAAAACTATTTAACATGTGTGTGTGCTTATTAGTGTGTGATATACTGGAGATTGTTGTATTTATGGTAGTTCTTTTCATTCATGACAGAAAATCTTTAAAGTTCTTTATTGACATCTCTAGGCAACCTAGTCTATCACAATGCCTGGCTCATTAAAGGAGCTTGATACATTAAAAGAGCTTTTTAAAATGCATGCATGAATGAATAAACTGATGACATTAAGAAAATGGGGGGAAAGGAAAACATAAGAGGTGTTTGAAAGAATGCAGCCTATTTTTTGACCTCTTCAACACAGGAAAAATCTTTAGAGAAAGAAATTATCTCCTTTAGAAACAGAAGGACCATTTAACTAACACTATAAATGGTGTCAGCTTAGCATTTAGGTGCAGTTTAGTGATACGTATACAAATGATTATACCTCACACTTCCTTAGGTGAAAAAAAATCTGTCAGTAATAATATTAATAATAAGAACAACCAACATTTATTGAGAGCTTACTCCTTAATCTTAATTTAATTCTCAAAAGGTGGCAAATTAGGTGCAACTATTATCCTATGATATATTACAGATGAGAAAACTGAGAGACAAAGGTGACAGTGACAAATTGACAGTGCCAGAATTGGTGACCTCTGAAAACAAATCCAGTTTTAGAATTTTACTTTGGACATTTTCAGGTTTTTTTCCTTCCTTTTTATCCCCCCATATGGTGATGGAGCTTTTTTTTGCCTAACTGCACACACACACACAGACACTTTTGCCACCCAGGCAATCTAAATATGTCACTGTTCATTAGTTATTTGTACGAGTGATCATGCTGCATTTTTAGAATGCCATATTTGACAATGTGCTAAATAGCCTTCTGCTATGAATAGACCACTTTGTGAATCAGCTTGCAGACTGGCGGGCTTGTTCTTGTCAAATCAGTTCTCATCTAAACTCGCCTAATCACAAACCTTCTTCTTTTTCTTCCTCTGTAACTCTCAGACAACTTTGGATAGATAGTGCTTCAGCTAACGAAAGCTCCTGCCTGCAGCTGGGTATTGCTACGTCCTTTCCTGGCTTGAAGCATGGTCATTCTGCTGTTAAACAACAAACAGCAGTTTCAGCACTAAGGACAGCGTGTTTTTAATGAAGTGGTAATGGGATGTAGAGTTGGACATGCCTTGATTAAAATGGAGCACTCTTCTTAAAGATTACAGTCCATTCCCATTTCCTCATGAAATTCTGATTTTTCTTCTGGTTACCAAGCGTCCTTCCCAGCCCCAGAAGACTGCAATGCAGTTTGTGTATGCGATGCCTTCAAATAACTTTTAATTAGACATTTAAATTAGACTGGTGCTGGTTCACTGGATCCAGCATTTTTACATTGCTCCAATCCAATTATTAGGTGTTTTAATTCCCAAATTCAGAGCTTGCCATTTATTTTAATATTACTTGCTATGACGTTAATACTATAATTCCTAGATTTTCTCATACAGAATATGAGATATAAATGTCCAAAATTAAGAACAACAATTCTAAGCTGTCAAATTCATAATAAAAAAATAAATAAATTGGCTTAAGCCACCAAAATCCATAATCAAAAACTAGCTATCCTCTAGACAGGTGTTGATGAAGGAGAATGAACAAAAATGCTCCAGTGTGAGAGAGAAAAATGTACAGAAGAGCCTAAGGCATTTTGTTCTTTTTGTCAAGGTGGGAGTGAGTATGGACCTTCTTGATGAGATGGTACAGACCCATCTGTACAGACACGTTCTGGTCTCCATGGACCAGAATTTTGTCTCAGTCTCAGCCGTGGGAGTCAGTCCTTGATGTGGGGAGACTGGGCCATGAGGTAATGAGCCAAGCAGATGGATAGAGGGTCAAGGGCCTTTCCAAACATTTATCAAATGCTTGTAATGTTTCAGGCATTGTTCTGGGTGCTTTTGCCCACCCAATACTGACAACACTGCTTAAAGTTAAGTAATATTACAACATCCATGTAGAAAAGGAAACTGAGGCACTCAGAAGTTAAGTATCTTGTTCAAGGTCACACAGATAGTACAGGTTGAGAGTAGGACTTGAACCCAAGCTGTCTGATTCCTGAATTTGCACTTTCAACACTCACACTTTTATACCTCTCCAACAAGGCAGATAGTGTAGAACAAGCAAAGTCCAGGCTGAGCTGCCAAGCAAAGTGGTGACAAATGGTAATGGTTCTTGCCTAATGTAGAAGTTGTGAGGACTAAATATGGTAATTCGTGTTAAAATTAGTACCTGGCACAGAATATTATTTATGACAAACATTAATTGAGAGCATACTACGTGCCTTCGAGAAGGAAAAAGCCATATAGTGACAACAACAATGATGTTGAGACAGAAGTACAAAGAAGACGAAACTTGAAGGAACTTCTTAAACATGGTGTAGACATTCCCTTCATTTATGGAGTGCCTTCGACCTTGACTGGCAGTGGATGGAGTCAGGAGTTGTGGGGATAAGGGGCCAGACATGAGATTTGAGGAGGTAAATGACTTGTCTTTCCTTCATGCTGGGCTTCATTAAAACTAGGTGTTACGTCTAAACAAACTTTGACCCAAACCACTGGTTTTGCCCTAGACCATAGACGCCCACCTTCTTCTCAGGCTGGGGAGCCCTATGAGAGCAGTGACTGGCAAAAATCCCATAAGACCCACTGTTTCATTCACCAGCAATTCAAGGGAAACAACTACAAGCCAAGCATCTGCAGGAATCCTCACAAAAATACATGCTTTGCCCTAAAGGCATTCATTATCTAAAAGTGAAAATAAAGCACATTTATAATTAGCCAAGAAAGTGGGACTGAGATCTGTAGGACACATGTAAGGACAATTAGTGCATATCCTCCAGCAACAGTGACCGAGATCTTTTTCATGAATTTTTATCTAAGGATTTGGATCAGACACAAAATGGAGGCTTTGGGGAGTTAACAGTGAGGTGACTAAGGTGTATGTGTAGAGGATGCTTGCTTAGCATCCGTGTGAGATTGTATTATTGTTACCAATATTATTCACTTTCCTCCTGCTCTCTCTTGGGATGGAGTAGACTTGGCTGCCTTACTGAATTTGGGTTTGAGCATGTGATGGGTTTTGACCAAAGGAATGTGAGCAGAGATTAAGCAAGCAGCAATTTACCCTCCTGTGCTGTTGTGATTTTCCTTGAGAAAATAACATGCTTGGAGTAGCCATTGGTCCAAGGAGGACATGGAAAGGTATGCAGCAGATCTGGATATGCTCTGTGGTTTGGAGGCAGCCCCAGTCAATCTGTCACCTGAAGCAAAGCCATCCTAGTCTACTCACAGACCCATGAGCATGAAACATAAATGATGGTTTCTGTAAGCCACTGGAGTTTGGGATGCTTGTTACTTGGCATAACTGAATTAAAAAAACTGACCCATACAGCATCCATTTCTTTCCCTAAAAGCCCATTTATAGTCTTGGTGGGAGAGGAAGTTCAAGTACGCAGTGTCTACTTTTTAAGCTGAGTAGGGCCATATTCCATCTCTTTTGTCTCCTATGTAAGTTTATTTAGGAGGGAGGGAGATTACCTATGACTCAAACTTAAGCAACCAGGTGGTCTCCTCTGGGAGTAAATCTTGAGGCAGTGACCCGAGAACACAGTGATGGCAGATCATACATAATAAGGTGGTATCTTGGCTAGGGTTTTCCAGACAGGAAACTACTGGTGTGCCTCTTGCTTCCTGCTTCCTGTGCTGGGCTCCTACATCCTTCAAAACCCAACCACTCACTCATTCTTTGAGCTGCCAATATTTTTCAAATATATTTCCCATTACTTAAGTAAGTCTGAGTCAGTGTCTGATACCTGTAATGAATAATTCTAACTCACTAATACTTATACTGCTAGTACTGCCTTAGAACATGATTTAGTCATGGAAACAGTTAGGTGAGGGTCCTTTTCAATGGTGTTAATATGCCATCTTGGAAACTGCATGTCTGTGTTTCTTAAAATTTCTCCTTTACCTCCCATAATTGGACAGGTATTTGTGATGAGCAACCACTCTGTCTTTTAGGTCTACTAAAGTGCATCAATAAGATTCTTGAAGCCATAGGAATCTTTGAATTTCCTATGGTGTGAGATAAGGCTCTTTCTCATTACTCTAAGAATAGCCCAGCTCCCAGAGCCATCCAGAAACCCACAAAGGGAGATCTGGCTTGCAGACCTTGCAATAAACTCTTATTAATTCTATCAAAAGTAATCTGCTTTTGTCTTGACCTCACTTTAGACTCTCGGCAGGTATAATGGACGAATTGTAGGGTTTCCTTTTCCACGTTAAAAGACTAGATAAATGCACCTTTTCTCTCATCAGATTATAAAAGTCCAGTGTAAATGGAAAGTTCATTGCTTTCCTTGATAACAGACGTAATCTTCCCAACTGATGCCCCTCTGTCAGCAGACAAACGAGAAAGTCCTAGAGATTGTTTTCCATGAAAGCAGGCTGAGAATAAACTTAATTTCCCAGACTGCGTACTTTAACCTCTCTCAGGATGATGCATTGAGAAAATGTTTTGTATCAACTTTCAGTAAAGGAAAGATGTGTGCTTTCTGCTGCTTCCGGTTACATTTGACTGGGTTGGGCATAGGCAGCTCGGTTATAATTGGCTCCAATGTGCAAGCTTTCCAATGAGATTAATCTCTCTATTATTTATTTATTTTGGTGGGTGGATGGGTGGAAGCCTTGAGAGGAGGAGAGAGAGGTACTCACATCAATGCTGATTTAGCACTGACAGTTAATTCAGCTCAGGCTCAAAGCATAGGTCAAAGTACATCAAAATAGCACCCATTACATTTGTGTAGCATTTTCACACACATTTCAACATGAGTGCATTTCTGTCATCTGTCTTCATCCTCATGAAGTTCTTTGCAGAACAGGAAGTCTTCATGTCCCTTTAACAGATGGGAAAACCAAGGCATACAAACATCAGGGAGTTTGACTCAGGTCACACAGTCAAGCAGTACTAGCTATGGGTGGAATTTTAGATGGTCAAGCTTTCTGCTCATTTTCTTTCCATTAATCAACATGGCAGATAGAAGTCTAGAAAACAGGGTTGGGATTTGAAACCAGAAGACCAGAGTTGTGGTTCCAGCTGTGTTCTAACCTGGTTGAGCGTGTGTGTATGTGTGTGTGTGAAGATTAAACTTTAGTTTTCTCATGTGTGAAATAGCAATAATAACAATGCCTGGGTTAAAATGAGGTGTTTTTTGTGAAAAACACTTTGTAAAGTACAAAGGAGGATAAAAATAAAGTTAGCGTTAGCATGTGTTTATGATAATAATAATTGATATTTATTGAGCAGTTACTAAGTGCCAAACACGACACACGTTATTTTAATTTTTATATTGTGGAATAAAATATATATAGAAAAGTCCCTAAAACACTGTTACACAGCGTGGGAATTCATTGTGAAGGTTACCACCAGGTCAAGAATGAGAACATTGCCAGAAATCCAGAAACTGCATGGCATACCTCTTCCTCCCGCTAGAGGTCGCCACTATTCTAGTGTTTAGGCTGTCACTTCTATGCTTTTCTTTACATTTTAATAACCCGTAAATAAAATAGTCCAGTTTTGCATGTTTTTGGATTTTATGTCAGTGGAATCAAATAACATGTATTCTTTCACATTTGGTTTCTTTAGCCAGCCTCATATTTTAAAGATTCATCCATCTTCTTCCATATAACTTGAGCCATTCATTTTCATTACTGTATAGTACTCTCTGTATGAATACATAATATTGAATAGTTTATCTTGTACTATTCACAGGCATTTAAGTTGTGTCTAACATTTTGTTTCAGAGAATAATGCACCTATTAACAAGTACACAGGTTTTGGTGCACATATGTATGCATTTCTGTAGGTTGTTTTTTTGAGTACAATTTCTGAGTCACAGATTTTATGTATCTTTGATCTTTAACCATAGTAGATACTCCCAAGCTGTTTTATTTGTTTGTTTTTTACTGGATGTTCTGATTTACACTTCCACTAGCTAGGTATGAGATTTTTATATTGTTCTATACCTTCATCAACATTCAATACTGTGATATGTTTAAATACTCACTAGTCTGGTGTGCATGCCGTGTCTCTTTGAAATGTTAATAAGCACTTTTCTGATTATGAATGAAGTTGTATCTGTTTATGAATTTATCCTCTTTTTGTCAGTGTTTGTTCAAAGCTATTGCCCATTTTTCATTGGGTAACTGTCAAAAGACATTGATTTATAAGTTTTCTTCATAATATAATCTGGATACAAGAACTTCATTTGTTATACATGTATCAGATATCTTTTTCCACACTGTGCCTTGCCTTTTCATTCTCTTAATCGTGTCTTTGGATGAACCTAAATTCTTAATTTTAACGTCTAATTTATTAATAATTTCTTCTATGCTTAGGGGGTTTTGCATCTTACTGTGTGAAATCTTTCTTTTCTCTGAGGTTGTGAAAGCATTTTTTATATTAGTTTCTATATGCTGGAAGTTAGAATGAGGCCAAAACAGAGCTTATCATCTGGCAGCTGGAGCTAAGCTGCTAGTGAGAAAGGGAAGGAAGGAGATGTAGGTTTCAGGCTTGTGGTACCTGCTTTACCTTAGATGCTTAGGAGGGTCTGTTAATGGAAGTAAAATTGCAGAGAAAGGAAGGCAGATTCAACAGCCTGGTCTTGAGAGAAGGCGTACGGTTGGGTCACAGGAGATAACAAGTGTTTTCTCTTAGCTCCATTTCACACACACACACACACACACACACACACACAAAACAAGAAATTTTGTTTTTTTGTCTTTTTTGTTGTTTTTAGTCAATTCTGATCTAGGTACTATTTTCCATAAAAGAAAAGAGGAGAAGGAGAAAGAGAGCCTGTTGATATAAAATTTCTCTTCCTTTAACATGGAAAACTCACAATTCAGGAAAATTTAAAACATGCAAGAGCATGGAAGAAATGATTAAATTAAGGTTAGAATGTTTGATGTCCTTTTAATTTTAAAGCAGAACTTATGAATTTTGTGGAAATTGTGTAAGTTTCTAGTCTCCTTTTTCTCTGTTCTTCACCCCTCCAAACTATAGACCTTATTGATATTTTCTTAGATTCTTAGAACTGGCAGATCTCAGATCCAAAATTTTTATTTTTCAGATGAGGATACAAAGATTTGCCTATGGTCACAGAGCTATCCAGTGAAATAACCAAACCAGGTTTCTGATTCTCCATACATTGTTTCTCAGAGCGCTATAGGGTGCCTTTTTTGAATAAAATTATATTGCTTAGAGAAATTTCTGACAATTAGAGACACCATTAGAGATGACTGGAGACATCTATAGTTATTGTAAAGTCAAGATGAGTGCTAGAAAAGCTCATAAAAGTGTGACCAACTCTCTAACTTTAGTCTCATGTAAAACCTTAAATATTTGAATCAGTAAGAAAAAGACAGTAACAACATTTTAAAAATATATAAGAGATTTGAATAGACATTTCACAAAAGAGAATACCCAAGTGGCCAATAAATACGTGAAAAGGTGCTCGACTTCATTTGTCATTTGGAAAAAGCAAATTAAAACCATAGTGAGGTACAACTACACATCCACCAGAATGCCAAAAAAACAAGCAAAAGGAAAACCATAAACATCACAGATGATACCAAGTGTTAGTGAGTATGTACAGTAACTGGAACCCTTATACCGTTATGATGAGAGCATAAAATGATCCAACCACTTTGCTGGTAGTCTGCTGCAGTTGCATGTATGGATACCTAGGACCCAGCAATTCCACTGCTAGATGTGTACCCAAAGGAACACATATGTGCACCAAAAGACAGGAACCATAATCTTCATAGCGTAACTTCTCATAAGAGCCTTACTTTGGAGACTTCCCCAAATGCTCATTGACAATAGAATAGATAAAGAATCGTGTCATATTTATACAATGGAACACTACCCAGCAATGAGAAAACATGAATTACTATGACATAAAGCAGATATGAAAAAATCTCATAAACAATATTTAAGGAATGAAGGCAGACAGAACAGAGTACAGCAATGTGTGGTTTCATCCATACAAAATTCAAAAACTAATTTATGCTGCTAGAAGTCAGGATAGCGGTAACCCTTGTGAGGGTGACGATGGGCAGGTAAGTGGAGTTCTGGCAATGTTCTCTTACTTGATCTGGGTACTGGTTACCCAGGTGTGTTCAGTTTGTGAAATTCATCCAGCCATGCAATCCTGATGCATCCATTCTTTTTTTTTTCTTCTTTTCAGGTGTTATGCTTCAGTAAGATGTTAAAAAAAATCTTAACTTTCAACCAAATTTCAAGGTCAGAGGTCTTCAGGAAAATAACAGTCCATCCCCATGACAACCTGAATACATTTTCCATTTGACACAGTGCTCCTTCCACTTAGCCTGGCATCTGCTGCACATCTGTATCCCCCGTGGCATGCAGTAAGTTAAACAACTCAGATGCTGAAGGAAAATCATAGCAGTGGGAGATGGAATTTAAGACGAATTGATTGGGGAGGAAAAGGTAAGTTTTCAATTGACATCAGGAAAGAAAAGGAGAGTCCGTAGGGAGCAAGGAAAGAGAAAATTATCTCTTGGGGCAGGAACAAAGGCAGATTTTGCAGTGGAGTCTGGCAGATCGTGAATGGGTAGATACAGCACAAAAATGAGCAATGGTTAAGACCAATGTGTGGACAAGGTGGGGAATGGGGGCGTTCTCTGTCCTTGATAAAACACATTGCTGTTACCAGCTGAATCTGCCGAGGAAGGTTTGTACCGCTGTCTCATACAATACTTTTGAAAAATAGTAAGCCAGAAAGATAGATTGAGAGAGAGAGAACCCTGATCTCAAAATATTTTTTTCTGTACTGGAGTGATAGTGGGGACTTGCTTTGATAGCAAGAAAAGAAAAATGACTTCGACTAATCACGCACGGTGTGCAAGAAACCTCTGCAGGTATCGTAACACTTAATCCTCACGGCAGCCTGTGAAGTGGTGAGAGTTATTCTCACATACACGTGGGGCTTGATGGTCAGAGAGTTTGACACACAAGCCCATTGTCCCATCGGTAGTTCAGGACAGAGCCTAGTTTGGAGCACACAGCAGTCTGACTCAAACTCCTTGCTCTTAACCTGAAAACATGCACCCTCTTCTGGAAATATCTCCCATCGTCCTACTCTGCATTTCTTTCCAGGAAGGATGGAAATTCTCTAAGGAGACAACTGGCCTGTAGTGTATGGTTAGCATGTCTGTCTGCGGAATCCACAGGCAGGGCTGTGACTGTATTGATACTAAAAGGGGAGGGGGCACACTGAGTCCCAAACGTTGTGGCAGGGGCCTCGGATGTGTCCCCAAGCACACTGAGGGCATGCTGGTCTTCACTGTGGGCCAGCAATCTTGGTTCCTTAGGGCAAACCACTCACACCACAAATCCCCAGAGGAACCCCAATTCTCCTATGCCTTCTCAATGACCGAAATTCCCACCCCAGCTGCCTCTCTGCAGTAAGGCCTCATCATCTGAGGGTAAGTCCAGCCATGAATCACACAAGCCCCCTATTGTTACATTGGGAGAACCCATTGTCCCTTTAGTGGCAGGTCATAGGCTCCAGAGGCTGGGACCCCAAGGAAGGGCATTTTGATGGATGAGAAGGACAGAGTCAGGACTGCTGATTTGAGGTTGGTCTCATTGCATCAGGCAGTGGTGCCTGGGGTCAGGGATGGGTACGGGAAATGGAGGGCTGGTCCCTGGATTTGGGAGTAGGAGTGGAGGTGGGGAGGAGAACACGCACACACACACACACACACACACACACACACACACACACTTCTTTTCTCCCAGGCACTCTGTGAGTGAAGTGTTATACTGGAGTCACATATCCTCACTTCTCTCACTTCTCAGTGTACGATCTAGGCCAAGTTACTGAACTTCTGAGTCACATTGACCTCACCTGAAAATTGTCATGGTGAAGATAGAATGAAAGATAAATCCATCTACCACGTCCATGCTGTAAACACAGTGTCTGGTTCAAGGCCCTTGTGCATGTATCTGCAGAGGTGGGAACAGAGTCCAGGACAAGCACAGCAACGTTGATGGGCCAGAGAGCCACAGAGAGGAACACAGAGGAAGTCATATGCATGCAGAATTCAATTACCTTAAAATTATGTGCAATAACGTTGCCATCACTCTGTGCAAGCATATTTAAAAGATTTTAATAATACATTTGCCTGGGCGGATGCATCTTCTCCTTGCGTATCCCGTGACTTGCAGTCAAGTAGAACAATTAGATTTCTGCGCAGTCCTCTAAACCACAGCCAGAGTTTCTTGGAGATGGGGTATCTGTGCGGAGGTGAAGTAGAAATTTTTATTTTCTTATTACTCTTCAGTTTTCAATTTATATTCCAAGGTGATTTTAAAAAATAATTCTTAGATTCTTAGAAGAGTATAGGATCTGTGTAGATAAGAAGAGACGTTCTTATTTTTCAGATTTTGCCTTAATTACACACACACACTGCAGTGCCCCCAAAGCTTGTAAATGGTCCCTTTGACAAGGAGCCCTATGAGATTTTTGCTGAAGGAAGAAAAATCCAATTACTCATTTAGGAAATAACGAATTCTTAGCCATCCGTTGAGACTTGAGTGTATATCCCCCAATTACGATAATTCATAGAGGGATACAGTCAGTGCCAAACTACCTTCCATTTTTATCAAAAAGCCAACGTCTAAAAACAAACGCTCCAAAACCTCAAAAAATAGCTAAAGCAATTAGAAAAAATACCATCCACAATTCCCATGTCAGCTGATGTTCAAAACTCATTTCAAAATGTTAAAGGATGGGCTTCCCTGGTGGCGCAGTGGTTGAGAGTCTGCCTGCCGAGGCAGGGGACACGGGTTCGCGCCCCGGTCCGGGGAGATCCCACATGCCGCGGAGCGGCTGGGCCCGTGAGCCATGGCTGCTGAGCCTGCGCGTCCAGAGCCTGTGCTCTGCAACGGGAGAGGACACAACAGTGAGAGGCCCTTGTACCGCAAAAAATAATAATAATGTTAAAGGATTAACAGATTTAAAACTAAACAAACAAAAAACTTATAAAAATATCACATGGCTAACATGTGCAATGGAAGTATTGACTGACCTGGAAATATTAAATTTGTGATTAGAGAAATTGGGGGAAATTAAATGGAACCTCACTTATTAGGGAATCATTTTCATTTTCAATTGCTACTAGGTATTTCCACACATACACACACAGACAAAGATTCACAGTATATTCTCATTATTTGCAGTAGTTCTATTTTGTAAGGTGCCACGGACACTGAATTAGCAGATATTGAACTCTTTGCTCCTAGAGGAAAGATGGGGGGACATTCCTTCATGCCTCTGGCCACAACATTACAGTCAACCAGATGGCCATTCGTGTCATACAGGTTCGTTTGCCAGTATTCTTGTAAAACAAGCCAGTCTCATCATCATTGAAAACCTACTCTGCCACTTATCCCTTTCCCTGTATAACACCTAGCAAAAAAAAAAAAAAAAATTCTTTCACAGCCTCTGCAAATGTAACACTTTTCATGTGGTGTTGCTTTTTTGAAATGCACAAGCCCCCAGCACTAGCTGAGAAGGGTTTGACATTTTCCTGACCCTGGGTGACAGGACCATTAATTCCTTTGGCTCTCAGCCTCACAACAATGCTGTCCACTCCACATTTTTTATCGGTCATCAGCACATGAATCCACAAATCTATATAGTTACTTTTCCATAGCACCGTAAATGTTAGCTTTAAAACCTCTGGAGCGGCCTCATGTACAGATTGGTGAATTTCCTCTCCTTTTTTCTGGATGGAGCAGGCTGTTGATTGATTGACACTGAACTCACAACCAACAGCACCGTGATTCATACCTGAATGAAGCTTATCTAAAACGTGTATTCTCCCTGCAGAGCTCATCACAGCCATCTTGCACTTAGGAACACTTGACAGCGCTTCAGCGCTATGTTGGAGGGCATTTTAACAGCAAAATGATCAATAAAAAGCACAAAAATGTGAAAAAAACCCACGACACTAAATAGACTGTAGACAAGACACTTGTTTACAGGGTAAGAACTGAGAGAAGAAAGCAGAGTTATCTTGCTCAGCCTAAGTTGGAAATGTGCACGTCAAGTAGCTTAAATTTTTCACCACTCTGTGCATGTCTGTGAATTTTCCATAAGTATTGATTTTAGAATTACAAATACATTTTAGTGAATAGGTGAATTTGCATATATGGTATTCATGAGTAATGAGGAACTGCTCTTTTTTTTGTTGTTCTGCTGCTTGCTTTTATTTAACTCAGTGCTATATGTTAGAAGTCTTGTGGTGTCAACTAATATAAACCCATCTTATATAAAGTGTTGCCAATAATTCAATAACCTAAGTACACTGTCTATTACCGAGCCCTTCCACTATTGGTAAACACAAAGTTCCCTTCCAATTCTCCGTTATTACGAACAATGCTGCATTGGCCACCCTAGTACCATCCTCCTGGTGTTTGTGGATGAGTGTTTCTCTAGGCAAGATATTGAGAAGTACACTTACTGGGCACAGAGTGTGTACGGTCACAATTTTAGTAGATTCCGGCAAGCTGCTCTCCAGTGTGGCTCTATCCGTTCACGTTCCCGCTGGCCATGAGAGGGCTTGTTTCCCTGGCAGCAGGAATGTAGCAAGTGCTGGGGGAAGTGACAAGGGAGAAGAAAGGCCCCAAGAACCACCGGAAACTCAAGGCAAGCGTCTGCTCCTTTATAATTCCCATTGGGCCTCCTGCATGCATTTTGGTTTCCAATTCTAGGGAAAAAATAATACAACGAAATTGGTTTTCTTTACAAACAAAAAAAAAGGACAGAACATTATTTCCCATTTGTCTGTGCTCAGGAAGCTTCTAAAATCTCGCTTCTTTATTAAGAAGTAGCGTGGGTGGGCTTCCCTGGTGGTGCAGTGGTTGAGGGTCTGCCTGCCGATGCAGGGGACACGAGTTTCTGCCCCGGTCCGGGAGGATCCCACGTGCCGCGGAGCAGCTGGGCCCGGGAGCCATGGCCGCTGGGCCTGCGCGTCCGGAGCCTGTGCTCCGCAAAGGGAGAGGCCACAGCAGTGAGAAGCCCGCGTACCGCAAAAAAAAAAAAGGAGAACAATATTTTTTCCCCATCACCTACCTAGCCTCCTACACCCAGCCAGCACTATTGTAAAACCCTTCTCAGGATCTACTCACCCTCCTGGTTCTCACATTGCATCTCGAGGTACAACTCAATACAGCAAATTTCAGTCCACTAAAGAAGTCTGGGTGACTCAAGAATTTTCAAAGCTGTAGGAAAAGTCTTTCCAAATGGTCAAAAAAGCAAACAGAATTCATTGCGAGGCATTTTCCTTAACGGCAATTAATAGCAGTGTTTGTAACTATCTACAATAGTCAGCGGACAATTAGGAAAATGCTGTTCTTCTGATAATTTAGGAAGTTCAGTCTTTGGAAATTGGACAGCAATGCTTGGTTCTACCCTGGTAACCAAATCCATGTAATTAATTAGTTTCTGCGGGTTTCAGGCGGAAAATGGCGTTGTTGTGTTACAGTAAGAATCCTGGGTGTCGTCAAGTTATCAGCAAACTGCAGCTCCTCTCGTGGGAGAACAAACCCTGTAATTTAACAAATCGCTGTATTTTGGGTTCTGACACTGCACATGCTTTTCAGTTTCCATCTGTTCCTCTGGTTCATTAGTATTTTATTGTTGCTACAGTCAGAAACATTTTAATAGTTTTTTTCTCTCTCAAATAACATACCATCAACTGTCTTCTGTCATCCCTTTGGACACCTAAAAATGGCATGTCCATTCCAATTTTAAATTGCTTTTAGGAAGTATTATTTTGGGCATTTTCCCAAAAGTCCAAGATGGCTGCCTTTGGCTATAAACTAGAATAACTGCTTTGTGTATGAAAACAAATATTCAATGTCTACTTCAAACACAGATTTTTAAAAAGGGAATAGAGCAGTGTCCTCTTACATTCCTAAACTATCTCTTTATTAGATCAGAAAATGGTCTAGAAATTCAGTGTGTACCCACAAGTGTGTATACACACAATTTTCACATACACACCCTACACGCTCCCAAACACAACATACATAGATACACACTAACACATGCGAATTCCATGTATGCCACACCCCACACCCATTATGTTTACCCATCCACATTCCATATACACACACAGTCCTCCAGGTATAAGCCACACATATTCCATGCACAAATACACATACTTCAATGCACATATGTACCACCAGACACAATCACATACACACTACATACACACACACAACCTCAAATACACACACATACACACACCGTAATCACACCCATTTTACTCTCCCCAGAACACAGCATACATATATATTCATGAATATACACATTCACCATATGCACATGCATTTAACACACACACACACACAATCCACAACTACACAAACCACACACACACATGATTAGCCTGTGGTGTGAAGATGAATGATAATATTAACCCACCAAAAATAGTAGTGAAAAAAATTTATGAATAAACACAATTAAAAGTGTACATCAAGAAATATATATTGGAACATGTACTGGGAAATATTTTGGAATTTAAGATTATTGCAGAAATTTTAGTAACTTTATAGAAAGTCAGATTTTGGGGGGCCAAGTGGTAGTTTTCCTTTGTTGGTCATGTGGGGCTGTGCTCACCTCAGACCCAGTCCTCTTCAAATAAAACGAAAGATCAAGACCAAAAATTCAGAACTGAAATCAAGATATCTGACCAAAACACACACACATGTGCACAACAGACACACACACATGTGCACCAATATTCATGGAGTAGTGTCAGAGGGCAGTATTGATTCCAGAAGGTACTGGGGATAAGCTTATGAGAAGAAAGAGATCGCTCTGAGGATGTGGTTGTCCATCGCTGGGGAGGATGTGAGTCCGCCTGGAATGCCCTCCGGAATAGATGACCCTGTTATTCTAGGGCTCCCCGTGGCTCTGCAGTATTTCTGGCTGTGCATATCTCTAGCCTCCTGGCAACTGATTACTTGGAGATACCAGCAGTGCCAGGAATGCTGCTCACTGGGAGACCAAGGGCTCTCACCCCTGGGAGTGGCCAGTGGGTCCCTGGGGAGGCCAGAGCACAGTGCCCATGAAAGCTCAAGGGAGTGTCAACACACTCTAGGGAGACCCTCCTCAACAGAAGCCCAGGCATCCCCTCGGGAACCAGAGCACGTACTCATGTTCTGTTATGAAACAGCCTTTTCCCAGCATCACCTTCAGAAAAAGTTCTAAATGCACTGCAGACCGCTGTCAGAACCGAGTGTGAAGGTCAAACGCAGAGAAGGCTTGAACTTAGAGTGACGTCTGACTTCACAAGTTTAAGCACTGTCTAAAGTCGGCTCTGATGGGAAATTGATTCATGGAAAATACTGAGAACCCTACTAGACTAGTTAAACAATTTCCCTGTTCACCTTGGTCTCTGTACCCCTTGGATTTTTTCTTCCATTCTTACCTACCTACTTGCTCTCCTTCCTCCCTTCCTCCCTTCCTTCTTCCTTCCTCCTTTCTTTCTTTCCTTCCTTCCTTCCTCCTTCTTTTCTTCTCTTCTATCCTCCTTTCCTCCCTCTGTAGTCTTTAGTCTTTCTAAATTAAGATCAGAAAAAGCTATTGTATTATATTCCACGAGGAGTAGTATAGGGCAGCCCTCTACTAAAATATAATATAATTCAAACCAGCTGGATGTCTGGTTGTTTAGAGCAGGATTGTGTTTCAAATTTACGACAAAATTTATTCAGCCAACTAGCAGGCGTTGAGGTTTGACTTTTAACTAACTCACCCAGTTCTTCCCCAATAGAGAATTTCCTTTAACTATTAACAAATGTATTACTGTTTGGGGCCACTGATAGCCAGTTGAAGTTTAGTTGTGAGCATGTAGGATAGGGAATCTTGATTAGGGGTCATTAAACACATTTAAATTCATCCCTCATCCACTATTTTAATCCTTTCACAATGGTTTCCAAATTTACGTTCTTCTCAAAACACTCTCTGGGTGTCATTCTCCTCTTTAGACCTTTATCAGATTCCTCTCTAATAAATAAAGTCTAAACTGTTTAGCAAGTTCACATTCAAAGATGCCCTTTGCTATCTGGCTCCAATTCCCCATTGATTCACTTCCTAAACTCTAAGAATTGGTCACACGTCTCCAAATCTTAGTGTTTGCTTCCCTTTGGGCTCCATGTATTGGAAGGCCAGCCATTCTTGAAGCCCACAAAGCCCTTCCATGTGTGCAATGCAGAATGAATCACTCCTTTCTCTAGAATCCATAGCACAGGGCTTGTGCTTCCACTTGGCTTTGCACAGTAATTATCTGCACAATAATTAGGGGTCTCCTATCCCTCTCTTTTGAGGACTGGCACTATTCATCCTGATGTAACCCATAGTTCCTAGCAAGCTGTCACACAAAGTGGGACCTCAGTAAATGACGATAGAAATATTAATTTGTAAGACACCAAAGTGCTGGGTACCTGCTGTTGTTGTCAGTCTAGCAACCATTCCCTCTCCTTCAAGTAAGAGAATTTAGATTTTCCTTTGGAAATCACATCTTCCTAACTCAAAGTTCACGGGAACTGACCTTACCCCACTGGCCAAGGGGCATGAATACGACCTGACCTGGCCAATCAGATTCAGAGTGATTGCTCCAGCCATGGATCCGTGGCCCAGTTGGGTTTACTAAAGTGAATCTTGGATTTTGGTGGTTTTTTGTTTTTTGATTAAATAATTGGAAGAGAAGTTTGTTCCTTTGCTACTATAGCAAAACTATATATAGCAAAACTACTATAGCAAAACTGCCAGGATACAAGCCTGGACTTGCTACTGGCCACATTTCCTACTAGCTCTTGAAAAAGTCTGCTTTCATATGATATTTATGTCAGAGAAATTTCCAAGAGAATGGAAGAGACAAATTCCCAATGACAAATTCTGATTCAGCCAGGCCTGAAGACATATGCCCATGGACATTTTATCATATGATCTAATACAGTCCTACTTTTGCTTTAACCAATTTAACTTTTCTCTTATTCGTACTCTTTTGCTTTTTCATTTATTCTTTCATTCTTTTCCTTTTTTTCCTGTCCTTGGCATTCAAAAGATTCCTGAGAGATACAGCCATTTAATGGAATAATACAGATAAGCAGATTCTGTCTCCCAGGGCCAAAGGTTCAAGTAGGAAAATTTTGTTTTCTGTAACTTCCAACATCATGATTCCAAAGACAGCTTTCTAGAGCCCAACGATCCCAGGGGACCTAAGATACCACTTCTTAGTTTTCACTATACCCATGAATTCCCTGAGGATCCTATTAAAATGCAGATTCTGACTGAGCAGGTCTGGGGTGGACCTGAGGTCCTGAATTTCCAATAAGCTCCAAGGAGACTGTAATGATGCTGGTTGCTGGATCACATTTTGTGTAGCAGAGACCTAGAGTAGAGGGTCTTTATTAGTGCCCAGATCCTCCCACCCAAGAGAAATGATGTTTTAGCATGCCGCGTTTGCTTAAAGTGGTGATGGTTGAATATGCCACTCTTTTCCAGATAACATCCTCACTTTTAAACTGATTTTCTGAAGAAAGAGAAGCTAAGCCAGAAGCAGGATCACTAATGGGGAGGTGAGTGGGCAACATGTGAAGCCAGTGCAAAGGCAGGTAAAGGAACTAGCTCCAAATGCAACAGACACACAACGAACATCTTGAAATCCTCTCTTCCCCTGCGCTTGAATCACACATTTGTCTTACTGGAAGCGTTTAGTGCAACATAGCCCATCTCTGCTGGCACTCGGCAGAATTATGGAACATGCTCTCTTCCGAGGCCCATCCTGCTGCCCAGCAGAATGACTGCACCACCTGGGCTGTGATCTGATTTATTTCCTTCCCTCCATGCCAGATTCCTGGGTACTGGCGTCGGGAACTGAAGCAGCACCGTTGCCCACCCAGATCGACGTTGGCTGCTTCCTGACAGTGCCGTGGGGCTCAGGATAAACCTTCGCATGTTATCTGGCCTGATGATGCAGTAACTTGGCTTCACTGTAACTGAAACATATGCCTTGTGAGTTTGTTATGTTAGGGGATTATTAATAACCACACAGAAGTATTTAAGCAGGCATGAACAGCTCATCTCCCAGTAAACATGTCACTTTCAAATCCAGATTCTGCCTCCACACATTCATAAACTCCTCTTGTCAGAATCACTTTTTGTGTGCAGACTGGGCCTGCCTTCCATTTTCTAGCACCCCTCTCTGAATCCCTCTGGTTTTCTTTCTCCTAATCAAGAGTTAATCAAGCAGAGGTAACATTACTTTGTCCCAAGAGCATCTCTTATCAACAGAGGTAATTTCTTTTCTTTAAATTGAAGTGTAGTTGATTTACAATGTTGTGTTAGTTAGTTTCTGGTGTACAGCAAAGTGACTCAGATACATATATATATACACACACACATATATGTATATATATGTGTATCTATATATCCTTTTCCATTATGGTTTATTACAGGATATTTAATATAGTTCCCTGTGCTATACAGTAGGATGTTGTTGTTTATCCATTCTATATATATAAGAGTTTGTATCTGCTAATCCCAAACTCCAATCCATCCCTCCTCCACCCACCTCCCCCTTGTCAACCACAAGTCTGTTCTCTATGTCTGTGAGTCTGTTTCATAGATAAGTTCATTTGTGCCATATTTTAGATTCCACATATAAGTGATATCATATGGTATTTGTCTTTTCTTTCTGACTTACTTCACTTAGTATGATAATCTCTAGGTCCATCCATGTTGCTGCAAATGGCATTATTTTACTCTTTTTATGGCTGAGTAATATTCCATTGTATATATGTACCACATCTTCTTTATCCATTCATCTGTCAATGGACATTTATGTTGTTTCCATGTCTTGCCTAGGTCTTGAATGAAGGGTGGAAGATAAGGATGGGAGCTTATTATTTGTGTTTTTTTGGTTTTTGTTTTTGTTTTGCAGTACGCAGGCCTCTCACTGCTGTGGCCTCTCCCATTGCAGAGCACAGGCTCCAGACGCGCAGGTTCAGCGGCCATGGCTCACGGGCCCAGCCGCTCTGCGGCATGTGGGATCTTCCCGGACTGTGACACGAATCCGTGTCCTCTGCATCGGCAGGCGGACTCTCAACCACTGCGCCACCAGGGAAGCCCTATTATTTGTGTTTTAAGAAGCAAATGTGACTTCAGATTTCAGGCACATTGGATTCAGTGTCCCATAACTTGAGACAGACACTGGTTACTTCTTAGCTTCCAGAAAAGAATGTGATGACAAGGGTTTCAGAGCTAAAGGAAAGAATAGGGAAGAATAGTTGGAAAAACCTGTTAGGCTCAAGTTTGTTTTTCTGTTTTCAGTGTCGGGAGAGAGAGAGAGAGAGTTTGAACTTAGTCTTTGGAATAAAATGTGATATTCAAAATAATACTTGGCATAAATGGGGCCCATATTAAAGTCACCATGAAAGCTGAGTGAGCAGCTTTGTGGAAGGAACAAAGCTGGCTTTGTGACAAGACAGACTTCTTCCTGTCTCTCAGCAGGCTGCTGGAGGCTTCCCTGCTAGCTGATGGATATATGCTCAGAGAATGCAAACATAATTCTATTACTAGATTAAGAAAAAAACAACCAGTCACCTAGATATTATGTAAAACAATTGTGCACATTGCACTCTGTACACAAATATAAGATACATTTGATTTGTTGGTGCTCCCATTAATTAAATTTGTCTAATAAGAGGGAGGAGGGAGTGCATCTCTGTGCCAGGGCATGGGGGAGAGAAAATGGCTTTTCTTCCAAATAACTCTGGTTTCATTCCAGAGCCAGTGTCCTTAATTCAGTCCCATATGAGTAGAAAATCAGTCTTTAGGTATTTGTTCTGAGGTTTCTGTATAATACATATATAAAACAGGGGTGTTATTGGTAAAGATCCCTACTGACATCAAACTGACCGTGAGAAGAGTGGGGAACCAGGGCTTTGTTTCTTCAGGGTTTTGAGATCACCAAGGGAGCCTTGCTGCTGACAGCCAAATGGCCCTGTAGATGTTATTAGAGGAGCAGGGGGTGCGTTTGTGAGAAACATCAAAGCGATAACAAAAGAGAGGGGAACGGAGCACGTTACTCATTGCGATGAGCAAGTTCCCGTCAGCACATGCACCGTTAGCATCATGAGACGACCACAAGATTTTACCAAGAGGTTACTATTTATTAACCTAGGTATCCATGAATTAAAAGGGAAGTCTGTTGTGCAAACCTCCCATGAGAACAGGACTATTATCTGGGACTGGTACCTCCACCAAGAATGTCACTGTTCTTAAGGGCTAAGGGGCAGTGGTGGCAGGAACGCGGCCTGACAGGGGTGCACACGTCTTCCACATCACTTATTCGTGGCCTCTGCCGGGGGGACTGACTGGCCTCCATCACTGGAAGGGAAGCAGGGGACACTGAAACTAGGAGTCCTGGCATCTCCTCCCAGCTCAGCTGTGTGTCTCTGGGCAGGCAACAGGTCTCTGAATTTCTGAGTTCAGACTCCCCAACCATGACATAAGAGTCTGGGACGAGAGTCCTGGTCCCAAGGCTTTATGCTTTGTAACACTCTATGATTTTCTCATATGCCTTATGTAGACTTTCTGTAAATTCTGTCTGTAATCAAAATGTGGCCAGATTCTGTTCACCATCCCCACTGCCACCACCTGGGCCAGCCTCCCCATTCAGCTCACTTGGATCACTGACTACAGCAACCTCCAAACTAACCCATTGCTCTTTCCCCCTCAGAGCTTGCTCTCAACCAAGCAGACTGCTGATCTCCTTCAAATCCCACCTACTGTTCCCTCACACTGTCTCCTGTTTTCTCCCTGTCCTTATAACACCCCAAAAGCCTGAGGACCTGTCCCAGGTTTGCCTCTCTGATCTAATTGCCTACCATCTCCCACGTGATCACAGTAAGTCCCCTACCTATGGACCTTCAAGTTGAGAACTTCCAAAGATGCGAACATGCATTCCATCAATGTTGTCAGTCATGAGTGAAATTGCATAAAAACTTGTTTTTTATGTATTATTTGTGTGAAAAGTATTATAAACTTATTATAGCACAGCACTCTATAGCCGATTGTGTTAGATGGGTACCTAGGCTAACTTTGTAGGACTTAACGAACAAACTGGATTTATGAACATGCTCTCAGAATGGAACACTTTCATATGTAGGGGACTTACTGCATTTCCATCCAGTCACATAACCACCCTTCTTCCTGATTAATCCTCCACCTATCTTCATGCACCAGCCGTTCCCCTCCTGCTAGAGTGCTCTTCTCACTCCCCCACGACCGCCACCACACCCCAGACACCCGCAGGACTCACACTCACCTCCTTCCAATCTCTACGCAAATGTCAACTCCTCCAAGAGGCCTTCCCTGATCATCATATTTAAAATTGCATCAACCTCAGAGTGCTTTCCAATCCCCTTATTCTGCTGTTTCCTTCCCATAGCACTGAACTTCCAGCATATAATACAATTCACTTATCATTTATATGTTTCTTGTCTCCCCCTAACAGAAGGTAAGCTCCATGTGGGCAAGAACCTTTGCTTATATACACATATTTTTACTGTTGTATCCCCAGTGCCTGAAAGAGTTCCTGGTTCGGAGAGATGCTTGATAGAAACTTGTTAAATGAATTAATGAGTCCTTGAAACTCTTATTTGGTACTTGGCACGCTCTTGGATTTGAGTGATGCTCATAACTGACAGCAGGGAAAGGCCAGGAAGAGAGAATGTCTCCATACTAGAGAGCCGGCATCTTCTGTGCACACAGAAGATGGCCTCACTGTTCCTAAGTAGATGAAATGTTCATAAGTGGGTATCCACACCTTGCACTTTGTCTTGCATGCGGTCAGTGCCCTGGTGTATGCTGGCCCTCCTGCTTCAGCACCTGTGTCTCTGCTTGAAAGCTTTCTCTGCCTGTAGAAGCATGTGCAGGACCTGTGGGCAGGTGTGGGCTCAAAGTGCCAGGGAGCTGGGCTTCCCTGGTGGCGTAGTGGTTGAGAGTCCGCCTGCCGATGCAAGGGACACGGGTTCGTACCCCGGTCCGGGAAGATCCCACATGCTGCGGAGCAGCTGGGCCCGTGAGCCATGGCCGCTGAGCCTGCATGTCCGGAGCCTGTGCTCTGCAGCGGGAGAGGCCACAGCAGTGAGAGGCCTGCGTACCGCAAAAAAAAAAAAAAAAAAAAAAAAAAAAAAAAAAAAAAAGTGCCAGGGAGCTAATGCTCCCGGGAGTATCCTCAAATGATGAGGAATTGAAGCTGACTAAACATCCCAGCTTCCCCACCCATGGGTGAGACTGTCCTCAACCATGTCTACCCTTGTCCCAGAGGTCTGTGGTGGCTTCGAGCCCCCTTTGCCTGGGTGGTGATCTGCTCATAAATGTATGTTTTCCTGATTTCCATCCCTTCCCTGTGTTACTCTCCCGCTCTCTTGCTAAACCACTGCCCCGATCACCGTGGTTTCCTGTGATCACCTCCCATACGGCATTCTTGTCTCATGGACAACTTCCAGGGGAAACCAAATGCTCAGCAACCTGGAGACCCTCCTCCTCCCTCATGTGTCTTTCAGTGTCTCTGCATGTCAAGCAGATACATTCCCCATGCAGTTTAGGTCTCGGCTAAGGATGTGGACCAGGTCACCCCAAAACCCTTTGCTATTTCAGGACCCAAGATTCCAGCTTATGGAGGCAGGCTGACGTGCAATGGTTAAAACCTCAGACTTTAGAGCCAGAGTGCCGGGGTTCCAGTTCTGACTATGACTTGCCAGTTGTATGACTTTGGGCATGTTAGTAACCTTTCTCTTCCCCAGTTTCCTGGTCTGCAAAACAAGTCTGCTAGTAGTGTTGGTCCTTGATGTTGCCATGAGGATTAAATGAGTTCACATTTGCAAAGCACTCTGACCAGTGTCTGGCCCAAAGCAGGTGCTATAGAACGTTAAATAATTAAATTCCCATCTTGCCAACAAAAGATACTAAAACAAAAGGAGTTTAAATTCAGTGACCAAGGTCACATAACGGAGACACTTTAGAACTGAAAACCCAAGCACAGTGTGATTTTCGTTACATTTGAATCAATTAAAAAAAAACTGAACACAAGTGCCCATGTTTTCTTGAGACATATTTTATAATGAAGACTAGAAGTTTTTTTTTATAATTACTATGAGCTAATTAGTGGAAAGGCATGAGCAATTAAATATGTGGTACAAGTTAATTTGAAACAATATTAGTTCTATATATTTGGATTGCTTCATACACTTCATAGAAGAAAGTCCAGTAGATAAACATTTCACTTGGATAATAAATCAATCTCTCCCTAACCCCCCCCACCCCAGTACTATAATCCTCAAATATATGAAAAGTTTTTGTATGGAGGAAAGCAATGCACTTGGCTCATTCTCCATGGAGCCGTGTAGGAAAAGATTTAAGTTAAATGTTGCTAGAAGGAATTCCATCCAGATGTAGGGCAGAGGTTTTCTGATAAATCTGGAGAGTCAGAATTAAAGTTAGCTCTATGTGAGATTTAAGTTATACTTGGAAAACCTCTTTGTCCAAGAATGTCTCCCCTACTGGCTTATATTGGTGCCTAAATTTCTACTATTAGAGATTTATTCCTTTGGTTAGTTTAATTCAAATAATACATCGAATATCATTTATGGAACAGTGCCTGGGTTATGCATGAGGTAAGTCTTGTCTGTTTCTAAGACCCCCTACAACGTGCAAACACCTCTGAGCAGGCAACACATTATGCTTTTGTCAACGATTAACATTTTAGCAACTATGACAGGTGCCTGAGAATACAACCCCAAGGGAGTAGGACACAAAACTCTAGTTATGGACAGGGAGGTGGTGGTGAGAGGAGCCGGTGTACAGACCATGGCTCTAAAGGAAGGTATTTAACATTTACTGGGCATGTGCCATGGACCAGTCACTAAGCTAGGGATGCTGAGCAGCCATTGTGATGGGCCTCTGAGGCAAGCTTGAAGGTACAAAGGGCAGGGAGGGGAGCGGGGCATTGAAAAGACCCATTTTGTCTTGCTGCATGTGGTTCTAAGGCCCCTTGTTGGGCCATAATGGAGGATAATGGATAGTGACCTTCCTTGGCTCACTTTTGGGACAGGAGAATAACCCAGAGCATAGCAAGATGGAAAATCTTTTGTTACCACATAGAATTCTTAATCAATGTGAATGGAAATTCTTCATGGAAATGAAGTTGCAGTGAGTGTTCAGGGTTACTGAATTTCTTTCTACCATAAAATGCAAGTCCCGTGACAATCGTAGGCTTATAAATATATCCTTGGTGGAGGAGAATATTTAATGATATAAAATGATATTTACATATCATTGTGTGAAGGTTTATAACTTTTACTAAGCATATAGCGACTAGCTTAGAAGTACAAATTGGCATTACTGAAGTTAAATACTAACAAATGTGGAAGAAACAAGAATTTTTTAATCTTCTTAAAACATGCGCCTTGCCTCTCCTCCCTCCCCATTTTGTGGTCATTCATTCCATAGGCATTTATTGAACATTTACTATATGGCACTTAGCCTCCCTGGACACATCCCTTATTCTGCCTCCTGTGCATTAAAAGGATGGCACAATTTTAGCATCTGTTTGAGATGTTATTAGATCCAGCACCTGTTTCTTTATCATTCAAAACAGTAGACAGTTTCTCTTCTGATGAAAAACTGAGATATGAGCCTTTACTAATCACCTTATAAAACTCATTCCTAATAGAGACAAGAAAACGAATATCAAAAAATATTTAAGGCATTAGGGACTAATGCCAAACCATTATCTCCAATTAAACTTTTAATCTTCTAGTTTATTATACCCTTAATATTTATTACACCAGCATTATTGCTACAGAGTCTACGATTTCTGTACCATGGCGTATCTTATTGCATTCGCTCAGTTTTTTACAGACCACGTCCTGTCAAGATTCAAAACTGGAGCCTGCCACTTAACAGCAAAATGACTTCAGCCAAATTATCTCAATTTCTTCCTCTGCAAAATGAGGATGATAATATTCAATACATGCCATGCTAGGGGGCTGTGAGGAATATACTAATTAAATAAAATGATGTATAGAAGGTGCCTGGCCCAGCTCTAGATAGAGGATCCATGCTCAATCAGCACAGCTTACAATCCTGTCCCAAATTTTGGAGGTTCCTGGGAGCCCTGCGTTCTTGCTTGCTCTCTCTATGAGGCGTGGGTTGAGGCTGACACCTCAGCTAACTTCTCCTCTGAGATCATTTCCTACAGCTCTACAGGAGCTCCAAGGGCTACTCTTTTACTTAAACTTCCCTCCGAGCCCCTCTCCTCAATTCCGTGTTTCTAAATCAGAAGAGAAAAGCTGGAGGAACTCTCTCTCACCATTTTACCATGGCAACCAGCCGTTTCTAGAGAAGCCTTATCCCCTTTCCTCCTATCAGCTGAAAATCCGCTGATCACAGCTGCTTCTCTCCACAGTCCCCACCCAGATGGGTTAGATTTTAGCCATTTGGCTGAATCTTCTCTAGTTTTTACAAGAAATAAACAACTTTAGTTAGAAACCTTGTTTATATTTTAATGTATTTTTGGTCTCTGCCTCCCTGTCCATAAATGAAAAATAAGAAAAAAATAAATAAAGGCTTAGAGGCCGACCAGGCTGTTTAAAGAAGCCCGTTGTAAATCTCCTCTCACAGTGGGCGGTTCTCAGCCTCTTTGATTCCGACACTGTGCAGAGCCCCGACTGGACTTGCGTTCTAGGCGGGGCCAGGATGTCCCGCAGGACCCCGTGCTTACAAGCGCCCCGGGCTTGATGTGCATCTCGGCCATCACTCTCTTGAGAGTCTGCATCCGTTTTGATCGAGGTCCCCGCATTTTCATTTTGCACCGAGCGCACGGATTAGGTAGCCGATACTGCTCCAGGGCTGCTCTCCTCTGCCTTGGGCACCCCCTGGGCCACCACCTGACTACCCGCCACCTCTGTGAGCGCTTCCCAGCACCACCGTGGCCACCATGCCTGGCACTCCACCAAGACAATGCTGGGATCAGACTCAAATACCCTTTTATTGGAAACGCCAGTCGGGAAAAAAAGCAGGAGGGTTTTCAATGGTTACTCGGTGCCCTTCCTGTTTACACTGTTTTCATCTCTTTTAAACCTTGTAAAATGAAAATGGGAATAAGCAATAAAATACCGAAGTATGTTTGTTCACCGCAGCGTTCCAGTTGTAGTTGATTTAGCCAGACCGGGCCACCTTTGATAGACTTCCTTGTTACGGAGGAGCATGTGCGATGGGTGCCGGGATTTAGGTAAACGAAGAGAACTCATTGCCCCTCAGAGCTGCAAGTGCCTCTTGTTTTAAGGATGATGTTTATTATAAAACAAGCACGATATTTCACCTGCCAGCTGCGTAAAGGTCTGGCACATTACTTCCATCTCACCAGTTAGCACTCCCTGATCAGAAGCTGGAGATGGAATAATTCAGGTATTCTGAGTTGATGTCTTCTGAGATCCTTTGTCAGAAAACTCACCCATCTAAAAAAGGGGGAAAAAAGAGACAACTGTCATGATTTACTGAATTGGAAATAAAGACATGTAATGTTAAGGCCCCAGGAATCAGAACATTGCAGTGGGTAAACATCTGCTAATAAATATCATGGTAATTTGATTCAACAAAAACTGGTACAGAAGCATCTGTGAGAACCTGCAGAAGATCCATCTCAGCGAACGTGGAGGATCCCAGTAGGGGGGCTTTGGGGCCCCCAGGAGGAGCAATCAGCCGCATCCCTGCAAATGATAAAGCAAAGACTTAGTTAAAAATGTGATCCAGCTTTTCCTTTAAATTATCTTTTGGTTAAAATGGGAAAATTTTGGGTGGAGTTGTGCTGTTATTGTAATAGGGGAGAACTCTGACTCCATATTGGTTCTGTTTCTTTCACTTGAACCTTTGTATTCTATTGCCTGGAGTTAAGAATGTTGCTTATAGCCTGAAATACACAGGATAGCCCATCCTCATGGTTCTGACCTTTAAAGATATAACAGTTTTCCATTCATATAGAGGTAAAAAGTTGCAGAACAGAGAATAATATTTGTCTTGTTGGGGGTTTATAGGACCATTGTGGGAGGTTTATAGGAACATCGTGAGCTGCCTTAGGTGGACAGCTACAAGAACAAAGGATTCCGACACCGGAAACGTTGCAACAACCAACCATGCCCCTCCCTCACCTTGCCTTTAAAAATGCTTTGCTGAAACCCTTTAGAGAGTTCAGGGTTTGGCCGGCGTGAGCCACCCGTTCTCCTTGCAAGGCTTTGCAGTAAACCTTCCTCAGCTCCAAACTCCGTTTCAGTATTGTTTGGCCTCACTGTGCATCTGACCCACAAACTTGTGTTCGGTAACACTGTGATTCCAGGTTACACTGGTGCTGAGCTGTGTTACTTGTTCCCTGTGGATGCTAGTTGTTCCTTGTTCATTATTTCCTAATTATTGGGGATTAAATCATTTCAAGTTGAGTGTTGATTGTGTTTTATTACATTTTAATCCTATGACTGTTGGAAAACCAGGTGTGGTTGGTGTAGGTTGGTCTCTTCAAATCCACTTGCTCCCCTGGTTTTTTAAATAACACAAATCTGATCAAGTGGCTTAGCTGTTGGAAACTCATCAGTGGCTTCACATTGCTCCTGGAATTAGTCTAGAATCCTCTATCTGGCAGCAATGTCCAGCAAGTTCAGGTCTGACTCCTTCCCTTAATTCTTAACGTCATTATCCCTTTTGCTTGTGAGTCCCCAGCGAAGGCATCATGTATTTTCCTTTCCATTTCTAAAATTCCTATCTCCATTCGTGGTGCTGTGAGCAGGGGCTCATATGTTGTGTTCACTCCTTATCCACATGACCTAGCACCGTGTCTGGCAGTAGGGGGTGCTCATTAAAATAATATTTGTTTTTTGTTTGTTTGTTTGTTTTTTGCGGTACGCGGGCCTCTCACCGCCGAGGCCCCTCCCATTGCGGAGCACAGGCTCCGGACGCGCAGGCTCAGAGGCCATGGCTCACGGGCCCAGCCGCTCCGCGGCATGTGGGATCCTCCTGGACCGGGACACGAACCCGCGTCCCCTGCATCGGCAGGCGGACTGCCAACCACTGCGCCACCAGGGAAGCCCTAAAATAATATTTTTAAAAGAATCAGTAACTGAGTACAACAAAGAACCTTACACACTAATACTGGGAGCTGAAGTTCAATTATTATCCAGATAATAAGCTACTATTAGATTGGATTAAGGTATATTAGATTAGAGGAGGAAAATGTGGGTCCATGGAAAGAATTTAATGTTAAAGACAGAGGATAGTCATTTTTTAAAATCTATTTTCCTCCAGCTAACTGGCTAGCTTTATAAATTTAATATTTAATGGAACTTTAACTTTATGAAATATTTTATTTATGAAATATTATTTATGAAAGTAATACATGAAAACAGTTGCTTGTAAATGTTTTTAGAGGGGTCTGACATCTTTTTTGTCTACTTCCCCCAATCTCCAGAGGTAACCACTGTTACCAAGTTTTCTGCGCATTTTTCTAGATTTTTCTGTTTGTGTGGGTTTCTTCTATGGGGAGCTACAGAAACTGCCCCTCCCCCAGGATAGTACCACTCCAGCCCTGCTCCTGCTACTGTGCAGCTGCAGAACAGGGGCTGAGGTGTCAATTCTTTGGGTCCAGGGCAGTAGGTAGCAACATCAAGGCACACACCCCACCGTCCTGAGGCAGCAGCAAAGTGTTGGGCACCAGGGACCTAGTCACCCTTGATTGAATAAGGAAACCACCAGGAGAGCTCCATGCAACAGTCTGTCCACTCAGAGTCAAAGAGATTTAGCTGGGGATGGCCCCTTCCCGCAAAAGATCACACGCCACTTTCTAGAATTAACGCATGACTAGGGAATTATTAGTTAATTAGTTAGTTTTAAAATTAGTTAAAATTAGTTAAAATTCATCAAATTAGTTAATTTGATGAATGATTTGTGTTATAAGGTTAACATATTTCCTTTTATTCTCTAAACTAAATTGTAAGTATAAAAAAGTCATAAATGAACGCAACATTGTTAATCAACTATACTCCATTATAAAATAAAAATTAAAAGAAAAAAAAGAATGATTAAAACAAATACAAATCTACCTGGGAGAATTATCCTAGTCTGGGCGTCAGGCAATAAGTTATGTTTCCACCTATCCATTTGAAGGCTGGGGGGAGGGCCGAGGTTGAAATTTTAAGACTGGCCAGGAAGGTTTTTTTGAGAAGAGGTCTTTGGAGAAAAAGCCTGTAAGAAGTGAGGCAGGGGTCTTGGGGAGTTGTGGGAGGAGATGCAAGCGGAGGGAACATTGGCTGTGCAGCCTGGGCCACCTGGGAGCTCCTGGGAGCTGAGGTGAGTGATAGAGTGGAACAGGCAGCCCCTGTAGGGCCAGAACTCACTGCCAAGCATGGGCTTCTATCTGAGGATTTTAAACAGAGAAAGAATGCGATCTAAGGGCTCAACAGAACTCAGGATCCTCCTGTCTGTACAGAGGCAGGAGGGTGAGGTGCAGGTGGGAAAACCAGGGAGGAAGCTGTTACAAAGCAAAGATGATACCTGGGAGAGGCTGGTGAACGTAAAGGAAAATTGCTTTCATTTGTTGATTTTGTATACCAATATCATGAGCTTTATCATTAGGAATCAACATCCAGATCGTAAGCCTTTAGAAACACCCACCCGATCCTACAGCAGGTATGACTTCTAAGCTAAGTGCTCCCTCGTGCAAGATGTAACTTGTTCTTTTATGTAACTAACTTCAATTTCTTCTTTTTTATTTTACCTTTTTTTTAAAAAAAGAAAGTTATTTATTTATTTTTGGCTGCGTTGGGTCTTCATTGCTGTGTACAGGTTTTCTCTAGTTACGGCGAGCGGGGACTACTCTTCGTTGCAGTGAGTGGGCTTCTTATTGCGTTGGGTGGCTTCTCTTGTTGTGGAGCACGGGTTCTAGGCATGTGGGCTTCAGTGGTTGTGGCACTTGAGCCCAGTAGTTGTGGCTCAGAGGCTCTAGAGTGCAGGCTCAGTAGTTGTGGCACATGGGCTTAGTTGCTCTGCAGCATGTGGGATCTTCCCGGACCAGGGCTCGAACCATGTCCCCTGCATTGGCAGGCAGATTCTTAACCTCTGCTCCAGCAGGGAAGCCCACTAACTTCAATTCCGTGTTAGGGAACCATTAACCCCAGTTAAGTTTAATCCCAGGGTAAATTTAAACTGGTAGCATTTTCTAAGGCAGGTCTGGACTTTCTCATTCCATTTAGGGATTTTGCCTGCTTCTTCTCATGGTGGGTATTTCCTGCTGCACTTTCCTACCCTCGTGCTTGCATTATCGTGGGTGCCCTTGTCTGTCACTGCTGTCCCATGCTAGTATCACGAAAATTCTGGCTTTCTAGCCGGACTTCGGACACTGGTCCCCTGTATTCTGGGTCCTCAAACCTATCGGAAGATCCTCCCATCTGCTCCCATCTCACTTTGCCCTTGCTCCTGGGTGGAGAGAAACCACTGGTCTAATTCTCTCGATTTTCCTAGAGAGTTTTACTCATCATTGTCTATGGAAACTTTGCCCAGGCTGGTGAAGAAAGGAAAGGAAGCTTATATGTTTTTTTATTTTTTTTAAACATCTTTATTGTAGTATAATTGCTTTACAATGTTGTGTTAGTTTCTGCTGTATAACAAAATGAATCAGCTATTTGTATACTTATATCCCCATATGCCCTCCCTCTTGCGTCTCCCTCCCACCCTCCCTATCCCACCCCTCTAGGTGGTCATAAAGCACCGAGCTGATCTCCCTGTGCTATGCAGCTGCTTCCCACTAGCTAGCTATTTTACGTTTGGTAGTGTATATATGTCCATGCTACTCTCTCACTTCGTCCCAGCTTACCCTTCCCCCTCCCCGTGTCCTCAAGTCCATTCTCTATGTCTGCGTCTTTATTCCTGTCCTGCCCCTAGGTTCATCAGTACCATTTTTATTTTTGTTTTAGATTCCACATATATATGTTAGCATACGGTATTTGCTTTTCTCTTTCTGACTGACTTCACTCTGTATGAAAGACTCTAGGTCCATGCACCTCACTATAAATAACTTAATTTCGTTTCTTTTTATGGCTGAGTAATATTCCATTGTATATATGTGTCACATCTTCTTTATCCATTCATCTGTTGATGGACATTTAGGTTGCTAACACGTCCTGGCTGTTGTAAATAGTGCTGCAATGAACATGTGGTACATGTCTCTTTTTGAATTATGGTTTTCTCAGGGTATATGCCCAGTAGTGGGATTGGTGCATCGTATGGTAGCTCTATTTTTAGTTTTTTAAGGAACCTCCATACTGTTCTCCATAGTAGCTGTATCAATTTACATTCCCACCAACAGTGCAAGAGGGTTTCCTTTTCTCCTCACCCTCTCCAGCATTTATTGTTTGTAGATTTTTATTTATTTATTTTTTTGCGGTGCGTGGGCCTCTCACTGTTGTGGCCTCTCCTGTTGCGGAACACAGGCTCTGGATGCGCAGGCCCAGTGGCCATAGCCCACGGGCCCAGCCGCTCCGCGGCATGTGGGATCCTCCCGGGCCGGGGCACAAACCCGCGTCCCCTGCATTGGCAGGTGGACTCTCAACCACTGCGTCACCAGGGAAGCCCTGTTTGTAGATTTTTTGATGATGGTCATTCTGACCGGTGTGAGGTGATACCTCATTGTAGTTTTGATTTGCATTTCTCTAATGATTAGTGATGTTGAGTATCCTTTCATGTGTTTGTTGGTAATCTGTATATCTCCTTTGGAGAAATGTCTTTTTAGGTCTTCTGCCCATTTTTGGATTGGGTTTTTTATTTTATGTCTCTGCCACTCACTTCAAAGCTCCATGTGTGTGGGTATGTGCGTATGTGTGTGTATGTGTGTGTGATACCTATAAATCGAATGGCAATGAACAATATAAGGAATAAACTACTGATGAAAGCAACACCATGGATATATCCCACATCAGTAGGCTAGCATCCTGTTGCATGGCATTTATATAAAACTCTAGACAACACAAACTAATCTATAGAACAGAGAGCACAGAAAGCAGATCACTGTGCAGGGATGCGGTTAAAGGAGTGATTTTAAAAGGTCATGAGGAAATTTGGGGAGATGAAGGACATGTTCGTTATCATGATTGCAGTGATGGTTTCATGGATGTGTGCATATGTTAACGCATGAAATGGCATGATTGAAATAGGTGCAGTATACCCATGTCAATCATAACTCAATAAAGCTGTTACAAATTGATAACTTTAAAGACAGGATCTTAGGGTAGCTGTATTGTTATAAGTAGCAACACAGGACCCACTGAAGACCTGTCTCTTGATGTCTACATCTCATTGCTCTGGTCCATCTGTAACAGACTCCATGGAGGGAAAGATTTTTTATTTCAATCCCACATGAACTTTAATGATTGTGAGATGGGGAGAGAGAGTACAATGTCTTGTGCTTGCAGATCGAGAGGTCTGGGCCATGGGGATAGGGGTGGAGAGAGCAATAGTCTGTCTGAACTTGCGGCCCCCCACCCACCTCCCCAGCATGCGTGGTCCTCATTTTTGCCAAGGCCTCCTTCTGGTCTCAGAAGTAGCGGCTCTGGTTGCCATCAAAACCCCACTCCATCCAAATATGATGTCCAGCCCCTCAGCTAGCTGCACGGACAGGGTCCACTGGGCTGAGGCTCGCTGCGGTGAACGACACCCTCTGTGACAGCTGGTCCATGGAGGCCACAGGGTCTTTGTTCATGGTCATCTTCCTGACGGTGGGGCTGCACGGTGGGCAGGTCTATCTAGCTGTAACCTGCACATCAGAAAGTGTCACCCTGCCGAGTCATAGGCTGTGCTGTAGGTGAAGAGGTAGGTGCGCAGGGACTCATCCTGCATCTTTCTGACCAGCCTTAGGGAACAGGCTCACACTGCACTGTTCATCTTCTAGTTGTTGAAGAGACTGGTGGGTCTTCCAGTTGCCCATCTTAATTGCCTTGGAGGCCACAATCATGTACTCCCTTATGGCCGCAGGACGCTCAGCAGAGCCTTCCACTGGGCCACCCACAGCTGGTGATGGGACTGTGTGTGACATGCGTTGGCTGCACTACTCTCGTGAGTAGCCATGCAGGGGACCCCCTGGTAGACATGTGCCTGCAGCTTTAGGTTGATGTGCAGGTGAAAGGCGCTTCCTGGCGCCACTCCACCTTCTCCTCCAAGTTCTGTTTTGACAATGAAGACTGAGCATTAACTTGTTCTATCTTTCTTTCCTTGTTTTACAATCATAATGATGAGGGAGAAATGATTTAAGCGTTATGGATGAGGGAAAAGACGGTGGGCAAAGGAGATGGGGGGCAAGTCAGTTTATTTTCTACAATAATATTCCGCCACTGACTTTTTCTTGCAAGGTTGAGGACCAGCCGCTAAACCTTCTGTAATAAATACACCAGGGCCCTGTCACTGTTGGACGCCTCCAGAACTAGACCCTTGCGGATTGCCTTAGCACCACATAACTTCCCCTGGGAGGGGAACTCTCCTAAATATTGCCAACAGGACAGTTTGTATTTGCAACATTGCAGGGATGTAGCTAAGAGTGTAAAACCCCGAAACAGAAGTTGCCCTTCTTTCTAAATGTCATTTTGACATTCCTCTACATATACGATACAGAAAATTGAGTGATAAAACTAACCTTCATTGCTTTATTAGTGCAAAATATCTGGTGCAGACTTTTTCTTGGGAACACTGGGGAGAGCTCTAGGTTAGAGAAGAGGAAAGGAAAAATGTTCTATATATGAACATCACCCTGATACTATTTTCACAGAGCTTTGGGGCTTGAGTCACCTCAGTCTAACTCCTGTCCTAAATGTTCACTGAAATATTTTATTAAATTGAGCTTCTAATCACCCAGAAGATATTTTCCTGAATCATGGCCATGACTGACAGAGATGGGTGTGAAGGGTAGGAAGTGAGGAAAGGTTGAAATTCCGCAAATCTACTAGCTAAGACAAGCATCTAGTTTGGAGAGAATTCTAACAATTTAATTTTCTATTTGTAAAAGTTTCATTGAAGTATAATATACATACAGAAAAGTACACTTATCATAAGTGTAGAGCTTGATACATTTTCAGAAATAAAGCACACCCATGTAACCAGCACCTGGATCAAAAAACAGCATTTTCAGTCCTCTAGGACAACACACACACACACACACACACACACACACACACACACACACACACACACACACACACACACACACACCACTTCTGGTCACTACCTACCTGGTCCTCCCATCTGGCTAACCACTCTCCTGACTTCTAATACTATAGATTAGTTTTGCTTGTTTTGGAACATCAAATAAATAGAATTGTACATCTGTTTATTGTTTCTGGTTTCTCTTGCTCAATATTATGTTTATGAGATTCATCTATGTTGCATATAACAGTAGTTCATTTATTCTCATTGCTTCCCATTTCCATTGTGTGAACACATCACAGTGATTTTCAAACCATTCTATTGTCGATGGGCATTTGGTTTGTTTCCAGGTTTTAGCACTTATCAAAAAAGCTTCTGGGACTTCCCTGGTGGCGCAGTGGTTAAGAATCCGCCTGCCAATTCAGGGGACATGGGTTCTAGCCCTGGTCCGGGAAGATCCCACATGCTGCGGAGCAACTAAGCCCGTGTGCCACAACTATTGAGCCCACGTGACACCACTACTGAAGCCTGCATGCCTAGAACCCATGCTCCACAACAAGAGAAGCCACTGCAATGAGAAGCTCGTGCACTGCAACAGAGTAGCCCCTGCTCGCCGAAACTAGAGAAAGCCCGCGGGCAGCAACTGAGACCCAACGCAGCCAAAAATAAATTAATTAATTACTTACTTAAAAAAAAAAGCTTCTATGAAAAGTTTTATACATGAACATAGCCCACCAAATTGTTTAGTGGTAATTAGTATATTCACATGCATGATGTGTGTGTTCCAGTTTTTCATCCATTTTCTTTTTTATTGGGTGATCTTTTTATTTATTTATTTATATTTATATTTATATTTTTGCGGTACGTGGGCCTCTCACTGCTGCGGCCTCTCCCGTTGCGGAGCACAGGCTCCGGATGCGCAGGCTCAGAAGCCATGGCTCACGGGCCCACCCGCTCTGCGGCATGTGGGATCTTCCCGAACCGGGGCACGAACCCGTGTCCCCTGCATCGGCAGGCGGACTCTCAACTACTGCGCCACCAGGGAAGCCCCCCCGATTGTCCTTTTTGATGACTGGAAGGGGTGCATAATTTCAACCACCTGCCAGCTCCCACTGGTCCCTAGTGGCTGCCTGGAATGTCGACGGGAGACTGAGGCCACATCAAAACTCAGCAAGAAGGAGTGCCCGGGTGATTGGAAAATCTCCCATAAGCATGGGAGGGTTGGTGGCGACATGCTGACACATTTGCTGCTTCTGTCTTCCACGCCCACTGTACTCTCACAACTCAGAGGTCTCTGACCACTGAGTCTGTCCTCCCCAGCTGCCCCCCACCCCATGCTCTGGCTCTTCCTATCTTCTTTAAAAGAAATCTACTTTTCAGCTAATTTAAGCCATTGCCATAAAGAGTGGGTCACAATTCCCAGGGGCACTGACATTATGATAGGGAATTAACTCCAGAGCTGTTCTTCCTAGTCTATCTTTTCTAATAGTTAAATGTCATGGACTCCCATAGGCCTGGGGGAGGGGTAAGGAGCTGTTGGGGAGAGCAAAAAATATCTAGAGGCAGCCAGTCTTTCCCCCTATCCTCCATCACACTGCATCCACCTGTGGATGGAGTCTATATGAGTAACAAATAGCTGGAAGTCCCCTAGCAAACCCCAAACAGACAGCTTTTAAATGTTTACTTGTGGGGCTACTCTTACATTTGGATTCAAAATAGAATCCATTTATTCTCCATAACCGAGATGATTTGGAAAACAGATATTCTCCTCCAGACAGGCCCAGATATTTTTTATAACATGGCATAAACACAAAGCTCTGATATTTGTTTGAAATATGCCCCAAAAGCTTCCAAAGGGGGGAAAAGTGTGTGGAAATGGCATGAATTAGAACAGGCTCTTATCCTCTGAATGTACAGTCTGTCCTCAGCCTGGCTGTTTTGCAAAAAGCATCTAAAATTTATGCTCTTACATTTGTCAGTTTAAAACTGTGAGCTGTGTGTTAGGCCAGCACAGTAAAATACTGAAGGCATCACTGTGGATGAGAGAGTGGGAGTGGGGCTGTAATACATCAAGATCAAGGCGGACGTTATAAATTCTGCAGAGATTTTTATCCCGCCTCATTTGTGAATTTCAAGAAGCTTTGCATATCTTACTTTTCCCCCTTAGATATTTACTAAGCATAACAAATTATATTGTTTTTCTGTCACTTTTGGAGACAGGCTGTCGATGAACAAGCTGTAAATAATGTAATATCCTTAATAAATAAGTGTGGACAAATCACTTTGCAAAACGAGGTTAGAAAAAGAGGTGATAGGTGGTCAATGGCTCATGACAAACCTATAAGCAGGCGTGGGGACTGAAGCCTCTATGTTCTTCCAGAGCAATATTATCACAACTGTCTTTATTCTGAAGCGCTGTGGATTTAACAATTTTGGCATCACAACCTGCAATTAATTTTAAAGGGAAAACACAGCATTAAGTATCGGAAAGGAAATACTTCTGAGCCTCTTTTAAACAAGTACTGACATCATTCACTTACAGAGCATCTCAATAGAATGTTTAAACAGGAATCCAAATTAAGGCACATTTTAATTTTATTTTTTCAAGAGATGACATGCCAAGCAGCCTTTGCTTTTTGCTTTCTTTTCCGCAAGCCAAAAACTGAGATGTCTTTAGAATCTGCCTGGGAAGCATGGCCAGTCCTTGTATCCCTTAGCAATAAACTTGAAATAAACTTGATTAAATCACAATGATGATGTTATCACTTTTAAATATGTCAAAGGACCCTTGTGATTTGGTTTACGATCATTTTGGAGGATGAGTAAGTTGGTTCTATTGAAGAGTGGGGAGAAGCTACTTGGGGGAAAATTCTTTCCTTCAAAGACTTATATAAGCCTGTCTAATTGGCATATATGAAGCTCAAACAGGCTTGCCTGACACGATATTATTTTAAGATGGACCTTTTATAATAGATGTAATGCTTGTTGCATTGCGCTTCTATTTCAAAACCTATACATGGAGATAAACCCTGTGTTCCTCTTAGAACCAAGGGCTGAACGCCAGCTAACATGTTGGATGAGAGAATATCATTTAAGGAACTCATGAATTGGGTTTCTGTTTAGCTATCAGTTATCTGGACCATCTTATGTTTTTCCCTGCTCCACGGCATTAATTACATCTATTACTGAAGATCTGAAGCATATCTAAAGAGCTTCTGTCAAGCACTCTGCTATATGCCAGGAATGTCATGGGGGCCCTGCCCTCAGAGGACTGACATCTAGGGAGGGAATGAGCATCTTACTCAAGCCATTATGTTATAAACCTCTTTCCCAGGTGTGAAGGGCAAGATCTCAATGCGATTAATTCTTCCTGAGTTCCTACTGTGTGAAAGGCACTATGAAAACGTATGAATTCCAAATACATTGTTATAAAACTCAAGGGCTACAACGCCAACATTCACAGTCTGTTCTTTTCTCAGCGGAATATCAGCCTCTTACTTAATAATTGACTGTGTTCTTAACTCCGCTGACATGGGCTGCCAGCAACCAGAAGTTGCTGATGATGGCAGTAAACATCGTTTTGAACCAGAAGTCTGTTGGTTCACAGCCTGCTAAGGGAGAAGGAGGCCATGCTGGAGCATAGGCTGCCCCTGGCCCCAGGTGAGAGAGGTTGAGTTGAAGCATCTGTATGAAAATAGAGACAGAATGAAGAGAAAAACCTCACGGTTGTGGGAAATATCACATACACTTTTGACTCTGTCTTCTACGCCTGTTTACTTTTTTATCTTTCCATCTTCTAGAAATGAGCTTTCTTCCTCTTAACAAAACACATGGGAGAGAGTTTCCCTGGTGGCGCAGTGGTTGAGAGTCCGCCTGCCGATGCAGGGGACACGGGTTCGTGCCCCGGTCCGGGAAGATCCCACATGCCGCGGAGCGGCTGGGCCCATGAGCCATGGCCGCTGAGCCTGCGCGTCCAGAGCCTGTGCTCCGCAACGGGAGAGGCCACAACAGTGAGAGGCCCGCGTACCGCAAAGAAAAAAAACAACAACAACCCCCCCCCCAACAAAAACCCAAAAAACACATGGGAGAGATGACAGAGGAAGAGCCTGTCTTTACAAGTCACATCAAAGAACAGTGACTCGTTTTAAAACTCATTCCATCTTGGAAAACATGCACTGTTATGAAACTCTGTGACCTTTTTCCACCAAAGTTTACCAAGACGTGGTTGGGGCTAGGGAGCTAAGGGGCTGACTGTGAAAAGTCCTCAGATCACTATGTGTACAAGCATCCTTTTAACCACTTGGCACCGAGGACACTACTTCTCTGCTCTATAATGTGGGTGGATCTGATAAATACTTTGGCATACTGCTGGTGAGAGCAAAAGAGTACAATTCATTTGGAAAGCTTTTTAGCAGTATCTCTACCAAAGACAGGACAAATATATACACCCTTTTACCCAGCAACTCTCCTTCTGGGTATATAGCCAACACTAATGAATGCATATCTTTACAAAAAGATGTGTGCATGAATGTTCAGAGCAGCACACCCAGTGGCCGTCAAAAGTAAATGGACCATAAGTTTGTTTTCTACATCTGTGACTCTATTTCTTTTTGGTAAATAGGTTCATTTGTACCATTTTTTTTAAAAGAAACTAACACAACATTGTAAATCAACTATACTCCAAAAAAAATTAATTTAAAAAAGAGTAAATGGGTCACTTTGTTGTACACTTGAAACTAACACAACATTGCAAGTCAACTATACTTCAAATAAAACAAAAGAGTAAATGGATAGATTGTATTTTTACAATGGAATGTTCTATGCTAATGAGAATGAAAGAACTTCAGCTCCATGCAACGACATGGATGAATCTCAAAATCAAAATGTTAAGTAAAGGAAGCCAGGCACATATGAGGACAGACTGTATATGAACTTCAAAAAACCAATAAAGACCTGTTGTTAGATGTCGGAGTAATGGTTATCTTTGGAGTGGTATTAGCTGGAAGGGGACTCAAGGAGCTTCTGGAGGACTACAATGTTCTTGAAATGGGGACTGGTTACCTGAGTATGTTCACTTTGTGAAAATTCATCAAGTTTTTTTTTTCATCAAGTTTTACACTTATGGTTAATGTTCTTTTCTGTATGTATGCTGCAACTTCAACAAATTATTAAGAATGTTAATTAGTTTGTAGGGCACATGGAATGCCCTATAATCAAGAGCAGTCAGTTTAAGTAACTTTATTATCTTTTGTTATCAATCAATCAGTCAATCGACACTTTATTGATTGATTGACCATCAACGTTTTCTGGCACTGTTAAGCTTTAGAAGGATATTTTTTTAAAAAAAAAGCACAACACATGGGCTCCAACTGACTGTAAAATCTAATTGGGGAGACAAACCACATGAACCTATTAGACAATTCCATACGTTAATGTAAACTTGAAGCACCAAAATGTATGCTTAGAAAAAAAAATTCAGTCACAATTCAGATAGACAGAAATAGGTCTTGGCTCTTTCTTTTCTTTGTCTTTATTTTTAATTTTTTAAATTAAAGTGTAGTTGATTTACAATGTTTCAGGTGTACAGCAAAGTGATATACATATATATGTATATATATACACATATATTATTTTTCAGAATCTTTTCCATTATAGGTTATTACAAGATATTGAGTATAGTTTACAAAACAGAAATAGATTCGCAGACCATAGAAAACAAACTTAAGGCCCTGGCTCATGGTTAATCCCTGTTGCCACTTCCATCCTGGTTTCAATGGCACTTTTTGAGACGCCTTCTCTGACTTGTCTCTGTCCTATACTCCCATAATGTCCCAAAAGGATGCTGGGTAGCTCACATCATCACGAATTAAATTAACTATGTACTCTATTGTTTATTTTAAACTTCTCCATGTAGCAGGGACAGTTCTGTTAACACCGATGTCCCTGGGCCTACCTCAGACTCAGAAAATTTGCTTGAATAAGTAAGAGGGGAAAAAAAAGATTTTAACATGAGCTGACCTTGTGAATAAAGAATTTACCAAGGGGCCTCATCTAAGCTAGATTTTGAATGATGTATAGGAATTAAATTAATATGCAGAGTAGGGCAAATGGATATTAACCGAGCAACAGAGAACGTCTCAAACTTTTTCCATGTGAGTCTCATTTAATTATCACAATAACCCTATGACACTAGTCATCTGATCCTTGATTATTTATCCCTGTCAAATATTTAAGAAATGTTAAGTAACATGCAACAACTTAGTGAAATTGGAACTTTAAATGGTTCCGTGTCTAACTGGCTCATTGTAGGAAAAAAAAGAAAGTAGGTTTAGCACACATAGATGAGTTCAACTGGGTCAATAGAACACCCCCATATTATTGTATGCATTATTTAGGCCCTGAGAGATCTTTTGGGTAGAGACTATTTTGTTCCATTAAACAAACAGTAGGATTTTTTTGGTTTTGTTTTTAAAGAGGGCCAAATGTTTTCTCTACAGGCTTAATCCATTTGACCATATAAATCCCAGCCAATTGTTAAGGCTTAAAATAGCCTCGTCCATTTCTGCAAAAGAGAGATTTGGGTATAAAATCAATATAAGCAATCAAAATGCATTTCTCAAATAAAGTCTAGTAGGACCTGCAGTGAGGAGAGGGTTGGAGTATGAGGTCAGAATAAAAACAGACCCTGACCTGGAAGGTAACCGTTTTCTCTGTATCCTGCCCTATTAAGTGCAATCTCTGCTCTACTCCCTCTCCCCCACCTATGTGCTGCATGTATGTTTCCAGTGTCTGCATGTTTACATGAACATATGATGCAGCTGATGCCCGCCAGCTCTCTAGCGTCTAGGAGACCAATATATCTACAGTGAAGTCTCTCATTTCAGCTAAAAACCATAGAATGATGAAGCTGAGGGGAAAGTACACAAAATTATAAAAGCCCTAGAATTTATTTCATTTAGTTCCCTTATCTACAGATGACAAGTTTGAGGCTTAAAAATGTTGTTTCAGTTAGCTTTTGCTGTGTAACAAACTATTCAAAAACTGAGTAGCTTTAAATAGGAAATTTTTTTTTTTTTTATCCTCCTGAGTCTACAAGTCAAGCTGGGAGATTTTCCTACTCTGAGTCAGACTGGGTCTAGGTTCATTCAGGCTTGTGAGTTAACAGGGATTAGCTGCCCTAGGATGGCCTTATTCACAAGACTGGCTGTGAGCTGGGGTGACTGTGCTGGATCACATACAGCTGATAGGGGGCCAGGAGAATGAGTGGAAGTGTGTGAGGCCCCTTGAGGCTATAGCTTCTATTGCATTCTGTTGGCAAGAGCAAGCCACAAGGCCAGATCAGTTTCCTGATGAAAAGAGCAGAAAGGCTCAGGATGTGAATACAGGGAGAAGTGGGAATTTAGGGACAATTTTTCAATCAATCTATCAGAGCAGTGAAATGGAGGGACTGGTCAAACATCACGTGGACCGTTAGAGGCTAAGGAAAGACCAGCTAAGTGTCCTGAGCAGCAGCCATGCTTCTTCCACGTACTGAGTGTTTTGTGACCTGCAGGTCACCTCTTTTCTAGCTCCTGTTTCCTTCCTGGTTCAGACTCCCATTACTCACCAATGACTCTTCCTGCCCCTTTTCCTCTTCCACCACTCAAACCTCTTCCTAAGTGTAAATTCTGATAGCCCGATCCTCTTGCTCAGAAGACCTCAACAGTGGTTGTTCACTGTATGCAGAGATTCAAGATTTCCCAGATTGGCATGAAGTCCTCCATGGTGTGACCTCAGCTACACTCCTTGCCACCTTCACTCTCTCCCTGTAATGTTCTACCACGTGGGCATGCGTGTGTTCCCTGACCGTGACTCTCACTTTCTTAGCCTCAGCTGTTGTTATTCCCTCAGTGGTGAATGTTCTTTATTGATGTTTCTACCATTCAAAATCCTTCTTGTGTTCTTCAGGAAACATTTAACAATTTTTCCTCATATAGGAAGCTGTTTTCTCCCCCATCAACACTTATTATTAAAACTTTCTAACATATAGAGAAGTTGAAAGAATTGTATAATGAATCCTCTTATATCACACCTAGTGTCTACCATTAACACTTTACTGTATTTGATTTATCATATATCTAGCATCCATCCATCCATCCTCTCTCTATCCATCAATGCGTCTTATTCTTTAAGCATTTTAAAGAGAATTGCAGACATTAGCACATTTCTCCCTCAGTACTGCAGAGGCATGTCATTAACCAGAGTTCCATATTTATTCATAGATTTTTTAGGTAAAATTTGCATGCAATGGAATGCACACATATAAAGTATACCTTGTGATGAGTTTAACAAATGCACATACCTGTGTAACCCAAACCCCTTCCAAGATAGACAACAGAAAATGCCTTCGTGCCTTTAAGCGGTCACTTCTGCACCACAGAGGACACCACTGCTCTCATTTTTTTTCACTATAGATTAGTTTTGCCTGTTCCAGAACACTGTATTAATGGAATTATATAATAGAAAACACTTTTAAGTCAGTCTTCTTTTGCTCAGAAAAATGTTTTGTCTAATGGCCTTGAATAGGAGTAACATGAGCTCTTGTCTTGTTCCTCCTACTGACTGGCTGACTCTCTAAGGCTGAGGTTCTGCCATGCCCATCTCTGAATGCACTGTAGCTGGAGCACCTTGCGTTACTCATAATAGGGATTCAATTTGCATTTGATGAAGTGGAAGACAGAGTTCCTAAGAGAATCTGAAATATTAGAAGAAAACATACTTTATGTGTTGTGCTATGTTGGGTTGAACTTAAAGGCAGAGTAAACATTTCTAAATTTCTACATTTGGTGAGAGGTATGTAACAAGTACCTGCTTTTCACAGTTGCCTTTTCTTTTTTTGAAGAGCAGGGAGCTGGGTAAGCTCCTACACACATCCTCAGAGTGGCTACACTTTTGTGGCAAAGAACAGCCAACTCCTGACATCCTTCAGAATCCCCAATAACAAGGTGAGTAGAGAACGTTCACGGTCAGGCTCAGGATCTTAAATAGAAATCTTGAATGAAAACTATGAGTGTGGGAGTTTAGGATTGACATGTCCACACTGCTATATTTAAGATAGATAACCAACAAGGACCTACTGTGTAGCACAGGGAATGCTGCTCAGTATTCTGTAATAACCTAAATGGGAAAAGAATTTGAAAGAGAATAGATACATGTATATGTATAACTGAATCCCTTTGCTGTACACTTGAAACTAACACACTATTGTTAATCAACTATACTCCAATATAAAATAAAAATAAAAGAAAAAGACTGTGAGTACAGGTGGAAAAAAAGAGGACTTAATAAATGCTCAACCATTAAAAATCTGATCTATGTTTCTTACAATTCCTGTGGAAATATCATGATGACAGTAATTCTGTTAGACTTATTTGGGAGGATTAACTTCGTGCATTGCAATGTGCTGGGAGGTTTGAAGGATATAAAAACATGGTAGATGGTTCTCACCTTCATCTCCCAGGAGCTTAGGGTCTCGTGGGGGGTAAAGGTCATCGGGGAATGCACAACCCCACTGTGGGCTCAGCCTGGTGACCTACAAGAACTGATCTACCTTCCAAAATGTGCCAATTCAAGTATGTTAGTTCTTTCTCGTGTAACGGATGGTTATTTGAAATTATTAAGGAAAAAGTTAACTACTTTTTATTCCCAAAAGAGTCATATATTTATTGACCATAAAATTACTACTGCAGCAGCTGCCTCATTTCCCTTGTAGAATTCAGGGGCTAGAATTAAACATTAGCCTCATCATTTGATAATCACAAAGCACATTGGGAGCCAGCAAACCAAGAGTGATCAATTTCCATCTTTGGTACTTAAAAGAGCTCTGTATTTCTGTTTGAACAGTTAAACTGGCTAATTTTTTTCCCCAAAAGAATCGACCTTTCTAACCTCCTTTTCACTTTGCTTCAGGCCTTCTTCTAAGTTATTATTTACCAACAGTGTGGTTTTCTTTTTGTAGCTGTTTGCACTTACACGGAGAGCGACTTTCCCAAAGCAAGCCCACACTGTAGCTACTGTTAGTATATATTCTGGAGGTTGGCCTGTATATTATGTTCTTTGGAAATACAGAAAATCATCCACTGTGTTCCAAGAAAATCATTCACAAGGGCCTCCACAGAGCGATCTCACAGGGAAGCATGCTTTTTCTCTCTGGGCTCTAATGTTGTTTTGAATTCTTCATGTTTGGACATTCATATTCATTAGGAGCTACAGTGATGTGCCACCCTGGTTAATTTCTCCATGCAGAAAGCAACAGAGGTTTCTATGACATTGCCTGCGGTGGGCAGTGAGAAATCCCTAGCTCAACTCGGTACTTTTCCCCACTGGGTAAACGATTCCTCAGAATAGTTAATAGGGCATTGAAATTCTGCACAGACAGAAATACTAATGTCTCTGCCAAATACCTACGATTATCAGCTCATTCTTTAGCAGGTGGAATCTGACATAAATCCTCCGAATGTATTAAAGTCAGCTGTGGTAGCTGGCAGAGAGGCTTGTTATGCTGACCTTGGGCAAACCCTTACCTGACAGCAATTCAATAGACAGATGAGTGCCAAGCCACTCTATTTGTATAAAGAAGAGAATAAAGAGGCTGTTTAAGTTAAGCGTCTGCCGTCAGACACCGTAAAAGCAAGATTCGGGCTCCCGTGTATGAGCCATATTCCAATGAGACCCGGAGAGAGTGAGACTCCAACGAGAGGGTCATTAAGCCAAGATCAGAGGCCGAGGGACAGCTAACTTCCCATTATCGCCCGCTTCGCTGTGGGGACTAAAAGTGCCTAATGACTTTGTGCTCCCCCCAGCAGAGTTTTATTGCTGCAAACTGCGATACTTTGGTACTATATGGGCAGAAGATCTTGCCTCTGAATCTGGATGTAGGAATACATTGAAAAAAAATCAATAGAGGTTTTCCAATGAGGATTAACTGGTAGAACTGAAATCCCCTGTATAAAATTGAAATTCCCTGCATGAAGGGAAAAGGGTATCATTTATAAAGTAGCTAAAGACCTATTTCTCTTTCAAAAACCAGTTAAAATTTGTCAAGGCCCAACTTCGTAATAATGTTGAAATAAAAATGTTTTGGAAATATTGGGTTTGGGTTGAATATAATTAAAATTAATTTTACCTGTTTCTCTTTGCTTTTTTAATGTGATTACTAGGAAAGTTACAATTACACACGTGGCCCACATTGGACATCCTTCCAATGGCTTCTTAGCCTATTCAGATTGAAAGGGCACTCCCTCCCCATGGCTTACAAGGCTCTATGTGACTGACACCTTGCCTGTCTCTTCAACCACCTCTCCTAGTATCCTTCACATGTGCACTCCTCTCTAGCCACACTAGCTTTGCTATTTCTGAATACTCAAAGCTTACCTCTCCCTCAGGGCCTTTGCACATGCTGTTCTCTTCACGTGGAATGCACTTCTCTGGATTTTCTCATTTGCTACTCTCTTCCTCATTTAGGTGAAGGATTGCCACTCTTCTGAGAAGACTTTCTTGTTCACTCTACCTAAAATAAACTCTCATCTTCCTGATGCTCAATATCTCCTTATCCTGATTATTTTTCTTCATAATATCTATTACCAGCAAATATATTTTTTAGTAAGAATCATGTATTTATTAATTATTCTTTAACTGAGATATAATTGACATATAACATTATATTAGTTTCATGTGTACCATCAGATCTTTTAATACATATTTTATATTATTTGTTGTTTTAATTATTTAATATTTTGTTTATCTGTTTATTTAAAATATCTTCTTTTAGAAGGTATGTACCATTAGAGAAGAGGCAGTGGTATGCTGTATCCAGCTTGTACTGGGTCAACAGAGCCAACTGTTAAATTTTCAGGAATTTTCAGAGCTGGTTTTGAAACACAGCCATTATTAAAATCAAAGTATATGAACTTATAATTAAATGAATTACATTGAAAACAAAGGTAACAAATGCTTCATCCTTATCATTTTCTATTTACATTTTTACATTTTATTCTTATCCATGCTCTAGGTGTTATTTATATTTATTGTATCTTTAGGGTGAAAATACTACTACCCATCTTTTGCCAACTTATGTTGGTAGTTTTAAATTGGCCATAGTCTATGTCTTTACACCATGAAAACTGACAAATATTGCAAATCAGGGCTTCTTTTGCAGAGGCTGGAGGAAGTCCTTAAACACCACCAGAACTCCATTGGGAAGAACCTTGTATTTTTGCTACTGTTCTCCCAGTGTCTGCAGAAGCAGGATCTAACGCATACGTATTTCTGAAGAAATATTAATTTAATGGATGGGACTTCATGAAAAGGGCAGAATGCTGTAGGCTGAAGTTATTTAAGAAGATTTGAAGAAGGTGAAATATTTCTTAAAAGATTTGGAAGATTTAGAAATCAGAGAGGAGTGGAATGTGTGTGTGTGTGTGTGTGTGTGTGTGTGCGCGCGCGCACATTTTTGGTCAAAGCAACCACATTAATAAAGGAATGAAAAATGAGACATTTAAAATGAATTTGGGGGCTTCCCTGGTGGCTCAGAGGTTAAGAATCCACCTGCCAATGCAGGGGACACGGGTTTGAGCCCTGGTCCAGGAAGATCCCACCTGCCATAGAACAACTAAGCCTGTGAGCCACAACTACTGAGCCCACATGACACAACTACTGAAGCCCGCGTGCCACAACTACTGAACCCCACTTGCCTATAGCCCGTGTGCCGCAACAAGAGAAGCCACCACAATAAGAAGCCCACACACCGCAACGAAGAGTAGCCACTGCTCACCACAACTACAGAAAGCCCGCATGCATCAATGAAGACTCAACACAGCCAAAGCTAAATAAATAAAATAAATAAATAAATAAAATGAATTTGGCCCTGCAAATGGAACCATTTGTAGTTCAGAAAGGTAGAGAGGGATGAGATTGATTTCTGCAGGCTGATGTTGGGATTTCAGCACAGCTCTGGGTTTCTGAGCAGATTAATGCATAAGGACCCACATATGTCTTACTGGCGCCATGATCCTTGAATTGACCAGAGGCGGCTTAGCAGCCTCTTCTTCTCCCCATCCTGAGACCATCTGAGTATCTACATGCCTTCTGAAGGTCATTACAGCCCACAATTTTGCCCCCCTAGGTGAGCGCTCAGGCCCAGGGCCTTGCCATTCCTTGTAGGTTATTTCTTTTTAACTCATCAGTATGTACTCCGCCCACCTGCCGATTTGTGCAGAAATTTTAGATGCTGTGAAATATTATTCTTCCAGACTTGAAGGAATGGAAGCCCAGGCAGCTCTGTGTTGTACTCAAAAGCCCACATCCCTCCCACACCATCTTTCAGGCGCTGTAGTTCGACACAGTGTGGAAGGACAACTCCAGCCTTTCTTTTCTAGGCTTTGGTCCACTGAGTCACACAGAGCACAGAGCCCATCCAGAATTAGTCAAAGCCCCACCACAGAGAAAAAACCAGCTGCTAAGACTCAGGGTTAAATTTTCAGAAAACCCAAATCAAGCTAACTTAAGAGAAAGAGAATGTCATAGAACAGAGCTGGCTTTAGGCACAGCTTGATCTGTGCCTTAAATGCTACCAGCAGGACCAGTTTTCACTCTCTTCATGCCTCTTAACTTCTCTTAAATAACAAAACTCCATGTTGGCTTTATTTGCAGACAATTGCTTCCCTAAGTTGACTATGGCACTTCCAGACCTTATATTTTCTGGGCTTCAAATTCCATGGAAAAGGAGGAGAATTTCTTTCCTAAAAGTCTCAGGGAGGGAAAAATGATAATAATAAACAATACTTGAATGGGCTTTTAATTTATTACTTAACATGTTAGTACTTTACATATGGTAACTCCTTTCATCTTTACATCTTCAGTGTGGGACGTGTATTTAGATCATTCCTATTTTAGAAATAAAGAGGCTGAGGTCAAGACCTGTTAAATAACGCATCAAGGCCAAAGAGTAATTAACTGTTTGGGTATTTGAACCCCGGTAACTGCTTCCCGAGGTGTCTGTCTTGAGTGTGTGTGTGTGGTGGGGCGGCAGGCCTTTCTACACCACGTGACCCCCCAGAGGCCCTTTACGTGGATCTCACTGGCTCTGACTGAGCACCTGCACCAATCCCTGAGCCAACCCCCATGGCTATTGGTTGCTCAGTCCCCAGTCATGTGTGGTATCCTGAAGTTGCAGGGTGGTGCCCTGTCCACCTGACATGGACTAAAAATCGGGGATAGGTGGGTCTCCACAGGGCTATGACTTGAGTACAGTGAAAGCTGCAGTGTTGACTACAGAGGAATCTCAAGCCACATAGGGCTCTAGTCTCCCTTGGTGGTTTCACTGGGGCAGAATACCTCCCACCCACAGACACAGCACACAGCGGGGTTTCCTGAAGCTCTGGGTGGTGGGGATGGACCAGTCTGTCACAGAAGAGCTTGAATTCTCTGTGACCCTGGGAGTGGGGGACACTTCCTGCCCCACTGTGAATGGAACCTTGATACCATTGTAGGTCATGATTGGGTCTGCCTGCCAGGCTTCCCTACAGGGCTTTCTTGTTCCAAGCCACGGTTCAGGCATTCGAGAACTCCTTGAACAAAGCCACTTGTGCTGGGCTTTTGAGGGATGCATAGCAATAAACTAGAAGTGGAAATTGCCACTCTGAGAAATGAGGGTGTCACGTTTTCATCAAATATGGCTCCCGTGGTGAGGGTGGAGGACAGACACGACCTCTCTGGCTGTCCAGACCTTTCCACCTTGTCAGCTTAATGAATTTGAGCACCAAAGCCTGCTGACAACTGTCCGTGCTTGGAGTGAGACAGTGATGTAATCTTTATTAAAATAGTTAATAAGGAATTAATGAGAGGTTATCTCCTTGTCTTCAATCATTTCCTGGTGAGAAGAAGATTCTCGAGCAGAACTCATTAGGGCTGTTCCTTTGCAGCTACTGAAATTACCCTGTTTTGAAATTACTCAGGGTTTTCAAGAAGCAAACTCATTTCAAGTCATTGCTTCCAAATGTTATAAGATCATAGTGTGAAAAAATTGTTTTATTCTTTTTTTTAAGCCAAAGATCTAGTCCAATCAGGTGGGTTTGAACACTTATTCTGTTGTCTAAATTCCACTCACACTTTATTTTAGTTTATTTTCTGATGGAATTTTTTGCAGGCACATGAAGGAAGGCAGAGGCCATTTGGGTCTCCATCAAAGATAGTAGATGAAGACAAATTTATTCTAATGGGGTATGGGAGAAGAATTCAGTTCAATCAAGTTAAACAAATATTCACTGTGTACCTTCTGTATTGTGATAAGTGGAGTGTTTAAGATACAACAACAAAAGAGCACTGTTGGTAGAGTCTAGCTGTAACGAGCACAGACTCTGGGATCCCACTGGAAGCTCCAAATCTCAGCCCCAATATTTACCATCTTTGTAACCCTGGGAAACTAAAGTCTCTAGTTTTCACCTTTTTAATATGCAAAATGGGCATAAATGTAATACTTTCCTTACAGGGTTAATATAAGGAGTAAAAGAAAAAATCTATTAAAAAATATTTAGAAGTGTGTTTGGTGCATATAAGGGTCCAATGGGTGTCTCATCAAGGAGCTCAAATTAGTGCAAAATTTCAAATAAGAGAACTTTCTGCTTGGAAGTTTGACAAAGTACGTGGACCACTACCTGGTCAGGTTCTGTCAGCAAAACACATTTTATTTCAAGTGATCTTAATGGCTTTCAGGGAAGCTGTTTTCATCAGAGCACCTGGGGAAAAAAACAGAAATTGCATCCAGGAAATTTGGGAATCATGTGACCATGATTGCATTTTAATTCAAGATAGTTTATTGACTATATCTTACTGTAGTAATTGCTACATATATGGAAGAACATGTGACATCCCTTTCTGACTCCACACACAGATGTCAATTCCAGATGCATTAAAGACATAAATAAAAACATGATCATCTTGGAACAAATTATAGAATATTTTCATAACTTTGAGACGATGGAGCATCCTTAAACAAGGCAGGAATCTCAGAAACCATCATAAAATAGAGATGTTTGATTATATAAATATTTTAAAAAGTGTATGGTAAATATAACACTAGTAAAATGAAAATCGAACTATATAGATTGTTAACATAATTACAACAGAAATTCCAAGAAAAGAGTATGGTCTCTACTGTTCAAAGAACTCTTTCAGTTGATAAAATTAAAACCAAAGACAAATCATTCTAGTAAATAAGAATAGACAATTCAGAGAAGAAGATCTGGAAAAAGTCAGCAAATTTAGAAAAAGATACTCAAAACACATGCAGGAAAAGTGCAATTAAAAATTGAAGTACCATTTTTTCAGTCATCACATTATCAACCTAATGTGATGAGATATTTTTGTGGGGAGGTGGGAGGCAAGAGAGGAGACACATACATCTCTGGTGGGAGAGTAAATTGCTACCACATTTAGCGAAATCATCTAGAAACACTGCTGAAAAATAATATTGACACCTTTGCCCAAGAAATCCCACTTCAGGGACTCTTGCCTACAGAAATAAAAGCACAAGAAGATAATGATATTATGTAGCAAAGTGTTTACTGCAGCTTTGCAGAGGAAGAAAATGGAAAGTAAGCTGAAAAATGCATCAACAATGTAAATATTGTATGTACATTCTATTGCACATTATGCAACTTTTTAAAGAAAATGAGTTAGGGATGTTTATTTTTCCCATCTCCCAAATAAGTTTTTCCAACTCTCTCTTGCTTTTATTGCTGGCAGTTCTCAGCCTCAAAGGAAGGCTTTACTGTAGCGTTGTTTACATTATCCTCCACATCAGTAATAAGAGAACTGTACCCTGGATGGAAATTCACCTGTTAGATTCATATTCTATGTGGCATGAAATTGCTACCTGGGACATAGTTGAGGAAGCAAGAGGTGTGGAATCTCAGGGAAAGCATATCAGCACTATCATGGAGAAGAACACAGGTAGCATATAAATAATTCATTTAGCCTGGTTGCTTCATAATGATTTTTAAGGCATGGCTCTTTCTACTGGTCGGGGGCTTGGCTCTTTACAACACAATGGAAGATTTAGCCACACAACCTGTTATTCTCTGTTCATGACATCAAGGTTAATCTCTGTCCCCTGGGACCTGCCAGCTGAGGTCATGACTACCTTCTGCATCATTAAAGTCAATTAGTCACTTTTCTAACAGCTACATCCAGGTGCCCTTTGATGACTTCTAATATCTGAAATAATTCCTTCATGCTGTCATTTCTACAACAGGTATTTATTAAACACCTGATACGTATCATGCACTATTCTGGACATTGGGGATAGAGTAATGAATCAAGTAGACCAAGTCTATGTTCTTACGAAGTTTGTATTCTAACTGGGGCAGGAGTTGGGGAACAGATAATAGAAAAATAAATAAACGATATACAGAAGGTGATAATAAGTATATGAAGAAAAATTAAACAGGTAAGGAGATGGAGAGTAAATACACATTGTGTGCATGTATGTAGGCAGGCATAAGTGTGCATGCATGTATCCACACTATTTTAATTAGGTTTCCACCTCTCTGTAAAGGTGAAATTTCAGCAAGACTAGCTAAAGGAGGACGTGGACTCTTGAGGCTTCCCAGGAAAGAGTGTTTCTGGTAGAGGAAACAGTGAGAAAAACTGTTCCAAGGTGTTACCGAGTCCAAGTTCATACTGCTTGCCATGCTACAGGCCAATAAATCAAGAGATGAGTTGTTGGAGCAAGGAATAGTTACTTTATTTGGTAAGCCAGCAGACCAAGGAGATGGTGGACTAGTGTCCCAAAGAACCATCTTACCAGTATTAGAATTCAGCCTTCTTTTATATTAAAAGGGGAGGGGGTTTTGTTGGTTAGTGCAAACTTCTTGGTGTCAGATTCCTTTGTTCTTGCAGCTGTCAACGTAGGTCAGGTCACAATGTTCCTGTAAACCTCCAACAAGAGAAATGTTATTCTCTGTTCTGCAACTTTTTTATCTCTATATGAACGGAAAACTGCTATACCTTTAAAGGTCAGAGCCTTGAGAATGGACTATCCTATGTATTTCAGGCTATAGGCAACATTCTTGTAGCAAAAGCAATAGAATACAAAGGTGAAAGCAAAAGAAACAGATCAAATATGGAGTCAGATTTGTTCTTCCCTATTACGAAGGCAGGAGCATATGTGTGCACATGTTCCCAGGAAGAGCGAGGCAGCCAGTGCCCCTGGAACAGAGGGAGTGGGGGTGGTAGAGAGTGAAGAAGATGCACTCACCGGGGCAGCGTGGGACCAGGTCACCAAGGTCCCTCTGGCTGTGATGAGAATTTCGGATTTACTCTGCCTGAAGCCACTGGGGTTTTTGAGCAGGAAGCTGATGAGGTCCCTCTTAACATTTTAACAATGATGGCTCTGGCTGCCATGAAGAGGACAGAGAGGAAGAAGCAACAGTATAAGCAGGAAGTTTATTCAAAGGCTCTTCAGAGGTGCAGGTGGAGATTATGGTACCTTACACTGGAATGGAAGCTGTGGAGGCAGAGAACAGTGATCTAATTTGGGACCTTCTGAAGATGGAGCTGACCACATTTACAGACAGCCCAGATGTGAGGCAAGAGAGAGGAGTCTAAGGTGACTCCCCTGGTTTGGGATGGGCCCCTGAAAGAGCTCCCTTCACAGTTATTTCTAACCTCCTGATCTACATCCTGAGATCTCATTAATGAGAAGGAGGTAGAAAGTTTGCACTCTAGACTCCTGGGTGAGCTCTGAAGAAGGCTGGCCTCCTGGTGTTTGCACCTGGCACCAGACCTCTCTCCTCCAGCTTTGCTCTAAGGTAATCACCAAACACATTTTTATTTCACTTTAGAATTGAACAAGAGTGGACCACATTCAAATAATTCATTTACTATTCAGAAGGACCCCCATGTGGACTTCTTTTTATCCTGAAACTTCTTGTTTTCCTGATTCTGTAGATGAAACATCTCTAGGTCAAGGGCTAACATGGTTTCTCCAGTGTAACAGTGCTCTGATTTAAACCCCTCTGATTTCTGTCCCTCACCATGCAGTGTCTTGTGAGAACTTGGCAAATCATTTCCCGTGTCCTGCCTCATCCATGCTTCCCAATGACCTTAACGGTATGTGGGGCAAATGCAAACAGCTCTATAGCGTGAACAGGAAACTGAAGCTCAGAAATATCTCCTGAGATGCCCAGAGACCACACTCCTCGGGTCATGGTGAGATTCTGGTCTTCTGGCACTCAGTACAGTGCTTCATGTCCTCGTCCAAGGACCTGGGGGACTGCTAACAACCACAAAAATGAACAGGCAATGCTTCATTTTTTGTTCTTTTCAATCTAGCTTGTTCAACCACTAAGCTCCTTTAAAAACAGGACTTTCTGAGAAACAAACTTCAGCGAGGCTCTGTTTGTTCTTGTGGCATCGATTGGCTGACACCTCTCAGAGTACATTCTGCCAGAGTCCAGCTCAGAGCTGAAAACTTCCCACTGTCAGGAAGGGTCAGCCCAGGAAGCAGAATCACAGTCTAAAGAAAGGAAAGTTCCCAAGCCTTCTCTGCACTAAAACTCGGAAGCTGTTGCTGTGACCTATCTGAGGCAGGCTGATCAGAGGAGACATATCATCCAGACAGCAAAATCCTATCCCTTTCAAGGCATCACTGCTCCGTGTCAGCCGGAAACTCAGAAGGCACATAGGCCCGGGGAAGGCGCCGATACCTTTCATTGCTGCTGCCTCCTCGTGCTGCCTCTAGCCTACTGTGGGAGATGAAGCTGGCTTGCGCTGCTCTGAGATGCTCGGCAGCCCCGTCTGCTTAATTTCCAGTGGACCCTCAGTGCCCACGGAGAACGCGGGGCTTGCTTGTGATGTTGATAATGAACAGCCGCTGGGAACAAATTAATGAGTGTGTCAGAAACTGCAGTGAAACTATATTATGATTCATAAACACCATGATGAAAATGCCAGTTAAGCTCTGGTATAAATACAGACTCTGAAGAAGCAAACTCCTTTTTCTTCTAATGAGAGAAAAATTTTAAATAACATCATTCTGCCTTGAGCAGCATTGCCAGGGCAGAATTCCTTAGTGGATAGATAGTTTCTCTCATTTCATATTTAACACATAGAGAAACATAGGGGAGTTTAATTTTACTTTTTATATTTGAGTGCACATGTACTATACTTTGAAATACATACAGTTTACATACCATGTATGGATGTAAAATATACAAAAATGTAAATAGTGTCATCTTTCTAGGTGCTGTATCATGTTTGTTAAATGAGATCTTTCTTTTTTCTTTTCATAAAATTTTTATTTTATATTGGCATATAGTTGATTAACGATGTTGTGTTAGTCTGAGGTATACAGCAAAATATGATTCAATTATACATACACATATACCTATTCTTTTTCAGATTCTTTTCCCATTTAGATTATTACAGAATATTGAGTACAGTTCCCTGTGCTATACATTAGGTCCTTGTTGATTATCTATTTTATGTATAGTAGTATGTATATGTTAATCCCAACCTCCTAATTTAACCCTCCCCTTTCTTTCCCCTTTGGTAACCATAAGTTTGTTTTCTAAGTCTGTGAGTCGGTTTCCCTTTTGTAAATAAGTTCATTTGTATCATTTTTTCAGATTCCACATGTAAGTGATATCATATGATATTTGCCTTTGCCTGTCTGGCTTACTTCACTTAGTATGATAATCTCTAAGTCCATCCATGTTGCTGCAAATGGCATTATTTCATTCTTTTTATGGCTGAGTAATATTCCATTGTATATATGTGCCACAGCTTCTTTACCCATTCATCTGTCGATGGACACTTAGGTTGCTTCCATGCCCTGGCTATTGTAAGTAGTGCTGCAGTGTACATTGTGGTACATGACACTTTTTGAATTATGGTTTTCTCAGGGTATATGCCCAGGAGTGGGATTGCAGGATCATATGGCAACTCTTTTTAGTTTTTCAAGGAACCTCATACTGTTCTCCATAGTGGCTGCACCAATTTACACTCCCACCAACAGTGAAGGAGGGACTATTGTGTTTACATGGCCTTTCATTAATATTCTTCTTTACCGTTCTGAGTTTGGAATTTGGAATCAAAAATTAAAACTCAAAAAAACATAAAAAACAAAAAAACAACACATTGGTCCACAGAGACTTATGACTTTAAAACTCATGGCAGGAGGAGAAAAAGAAACTTCCATTTACTTCAAAGTTGTAGAGGCATTGTGTTGGGAGCACCTATAGACATCTGAGTTTTTGATCTGATCCCTGATATGCATAAGGAAGCTCACGTTTATGGTGGGGATGTTGCTGATAGACCTAACACAGTGCTTCCGCAGAGCCCTGACTTCCCATGAAAGCACTGGGGGCTTCTGCAGAGAGGGTGGGAAACGGGGAAGGGATCTCATTAGTAAGGTTCCAGGCTTTCTCTTCCCAGTTCAACTGGAACAACCCCATTTTTTATCTGCTTTGCATATTAGGGCTCCAGATAAATTTCATTTCATTAAAGTGTGCTATAAATTAAAGCTAGAACACTAAAAGTTAATAGTAGATTGAGTGTGGGCTTGAGAACCAATAAGACTTGACTTCATATATTGACGCCAATATTTATTAGCTATTAGATGTGGAGCACATGTAACCTCTTGGAGCTCTGATTTCTATCCAAGAGAGTGATAATAATACCTACTTGATCATTGCCATGAGGATTAGAGGTAGTGAATTAGAATGTCTTGAATTTAATTGATTTTTACAAAAGATTATGATTATTATAACAGATTCTAGCTGGTAACTAAGTGGTTTCTTTTCCTCCTCTGACAACTGCAGAACGTGAAGCCGCCTTCCTCCAGCGGCTCTAATGTCAAGGCTAACAGAAGGTAATTTTGCCTTGAGTCAGAGACTATTTAGCTACTCACAATCTAAAATGTTAGACAGATTTTTTTAAAAGAGAACAAAACTGGTTCAAAAGTATTGCTTGTTTGTCATAAGTGACCAGTTTGAAGTTAGAACAATTGTGGGAAATGATTTACTATGACTTGAAGCAATAATATTTCAGTTTTTTTGGCCACCTCATTTTCAGTTATATATTCTTAGATGTTTCTTTAGTAGCTTAACATCATAACCTGTGACTTCCCATCTAAAACAGTATGCAAAAGAGAAAGCACAATGACTAAATCAGGATTAGGTGTCAAACCAACTTTTCAGAAGTAAAAAAAAAAAAAAAAAAGCACATCTAGTTAGACTCCAGTTTAGTCACTTTGTGTCTAACTTTAGAAGCTGGGTTTTTAGTAGGGGCCATGTTAGGGCCCTATTCCTTTGTCCGCATCAAGTTTGGCATATCATATCACTTATTTTACTCTATTTACTCATTCAACAAAGTGACTCCTTACTGATACAGAAATCTTTCATTTGAATGGAGATTCAGGTCAGTAGTTAATGATTTGATCAGTGGTCAATAAAGTGGAAAAAGTGACAAGACATGCATTTGTTTTGACTGGAGTTTTAGTCTTTACATCTAGATGAAAAAGGTTATATATTGGAAATTATAGGAGAAAATCCAAACTGAATGATACTGCCAAGATAAAAGGGAAGATTTGCTCTTTTTCCCCCTCTCTTTTGGGAATTCTATTACTCTAGTTGAGCAATCTCACATTTATTTTATGTAGTTCAAAACCAGAGAAGATGAGGTATTACATGATCTTTTCAAACTTACCAACCCAAGGTGAAATTTTGATGAATGGGTCCAGTTTCACGTAGACAAAAGATCTTAAATGCGTCATTCACAAAACAACAGTGAATGTTAACAAGGGCATCACAATTTACGTTCTTACATAACGAAGTATTTCCAGAGATGAGATACCCATTGAGCTCGTTTAGAGCAGAAAAATTGATGTTTTAGATCAAAATGGCTTCTATCTATCATGAAAATTCATCCTTGAAGTACACTGAATCAAGGCTTAGGTAAGGGCTTTTATGAAGCACTCCACAAAGAATTACTAGAAAAATTTTAAGGACTCATTCATATTCACAGTTTCTGAGGTACTTATGACTATAGGGGACCATCTTAGCAGAGCTGCGGTGTTTCATATCAGCCAACACATTGTCTTAACTCAATATTCTCAAACTGCTTCTTTCTGTAATGCCTGAAATGAAACAACAATGAGGGGCAATGGTAAGTTACTTAGCAAAGAGCAGTGATTTGTAGGTAGCTGCCCGAAGGCCAAGGTGAGTGCCAGCCTGTTTTGTAGACTCCTGTTCAGTCCCCCGGCAAGGTAGTTTCTTTTTTTTACAAAGTTGTTTTGCTATGGCGTTCATTTTCTCCAGATGTTATTTTAGCAATGACTAAAATCACTATGAAATAAATGAAGATAGTGTATAGTATCTTAGTTTGGCTTCCTCCAGAAGCACATTCTGAGAAAAGGATTCAAGAACAAGAGGTTTATTGGGAAGGTCGTCCAGGAAAAACTGAGGCATGGGGAGAAGGAAACTGATCAAACATGGATCGTAAAATAAGTTACCTCTGGAGGCAACTGGAACTCACACTCACTGGGAAGTTTGGGGAAATGGTGTGGAATATGCCTCAGCATTACCCCACATGAGGGGCAAGGAGGGTCAGAGAAGAGGCAAATAGGAGGCAGGGACAAGGTTAGGTACAGATGGCGACATTGTGACGAAGGTACAGTGAGTCCCCTACATATGAACGAGTTCCGTTCCGAGGGTGCATTTGTAAGTTCAATTGTTCGTAAGTCCAACAAAGTTAGCCTAGGTACAAAGCTAACACAATTGGCTATGTAGTACTATACTGTAATAGCTTTATAATACTTTTCATACAAATAATCATAAAAAACAAACAAAAAATAAAGAAAACATTTCAATCTTACAGTACAGTAACTTGAAAAGTACAGTAGTAGAATACAACAGCTAGCATACAGGTGCACATTCGCACCTTTGAAAGTTCACACTTGAAAGTTCGTATGTAGGGCACTAACTGTACTGATTTCAGGAAAGTTATTTGGAAATTGGGATGAGTTCGAGAAGGGTGGGAGGAAATCCTGCAGATAGGAAGAGAAAGCAGAGTGAGCCAAAAGGATATCACAGGGAAAACATTGGATACATTAATGCTCTAGTGAGGAAGGGTACTTTTGTTCATACTGACTTTCCACCTTGATATCCACAGAATGATTACTCGGCATGTAGGTTTTCCGGGCACTGATCCTTTGTTTCTTCCTGTTGGCCTTTATTTGACCATATCCTTAATGACCATCCCTGGTGGACAAGCAAAGAAGTAGGAGGAGGAGGAGACATGGAGGAGAGAGAAGAGGAAGCATATTAGGAAGGCGGAGGAGAACAAAAGGCAATGTAGATTACATAACCTAGATCAGAAATTTTGGAAAATGGATGTATGGATCAATGCTAAATTGTGGTAACTTTTTTTTTTCTAGTCCGCAAAGGAAAGAGAAACAAAAGGACAGTGAAGTCAAGTGTTGATAAAATTTAATCTACTCTGAGATTATATCTTTCCAAAATTTTGTTATTAAAATTTTCTTTTATGCAACAATAGTGATAATAGATGAGTATTTTTTAAAATACTCTCTCAAAGCAAGATCATCAGAAACCTCATGCTCTCAGTTTTAAAAATGTGCATATATTTTGCTGGTATGAGAAACCCAGAGTCCTGGAACCATTAGCCTCATCCACTGAGATATTCTTTACATCATTCAATGTACAGTCAACCAGTAATAATGACTATAGGTCACTGCTTAGCAAGGCTGCATTTGAAAGAGTATATTCAAGTGGATCAGAGCACAGGCTGGGGCTAAAGACTGGGTCTATCAGCAAGGTCACTTACTCTCCATGAGAACTTTTATGGGTTGTTCAAACCTTTGTGCCTCAGTATACTCATCTGTAGAATGGGCAAAGTAGTAATAGCACCTACCTCAACAGGTTGATGCAAAATTAACAAAATAATAAATGTACAATGCATAGGATACTAAGCACACGGTAAATGCTACCAGTTACAGTGAACTATAGGTCCTACTGTGAGTTAAATGAAACACGCTAATACAGCTGGAAAGTTCCAAATCGAATTTCTTTCTGAAGCAATGCTTTCAAATTAAATTACTTGCTCTATATGCATTACAAGGTGGAAAAGCATTTTCTAAATAAAGCAGCCAAAGAGCTAAACATAATTTTAGACATCAAGGACACATACATTACTCACTGTAGATAATAACTTTTTCCATTTTCACCTTATGTTAATGAATATTCAGATGGACTCTACTACAAAGAATTTACATTTGTATGAAAGCATTTGTAAAGCTTTTAAGCTTTAGCACTAGTATTTCTTAACCACTTGTTTTACTCACATTCTTTGCAAGTGTTTCTTATAATTGGTGTGGAAAACAATGGCATTTTCTTCCTAAGTAAGACTCCCTTTGGAAATGTGTAATTGTCTATAGTAACTATATAATAAATACTGTAATATATCATAGCAACTGCATTATAAAATAATAAAGTGAAAGAGGTCATTTTCTGTTTTTAGGTTTTTCCCTAAAGTTTTAATAGCATTTTACCAGACAAGGTAGTACACGAGAAAGGATTTAGGAGATGGCACTGGTTCTATTATACCACGAGGATAAATTTTGGGTGACGCTCTATGAGAAACACAGAATAAGAAGATAACTCTGCCTTTTTTAGGCAGCGTTCTTTCCCAATATGAAAGCAGCCTGGTGGACAAAAAGAAGAGACATTTTGTCTGAACTCAGCACCTGAAGCAATAAATGCTGACTGTTTTCCCGTTACCATAAGGGAATCTTGGCCAGGACAGCAGGGAGAGTGATGGGAAGAGGAAGACAAATGTGTTTAAGATACATTAGCTTCTTATCTCCTAATGGACAGACTAAAATTTGATTTTATTTCCAAGCAAAATCGCATTAGCTGAGCTCAGCAGAACTACTGAGAGACAGTTATTGGCCATTCCTTCATCGCTTCTCAAGTGGCCACTTGGCTAGGCTTTTAGCAGTCAGCTGGTTTCCAGAGGTGATGGTTACAGCACCTGGAGACAACTACACCATGGTTAGCTTCTCTTTCTTCTGTGATGTCCTTACGTTTAGTGAAGCCACATGCAGCTGCTTGTGGATGTCTACTGTAATTTGTTGGGAAAAATGCAACTCACAGTTATGCTTTGCAAAGTGTCATTCTCCAGTCTGACAAAATACACTTCTGTCTTTATGTAACCGAATTGGTCACCCAGACCTGTGCTGGGGTTCTAACCCTGGCCGAGACCCCCTCTCTCAGCCAAGGAGGTTCTTTTTCTGATCAGATTTGCAAAGCCAGTAATCAAATCTATACTAAGACTGGAACAGCACAAGCTTTGTTGCATGGCCAAAGAATGGGGAAGCAGGATCCTAGTTTGTAAATCAACTTCTCAACCCAATTCGTGTAGAGACACCAAATATATAGGAGGGTCGAGATAAAAGGGAGGGAATTGGAAAGAGTGGGAGGAATATTCACTACAATAGGCCTGTGATTTGAACCTGGAACTGATGCAACTCTCCCTGTCAGTCCTTGTAGGGGTTTTCCTGGTTGTTGTCATGGCAATCATCAACTGCCACGGCGTTGGTGGGTGTGTCATTTAGCATGCTAATGTATTACAATGAGCGTATAATGAGGCTCAAGTGGAAGTCACCTTTTCCACCGTCTTGGGCCTAGTTGGTTTTAACCCATTCTTATTTTTTTCTCTTTGCAGTTTCTTCCTGAAACTTAGATAAGAGGGAGGAGCAGGGGTATGATTCTGGGGCAGCAGCTTTGGCAACACTTATTCCTGTTTAGGAATTTGGAAACTGACTTGGCTAGTTCCTGAGTAGCCCTCTCCTCATTACAGATAATTGATAGCGTCAAAGTGTCTACCCTGGATGGCTAATTCTCGACCCAGATGGTTTTATGTATTTAACTCAATACGACTACAGTATCTAATTTTACTAGGAACACCATGTGCTTCATTTTTTAAACTTATTAAATTCCTACTATGTGCAAAAGATCCCTTTTATGGGAGCTGAGAAGAATGCCAGTGAAGTACAGGGCACAATCCACACACACGTGAAAACATGCTCACATAGCAGGGATATTTGATTAAGTAAATCTGCCCTGAAGAGTGGATTTACAAATTTTGAAAAATGGTGATTAAAATCGGGGCCTGCAAAAATGACTGAACTTAATTTTGGTAGATCCTAAGATGACAGTGCTGAATGCACATTTTAAAAAGACGATCTGCAAAAACATAATTTGTAGAACTCAGCAGTTTCAACCAAAAAGTGAATATTATGATGTAGACTGAAAGATAGAAAATTACAGGTAAATAAAATTTCCTCTTGTAGGCTTTTCAAATCTAAAGTTCCCAGGTTGGTTTTGCTGTGGTGACTAAAAAATGGTCATATAATCTCTCTCTCTCTCTCTCTCTCCCTCTCTCTCTCTTCTATGTCATGCTGATACTAGTTCCAGAATTTAAAGCTGATGTAACTTTAGGCTGCAGGAGTATGCACATGTCAGATAGTTTCAGAAAGGCAGTGACCCCTGAGCACAGGCTAATCTGGGGAACATTGAACCCCTGCCATTTTTCTCACCACCTTGTAGTAGGACAGGAAGAAAAGCAGACCCCACAAGCTCCCTTAACTTCTGTTATAGGTGGTGCAGACTTGACCAGAGATTCCCTTCTGGTCCCACCTCCTCTCTGACCTCACATCTTCCTACTTCTGTATAAGCTCCCTATGCCTCTGCCCAACTGAACAATCAAAGAGCTCTCTCTGTAGTTGTTTAGCTGTGGCCCAAGATGCTTCTCTATATCATACATCTACTCTTCTAAGTCCAGCTTATCTATTTTATCTTCTGGGAAGATTTCCCTCACCACTCCCAGGCAGCAGACTCCAATACACTCCCCTTGGTGCCGTCATCATGCCCAGGTAGACCATAGTAGGCACAATTCCATGTGGTGAATGCTCAAAAGATGTTTATTATTGGAGGAAGTAGGATAAAGGAAGACAGTTATTTGAAACACTGGCACCAAGGATCTTGAAGTCAATCCAAGATTTATCAGCTCCACTGGTGTTTTGTCTTCTTGTTTTTCCAGTTGGTGGAGAATATAGCCACTTGTGACATGCTTCCCATCTACAATGAATACGTTATGAACACTGGAACTAACAGCAGCATAGAATGGAAAGGAGAAGAGACGCCACCTCATCTGCCCATTTTCTCAGTCCTCACCTGCAATACCAAACCTGAGGCCATTAGCATTTGATGTAGAATCAGAAGAGCTGATTTTGCTCTATTTTGCTCTCAGCTTCCTTGTGTGACTCCGGAATTCAAGCCAATGGGAGGATTATGTGGTAGCAATTGGAAAACCTTTAAACTCAGAGTGAATTTTTTCCCCTCTAATTTTCTGATTGGCAATCTACATCACAATACTCACTCTTTCGTTGAAACTGTTGAGTTCTACAACTTTTCAAACTGACTTAAGAAGTCTGCTTGGAGTGTTTCCGCAGAACATAACAATCCATAAAATGCTGTTTGTCTTGTATATATATATAAAGTAAATGTATAATTATTTGCTGAGGAAACTAAGCCAAATACTAAGAAAGTATAGAGCCAGGGAACTGAAACTTAATGGCTGTATTGGATATCTCATTGGACCATGGATTTTCTTCCAAAATGTAGGCATTATGAAGGCAACTTACTAATTTCACAACTTACTAATTTCACCACAAGGTATTCAAGGAAGACCCAGTAGTAAATGAACTGACAATAAAAAGAGTAAAATTCCTAAAGTAATAGTGGTAAAACTGGGGATTGCATTTCCCATCAAAGGCTCAACATTAACTCTAAAAACCATCAAAATTGGTGTTAATAGCAAATACGTAACAACCACAAGTCATGGAAATAATTAATAATAGTCAAATTGTACTTTAGGCTCAGTAGCCGTAAATGTAGGGTAACTAATTATCTAAAAGTGACTCCATGGGGCTATAAACAGCAGGGACAGTGTTTCAATGGGTCTTCAACACTTGGTCGATGCAGAAGCCATTTTTATTGAAATCTTCCACTCAGAACACCAATAGGTAAACCTGAAGAAAACACTCTTGTTAAAGTGCAAACAAGAATGAATTTCACAGACTATCCCATCCTTCCTCTTCTCTGTCTTGCATGGTGGATACCATTTAAGGACTTCCCTAGATCATAATTGTGACCAAAATTTAGGCAGCCTTATTAAGTAAAATTAAACATTTGACTTTTGCTCATTTTGTTTTTGTTAAAATTATTTTTACTTATTTTTGATAATTGATAAGATGTATATGGTTAAAAATTCAAAAGGCTTAAAAGGGAATAGACATTTCTGGTTTGAAGACGATAGCATAAAGCTGCCATTTACCCTCCCTCTTTTCATAAATCACCCCCAAACAAGAATGAAAAACAAGAGGGAAAAACAGAAAAGCAAAGTCCATATTAGACACACTTAGGGGTAATTGAAATGGCAAATAGAAGTGGATGGAAAGGGCTTCAAAGACAGTGGAGAGGATCTGGTATAAGTCACCTTCCTTCTTTGTTCTGAAGCTGCAGCTTGCCCTCCCTGGAGGCGATAACAAATACCAGTCAATTGTGTATCCTTTTGGAGATTATCCCTATTATTTTTCTGTAATCACACAAATAGTACACATTTTACATGCAGTTCTGCACTTTGATATTTTTAAAGGTATCTTTCTATATCAGTTCAAATAGATCTATCTTTTAATGACTGTGTAGTATTTTATTTTAATAAATTGCTCATAATTTGTTAATTGGTCCTTGTTAATAGACATGTAGGTTGTTTATAATATTTTGCAGCTACTAGCAATGCTCTAAGGAATGAAGCTGCATGTCCATCATTTGACACATGCTTATCTATAGAATAAATTCCTAGAAGGTGAATTGTTATTTCAAAGGGCATATGCATTTTTAATTTTGATACATCTTTCTAAGTAGCTCTGCATAGAGCTTGTTCCAATTTATACCTTTACTGGAAATGAAAGATATTTACTTTCTTCACAATGATACCAATAAAGTGTGTTTTCAAACTTTATGATCTCTCCTAATCTGTTAATGTCAATATCAAAGTTTAATATGCACCTATTCTATTGTAAGTGAAGTTAACATTTTTACTATTTTTGAAACTTTTTAATGAACTCTATGTCACATGCTTTGCACTTTTTCTATTGGGTTTTTCAAAAATTGATTTGCAGAAACTTGTTATTTGATAAGGGAATTAATTTTCTGTGATATGAGTCAAAATATTTTTTACAAATTTATTGTTTGACTTTTGACTTTGTATATAGTGCTTTCAAGCACAATTAAAGGAAAAAATTAATATTGTTTAATTTACCAACCTTTCTTTATATGCCCTCTACCTATTTTATCACACCAAAGAGTCTTGTCTGCTCAAAATTATACAAAAATTTTTTCATGTGTTTTTTTTTGCCATTTCCTGTTTCATTTGCCATAAAAATTTTTTAAATCAGTCTGAAATGCGTTTTACACATTAAATTTTACAGTTAAATTATGGAGTTTAAGGTATATATACATTTTTTTTCCAGAAGGCTATTAAGCTGTTCCAATATATTTGTTGAATAAGCCTTCTTCTCTCCACTCCTGAAATTGAAATGTTATCTTCATGACATATTTAATTGCCATGTATATATAGATATTTCTGGACTTCTACTATTCATCTCTTATTCATGCATAAGCTCCACACTATTTAAATTTCTGTGGCCTTATAAAATGCTTCAGTATTTATAGCTCTAGTCCTCTCCCCTTATTGCTCTCCCTGAATATCCAAGTTTATTTTTGCTTGCTTATTTTTCTGTATGAAATTTAGAGTGAGTTTGTCTAGTTCCAAATAAAATACTATTCACTTTTTTGGGATCATGGCCTTCAGTTTAAAACCAACACAAGAGTGCTTAATAATATAAAAATGCTACGAACACGGGAATTTTTTCCCATTTTCTTCTCCTTTTTTACATCTCACTAGTGTTGCAAAATATTTTTTTTTTACAGATTGTGCATATTTTTGTTAAATTCATGTATGTATCATTTTTTTGGTTGCTACTCTAAATGGTGTCTCTTATTCCATTATATCTTCTGACCATTTGAATGCATGAAAGCTACTGATTTCTGTGCATTCGTTTTGTGCCTAGATACTTTTTGAATTCTAGAATTGTCTGTGGTAGCTTTTAATTAGATTCTTTCAAATTTTCCATATTTACATCTGCACATGATCATTTCATTTCTTGGTTCCTCACTAAAATCTTTTTTCTTTATTTTGTTTAATTATACTGGTTGGTATTTCTAGAGCAACATTAAATGATAATGGTGATAGTAGCACCCTTATTTTATTTCTAACGCTAATGAAAATGCTTTTTAGTGCCTCCCTAATAAACGTAGTGCTGACTTTGGATTGTGATCATTTATATTTCAGAACATTATATTATTTCTACTTTATGGGTTTTTTATTTTGAAATCAAGAGTGGATTTTGATTGTTATTAAAGACCTTTATAGCAAATATGACGATGAATGTCCAATTCTGGTCTGTTTATATGGTGAATCATATTAATAAATTTTCTAATATTGATACATTCTTTCATTTTTGTATTAAATCCCACCTGGTATTCTGTCTTTTTTTTTTTTTTAACATATTGCTCCATTTTCCCTTACACTATTTTGTTGGGCTTTTTGTATCACTTCTCATTATGGGATTAACCTGGAAGTTTTGCATGTTTTTTTTGTTTTTTTTAAACTGTACTAATTTTGTCTGGGTTTGGTAGCAATGTTGTAGTATTTCCAAAGAAAAATGTAGTTTGAAGTTTATTTTTTTTTGTGCTTCAGACAAATTTAAAATAATGAATATTAGAATGATCTGTTCTTTAAAGGTTTAGTTGAAATTCCCCGGGAAACCATCTGTGCTTGATGCTTTCTGGGGAAGATAGTTCTTTGAAGTATTTTGTTTTTCCCCTATAGCAGTTGGATTGCTTAGATTCTCTATCTCTCCTAGAATTGGTTCTGGTCAAGTTTTGCTCAGCAATGGCTACTGAGAGTCAGTTAACTATAGAAAAAATCATATTTCTTGAAGCATGTGGAGAGCTATTTGGGCAGTATCCATTTCTTTGGTGAGATTTTATAGCATTAGAGATATAAACATTTATGTTCAAAACAAATTGATAAAATAAGCAGAGTCTTTGACTATATATGTTCTGCAGCCTTCCAATCATGGAAACTGGCAGGAATATCTGAGTGACAAGAAAAGGCAGGGAAGGTGTTCAGATTGTAGAAATCCTTTAAGATGCCTCATAGCTCCCCCAAATAGAGTGTCATCTGTGAGAATGTTGCTTGGTAGAAACCAATCTCCCCACAATTTACTGCTCTACCACTCATCCTTGGGGATCACTAATTTCTGATCTCCTTCACAAAACTTTGGTACATCCTTGTCAATGTAGAAAACTGATCCCCTATAGCCACAGCTGCCTCTGCTTATCATCTCAGATATACCCATGTGTCATTTGTGTGTGTGTGTGTTAAAGCGTGTTGTGTTGCACAGGCCTTGAACTGAGAGTTAATTAGGCAACAGGAAAGGAAAGGAAGAAAGCAAAGCAAAAAAAAAAAATCGATTTTAATCGCCTGCTATGTATATGACCTGATAACAGCTCTACATATGCTATGATATTTAACTTTTACGTGTCACCTTATTTTATTTCAGTTTCACCAAAGAACTAAGTGAGGTCCAGGAAAGTTAAATGACTTTCCTAAAGTCACATAATTAATGCATAACCGAGTTGCAACATGAACCGGTGTTCTTTCCTCTACACTATCCTGAAACTCCAATGATAAAACGAAGAGCTGCGAAGAAATAAAAGTGTAGTTGGTAGAGTATAATATTAGTGACCCCAAGGTAAGGGGTTAAGAAATCCCATAAGCAACAAAAACTGAGGTCACCAAAACTTCACATCTTAGCTAATCATTTTGATTACTCTTTTATCAAGCCTTTTATCACACCGGGGGGGGATAACATTCTTAGTAGTTTCTATTTTGAAGTTATCAGAAACATTAAAAAAAAAAAAAAGGAAGGAAAATTATGACTTTGTTCTTAGCAACTTCCTGTCAGAGAGGTAATTTTCTAAGTAGGCAGTAAGTTCCTGAGTGCAGGTGCTGCTATTTTGGTCTGACCTAAATTTCCACCCACCATCCATAAGAAATTGGCAGACACCTCTCAGAAGGTGTTCCTGTGAAAAGGTAGGCTTTACAGCAATGTCAATGTCCAACAGGCACTTAACCCAGGATGGTTTCAAGAACTAAACTTCAACATGGAAACAACTCCCACTTGTACCACACTAACCAGAGCCCACTGCTGGCTGGACTAAAAGAAGGTTGATGTTTTAGCCTTCTCATTAGTCCGTGTATACTCCTGTAATTTTCTTAGAACTCAGATTTTATTCCATAAGCTAAATGTGTGTTTCCAAGAGAGTTTTTTGGAAAACACTGTAAACACTATTCCCTTAAGATAAACTTGCAAATGTTATTTCTAAAGTTAAGAATGTGTTTAGGAAACGTAGGACACTGCATCCATCTCTTGGTGATTTGCGATACACATTCACATAGTAAAGGGTCTGAGAAGTTCTGCAACAAGAAACTTGCTTAACTTTGCTTAATCCAGCATTTTCAAAATAATATTTGACCGACACTATATTTTTTAATTCATGTCACATTCCTGTGCATACAATTTTTTTCTAAATCAGTGGTTGGCAAATTATAGCACATAAACCAAGTACAGTAAATCCCCTACATACAAACGAGTTCCATTCCAAGCTGTTCCAAGAGCGTGTTCGTAAGGCCCATTTGTTTGTTAAGTCCAACAAAGTTAGCCTAGGTACCCCACTAACACAATCGGCTATACAGTACTGTACTGTAATAGGTTTATAATACTTTTCACACAAATGATACATAAAAAACAAACACAAAAAATAAAGAAAACATTTTTCATCTTACAGTACAGTACCTTGAAAAGTACAGCAGTATAGTACAACAGCTGGCATACAGAGGCTGGCATCCAGTGAACAGGCAAGAAGAGTTACTGACTGGAGGAGGGAGAGGAGGTGGGAGATGGTAGAGCTGAAGGATCATCAGCAATAGGAGATGGAGGGCAAACTGCAATTTCACTCATGCCTGACATTGATGGAAAGCACGTTCATGTCTTTGAAAATTCTCAACTTGAAGGTTAGTACGTAGGAGACTTACTGTATATCCACAAGTTTCCTTTTGTACACCCTAGAGATAAGTATGTTTAAACAAAACAAACAAACCAAAAAAAGGTTGTATAATAAGGGTCTTACATGACCCTCAAACCCTAAAAATATTTATTCTCTGGTGCTTTCCAGAAAAGTTTTCCTACCCATGTCATTCTAAACCAAAAATATTAACACATTTTAAGTAAATAAAGATACACCACTTATTAAAAATTATATAAAGAAATGAGGTAATCATTTTTCATTTAAAATTACTCTTCTAAATAAATCAAAATTGAAATATTCAAATGAAAAGCATGGCAATGAAAAGATTAGAAGGTTCAGGCAGCTCCTACAGATTTAAACCCTCAAATTTACAGTCAATATCAAGAGGCAACATTTTATGGGATAAAATAAAGATTTGTTTTAATTAAATAAAATAACTCAAAAAATAACTTTTGTGTCATACTAGCTGAATACTTTCTATCCTCATAGAATCACATACTCTCTCTTGTAGTCTCTTATTTATATATATTAAATAAAGCAGATTGGGTTCACTATTCTTAGCTTAAGGAGAGAGTTTCAGAATTATATGGTAAATTATATACTTAAGGTTTGCAAGCTGCAAAACTGTCTCATATTAAGTGGGTCATGTCAAAACCTCACTGAATCTTGGAAAGCTTTTCAAAACACACATTACTCCATTAGATCCTCCCTCTTGAGATGCAAATTTTGTAGGTGTGAGGTGGGTCCTTTATATGTAATTTGATAGATCTTCCAGAAACTTCTTTTTTGCTTTCTTCCTTCCTCTTCCCTCCTTACTGTTGTGTAACAAACCACCCCAAAATGTAATGGCTTAAAATAATGTAAAATGACCACATGTTAGTATGCATTATGGTTATACGGGTTGACAGAGCTCAGTTGCGGGGTTCTCACTTTAGATCTTTTACCAAGTTGTGGTCAGATCGCTCTTCAGTATACAGACGTCTGAAGGCTTGGTTGGGCTGGACATCCAAGATGGCTCATCACATGGCTGGCAGTCGATGCTTGCTGTTAACTGGAGCTCGTCTGGGACCGTCAGCTGGAATACCTACAAGTGGTCTCTCCATGTGGTTTGGGTTTCTCACAGCATGAAAATTGAGCTCAGAGGAGGGAACATCCCAGAAACCCAGCTGAAGTCTTTGAAAGACCTAGCCTCGGAAGCTCAGAACCTCCCTTCTGCAGCATTCTATTGGTCAAACAAGTCACTAAGGCTAGCTCAGTTTCAAAGGGAGGGGAATTAGGTCTTATTTTTTGATGTGAGGTACAGCATGAGCAAGAAGGAATTGGTACCCATTATTTTTGGAGTCTATCTACCATACTCTACAGCTAGATGATACCTAGTCATTTAAGAAGTTCTTCTATTCCAAACCTATGGTGAATAAAAGGATGGCACTTTCTCTATTTAATATCTCATTGGCAAGACATTGGTGCTACTCACTGTTTCTGAGGAAAAGTGAAAACCACGAACTTGGATGTATTCTGGTAGCCTTTTAAGAGGAGCTACATTTAGGGTGGGCTAAGGTTGTAATTGTTTTATTCTTCTGTGGCATTTTCTTGTCAAGTAACTCAATGTCTTATGTAACTTCATCCCCTGTGGGTTATCATACAGTCTGGATGATATGATGTAGAGTGTTTCCTTAGTTTGAAATTGATGTGATTCTGCAAATGCATGCAGTATGCACAGCAAGCCAGTGTACTTATTGGGGAGGTTTCAGGGGTTATTTGTTTACACAATTGAATAAAAGCAATAATTGGACAAAGTGATTCATTGGTTAGGGGCAATCCTGAAAGCAACTGAGCTGTTTAATATGTCTTTCCATTTATTTAGTCAGGTTGTATATTTTCCCCTTAATGCTGTCTTTTATGTATGTCTTCCCATCTCTTCATTGTTATATATGTAAGAGATGCTTTTACTCAAATAAGAATAGGTCTTGATGCTTGGGCTGATACATACCCAAGGCACATTATAATGAGTTAGGTAGGGGAGAAGAAGGCCCTCTTAGCACTACACATTCATAGAGAGCCTTAAAGTTAGAAATGATATTTTCTCAAATTAGGTCATACTTATACTCAGAAAGATACTCTGGCCCCAATGAAAAGATAGTCATCATACACCTTTAAAACTGAATTCATGATCTGACCACTCCAAAAACTTGTAGTACATGACAATTTTGATAACTTAAATAAATCCTATGACTGTCATGTGAATAGCATCATTATATCGTGATGCATTTGTTTGTATACGTATACATATGTTAAAGGTGCTGAGGTTTTTTCATTACAATCACATCCCATTGACCACAATTTTTGGACACCGTTTCGATCTTTCTTTACTTTGCTTCATGTATGGAGCATCTCAGAAGGTAGCAGGACCTTCTGTTGGCTTCAAGAAGCCATATGTCTCCCTCATCTGCATTTTCTGGGGGTGAGGAGGATAGTATAAATGCTGCTCTGTTTCCCCAATTGAGCTCTCCTTAACGTTACATAAGGAACGTAGGAAAAATGTTTATCTTCTTAGCAACAGATGCAAGAAATTCATTTGTGGCAAAAGGCTAGCTCTTCTGAAAAAAGCCTTTGATATGTGACTATAGTCTGGAACTCAGCTTCAGACCGGCTTCCACATTTATACAGCAGACCAAGGAGGACTTTAATAATTTTTTGGGAAGAAGGGGGAACAGCCAGTTGAGCAGTGAGTGTGGGGAGAGTTCAAGGACAGAGAAGCCCCCAACACCTATTACATTGTTTCCTGTATAATTGCTGCTAAGATACTTGCTTCATTAAATTCTATGTTGCCCCAAAATGCTTTTGCACAAGTGTTCTTTTTGAGAATCTCAGAAAATAAGAACAAAACAGCTGGTTGTTTGGACTACGTGCAAGAATAATGCAATTGGGTGAGAGCGAGTTACTGAGCAGGGTCCCAATGGGGCAGAAAATGGACGGCCTGAGCTCCAAGCTGTTTCAGCAAGGCCGGGGGCTTAATAACAGGAGACAAGAGGCAGGACTGAACTGAGTTTAAGGAGTTTTCAACTACTGGGGAAAGATACCAAGGCCTTAGTTTTGTCCCATCAATGTCAGGAAGCCCACTCTTCCCTACGGGGAGACACAGTCAGCAGTGGGATTAGAACTAGTTTTTGGTACCAAATGGGAGCCCATAGCCTGGCTCTTCAAAATGGTAGCAGTGTGTCTTTGGGCAAATTCCTTAACTCTCATTGCCTGTTTCCCCCAAAGTGCATTGGAGTGAATGATACTCACCTAAAAGTGTTTCTCTGAGACGTAGATGATATTGCATAGAACATTCCTGTCAGAGACCCACATCTAGTAAGTGCTTGATAAACTGCTGCTATCGTTGTCTTTAGTGGCTGTGGTTCCACAACTCTGAATGACATTCAGACGTGGGCTAAGGAAGCTACAGGGGAACGATTTGCTTTGAAGAAACATCATGCTTCTGGCAGTTCCACATTTGCATGGAACTTGGCAGTAACAATTCAGAGCAGAAATAGCTAAAGAAATAGATGCAGACTTGGTGATTTTTCAGAACTGAACTCTGAGGCTTGGAGATGCAATGTCCTCTGGAATTAGAACACAGGCTCTGGATCAAAATTAAACACTAAGACATCAAATAGTAAGGATGAGCGTGGGGCAGGGCCCGTTGGAGCTTCATAGTAGGGTAGGGAAGGAAAAAGATGGAATCCATGATATTTAGAGCTAGCTGGAGAGTTCCTTAGCTCAGGTCTTTGAGAGTCAGACCCTCAGGTCAGGATTCATGTCCTCCCAGAAGAAATTGGTGAGAATGAGGGGGAAGCAAGACAGAGGAAGGGACAGGCAAAGCCAAACAATAGCCCAGTATTAGAAATCCCAGCCTCAGCCGATCCCATGGAAGTTCTGAAGCTGCTTCCCTTGAGATAAAGAGGCTGGCTTTTGGTACTCAACCCCTATCAGTCTTGGCACTTTCCAGCTTTCATCATATAGCAGCAACCAGGAGCAGAGCGGAGAGCATTGGCTGGAGGCCAGTCACTCTGGTCAGAGCAGGATATGGCCTTACTTGTGGCATAATATTCAGTTGGTACCCACAGCGATGGTAAAACTAGTCATTAAATATTGAAATCCTTCTGTATAGTAACGGTGTGATAAAGAGCCATTTCTGATGCCCCTGAGTGCCCCATGACCACTCCTAGGAACCTTCAGATTTCCCCACAGGCTGTGGCTACTAATATGATTGTTCGGTGTCCTACCATAGAAGGAGAAGATTGAGATTAGCCCCCATGGATAGGAGTCTCCCAGATCATCAGTATATAGTTTTGTAAGTTATTAGTTAATCCTTTAATGAAATTGTATATAGTTTCTTAAACTCTTCCTTCCAGGGAATAAATTCCAAAGCACTGTGGGAAGCAGCAAAGACAGTACGTTGCGGGACTTTCTTGGTTAATTTCTTTTCCTTATCTAAGAAGGCTCAGACATTTTTAATAATGTCTTTGGCCTGAGTTAGTAAAGTGAATTTAATGGCAAGTAGGCTTACTTCTCTTCTAAACCCAGGGAACCTTTAGAGAAATAGTCAATGAATCACTGTAAATTTCCATATCCTGACAAAGGTGAGAGAGGTAGTGTGTCTCTATTTAGTACAAGGTTTGTTGTTACGTTTACTACTGTGAGTTCCATTGAGGCTCCTATAATGACTATTTTGACAAGCTAAATCTGTCTTCCAACGAATTGTAAATAGAGCTGTTTCACTGTACACTGGGAAGAGGATAAACCTGTAAGGGGTGATGGAATAAACAAAGATGGATGGATGGGCTTAACTCGTACCATGAGGCATTTGCCTCCTAGTCATATTCCGATGGAGCTTGGTTCAAGACAGGGTCCTGTTCAGTCATACTCAAGAATAGATAAGACATTTGTTCTCCAGTTGGCTTCTGGATTACTTCTAACTGAGGTATTAATGCATGATAACACAACTTCTGGTCTTAGGGGGGTGTGTGTGTGTGTGTGTGTGTGTGTGTGTATGTATGAAGGGGTTGTCATACACTGGGTTTCCTCAGAAGCAGACCCTAAATCAAAGTCATGAGTGCCAGCAGCTTATTTGGGAAGTGATCCCAGGAAGCACTGGAAGGGAAGTAAGGAAGTGAGTAAGGGAAGGAAAAGGGGTGTCAGTGAGCAGGTTATCACTGTGGGCTCCTGGAGCTCAAGGTTGCTGGGAAAGTTAGGTAGTGTAGAGCCAGTGTAGAGCATGCAGCTCAGGGTAATCCTCACCAAGGCACTAGTAACATTACCCTATATCCAGGCCATTTCATGCCTGTATTTAGCTGTTTTCTCAGGACACATGTGAGTTTGGAAACCTGCGATTAGTTGATGAGTCAGATCAAATGGAGGATGGGTGTAATTACTTGGTGCCTCGACTTTCTTGACACTGGGCATTAAGAGGGATATCTTTGTAACTCAAACCATAGAAACATGAGAGGTTTTGCTAACTGCCACATTCTATCTTTACAAAGTCTTCAATGTTATCTTTTTGTTAACAAACTCATAGCAGCCATTTTGACATTTCTGGGTTAATATTCGTATTAATGACTCTTCTAGGGAGGACTCAACTTTGCAAAGCTTTAGACATCTTCACAGCTGTGTCCAAAGCAAAGGAGAGATATGAGAAAAGAAGATCTTTGCATAATCTCTCCAAATTCCTTTTCTTTAACTTCCATTATCAAAGAATGAATCCAAGGAGGCAATCTAAGGAATACCAAGCAGTAGGAGTAAGGACGTTAAATCAACTGCAATGCTGTTACTTTAAGGAAATCTCAGGGACTTGGTGTGATAAAATGAACCTTAGATTGTGGTTTTGAAAACTTATTTTTGAGTCAAAAACTTATTTTTGAGTCTAAAAATAAGTCTAAAACCTATTTTGGGGGGTTAGAAAACTTATTTATTTCATCTAGAGAAATAACCATGGTTTACTCTTCACCTATTCTGGTCTCAGTTTTAGCATGTAAATGAGGAGAAACCTGAATTATGTGATCTCTCCTTTTGCCAAATATTCAGCAAATTTATTTGTTTCTCTTTCTACTTACATTTTTTTCAGAAGGAAAGATGACATTTTCTTTTTCATTTTTATACCCTTTTCCCCCTATTACCTAAACAATTTCACAAACTTAGAAAACATTTGGAAAATATAGAAAAGAAATAAAGATCATGCTTATCATTCTATTTTAGTGTCTCTTTAATTCTTTCTCATGAGAACTATTTTTATGCAGTCAAAATTATTATTATATATATATATATATATATATATATATATATATATATATATATATATATTTGTACAGCAGCAGTGGGGAAAATAAAAACACCAGAAAGGAAGGCAGTATAGCTCTTTTCAAATACTTAAAATATTGCCATATAGAAGAGATGACAGACTTGTTCTGTGAAAATTCAGATTATCAGTGAGAGGAAGGAACAGCATCCATTTTGGCTTATTACAGGGAAAAACGTTCCTTTCCTGTGTCCCTGGAGGATTAGTGGTACTCAATGGGCATGCAGCAGGGAAGAACCAGAGAGGTGTTAGCACAAGGTGATGTCACTCCATTTTGGGGAAAATGCAGTTCTAACGTCTTACTATTTAAGGTCATTTTCTGATACCCTACTTGGCACTTTCCATCTTTGTAAAGTCTTCATTGTAATCATTCCATTAGCAAACTCATAGCAGCCCTTTGGCCAGTTCTACATTTCTGGGTCTACGCTCTTACTAATGAATGATTCTTCCAAGGAGGATGCAGATTGTAAAATCCTTTAGATCCCCGCATCTGTGCCCAAGGCAAAGGAGAGGTGTAGGAAAACAGAATCTTTTCATTAACTCCCCAAATTCCATTTCTTTAATTTCTATTCCCAGCTACCTTAAATTGTACTAACTTTGCCTTGTACATTTCTCCTAATTGGTTAATTTCACCCCCTTTTCATATTCTGTTTTCGTAAAATTATATTTCAGACTCCTAACATTCTGTTGGATTAATCACTGATGATTTGGCTCATATTAGCTGTGAGTAACACAAGTGGCAAAAGTAGCAAGGCAAGGAATGTCACATCCATTAAACCTTGCTCATAAAAGCAAATTTGAATTCTTGAGAAATGGGTGAAAACGAGAACTCTAATTCTTACAAGATTTTCTCCATTCCTTTTGTTCCCCCTACTTCTTTTTTTTTTCATTTTAGTACAGTTCTTAAAAATACATTTTAGTGTGCGTGGGAGTTAAATTGATCATCAGCTGGAAGTTAACTCTGTTCTGCTTGAGGAGCCTTCCAGAAGGGGACATTTGGATATTCAACATCCTTGTAAGATGAGAGAAGCATATGCAGGAGGAATTAAAACCTCTAGACATATCATTGCAGAAGGCATTTAGCTAAAACATTTTTCTACCAAATTGCTTCCTGAAGGCTTTATTGAGATTTACAACTGAGAGATTTTAGAAGGCAAGTAGAGAAAGGTCGAAATTCAGGCATGATCTGGAATAGATATGCTTAGGCAGGAGGCCCATTTTTTATTGGATGTCTGGTGCTTTAATTTCTCTCAATTGCAACAATTATTAATGATAGATGTATCTTACTTTTGGTGCCTTTAAATCTTCAAGTTGCATCTATTTGTTTTATTTCATATGCTCTTAAAACAAGAACTCTAACAATAGGAAATGAAGACATGAACCCCACTCAAAAATCCCAGGTGTCTGAAAGATACTGGACTTTTATTAAAGTCTTACAAATGTTAATAATAGTAATGAGACTTTGTTCCAGGTGTTCTGCTGTTCATTTCTTTTGTTTGTGTCCTGTACATCAGGGTATGGATGATTATACGTATACTTCACCTGTTCATTTTTAAATAAATTATTCTTAAATGTGAGGCAGTAGAAATTGAAATAAGGTTGACACAACAATGGTATATGACCTACTCTTGCCTCTGGAGAGAGACACAATGGTACTATAGAAAGAGCATATGAATAAAGACAGAAACTGGGCTCAAATCTTAGCTTCCTGCTACTTTGATTGAGATGGGTAAGCTGACTATTTCCACATTTCTTCTGAAACATATTTCCTTAAATTCTATTTTGAAATAAATATGTTTAGTAAAAACCATTTCTCTTTTGGATCTTCCTTTTATTGTCCATCTGAGCCTCAATGTCTACATATTTGTAAATTCTTTCCAATATGATCCTTACTTAGATGGTACCAGCTAGCAGTTCCCAATAGCTTGGAATGGCTAATAGCTGTCCTGTGGCTGCCAAGCATGGTGTCCACTTTTCTGTAAAGTGGTTTTTTCTAATATTCCATGAAAGAAGGAAATGTGGAAAATACCTATAATGTATACAGTTACTGAATCCCTGTTAAGTACTGAATTTCAGTTACAATCTCTGTAAGTTGTCTCTAGGTTGGTTATTAGATTCACATCATCATTTTGTGTGGCTACCCTGTAGTTTCAATGATGTCTAAATTCCCTAAATTCATTACTTCTAAAGAGAAACTGTGTTGTCTACTTTCCAAGTTTTGGATATTTTCCCGTTATCTTTCTGTTACTGATCTCTAGTTTGATTCCATTTTGCTCAGAGAATACACTCTGCATCTTTTCAGTTATCTGAAACTTGTTGAGGTTTGTTTTTATGGCCCAAGATATGGTCTATATTTGTATGTGTTCTGTGACTGTCTGAGACAATATGTATTCTGCTGTTGTTGGGTGATTTGTTCTATAAACGTCAGTTAGACCCTGTTGGTTGATGGAGCAGGAAAGTCCACTGTGCTTACCCACATTTGTGCTTACTGTGTTTCCCCAAGATTTCTTTTTTTATCATTTCCTTTCTGTATATAGAATTTTTTTTATTTTAGGAAATGTCTCCTGGCAACAGATCTTTTAATTTCCCTTCATCTGAGAAGGCCTTGATGTTCCCTTCATTACTGAAGGATATTTTCACTTGGTACAGAATTATGGGTTATCAGTTCTTTTCTTTCAATACTTGAAAATTGTTGCAACTGTTGCATATGACCTCCATCATTTCTGATGAGATATCCATTGTCATTCAAGTTTTTTTTCCCCTATAGGTAAGGTATAGAGTTTTGGGGGTTGTTTTTTGTTTTTTTGGTTTCTTTTGTCTTCAGTTTTCAGATGTTTAGTTGTGATATGTCTCAGTGTGCATTTACTGAGTTTATCCTGTTTAAGATTCACTCTGCTTCTTGACTCAGTAGGTTTATGTCTCTTGTCAAATTTGGGAAGTTTTCAGCCATTATTTATTTTTCAGTTTTGCCCTCTTTCTCTTCTCCTTCCAGGAGTCTAATGACACAAATATTAGCTATTTATTTTAGTGCCACAGGTCCCAGGGGCTTTGTTCATCTTTATTTTATTGTCTTTCTTAGTTCGGTTTTACATTTTCCTGGTCTTTAGTATGACAAATGATTTTTTGATTGAAACCTGCATATGTTTGTATTATGTTTAAATAAGACTCTGGATCTTATTTAAACCTCCTGTTTCAGTTGGCTTTCTCTTACACAGTTCCAGCAGTGCAAGGGGCTAGGAGGACCACCTCATTACTGTTAGATGGAGATTGAATTCCTGGTTCTCCACTTGGCCTCTGTTGACTACTGAGGTGAGGATACTCCTTGTTATTACTGGACAGGTGTGGGAATTCTAGCTCCCCTCGAGGAGTTCACTGACACCGCACTGGGGGTGACACTCATTTGCATGGATAAAAGATAGAACAGATAATAGTTCCTTCTGGAGTATTCTGGTACTGCTTCCTTGACTAGACATTATGCTCTAACTTAACTGTCCAGGATACATGCAAAAGATACTAATGATTATTAACAAGTAATTCTCATCAATATTCTGATATTTAAATAAAGTGGTTTATTGACTTTATCTTAACACCAAAGAAAGAGGTGCTTTAAAGCTAAAGCCTCAGTAGCCTCTGAAATTCTGGTGACACAGAAAAACTGATATTGTAATAATGTTGTGTATATCTTACTTTGTCTAAATAGAAGTTTCTCAGTTTTTATTAAGTACCTAAAGGGTTCTATGTACACCAAATTAAATACAATTACCAGTTTAGAGAACTTAAACCAGTGAAGAAACTTCTGCACTTCAGCAACTGGCACTGGTTTAGTAAAGCCTAGCTGTTAGACATTTTTTCAAATCATGTCCTCACAAGGAGCAGAGTAGAATCCTTACGAATTATCCATGGTCAGAAGCCACGTTTTAGCTTTCTTAGGCAAACCGAGTGAGCAAATCCTTTTACGATGCTACCTTCCCCAGGTAGAATTTTTCATTGTCATTCTGCCTTATGTTGGGATTTTTACAGTTCAGTCTCCCCTCCACACAGTAGCTTCTCGAAGTAACATCCACATCTGACTAACTTCTATCTCTCATTCCTAGCAGAGAAAAAAGTTGTTATGTGTCAGGGTTCTCTTCTTGAGTAACCTGGTGCATTGTACACCCTCTTATAGCCAGTGGTGTGATCCAAATACCAGCCAGCTATCTTTGTAAATGTCTGTCACTGATCACAAAGGAGGGCTTGAAAGGGAGCAGGTTAAGGTTGTGTGGTATAGAGATTAAGAGGCAGGGTCTGCCTGAGACCAGTCATGAAATCTTGGAGAAGTTGCCTTATGTCCCTGAGCCTCGGTTTTTTCACCTATAAAATGCGGATATTAATAGCACCCATCTTACAGAATTTTTCTAAGATAATGAATTGTTTCATATAAAATTTTTAGCACTGTGCCTGTCATATAGTAAACAATCAGTAGTTTCTTTCTGTCTTTCTGTTTTTTTTTTCCACTGGTGCAAATCCATGCTGCATATTTGTGGTAGGCAGCCTATAAGATGGAATCTAATGGTTCTTGCCTCCTGGTATCCATGCCTTTATATGGTCCTCTCCCATTATGTGGACTGGACCTGGTGACTGACTTCTAACAAACAGAATATGGCAAAAATAATGAGATGTCACATCCATGATTTAAGTTACAAAAACCCCATATTCCATCTTGCTTGTCCTCTCTCACCCTCTCAAAGTCTTGTTCATAGGGAGGTCAGCTGATGTGTCGTAAGCTACCCTATGGAGATGCCAAGGGGGGAGGATTCTGCCCAAAATCTAATCTGCAGACCAACAGCCTGTGAGAAACTGAATCCTGCCAATAGCCACAAGAGTGAGCTTAGAGGTGAATCCTACCTTAGTTGGGTCTTGAGATGACTACAGTTCTAGCCAACCTCTTGACTGCAACCTTTGAGAGACCCAAAGCCTGAGGACCCACTAAGCCACTCTCATACTTCTGACTCACAAAATAAATGTGTGTTGTTTGAAAACTCTATATTTTGGGGTAATTTGTTACATGGCAGTAAATAACTAATAGAGTATTGGAAAAAGGACTAAGATCGTAAGACCTGTTGGTGATGACTCACAAGAATCTTTATATTCAGAAAGCTGCCCATTTATGGCCACATTTGTACATTTAGCCATGAGAGAAATATGGATGGTAAACACGTGTGCCTCCCGTGCTATGCCCCTTACCTGACACCCTACCTGATGTTTAGCTGGTTGAACATCATTTATAATAAGCACAATATCTGAGGCTGAAGAGCAAAATAGTAGTGATGTGGGGCAGAGAAAAGGAGGGAAAAGAATTAGGACTGACATTTTATGTCTCTTAAAAAATCTGACCTTTTGGAAATATCACTGTGTACATTTAAAATATTAATAAAGGCTCTTGCTGTTAGTAGGCAAAGGGGGTTGTTGTCATGTGTGACCTTTTATTGAAGTAAAAGAAAATTGACAGTTTTATTAGCAGTAGAATATCACACGAGAAAATGCATAGGAGGAAGAAAAGCTGCCACAGTAGTATTTAGTTACACAAGGTGAATATCGTTAAGCAGCTGTGATTTTATACAAGGGAAGCCTCAATGTGACTTTTGAGCCTCCTCCATTGAAGCCAGCGTAAATTATGGCTAGAGTGGAAAGGCACTATTCCTATTCTAGTCTTTCTGGAAGGATATATACGTGTTTTTATATTTCCTTTCTTAAAAAAAATCTCAACCAAGTCATTCTCCCCGAGATGAACTTATATATAGAACAGAAATAGACCCACGGACATACAAAAAAACTTATGGTTGCCAAAAGGGAAAGAAGAAGGACATTAAATTAGCAGCTTGGGATTAATATATACACAGTACTATATATAAAATAGATAAGCAACAGGACTTATTGTATAGCACAGGGAACTATACTCAATATTTTGTAATAACTTATAAGAGAAAAGAATCTGAGAAAAATAGGTATATATGTATGTACAACTGAATCACTTTGCTGTACACCTGAAACTAACACAACATTGTAAATCAACTATACTTCAATTTTTAAAAAAGGAAATTATAAAAATAATTTTTTTTTATTTTTAAAAAGCAACATCTGTCCAAGTCAGGAAATATGGACTTAAAATCCAAATCAATTTCTGTCCCAAATAAACTTAAATTTTCTTGGCAAAAAAGAAAAAAAGAAATAAAATAAAATTGTGTAGAAAAGCTCCTAATCCCCTATGTCCAACTACCCACTTATGCATTCAATCAACAAATATTTATTAAGAACTCACAACGTGCTTGGCATTTTTCTAGGCTCAGAGGAATCAATGATAAAAAAAGAGATAAGGTCCTTGCCCTTGGGGAGCTTATGTTCCAATGGAGAACATAGGAAATCAGCAAGCACAGAAATATGTGTAACTGATGTGTTGAAAGAGCAAGCTCTAGAAGGAACAATCATAAAATAACACTATTTTTTCTCTCTGCAACTTAGTACAATTCTCTGTGAAATTAGTTCTTTCTTCTGGATGAAATGTTTGTCCAATTCCAGCACTTCTTCAACTCATATCATCATTCCAACAATAAAAAATTTCTCCAATCACTTTTAGGCACAAAACAGTTTCATTTAAGTAGTAAAAGTATCCAGTCCCAGGCACTACTCAAAACTCTTACTTACATTTATAGCTAAAGCTTCTCACTTTACTAACTAGTAGGGGTGGCCACAGTCTGTTTATCTCCATGAGATTTTCCCACTGAGTATTTTGTACCACATAGGGGACATAGTCTCCAAAAGCCTCCCTCAGACTGGGGACAAACCCTGGATGAGGGAGGGGAAATTCACAGCAAACCAACAACTCTCCCAAATTCTCTTTCTGAGATGTTTTAACCTTTTCTTACACTTGAGGTGAGTGTTGGGCTCAAGCCACAAAACCTCTTATTCCCAGGGTCTTCTGCATGTTGTAGCTTAACCTACCTCTCATTTCTAAAGGTGCAAGTACCTACCACCTACTGTTTTCTTCCCAGCTTTTTATGACCTTAACCAAATTAGAGACAGAAAGAGCCCCAATTAAATGTCTATCTATCTATCACTTAATGTATTTTCAAGGTCATAATAAAGTAATAATAGCAATAATTAAAAATAATAAAGCAAGTTATGACATAGTGTATTATTGGTGTGATAGGAAAGGCTTTTAAGGAGGGAACCCTGCTCCACTGAAGGGATGTTACACAAAGGAAATAAGGAGGAACAGTGGCTCAAGGTGACCTTGGGCTTATTTACCAAATACAATTTAAGCAATTTGATGGAAGGGATCATGAGTTCCTGCAACACTATCTATTGTTCCTCACCCAGCACTGCACGGTAGAAAATGTTAAATAATTTTTGGTTTATTGACTAAAAGATTGGAGAGATAAAAACCAAGAGGTCCCTTGTTGATATTCTCAACCATGTGGATTCATGCCCATTAAATATGCCATTAATGTTGGTCAGGTTGGTAGGTCCAGTTTTGGGGTCTACCAGCCACTGAGAATTCTTCCTTTGGCTCTCATTTCCCCTCCTTTCAGACTCTGAATTTCTTTGTCCGGAAAATCATTTTTAAAACTGTGACTTGTATTTTAGAGATTGTTGACTTCAGAGAGAATCTCAGGCTAAAGTTTGAACCTGTCTTGGCTTGATATATGATTCTTCTTTTACTGATATATTTACAGATATAGAAAGTAAACTCAGGCATTTACAGAAAACTTTATGAATATTTGAAGGGATCCCCATCAAGGGGAGTTAAGAGTCTAAGTGCTTTTATAGCAGAAAAAAATAGCTGTCATAGGGCTCAGAGTCAAATGGGAGCTGTAAGTGTAAACTACATGAAATCCATTTACTGGAAAATAAATATATGTTCCTATGAAGGACCCTGAGGCAGCCAAGGACTGTTCTTACAATGCTTTCTAGGTTGTCTCTCTAACACTAGTCTAAACATCAGACTTACTCCATGTCTAAGGAATTTGTGTCATCTGATAATCTATTAAGTGGAACTCAGGGACAATGTAAGTTGTTCATGTAATTGAAGGATTAAGAGTATATGATTAAAATAGTTGGGATGGCCTAGACACAGAGCATGCAGACAGGACCACGGCATACTTTATGCCCTCAAAGTCCAAACGAGTGTCACACTTTATTGACAATCTAATATTTGGGATACACAGAGTTAAGAAATATATCCTTAAAGTTAATTTCACCTATTCCTTTTTACCTTTAAAATGTGACTACAAGCATATCTTGGAGATATTGTGGGCTCATTTCCAAACCACCTCAATATAAGCAAATATCACAATAAAGTGAGTCACATGAATTTTTTGGTTTCCTAGTGCATATAAAAGTTACATGTACACTGTATGGTAGTCTATTAAGTATGCAACAGCACTATGTCTAGAAAACAATGTGTACACCTTAATTAAAAATAAGTATTGCTAAAAAATGCTAACCATCATCTGAGCCTTCAGCAGGTTGCAGTAGTAACACCAACCCTGGTCACAGATTCTCATACCAACTATAATAATAATGAAAGATCTGAAATATTTCGAGAATTACCAAAATGTGACACAGAGACATGAAGTGAGAAGATGCTGTTGGGAAATGGATGCCGAGAGATTTGCTCCACACAGAGTTGCCACAAACCTTCAATTTGTAAAAAATATAATATATGTGAAGTGCAATAAAGCAAAGCACAATAAAGCAAGGTATGCCCATACTAGAAAACTTAAAATTCTGCAGGTGGCTCACATTATTCTGCTATTGGACAATGCCTGTCTAGGAGGATCTGCCCACACATGCCCACAAGCCTGCATTTCAGCCCCCCACTGGTGAAAGTCCACAAAGGAGTTTCACTACTGATGCAGCCCAAGTCCGTGGCCAGGATGTCTCATAAGTAGCATTTAGCCTCCCTGTCTGGACATGTAAGACCCTCAAGTCCTTATCCAAGCTTGCATCTTAAGTGCAGTGCTGTTTATAAAAACATTTTATACATTTTTTTTCCTAGACAAGTGTGTGCCGAACTTTATAGATGGTGTCCCATAGGGGAGCATATAGGTCTTTTATTAAATCCTTAGAGTTGTAAAACTTCCCCATCCAGGTCAAATATCACAAACATTTGCCACGTACATCAACTATCAACTATCAGAGTAAAGTTTTATACAGCAATCACCAACAATCGCCCATTAAGTTTTTCTTGTCTTTTTTTTCAAGAAAACCAGAGAAGGTGGAAGAGATCAGGTGTGACTGGAACAGGGACAGGACTGAGTAAGTAAGTGGAATATCTCTTCCAAGAGAAACAACAGTGAGTAACTTTTTATTAATTGATAACAATTATGGATGACGACCCTGTTGTTTTCCCTCAGGAATTTCCTGGGTGAATTTTCCACCTACTCTTGTGGGATTTAATTACTTCGAAGTAAGAAAATGTCTTTGTGGTAGATTGCTTGCAAAAATGGCCACAATTGTTCCTGTCCCTGTGTCCGTGCCCCTTTGCCATGTGGCTTTGAAGTTCTTCCTCAGAGAGGTGGAACCTATTTCTCCATCCTTTGAATTTGGTCTGACCTGAGACTTGCTTGGACAAATGCAGCAGAAGTGACACTGTGTCAGTTCTGAGTCTGGATCTCAAGAGACATTTCATGCTTCTGCCTTTCTTGTGGAACCCTGCAACCGCCATGAAAACAAGTCCGGGCTACCCTGGGCTTTATTTCCTTCCCACACGATAGAATATAAGTTTCTGAGGTTGGGTGACTACCAATTAGCTCCTCTGTAACGTTTAAGTAACAAGCCTATTTGAATATTGAAATCATACCTCTGATCCAGAAAATGTCTTAATTTTAGATGATACTGCAAATTTAGAGACAGTTAAGAATGTAGGAGGCTATAAGTAGTCTGGTTCTACATGTTTTTAATAACGTCAGATGATTTTCAAGATTCTAAAACAATTGTATCACCAGACAAGTTCTCACGGAAAAGACCTGTTGTATTTTTTGAAATCACATCTTCAGTGATTCTGATCATTTCAGAATGTTTTCCACTGTTTTATTATGCCCTCTGAAGATTTGAGTTCAGTCATTGAACTCCATCCCCTAGCAAAAAAATTGCCAATATTATTTCCTTTTGAGTGGGATAATACCATAATCAGGGTGCTCTTTGGAGGCACATTTCTCTTCAGGGAAATTGTGCTGGCTTTAATGTAGCTAAGCTTAAATGTGAAAGTGATGTGTTCTATGACACTTGGCTATGCTAGTGACTCAAAATAAGCATCCTACTTCAAATACGGACAAAAGAAAGAAGGTTCTTACAGAAATATTTCCTTTAAAAAATATCTGATTCAATGAAAGGAGTTACAGTCATGCAAACTGGCTCTTGGCTGGACTACATTTTTTCTCCTAAAACAAAAACAAATGTGAAGTAGGAGTTTTGGACAAGAGTCCCCACGGAATGGTGCTTGGGGGGAAGGCCACAGGGAAAGAGTATAGGTCTTTGGAAGTTCGCAGAGAATGGGCAGAAAGGAGGGGGTGGAGAGCTGAGCCCACAGCTACAGAATTCCAATCCTTCCGTGACACCACGAAGCCCCACAAGAACCTCCTGAAACATAAGCAGGTTTGATTGTATTTCTTGAGGAGGCTAGAGAGGGTGTTGTTTTATGTCAGTGAATCTAAATGACTGATGTGGTCATGGGTGTGGACAGATAAAAGAAAACAATGGGATGGTAACATTGGGGAGTTTGTGAAATTGTTGGGAGAGACTAGAACTACCTACAATGTAAAATTAAATGTTCCAATTAAGAATTGTAAATTTCAGACAGGCAGGAGGGCATCAAGTTATTTACAAGGCATTATGTTGTAGAGGGTTTCCCAGCTATGGGTCATAAAGAGCAACATACAGCTGCATCATCCAATCACTCTTCTTAAGCTGAATTATGTATGCCAAATCCAGACCACCAAAGTGCAACTCATTGTACAGGAAGTGAACATTGATCACAAGGGACATGATGGTCCTTACTGGGGCAGAAATGTGGAAACCACTCTGACACTGACATCAGAAACTCTGGGGAAGCCCTTTTAAGACTACATGTTTCAGAGAGATCCAGGCTCATGAGCCAGCCAAGCGAATGATGTGAAATGACCAAAATGACTTTCTCATGAAACTTAAGACTGCAAGTTGGTGAGTATGATGTCTAAGTTTTTTCTTTTCTTTTTCTTTTCCCTGCAGACCACTCTAGAAGGGAAAGGAGCTCCAGCTACATAGTGGGCTCTGATTTGTTGAGATCATGTTCCCTGCACACTAGACACTAGAATGTGTTGATCCCAGGGCTGGCTGTCAGCACAGTTGGAACCCTGGTTGAGGCTACTCATTTCCTGAAATTGAAGATTTTTGTAGAGTGTAGTGCCAGGAAGTAGGACATTTTTAAAAGTGATGTTAGAACAGTATCTATCAAACTGGAGTTTATGAATTCTCTAGGAGAAAATTTGTTTTTAGGATTTTCATTGGATGAATGGAATAAAAGAACAATATTTTAAAGCCTGTTCGGGTCCCTTAGATGATCCCTTATAAGCCTTGTCCTGCAAGTTTAGGACCTGCTTTTTTGTTCATGGAGTCACACAAAGACTCTACAATGTAATTACCTGGGACAAATAAAGGTTTTGTGGGTGTTTAATAATGGAAAAGTGGTGGGAAAATTGAGCCATCATGGATCACATAGTACCAAAGGCAAATCAAATTCAGAGGCAGTACTAGGGTCCAAGAATTTTTTCTTTTAAACGATACCTATGCATTATTCATATTTGGAAATATTGAGTTAGAATCTGCCACTGGAATGCTGCGAGAGTGGCAGGCTTCTGGGGAGAAGGTGTTAGAAAAGCTGTGTGGTCTCATTTGTAAAACTCCATGTGGGCTGCACTGTCCAACACAGCAGCCCCTAGCCACATAGGCCATTTAAACACATATGTAAATGAATTAAACCTTTATTTAAGTAAAACTTCAGTTCCTCAGCCCCACATTTCAAATGTTTCAATTGCCACATTTCATTAGCTTGGAAAACCCAAGCATTATATATTAATTCATTCAATTCATAGTTATTGAATGTTTATGTATGCAAGGTACATCCTAACAATTACGTTAAGAATCAGCCAAGCAGAAGGAGAACATGGACCCAAATAAAATACAAATATTCCTGAGTCTCCGATTTTTGTCAGTAACTTCAAAATCCATTCCTATATAGCCTTTGACCAGGTATATTAAAAAGTGGCCAAACTGATGACTCTGAATTTTATTACCTCTTGGTATCTCTCTTCTGACATGATGAGAAATGAAATGGCCAAATTGTGGATAAGTGAAAAGAGAAGTAAGAAAAGGGCAGGATCCACCAGCTAGTTAATTGCTACTTGAAAAATTGTGAGCTGAAGATATGCCCCTTATCTTGCTATCTATCTTACATTCTAGCGGCAGCTAAAAATGTAGAAAACTGTCAGTGCTTCAAGTTGGGGATGGATACCTTTTGAATGTCTACTGACACCAAGCAGTTATGAATAAACATAGTGCATCACCCGCATGACTATTTTTCTAAGAAAAAATAAGCATGAAAATGTTTCTATTCATTGTGATGACAAGAGAGAAAATGTTTCTTTAGTTAGAGTATGTAATTTAGAGTTATGAACCGAATACTGCTCTGGAAACCATGTCCATCTTCTTTTTGAGGAAACATATCCTTATGCTGTGAAGCTTTCTTTACAGAGACCATGGATTTCTGTGGTATTTAGTAATCACGGAAAAGAATTCCTCCCGTTTTCTCTCTTACGACTGAATCTGTTGACTCTGTTGAATCTTACATACAGCGTTTTATCCAGAATGACGTTCGAATTGGGAGTGTTACCCTGGGTGAGGGATAGAACTACTGACTACTATTCTCTCCTCCAAAGAGAACAGAATACCTCTTCTTCTTTGTGTGTAATTGCCTGATGGGGCAAAAGTCTTGAGTTTCTTGTTTGATAGAACATATCATCAGACTGTGCTGTTTTGGGGCCTGGTCACCATATAATTCATATAATATAAATTCATACAATTTACATAATTCATCTGTACATATTTCACCACCTGGCTATTCCTTTTGGGTAAGTTTTGGTGAGGAGGGATTTGAATGAAAAGACCAATATAAGACCAGTGCTGCTTACAGCCAGGAATGTATACTCAAGAGACAGAGAAAATGTACATATGTACACCATATGTAGTGTGGATTATATCCAGGTTATTAGCAAATGAAAATGTGCACAACTGGGACAATGCTCTGTCAGAGGTTAAATTTCTCTTTTTATTGAGTGTGTTCTAGATGGAGACGATGACTCACTTTGGGACACAAAATCTATTTCTTTACATCACATGTGGCAGGAGGGGGAAATGTACGTGTGTGTGTGTGTGTGCGTGTGTGTGTGTGTAATCTGTCTTTGTGGGTCAAAGGAGGAAAGTGTTCAGGGATGCAACTTCAGAGATCTAATAGGAGGACTGTGGCATCCTAAGAAGGGAATAGAGGAATTGATAAGAATTGAGAAGGCTGGGGTCAGTGAGCCAAATGAAGGGTACTGGATGATGGGCAGCCTGTCAGAGCCTGATAGCAGCGCCTAGCTGAGAGGCCCCATCCCAGAACTCAGCTCTGAACATGGCTCAACAGGCAGTAAGACAGGTGGTCAGCCTGCTACTGCCTCCCCCAATTTACCTCTACTCTGGCCACATCATCTGAGTGTCCTCCAGGTACCACATTCTATGCCACAGAGATGCCCCAAGGCTGTGGAAAGCTCTATAAGATTTGTTAACATTTAATGAGGTGAAGGTGCTTGCGGCATTGATGTTGATGTCAATAGCTAGCTAGTGGTTTAGAGATCCCAGGTCCTGACACTCTGGTGATAGATTGAGTTGTACTGATAGACAGAAGGGAGTGGTAACCTCAGTTGCCTTATGCAGACTCTGAAGGCAACAATGTGCATTTGTAAAGATTCACAGACACATGTTTTTAAAAATGCAAAATTTAGAGTTTAAAAAAATAAATAGGTGACAGATATTTCCCTACTTTAAGACTTACCATAAAGCTATAGTAAAGAAGATGGTGAGCTATTGGTGAAAAATAGACAAACATACCAATGAGACAGAAAAGAGAGACCATAAATAGACCCACACAAATATAGTGAACTGATCTTTGAAAAAGGAGCAAGAGCAATTCAAAGGGGAAATGATGGGCTTTTCAACAAATGATGCTGGAACAACTGGACATCCATAAGCCAAAATTAAAAAAAAAAAAAAGAAAAGAAAAGAAAAAGAATGTAGACACAAGCCTTACACTTTACACAAAAATTAACCCAAAAGGGATCATAGACCTAAATGTAAAATGAAAAATTATAAAATTCCTAGAAACTAGCATAGGAGAAAATCTAGCTGGCCTTAGGTTTGGTGATGCCTTTTAGACACAATAACAAAAACACAATCTATTAGAGAAAAACCTGACAAGTTGGACTTTATTAAAATTAAAAACTTTTGCTCTGTGAAAGACACTGTTCAGAGAATGAATGATGTCACAGATGGAGAGAAAATATTTGCAAAACACATATCTGATAAAGGACTTGTATCTGATAAAGGACTTGTATATCTGATAAAGGACTTGTATCTAAAATATACAAAGAACTCTTAAAACTCATCAATAAGAAAGCAAACAACCCAATTTAAAATAGGCAAAATATTTGGACACCTCATCGAAGGTATCTGATAAAGCACTTGTATCTAAAATATACAAAGAACTCTTAAAACTCATCAATAAGAAAGCAAACAACCCAATTTAAAATAGGCAAAACATTTGGACACCTCATCGAAGATAAGCAAATAGAAAATAAACATATGAAAGTATCTTCAATACCATATGTCATTAAAAAATTGCAAATTAAAACAACAATGAGATACCACTACACACCTGTCATAGAGGCTAAAATCCAAAACATGGACAACATCAAGTGCTGACGAGGATATGGAGCAACAGGAACTCTCATTCATTGTTCATGGGAATGCACAATAGTACAGCCACTTCGGAAGATCGTCTAGCAGTTTCTTATAAAATTAAACATACTCTTACCATTTGATCCAGCCATTGAACCCCTTGGTAATTACTCAAATGAATTGAAAACTTATGTCCACATAAAAACCTGCACATGGATGTTTATAGCAGCTTTATGCATAATTTCCAAGACAGATACAACCAAAAACACACTGTGGTATATACATACAATGGAATATTATTCATTAAAAAAAAGAAATAAGCAATCAAACTGTGAATAGAGATGGAGGAACCTTAAATACAAGTTGCTAAGTGAAAGAAGCCAATCTGAAAAGGCCACAAACTGTAAGATCTCAACCATACAACATTCTGTAAAAAAGGCAAAACTTGGGAGAAAGTAAAAAAAAAATCAGTGATTGCCAAGGGTGTGGGGGAGGGATGGGTGAATAGGCTGAGCACAGAGAAAGTTTAGGGTAGTGAAACTATCCTATATGATACTGTAAGTGTTGTAACATGTCATTATACATTTATTAAAACCCATAGAATGCACAACACAAAAAATGAACCCCAGTGTAAACTATGAAATCTAGTTAATAATGCATTAATATTGGCTGATCAATTGTGACAAATATACCATATTAATGCAAGATTTTAAATTAGGTGGAGGGGAGGTGAGGGTATGTGGGAAGTCTCTGTATTTTCCACTTATGCTTGTTTCTCTGGAAAGCTAAAACTTTTCTTAAAGAATAAAGTTTATTAACAACAGCAACAAAACAAATCTGATTTTTAAAAAGCCAAAGTACTTGAATAGACATTTCTCTGAAGAAGGTACACAAATAACCAATAAGAACATGAAAAACTGTTCAGCATCACTGATCTTTAGGGAAATGCAAATCAGAACCAACTCACACCAATTAGGATGGCTACTGTTTAAAAAAACACACACACACAAAAAAAAACAACGAAAATAACAAGCATTGGTGAGGATACAGAGAAATTTAACCCCCTGTGTGCTGTTGGTGAAAATGTAAAATTGTGTAGCTGCTATGGACAACAGTAGGACAGTTCTTCAAAAAATTAGAAGTAGAATTACCATATTATCCAGCAATTGGACTTTTCTGGCTTACATCATCTGCTACCATAATTCACAATTAGAAATCTAGAAAATATTGTTTGTCTACAGACTATCAGACTTCCAACTGATCTCCAACCTCAGCCCCTGATCTATTGTCCAACAGAACATGAAGATAATGTAACACCAGTGACTTCAGAGCAATGGCTCTTGGTTCAAGTCCAGGGGAGGTGGGGCTTTGCTTAATCTTATAGGGTGGCAGTAACTGTGGCGGTTACCAGTTCAGAATCCATGTACAGATCACTGGATTCCAAACCTAACCCTATTATGTTACTGAATTATGTAGAACAGATGTTTTCTTTTCTCAGCCTTTGTTTCTTCATCTATAAAACAGAGCCAATAATAGTAACGAACTCATGGGATTGTTACAGAGCCCAGTGAAATAATCCATGCAAATAACTTGGCATGACTTTCACCATCATCTTTTCCAACTTCTCCAAGATGAAGTCACCATGGCAGGTGAGAAGTCATCTCTATCCCAGAGCTCTGGGTACACCTTCCTGCCTCTATGTATTTGTTAATGTCATACCCTCCGTGTAGAACTTTTCTTCTTTTTTTTAATTTAAGTACAACTTACAGTAGTTTTAGAAAACTCTTTCCAAATTGCCCTATGTGCTGATGCAGATATTATATGCTGCCTTGTATTTTTAGTGCATTCTCCTTCTGTTATTAGATGCCAGTGGAATGCCTAACATTTGTCAGTCTAAGCTTAAGACAGAAAGGGATATGTGTTGGCTTATGTAAAGTCTAAAATGTATGTAAAGTCTGTTATTAGATGCCAGTGGAATGCCTAACATTTGTCAGTCTAAGCTTAAGACAGAAAGGGATATGTGTTGGCTTATGTAAAGTCTAAAATGGCTTAACTTCAGAAACAGTGATTACTATGACAGTCTTTTCTTCTCTCAGTCCTGTTTCTTTTCTCTGTTGAATTTATTCTCTGGCAGAATCACCTCAAATGATGGCAAAGATGGTCTCTAGCAGCTTGAGGCTTATTCTTCACCAGCATAGGGAAAAGAAAGACCCTCTTTCCTGGAACCTCCATTAAAAGCCCTGGTTAGGGCTTTCATTGGCCTGCTTTGGCTCATGGCCCTATTCTCTAGCCAGTTGGTGAGGCTGATGCTGAGTTAGCCTGGCCTAGGTAGAGACAGTGCCAACCAAGAGAACCCAAAGAAAAGGGAGGGGCTCTGCCAGGTGGAAGGTAAGGGCCCTGCTGCCCAGACAAGAGATAGCAGGCTGGCAAAAATAAGTGATTTCCATTACAGACTCCAAGAAGACGTGTAGAGCCTGAGGTTTCAGAATAATGCTTCTTTTGGACCCTGTCATTTATACACACAGTAGGGGCCTTTATTTTATTGCCAGAGTACACATTCAGGGGCAAATCAAACCATTGAATCCAGTATTGCCCAATAACCTCAAATGTCATTTTGCTGTTCTGTTTATGAATAATGTATATTCATGTGGTAATGAAACCAAGGGTAATCATCAGTTAGATCCATCGCACCTGTAACCTGCCTTCACTGATCAAGCTCACTTTAATTGCTGCTACAAAAACTTGCATGTTCTCCAAGCTGCATGCAGCCTAAACAATAAAATGTTTGCCTGAGTTGTTTCTCAGGAACTTGGAGCAGTGTCAAGTTCAAGATTGAGTTGGTTAAGACTTATCCTGTGTTCTTGGGAAAGTTAAAACAAAACAAAACAAAAACAAACAAAAAACACTTTGCACCAGATCCCTCATCTCCTCAATGAAGGCTCAGGTATGGTTATAAGGGTTAAGAAAGACATGATATGTCAAGTGTGTATTTGGTGAGCACTCAACTGCTGATAGTTATTATGAGTAGTATAATCTGAAATAAAGTTAAAAAATAAAATAGAAAAGAACTAAGCAAATTCACTTGACCAATGACATCGCTTTTTCACCAATTCTGGAACTTTGTCATAAGTAATCTCAGAAATCCACTCAAGCTTTAGAAATCCATACCCTAAGTTATTTCTTAGGGATTCTTTGAAAATTCAGATTTCTTTATTTTCAGTGTGTTTTTTCCTTAAGTTATTTATGATTGCTTCATATTTTTTTGACACTGGTAATAAACTAGTTTTTATGCTGTCTTAAAATACGAAACTGTTTTGTTCAGTAGTTGTCTTTTTAAAGTTAATGTATTTTCAGTTTGTTTGTAAGAATACTTCTATCAGTATTTGAAAATAGAGCTTGAGAAAGGTTATTGGTAAAAATATTTTCTCTAAAACGTTGTTTTAATTTACAAAGTCAAGAAATAAATTGACACATTTTGCTCAAGATTCTATTAAGAAACATTACCTTTCCCTAATATATATTAGTTTTCATCTTATTTTCATCTATTATAAAGTTTGTGGGTTCAAAAAGAGCATGCAGTTTTGAAGTAACTAGTAAGAAAACATTCTGAATTTGGTTTTAGCAATGATATGAACATAGACCATAATTACATCAAAAATAGTGTTTCTACAGTGGTATAAATAAAAGGGAAAGATTTGTAAGGAAAAGAAGGAACTGGGAAATTCATCTTGTTAAGACCACAAGAAATATTAAAAGCAAGAAAAGCTGCATTCATATCTAAATCCTAATATACTTTTAATTGCAATAGATAGAAAACTATGCTCAAATTGGCTTAAACAACAAAAATAAAGGAATTTATTATTTTATGAGCTCACATATGCTGAGAATTCTTAGGGGTGAGTCAGGCTTCATGCTTCATTTAATCAAACCTCAATTTCTCTCTTTCAGTCTTTCTGTCTTCTCAGTTGACTTTTTCTTGGGCTCTACAAACCAGGAGAAGAAGGAGAGCTCTCCTCCCTAACAGCTGAATATTGGGCCTCTCATATCGTGATTTTGACCAAGTTCTCATGCTGGAACCAGTCCCTGTGGCCACGGGGATATGATGCCCTGTCTGGGTAGACCTGAGTCTTATGGCCCTTCCTGAAGTCAGAGGTGTAGTCACCATCATAAACCACATGTGGTAATGGTGGAGGAGGCGAGAGTTCCTCAGGAAAAATCAAATGCAGTTATTGGAAAGGGAAAGATGACTGGGGACTCCAATGTCCAGTTTAAACTCTATTTTCTCTGTGGCATCTTTCCAGATCACTGATTACACACTGACTATTTCTTCTTCTCAACACCTAAAAGATACTGGACGTGATGTACTTCACTGGGGGACCATTCCTTTAATTCCTTGTACTGTTTGTTTTTTTTTTTTCTTTTTTTAATCTTATATCATTCCAGTAGATGCTGTTGGTGCCCTGTCCAGAATCCCATTAATGGCCAGGGCACCTGCTGCCCCAGCTGCTGTGAGTGTTGACTGCTAATATCTCACATTTACCCTCCTTTCTACAGAATTGGTCTCAGCAATTTGGCCAAGAGTTTATGTCCTCTACTCCCAACCCAGGGGCAGCCCACAGCCAGATACTCTCTCACAGAGTACAAAAGGCTGATTCCAGCTAGGCCCACATCCTTCCTTAGCTCCTTACCCTGGCCCACCCTGCCTCTCTCACTCCCCTTCACCTGAGCACCCTCCCCCAATAAGTCACGTGTACCAACTTTCTTTCTCAGGCTCTACTTCTATGGAACTTGGCCTATGATAATTATTCAACTTATCACATTCATTTACCTCTAAGTTTTAACATCCTCAAAGGCAAAGACCATGTTTTGGTCCATCCTTAATTTTTAATATTATTTAACTTTTCATATACATATGTAGTGCTTTTCCAACTGACTTGAGAAGACAAGACCATGTCTTCTATTTGCAGTGTTTCTCAACCACTAATGTTTATACAGGTCCCCTGAAGATGTTACCAAGGGGACTCAGTCAGCCTGGGTTGAGACCTGGGATCTGCATTTCTAATAAGTTCCCAGAAGATGCTGATGCTGCTGGTCTGGGACTCATGCTTCGAGTAGCAAGTTCTACTATGCACAAGTTATTTTAAATCACCTATGGTATTTAGTATCATACTTTATAGCCAGTAAGCATTCAGTAAATGTTTATTATTGGATTATAAACTAATTGAAGAACAAAAGAATGGAAGATATTTTAATTGAACAGAAAGCTTATTTAAAAAGTATGATCCCTGGGACTTCCCTGATGGTCCCATGGTTAAGACTTTGCCTTCTAGTGCAGGGGGTGCAGGTTCAATCCCTGGTTGAGGAGTTAAGAGCCCACATGTCTGCCAGCCAAAAAAAAAAAAAAAAAAAAACAAACCCAAAACCCAAAACAGAAGCAATATTGTAGCAAATTCAGTAAAGCCTTTAAAAAAGGTCCACATCAAAAAAAATCTTAAAAAAAAAGTATGATACCTAAATGTATACAGATTCTCTGTCTTACTTGGAGGATTCTCAGTAGAAGTTACTAAAGGAGGCATTTTTAACGTTTCCAGATAACCCGCAATAGAAATACTTCTTAAACCTAATTTCTTCTGTTCTAGGATCCAGAGCTAAGGGGCCAATTAGTAATGGGCCAGTATTTCTCAGATATGCCGATAGAGATCGAAAATGGCAATTTTGGGAAGAAATAGAATGTGATTTCTTATTTGCTGTGGGAGATCCAATGTCCATGCAGGGCATCAGCTTCTGAGTTTAATCTTAAATTCAGTTATGCTTGGGCATTTGATTTATTTCTAAGGCTAGGATAATGGCTACAGTCAGGCTTCTGCTGGGATGCACGTTATGGGTCCTGGGGCTTTGTGTGCCTTCATACCACCGCTCACAGCTCAGCCATCCCTCTGACATCATATCCTACTAATTGTAGCTGAGATACCAATCAGTCTGTCATTTCTGGAATCCTGCAGTATCAGGCTGTACTCTTACCAGAGAATGTGATTCTTTACTTTCAGCCCCAGACTCTTCTTTTAGAACAAAAATTGGTGTTCATTATGTTTATGTCTCTCGTGAGAGGGAGAAAACTCTGTAAGGTTAACAGATCCTGATGTCCCTATACTGGAAATACATGAAGCAGGACAGTCTACTTAGAATAAAGATGTGGTTTTCAATCCTGGGTCTGTCTGGAGACTTCTGTGAAAATACAGTCTCAGTAGTTCTGGGGCAGGATCCAGGCATCTCCAGTATCAAGCTCTCCAGGAGATTCTGATGCAAGAGGTTGAATTATTGGTGTTAAGTGGTAATTATCAAGCAGTCACGTGCATCAGAATCATCTGGAGGGATTTTATAAACACAGATTCCTGAGCCTCACCCCAGACATCCTGAATCAGCAGATCTGGGAAGGGGCCTGAGAATTTGCATTCTAATAAGCTTAGTGATGCTGATCCTGCCGGCCCATGGATCACACTTAGCACTGGTATAGATGCATATTAGAAACATCTGGGGGAGATTTTAAGATACTCATGTTCAGCACAATTACCAGCATATTTGGGGGTAGATATGCATCAGTACCAAAGCATCAGTATTTTTTAAAAGCAGGTGATTTCACTTTTCAGCTAAGGTGGGGAACTACTGGTAGAGAGTAATGGTGCATCGATTTTACCCTCAATTTGTAAAGCCAGATGTGGGTGCATGCAACGGTGAAGAGCATCCACTTTGTGACAGGCAAACACAGACGCAAATCCCAGCACAGCCATCAAATAACTGGGGGACAGGGTACACATTACTTAATCCTTCTAAGCCTCAATATCCTCACCTATGAAATGGGTATAATACCAATAGTAATTTCCTCAAAGCAATGAGATCATGAGTTAAAGATTTTGGCTCGAATCTTGACACATAGCAACTGCTCAATAAATGCACATGGACATTATTATTGTACAATTTGTTATTATTACTATTGCTATAGTATAAAGACTTTTACTGAGAATTTCTCCTTGCCACAAAGAATGCTTCTTGGAACTACTTGCTTACGTATGATTCTCTTTATTTTAGAGAGTCTATGTTGTTTGTGTATGTTGGGGGGTGAAGTAGACCTTTAGCATTATTTTCCATATAGACAGCACATTTATCTTTAAGAGGCATTCATCTCTCTGTGAATATGTTTCTCAGATGATTTCCCAAGCACAGGTTTTCAGGACAAAAAGGTATGTTTGGGAGGGTGTAAACGAAAACATTGAAGTTATATCACACCCGAAAAGCTAAGGAGAGAGACTGCTTTTAAAAATGTCCCCAACCCTATGCCTTTCCTGTGTCCACACTCTTTGTGATGTGAGTGTGGACAGTTCTGTCTGTGATACAGTTCTTCCCATCGGGAGGAGGGGTCTCTAGGCTACCCCTGGACTCTGGGCTGCCTTGTAACTTGCTTTGGCCAATAGAATATGGTGGAAATAATTGGGAACAAGTTCTGAACCTGGACCTCAAGAGCCCTTGCACACTTCTGTTCTCTCTTTTGCTCTTCCGTCTTCATCATGGAAACATGCCAGTCTTGCCTGAAAGAGTATGAGACATAGACAGCAAGGTCAAATCTGCCCAAATGTCCTGACTGAGGCTGCAGATACATGAAAGAACCCAGCCAAGATCAACAAAGTCTCCTGGACAACCCATAGCACACAACAGGTGCATGAAAATTCAGTTTGGGTTAGCAGAACCACCCATTAAACCCATCGAATTATGATAAATAATAATATACGCCACTAAATTTGGGGGGTGGTTTATTACATGGTGAGAAGATTGAATAGAAAGAAGAAAGAAAAAAGAGTAAAAATGATGGGGATGGAAAATAATGGAAGACACATTTCACTACTTCCAAAAAAAGTGTTTAGTGTTGGTCTTCTGGACATACTACATATAACATTAATGAACAAACATTTACTTACTTCCACAAAAATAAACTATATTTTATGGCAGCAGTGGGATTAGAATGTCCTGGTCATTTAATGGAAGAATGGTCTTTATTTTGTTTGCTTGTTTGTAATCAGCAACATGCAGACAAACTCAGGAAGCCTCCAGGAGGAGAGACCTCCTGGCAGATTCTGTCCCAGACAAAAGCCAGATAACGTTTCTAGTGTGTCAGTCACAGATGAGGCTAAAGCAATAATAGATTGTGCCAGTTTCCCATTTGGGGCTTATAAGACTTAGCAGGTAGTACAAGTTACAGATCTATATACAAAGTCATCCCAAGTAGTGGGAATTGAGGACAGAGGGCAGTGGGCAAACTATTAATTTTGCTTTTCAAAGAAACTGCCACCAGGAACATGGACACATAATGTTTATCTTCGTAGAGCCATTGGCAAGCCCACAAAGAAAGGTACTTTTAGGTCAGGAGCTAGGGCCACCGTGTCCTTATCAGCACTGAAATCCCAGATCCACTCCTCAATAGAGAAAATAGGAACAGCCAACCTCCTCCTGTAACACAGCTGTTCTTTTGTAAATATGCTTTAACTGTTCAACCCCATAAGACTTCAGTGCCGACAAATGTATCATCTAATCATTTCACACAAAACTAAGTTGGTGTTGAATTTCTTTAAAGTGCCCGCATAAATTTGGCAAGCAAGCTTACAGATAGCAATTTGACACATCAAATATTCCATATCGGGATGTGGTCGGTGTGTGCGATTTGACGTAGATAATTTGTGATCGGCAACGTGGAAGACAGGGACAACAAACAAATAACATTGCTCTCTTAGATTAGTTAGGTCACAATGCCTATGACAAGAATGCCTCAACCCCAGGAGTCATTGATTAATATACAGGTAATTTCTAAGTTGTAATGGATAATTTACTGAGCACCTTCTGTTATGTAATGGGATTCTCTGGTGGTCAAAGTAACCAAGATCCATTCCTTCAGAAAAATTGACCTTCAGAAAGGTCAACATTAGAAAGGAAGTCAGACAACATTTAAACAGTTAAACTATAATGGACAAACATTATTAGAGGTGAAGGGCAGAGAGCTAGACTGCAAAAGGACAGCATTAAAGAAATGGTCACTGGGATGTTGGAAATACTTTTGAAGGAAGAGTATGAATTTGCTGACTTGAAAAGTTAAGAAAGGCCACTTCTGACAAGAGACGCAGCTTGTGCAGTATTATGATGTCACGATGGACCTTTGTATATTTGGGAAACAGTAGTTGCTTGGTACAGCTAAAGGTTAGGCTCACTGCTAAAGGTAGGAGGAGCTGGAGCTGGAGGATCTGGTCTGGGTCAGATGGTGGATGCCCAAGGTGCCAGGATAAGGATTTTATCCTGGAAGAAATGGAAGAGGGGAAGGCTGAAGGCAGAGAGGCCATTGAATGGAATATGGAGGTAGTCTACATCATAGAAGGAGAGAGCCTGCAATAACTTGTTGGCCCCTGCTTGGCAGGAAGCAAGCCCTGAGCCAGGATTTGTGTGCAACTGATTTACAAAGGCATTGCTCACAAAAGAATGCATGAGGAAATATGGGAAGCAGAACAGAGAAGGCAAAAAACCAAACAAAGATGTGTGCTCAGGAATGGGCTCAGTCTCAGCTTAATCCCCAAATGAGATATGTAGCATAAATTACACCTCACTCTGTATCACATACCTGTTTGCCATTGGCTAGAAGCTATACTGAAGGCGACGTGGACTCTGATACACCTCTGGATCTCTCTGTAGGGGAAGCACACAGATCCTTGGCTCAGGGTCTGCTTCGTGCTGACCAGGAGCACAATAAGAGTCCATGCCCAAGGACCATCCTCTGAAGGTCAAAAGTGTGAGTTTTTAGAGGCGAGAGCACAGAAGCTGGGCAATGGTGGCGCAATGTTGGTAAAAACATGCTTTGGAATCTGGGCAGAGTACCAACAGTATCTATTACACAGTGACAGCGGAAAAAGGGGGACAAAAAACAATCATTTTCAAACTGTGTTTCCAGGAACATTTAATTCGGTGAAATTTCTATAAGTGTTAGCAATGGGAGTGGTGGTTGTAAACTTGAACGTTCTGGATTACACAAAATCAAAGACCTTGTTTACCATAGGAATTCTCAGATTCTTTGATATCCCAAGAGAAAAATAAAATATGAAACATTTTCAAGCTCACTTTGGGAAATGCTTGATTGAGGAGGCATTAGGAGTTTGCACTGACTGAATTGAGGGGGTGATTATAATTGGTGAGGGTGAGGAAGGCATTTGGGGCGACTCTTGTGTTTCTGATTTGCACAGTGGGATGGTATGTCAGGTTGGGATGTGGTCAATAAGATGATTAGTTCAATTTTGGATTTGTTGGGGTTAAAATCTTTATAGGAAGAATAGAAACCTGTGCTGGGGATTTAGCTTTAGGAGGTATAAATTCAGTCACATTTGTAGATGAGATTATTCAGGATGAGGGTGTAGAGTATAGGGAGAGAAAAACGCTGAGGATGGATATATGGAAAATATCAGTGTTTAATTGGAAGAAATAAAAGCAGCCCACGGAGTAAATGGATAAAGAAGAAGTAGAACTATTAGAGAACCAAGGAAGAAGAGGCCCAATAACCCAAGAGCTCAAAAATGTCTTTTAGGCTTGGAAACTAGGTCTCTTGGCATAATTGGAATATTGAGTATGTTTGTCATATTGCAGAGGGTAGAAAGTCTAAGGGGAAGAGAGAAAAGGAAGCAACTGCTCTGAAAACAAATGACTGAAAAGAAAGCAGAATAAAGCAACGAATAAGGGTTTCTCTACAAGGAGAAAGTTGTGTATATGCATACACTTAGAGGAAGGAGATTTTGGAGAATAAATAGTTGAAAATTTAGAAGATAAAATGAGTGATTAATGGAGTGATTAAGGCTTTTGAAAAGTGCAAATTAAAGAATTAACTTTGGGAAGGTGGGTAGAAAGATGTTGATGATAGATTGAGATGATTGCCATGGGAGAGGAACAGGTGAAATGGTTGTAACTAATCTCTTGATTTTATTTGTGGGGTATGGAGAATTATCCTCTGAGACATTCAGAAGTGTGGTAGGTCTTCTTTCATTCATCAAATGTTTATTGATTTTCAAAAACAATGCTGGGTAATATGCTAGGTGCTGGGGTTGGGGGCATTGCACAATATCTTGCACATATAATGATATTTCTTGTTCTGGAGGAGCAGACCTTTTAGAAGAAGAGGCAGACTTTATTGGGAAACTTGTGATAGTTTGGAGTAGATGAAGGTTGTTTAGTAGGCTCATTGCATGTCAATGAGCTGAGTGGCATGAAGGATCATGGCAGGAGTTTCCAGTGGTGTTCCATAGCATGTTGGCAGGAAGGAAGAGAAGGTTGGAGGGATATAGCTTTAGAATTTTACATGACAGGTTGATGGAACTAAAGATAAGAAAGGAACATAGCTGAAGTAATATATAATGGTGTCACGGGAGGGCAGGCAGAAAGTAGGGAAATGTCTAGGGCTAGCAGAATAATGAGGTCAAAGGACTGATACAGAGAGGTTCAGGGAGTATAAGCCTTAATTTTGTGGTTAGGGAATAGTATTTTAGAGGCAGCTTAACTTCAGGTTCTTGGTATTGTCATGGGAGTGTATGGTTGAAACTCAGTGGAGGTGAAGATCATTGGAGTTAAAGAGGTTACATAAATGAAAAGTTCAGACATCAGTGTCACCTGTGATGCCGGCAAGAATTGGAGCAGGGGGTAAGGTCCTCAAGAATGAATGAATGAGTCAATCAACCAATCAAATCTGTCTCATAGGACTCCAAGAATACTAATTTTAAAGCTATATCAGACATGCATATCTAAGACCCTTTAGTCAGTATGAAATACTTTTCTGATTTACCAAACATTAGGGAAGAAATAAGCAGCAATTTTCCACAAAGCAAAACCAGCCTATGGACATTCAAGGACATACCTTCCTTCTTCCTACATTGTCTGAGTTTATGAACACTGTCAAAAGGTTTGAATTCCTTCCTCCATTGCCTGAAAGTGATGGACATGGGTTTGCTGAGAGGCGTGAGAAAACCACCTCAAGCCCTAGGGCTTTGATAGTACCCATGTCTCTCCGGTCACTGACAGATGATCAGTACTGCTCTATGCAAAAGGGAGGCTCACTGAATTCTGGTTGAAAATAAATGACTTGAGCCATTTGTCAAAATAAGGCAAGAAGATTTCTCCCATCTGAGATGGATGTCTGGTTTATTCATCACTATAATTTAAGGGAAGTCATTTCCTCAGGAAATACCAGATGCTTTGCATATTACAGTTGACCCTTGAACAACACAGGTTTGAACTGCACAGGTCCATTTATACATAGATATTTTTCAATAGTCAATACTACAGTACTGCAACAGTCCATGGGTGGTTGGATCTGTAGATGAGGAAGATGACATGTAGATGTAGATGAGATGTGGATACGGAGGGCCGACCATAAATTACACAAGGATTGACCCCCATGGTTGTTCAAGAGCCAAATGTATTTGACTATTCCCAACAGTTCAGAGAGGCAGATTTACATGGCAAGGGGCAGGGAACACCAAATACACACCATATGGAATGAGATGAATAGTGATCTATCTATTGTCGCTTCATGATACTGATTCTTGTTTATATCTCTCAGAAGCTTCTTCCACGTCATCCATGTCATCCTTTCCCACTTAGTCTGAAGGACCCTCATCAAGTGACAATAACAGCTAACAAATTCTTGGATAAGATCACCCAAATTCTACAACCTGACCGAGGATGTGTGGAACTTGAGCCAGGTGATTTTGTTACATTATTTTGACCTTTCCAACAGCCCTAAAAAATGGTTATTACTATCTCAGTTTTATGAATTAATAAATTGAGGCAAAAGCAGCACAAAAGTTAGCAACAAACAAACAAATCACAATTCCATCCACTGTTTCATCTCATGTAAACAATTGGCTCCAAAAAACAAATTTAACGGACGTAGGATGGGTTCAGTACACCACCATGACACGGGTTGGAAACAGTTAATGCTTGTCAACATGATAGGAAGAAATGATGACTTGGAATCTGTAGGAATCAAAGACTATAAGAATTTAACATGTGTAAGCAAATTCCAGCAGGAGGCTGCCATGAATGGCTCTCTAGCCACCAGCCATGGAATGAGAAGAGGGCCAGGAAAATTTGCCTTTTCATGACTGCCTTCAGTGTTACAGCAAATTGTAAATAGATTTGGAAAGCTAGTGGATTTATTATTAAGCTTTTCTGCAATATTTTTTCATAGGGGAAAAAACATAGAATCTAATGTCTCCACAACATACGTGGCTCTGCTCCCAGGGCCACCAGCTTAGCAAAATCTTTCCTGCTTCTCTCAGAAGCTGAGATTGATTCTCTCCTCAGGGTGCAGTGCAGAAAAAATATTTTTAGGCTGAAAAATTCTTTCAGTTCAAAAGCCAAGGGCTAGGGCTTCCCTGGTGGCACAGTAGTTGAGAGTCCGCCTGCCAGTACAGGGGACACGGGTTCATGACCCGGTCCGGGAAGATCCCACATGCCGCGGAGCAGCTGGGCCCGTGAGCCATGGCCGCTGAGCCTGCGCGTCCGGAGCCTGTGCTCCGCAACGGGAGAGGCCACAACAGTGAGAGGTCCGCGTACCGCAAAAAAAAAAAAAAAAAAGGCCAAGGGCTGAATAAATAGATGGGAGCTCTTTGATATGCAGCTTGATATGAGAAGGAATAAGAGTTTGGGAAGACATCTCTCTGGTCAGAGAGGAGTGGCTGTGAAGACTGAGTTTCTTTAGGGAAAAAAATTCCAGTGAAAAATAGTTCCATTTCCTAAAGATCAAATATAAAGAGAATCACCAATAGTAAACTGCTGGGCTTACCTTGTATTTTTTGTTCTTGCCATGTACAGATAGAGACAGATGGAACATTTTGAAAGGTTGGCCTAGGACCTGAGGTCTAGAGCCCTCACCATTTGACGCAATTCCCAAACTATACATTCTCTTTTTTCCACCCAGAAAGAACATATTATTCTTGAAATCTGACATGTTTTCCATTTTATGAAAAATAATACTGAAAACCATGTATCAGTCATGGTTTAATTAGAGAAGCAGAACCACTAGGATTATATATATCCGTAAAAATGGGGATTTGTGGGCTTCCCTGGTGGCGCAGTGTTGGGAGTCCGCCTGCCGATGCAGGGGACACGGGTTCGTGCCCCGGTCCGGGAGGATCCCGCGTGCCGCAGAGCGGCTGGGCCCGTGAGCCATGGCCGCTGAGCCTGCGCGTCCGGAGCCTGTGCTCCGCAACGGGAGAGGCCACGACAGTGAGAGGCCCGCGTACCGAAAAAAAAAAAATATGGGGATTTGTTACAGGAATTTGACCTGTAACAACTCATGTGGTAACTCATTAAACTGTCTCTGTTAAGACTTTGTTTTTGTATCTGATGCTAAACTTCCCAGGGCAGGCAGTTGGGAAAAGAAGATAGAGGTAAAGTGGCGGAGATGAAGGGCAAGCAGAGCTCACAAGGAAAGACTGGGACCATGGCAGTCTTCTTGGCTCTCATCTTGGTGGTGAGGGTGTCCTGCAAAAGCTGGAGTTTTGTCATGAGCTAAACACACATCTGGCCTAAGAGTTGGAGAGGTTGAAGGAAAATCCAGGAGAAGGTGGACCAGTTGCAAGCCCAACTGCTACCCCACAGCAATAAGGTGAACTGGTACGTTAATGACAAGGTGTGAATCACAAAAGCATCTTTTCCAACCTTCCAAGAACAATAGCATACAGCTGATGCATCACCTCTGACCTCCAAATCTTGTATGAAACTATCTCTGATGGCCCATCTAACTAGGAACATAGAGGAAGGGAGTTCTGGGAGGTGTAGTTCAGCCCAGCCAAGTGGTTACATTACAAAGCCATCACACCATCTTCACGAAAGCACACTGACCCTTGCCGCAATGTAGACTATAAAACTAGGAGCTGAGCTATAGAATGAGAGGGAGTGATTCCGTAACTGAAGGCAAGTGGCATGGCCAAATCCAAGGAGAGACCCACAGTTTTATCAGGCAACCGACTCTACACAACTGTTCTCAAGACCCATCATGCCTCTTCCCACAAATGCTTCCTCAATTTTCACTCCAAAACCAAGGGATAAAAACACACACCTTTAGCCATTGTCAGACATGCACAGAGTAAGCCAATATAAAGAATAGGGAAGGAGACAAAACATCCAAGTTCTCTGAGACATGACAGCAGTTCATTTTTCTTTAGCGACATTTGTAGACATTACCCATTTTTCTTCTAGAGGTTTATAATTAGACCAAGTTCTAGTTTCCTCTTCTGGTAAAATATTTATATCAGTTGATTTGAAGGCTTTTATAACACTGCCCATTAATAACCCAAACTCTGTCAGGCAGTATAATCCATTAGGAAGTGAATACACATTTGATATACGTATAATATAGGATGCAACCTGAGGTGTTGGTGTCATGAAAATACCAAAGACACATTAGGAAGAAAGACTCCTATAGTCTGGTTGACCAGGATGAGTATATGCATGCAACACAACCCCAGTTGTGATGAAACATTTCAGGCATTTAAAAATATCTCCTAAAATGACTTTGTAAGTAGTGTGTGTGTGTGTGTGTGTGTGTGTGTGTGTGTGTGTGTGTGTGTGTTAGTGCCAATTAATGTATGAATGAATGAAAGGATTTCCTCAGGGTGGGGGGTAATAACCTCGAATCTTGTTTGAAAGTGGCAAAGAACTGGAAAAGGAACCAGGTGGGACATTATAGTAGAAGTAAAGGCAAGAGAAGGAGAATCTTACTGGGGAAGAAAAGAATCTGGGCTGAAGTGAAGGATTAACAAGTGAGTAAATGGTACCTCCTACAAGGAGGCTAAGAAATCTGGGTTGTATATAGCAGACAATAAGGAGACATTTGTGGAGTTAGGGATGACTTGCTGAAAATGTCAAATGAATATAGCAGCTGATGATAGAAAGGAAGTTCCAGAAAACTAGAAGCTGAAGAGCTAGTGCTAAAACCCAGTTAATGAGGAAAATAGGGGCTCTATTTAAGGATGTGACATTGAAACAGTAAAGTAAGCATCCATGAGTCACTAAGCAGAAAAAACTTGCCATCAAACAGTCAGCAAATAACACTGATCTCCTCCTGTGCTCTCAACTCAGGACCAGGAGCTGGGGGACGCACTTCCAAAAACATAGCCTCTCTCTATTTGATGGAGGTCCAGGCTAACAGACCTCCAGTTAAGAGAAACCCTCCTTTCTCCAAAGAAATGGACTGTGTTAGAGAAATAAGGAGAACTTCCAAGGGAAAGAGTGGTTGTTCTCCATGTTAAAGATTGGATTTGATTGGAGCATGACAGATTTTAGTTTCCAAAGATGCTCACACCTATGCCCACATCTGTGTCCACACTTATGTCTCCCATGTCACATGCTCTTCTTACAATAAGACACTGACACTCTTCCATGGTGAGGTGGGGTCCATGCTCCCCCTCCGGGTCTGTGACTATGACAGAATTGCTGCTGCGTGACTTCAGAAGCAAGATCACAAAAGGCAATATAGTTTCTAATTTGCTCTTTCTTTTGGGACACACGCCTTGGAATCCCCAAGTTGTTATATAAAATATCCACCTGTCTGAAGCCACCATACTGAAGGGACCATTTGGGCAGATCACAAATTTGCAAAGAGATGCCCAGGGAGCTCCAACTGTTCCAGCCCTCAGTTGTTTGAGTCTTCTCAGGCCAGGTGCCAGGTGTGTAAGTGAGTGAACCTGGACGATTCCAGCCCCAATCTTGGGCTGCTCTAGCTGATGCTGTGTGGGGCCAGCCTTTGATTCTTCCAGCTCAGCACCCAGACCTGAGCAAAGATGAGCTGTTCTCACAGTGCTTTGCCCAAATTCCTGGCCCAGAGGATCCATGAAAATGTTAAAATCTTGTTTTACAACACTAAGTGTTTGGGACAATTTGTTACACAAACTTTAAGGACTTTGGGGCTATAGGGGGAACACAGGTTGATAGAGAAGTTGAAAATATATGTCCAACACAAGTTGGAGTGATGCAGAATAGTTTTACACAAATAGTAGTAGCTTTCTAGTAGTAGCATTGCTCGTGATGGTAGAAGTTGTAGAATTAGTCAGTAGCTAATGCATGTAATCTAAGTGTCACAGACATGTTCTTTCACCTACTCCCTAAAAAATGAGAATGAGGATACTATTTTCATTAACTTCATTTTACAGAGGGGAAAACTGAAGTGCAAAGAGATGAAAGAACTTGTCCAAGGTACCTGTAAGTGGTGGAGACCAGTTCCGGGTAATCTAGTTTCAGAATCTGCACGCTTACCACTTGAGTACCTGGGTAAAGGTTTGGAGGTAACAGGAATCTTAACACTACCAATAAATAAAATAACAATTTTAAAACTAATAATAACTAGCATTTATTTAGCACTTCCTCAAGCTGTCTGCCAGGTATCATACTAAGAGATTTAAATGAATTGTCTGAATAAGTGATGCAGGTTGGATAGCTGGCTAGGAGTAGAAATGAGCCCAGTGGCCTGAAATAGACTCTTTATTGGGAACAAAAGAGACAGGCTAGAGAAATTACTTCTCCTTAGTCATGAACTTTGGAATCTACTTAAAATGATGCAGAAGAGAAATGTAAGGTCATCAAAAGCTCCATAATCAGAGGTGCAGTTGGGACTATAACAGGATTAGCGGTGTAGACTGAAATAAATCCAAGTGCTCCGAATCACAGAGAATCTATGTGGCACGTGAGCATTCATCACTCATGAAAGTCCTTTTATTTTAAGCAGACATTCTCAATAACTTTGAATCTCACTAGAAGAGAATCCAATAAAGACCCAGCCTGCAGGCTTACTTTATAAAACGTATTATTAATATCCAGTGATGCAACATTCATTGTGAGTCTCTCATAATAATTCTCAGGGCTAGAATAAAATTAAGTTCTTTCTCTCATTTAGTACAGGAACTCTCAAAAATGAAAACAAGTGCAAATGTGTGGCTTGCCCACATTCTCTTTCTGCTATCAGACGTTTATTGGACAAATCAAAGCCTTCTCATGAATAAGCGTGTACTGCAAGATGAAATCCGGGAAGAAGGAGTAAGGGATGTTCTCCCTACAATATATGCAGTTTTTCGTAAAACGTTACCATAACGGTGATTTCATCATCACCTGTGTTTCATCTATGCAATGCCATTTGGATTTGGATTAAATTCTGATCTCCTAGAAGACAAGTGCTGTCCCACTGAATATATTCTCTTTAGTCCTCATCCAAGGACTTTATACGGGAAAAGGCTTGATATTGGGGGGAATAGTGATGGTGGTAGACACAGTAGCAATTTTACCCACAGCCATGCCCTCCTTCATCCTTGTAACATAATGCAGACTCTCCAAATCAACTATGTGCCCAAACCTAGGAAACAGATCTTGATGGCCCGGAGCCAATTCTAATTACCCTCTACCTCTTTACTCCTCTCTGCTCTACCTACCAATATAAAAGGACATCCAGGAAAGATTTATCCCCAGATAAAAAGACAACCCCTTTCTCCCAACACAGTTCTTCCTTCCTTCCTTCTTGGCATGCTATGGCAAAGAAATGCTAGAGTGGCCACCTTGCAACCATCTGGAGAGAGGATAATAAGTGATGGTGATGGGCTGGAGGACCATTGTAAGTTAGAAAGAACCTGGGTTCTGGATGGCATCGCCAAGCCACTGACTCTGCCCTGGACCATCCACCTCCAGACATCTTGTTTTCCACTTCCTGACACCTTGTTTTAAGTCACTCTTGGTCAAGTTTAACATTGCTTGTGATCAACTACATCCTGAAGGATACAATGCTGCCCTAAGAATACAAATAAAGATTTTCAGTGAAACCAATGTTCATGAAACATGAATAAGAATTGTATCTCAAAGTATACAGCCCCTATAGGTTTTCATGAAATATCAGGAACTCAGAACATACACTAGTCCTTCTTATAGCATCACCTTCACTCCTGGGGCAATTTCCTTGTACTGGGAAACTTTAACTTTAAACTTTAAGTATGCAGATTTTCCCTAGGATACAGTGAATAGAGCACATCACTCCTAGCCTATTTTGTGGGGTGTTGTTATGTTGCTAGAAGATGGAAAATGAGTCAGGGGAAAGAGATGTCGCCAAGGAATCTCAAAATCATCATGAACATATAAGGGAAGGGAGCACTATACCGCAGTGGCTAAATAGTTGAGATGGTAGGAAAGAAAACAAATTTAATTCCAGCTGTGTCACGTACTGTCTTCTTTATGCAAATTTCTTTACTTCCGTAAGTTTCCATTTTCTCCTCTGTAAAGTGAAAATAATAGTAATGATTACATAATTTGGTTAGTCTGAGGATTAAATGAAGTAATGTTCTTACTACAGTGACTGGCCTATAACACATATTCAATATGGCAGGCGTGGCTTTACAAAATCAAAATGTATTTCCCAACAAAGAGGTGTCTCTGCTAGGATTAGTCTTTTATCCTTTCATTTCCAGGCAAAGGTGGACTCCTCTCATTCTCTTTTTTTAAGCCCTTGAAAGTTGACTTGGGCAACTTTTCACTTTCCTCTCGGTGTTTATGATGAATGGTTGGCTTGACCTGATGTCATCTTTGAAAAAAAATATTAGGGAGTGTAGAGAGTTTCCTAATATTCCTTGCCGTAGTCCTTGCCTCCTTTGTGATACAGACCTGATAGCACCAACTCTTAAATCTCTCACTGGGGCTTCCCTAGAAACCAAGGAAATGATCAAAGAAGGCAGTTCCAAAGTAACATTGATTTGTTTTAGGCTCACTGCCTGGTTGTTCATAACTCCCCAGCCTAATTTTGTTTATATCAGTATTTGTAAACAGGAAGCTAAAGGATCTAATCGCCCCTGCAGATATTGTGTGTGTGTTTTGTTTAAAACTCTTAGCTTTGTACACTGAATGCTTTTGTGAAGCACTGGCTTTCTGATTTGTTCTGCTCAAAGGGTGGTCCACGGACCAGTAGCATCAGAATCACCTAAAACTTGCTGGAAGGCAGGTTCCTGGCACGCCCCTCACCTACTGAAGTAGAATCTCTAAGGGCTCAGTACCTGGGCTCTATCAGGGGCTCCACATGATTCTGATTCACACTTAAATTTGAGAACCCCTGCTCTCTTTCACTGCAGTGTTTCACTTTCTACTCTTCATACTATATTTTTCTCCTTCACATCACCTATAGGCAATTGACTAGGAAGATCCCTGGTTTAATCTATGAACCTATAATGATTTTTATTTATACATTTTCTCTGTACCATTCACAAACTTGCCATGTACCTACAGTATATAAATAATTCCTTAGTACACAGCCAGGCACAAAAATAGACCCCAATCCAGCTAGGAGTCATAGACCAAGTCATAATTCCAGAAAGAAAGAAAGGCCTGTTTGAACTTTCTTGGGAAGCGAAAGTGCCGTAAGTTAGAAGAGAAAATCTATTACGTTAAATTAATCGGAACTACAAATATGGAAAGAAGAGCAATGTACAGGATTTGAGGGTGGACAGAATTTTCTCTAACCTGACTAAGCAGATAATTTTATCTAAAAGTGGGTAAATTGTAGGGTACATTATGCTCTGAACCTTTAACACATGTTTATTTCAAGAATCTGAGTCTTGCCTCTCCCACCCCCTCACACAGATGGAAGACACGTTTTTCTCCCCTCCACCACACGAACATTCTCTGAAAACACCCTGTCACCGTTAGAAGCTCCCAATTTTCAAAATAATATTCCATAGGCCATCAGGAGCTACCATTGTGCTTTAAAGACACCTCTAATTAATAAATGGTTGTTTCAAAAAAGTCTTAAATAGCTAAACAGATACAGGGAAGATCCAGTGTTTGCCACACAAGCAATCAAACAAATTGATGAACAGGAAGAAAATGACTATGGAATGAAAATTGTTCTATTATTAACCAGCAATCTGCATATTTTCCCCCAATTAATGCTTACAATGGGATGTGAGTCAGTTGAAACCTAATTACTGGCATCTCACTTTGTTGATTAGCCCAGCAACAGTCACTGTTCCTGCTTCATTTGCATGGACCCTGCAAAAACCACCCAGCAGGATGTCAGTCACTGCTTTGCTACCAGAAGTCTGGGCTGTAGCTGGAACTTTCTGGTGAAATGTACACCACTTCCCTGTCACTCTGCTGAGTAAATATTCTGTCATTCACAGCTCTAACTCACTGAAGAGGAAGGCATGTCTCTTGTAAAGATTTTTCTGGGAATTATTCCTATACATGGTTCAGTGAAGTACTTTGGGGGTAGTTTCCAGAACGTGAATAAGAGTAAATCCCTGGGGCTTCCCTGGTGGCGCAGTGGTTGAGAGTCCGCCTGCCGATGCAGGGGACACGGGTTCGTGCCCCGGTCCGGGAAGATCCCACATGCCACGGAGCGGCTGGGCCCATGAGCCATGGCCGCTGAGCCTGTGCCTCTGGAGCCTGTGCTCCGCAACAGGAAAGGCCACAACAGTGAGAGGCCTGTGTACCGCAAAAAAAAAAAAAAAAAAGTAAGTCACTGGTGGTGCAGTTGTTAAGAATTCACCTGCCAGTGCAGGGGACACAGGTTCAATCCCTGGTCCAGGAAGATCCCACATGCTGCAGAGCAACTAAGCCCATGCGCCACAACTACTGAGCCTGCATGCCACAACTACTGAGCCCACGCACCACAACTACTGAAGCCCACGCACCTAGAGCCTGTGCTCCACAACAAGAGAAGCTACCACAACGAGAAACCTGCGCACCACAACAAAGGGTAGCCCCTGCTCACCACAACTAGAGAAAGCCCACACAGCAACGACAGACAAAAAAAAAAAAAAAAAAAGAGTAAGTGTGGAGGACCTGAGTTCTATAGCTGGTGTCTATCATCTTATTAAACGGACAAACAGCCATATAAATAAGCAAACAAAAACACTTCCCAACGAGCAATGGCACTCCTAATTTCTCCACAACCCTGGGAATAGCTAGCTCAGGTAATGTTACCTTCATGGTCTAGGATAGGGGTTGGCTAGTCTGTGACACAGTGGCGGGAACACCGGCCTTGCCTGCTTGTCTGAACTCCCATTGCACTTAACTTGGGTAAATCCAAACAGCCTCCCCTGAAATACTGCATCAGGAGTCCTAGCTCCCATATTAACCAGGCTGTTCAATGCTTTTGTTTGTCCACTCAGCTCTCCCGAGCTTTCCCCAAATTAGCTACTCTAGCCTGCTCCATTTTCCTCCCCACAGGAGAGCTCCCCACCCACTTAAATGAAAAAATGAAAATTGGTGGGGAAGCAAAGGTATCTTACCTTCCTGTATGTGCTCTGATGATATCCTCAGTTGCACTCTTCTGTTCCTCATTTCTTTCATCTAATCATTCACGCAGGGCTAGAAAGTCTGTCCTTAGTTTCTCTGGAATTTACCCACTGCTGACAACCCCCTGGTTAGAGCCATAGATATGAACAGAGAGCTGGCAGGTGTGGGCAGAGTTAGGTGATGTCCAGGGCATGAGAAGTGTGTCAGCGCATCTGATAAGCAGGGCTACTCTATCTGAGCTGTCTATCTCTCAGGCTGGGAACTTGCCAGCCCCCTCATCCTGTGCACCATGGCCCACCTATGGCCCCCTGCTGGCATTGCTTTTCTGTGCTGGGCTTGCCATGACCTCAGCGGCCCTTGGACTTGTGCCTTCTCTGCTTAGAGTCCTTGTCTTCAGCTCCTTACATCCTACTCTTCCTTCAGGACTCAGCTCAGATGTCACCCCTCTGAGAGGTCTTCCCTGACCCTATGGGTCATGTTAGGTGCCCCTCTCTTGTGCAACACTGAACCTTGGGCTCACCAATTCCAGTAGGCTTGTGAGCCACTTGTACTCCATGACAACAGCCCAGTATTTTGTTGTTGTGAATTCTCTTCACCTAAACCCTGATTCAGGGCAGGATCTTTTCTTCTAAATCCCTACAATTCCTACCAGTAGGCACAGTGCTGACCACCAGATAGGATTCAGTACATAATTCATTAAGAAGTAGGTAGATGTGGAGTCACAAGTCCCAACTTTGCTGTTCTCTAGCTGTGTGGACTTGAGAAATTCACTTCATCTTTCTGAATTTTAGTGTTTTCATTTCTGCAAGAAATTGCTAAACGGTTTTCCATCCCCATTTCATTGGTTTTCCATCTCTCTCTCAAATGACCTAACAAAAAGACATTTAGCCTGAAGCCAGGCATAGAAAACTTTAGTTCAAAACCAGGGCAGTCTCCTTGATAAGATCATTGGTGAGGTTTTCTCAATAAGGTTGTGGAATCAAATTCTTTTGAAGAATTCTTTATCCATCTTGGGTTCGATTCACAAGAAAATGCATAATGGGTTGGAGGAGAGAGTAACTCTTTATCTTCCCAAAGATCATCTTGAAAAAGATCTTGAAGTGTATTCTAGTTTAGCCCATTTCATTTTACAGGTAGAAGAACAGAAGTCTCTGGATCTGGAATTTTTGTGAACATTTTTGTAGAATCTTGCACAAAATGTACCATTGCCAGCTATAAAGGAAAAAGCCATGCCCCTTAGTGGTGAGGAAAATACTGCCTTTGTGGTTTGCAACTTCTGAAGTCTATTTTGAAAAGATGATCAGAATAAAAGAATAGGGACCATCAGAAAGGCTGCAGAATGTTTACTCAGTTAAAAAAAGAAATACAGTGTCTATCTGGAAAACAACATAGGTATTTCATCAAAGAAAATGTATTCGTTTAGTAAAATGTGGGCCTCTATAAAGAAGTATAGATTTTCTTACCAACTGACCTTAAAAAAGAGTGACTCCAGGGAACAGAATGTAGAAAGTAATGATGTCAAGTCATGGGGGCATGCAGTCTTATCATTTTCTGATGAGGGATATTTAATGTAATCATAGTGGTGAGTTGCAATCTTGCCCAGGCAATCCAAGCAATAACCCCAGCTCAGCTCCAGCCCCTTCAGATATGCGTGTGTGGTGAGGCTGTTAGTATTGACATTCCATATAACCTCAAATATTGCTTCTTTGCTTTAGGATGGATTGATAGCAGACGTTATACACTGGAGGAAATGTTTAATGAACTCGATTCTTATTTTCTATAACTCTCTAGTCCTGAAACACTGACGCATTTCACCCCGAGATGTTTGCAGGTAATTTTTCCCCCCATTGGCACACAAAGCAGTGGGGAGTGGGACTCATCTTAAATTGCTGGTAAGAAAGGGAAACAGTGGCCCACTTTTCAGTAACTTTTGTACTTGTCAATCCAGGAACATTCTGGTTAGTGTGCTAGGAGTTGATCCTAAAATAACCAGTGTGCCTCTGAATTGTCAGTTGTTACAATAAAATCCTGTTACACAGTGACAAAGTAATATCTGATAAGTTGCTTTAGAAAGATAGTTTAATGTAGCTTCCAGTATATAAAATAAAATCAACGTAGGGCATTGATGTATCAATTTATAGAGGACTCCTTGTGGAAAATATAAGAATAAATACAATTAACATATCCCAATAGGGGTTTGTAAAGTACTTTAACATAATTTGTTCCTTGAACTTCGGTGAATGTCAGCTCTAGGCTTTCCGTTAATTTATTTAGCAAACAGAAAGAATGATCCCACAGAAAGAATAGCTTCCATGCTTTTCTTTTCTTCCCCTCCTGAGCTATTCTCAGACCTGAATCAGAAGCTGTCTCTGGGATAAAGGTCTGGGGAGTGTGTGAGGGTGTCCTCCAAGCCAATCTGCTAGCAATCTGGAGGGACTGTCAGGCAGATTTCCCTGTGCTTCTGTCTCCCTGGTAGAATCAGTTTACACAGAAGCAGTTTGTTTGTTCCAATTCTGTTTTGAAATTTCCAGTTACTGGAGGGTCACAATGTGGACACGATTCCTTCTTGGACAAAGGACAGACAGAAGGAACTGGAATAGCACAAAGGACAGCATCACCAAAATGCTGAGGTGCGGGGCCCCCCAGCTGCCTTCTCTGTTGGGTGTCAATCCAAAAGTTGATTTCTCTGGGCTTTCTGGCTCTTTCATTTCTGTTGAAATGAAACAGTGTCTGTTGATGGACACTGAATTGCTCTCTACTCAGTTCTATTGTTTGTTTGATGACTGAGGTTGTTTGCTGTATGTGACACATTCTTGGTAATTAGCCCACCACCTCCTCCTAAACAGCCCTGTAGGAGCGTCCTCTGTTTCTCCGTACAAAGAAGCACTTTCAGAGATACTGCGACGTGGCCCTTGCCCTGCTTTTAGAGGTGTCATCGCTCTGTCTCTGAGGTGACCTTCTCCAGGCTGAGGACGTACCCTTAACCGTTCCAGGTGAGCCATCTGTGCACAGCCCAAGGCCAACCGAGTGCTTGCCAGACGTCACAGGGAGGATTCCATTTCCTGTCTGATATGATCCAACATATGGCTAATTTCTGGTTGGGCTGCTCAGAATAAGGAAAGCATTTTTCCCTGGGGGAAGAACAATATCAAATTTAGTAAAAACTAACTGTATTCCACTTTCAAATCCTGGTATTTACAGCCTGGTGCCACTTCCGGTTTCCAGGATTCTGTTGCCTTGGTGGGTCTTGCGAAAGACACAGCTGGGATGGCAGAGTTAGCCACAGGGCTCTGCCTGCTTGTTCTCAGGACTTTAACCTTTCCTCCGCTGGGGGCTGCTGCCAGGACGAACCAGGTGTTATCGACTGAGAGAGGGAAGACTGGGCTTTGGTGTTGATGGATCTGATGCCATGTGAACAATGTGAAGTTCCGTGCAAAACATCTAGTAAACTTGTACCTCTTATTCTTTTTTTTCCTACTTTTTTGCGGTACGCAGGCCTCTCACTGTCGCGGCCTCTCCCACCGTGGAGCACCGGCTCCGGATGCGCAGGCTCAGCGGCCATGGCTCACGGGCCCAGCTGCTCCGCGGCATGTGGGATCTTTCCAGACCAGGGCACGAACCCGCGTCTCCTGCATTGGCAGGCGAACTCTCAACCACTGCGCTACCAGGGAAGCCCTACCTCTTATTCTTTAATCAGGAACTTGAAGACGTTGGGGAGTAGGAACAGGACACTGGTGCACATAGCGGCGGAGGAAGCGGTGACTGTGGAAGGTGTTACCTGAGGAGACCAGGAATGAGGAGCTCAAACTCAAGGTCACAAGTCAGCTGGAGGGTGTAGGTCACAGCCAGCAGGAGAATCTTCATGTCAGGACCTTCATTGGAAAGACTGAGAAACAAAACACGAGTTTCTTTTCTTCGGCTGCCTCCCTAAATATTTTCCCATCTGAATGATAATTGAGTCTGGGGGTTTTGCTTGCCTATTTGCTTCCTCATCAAAAGCGTCAAGCTTTACTATTTTTGGAATCTGTACTTGTGAAACCCCTGGGGTAGAAGATCTATGGGGTATTTTTCTCTGACTTAAGTATGTAGGAACCTGTGAGAAATTTTGATCCTAGCTTGCCTCTACCTGGGCTGTAGGAAAACCAAAGCAAAATATAACTGCTGTGTCCTCTTGGTGAAACAGTTGGTCTCACCTCTCGTTTTTCGATTTCCTCAGCAGCGTTGGGGCCCAGGGCAGGCAGCCCTATATGTGCCTCAATGGCATATTGATTTGTGTGTGTGCGTGTGTGTATGTGTGTTAAATAAGGTTTATTGTTAGCTTTATTGCCTATAGTCTATAAAATAGATGCAACTTTACCATGCCTTTGAAACAGGATATATTTCTTCAAAAAAAAAAAACTGATCAAAACTTACCATACATATAGTTCTATATGATAGATTACAGTGCCACACTATTGTTACATAATTATAGAAACACTATAGAACCCAAGAGCACAGGGTAAGCAAAAGAAAATCAATCCTGAGCCATCTGAACAAAATGTTTGGATGAATCCTTTTAGTATAAGTTTAGAAAACATGGAGGAGGGAAAAAACACATGCACCGTTCAGTCATGGGCAAAGTACCTTACATATCTGTTCCTTGATAGACACAGGAGGGGGTAAATGGTGACTTTCAGACACATGCACACTCGCTCATGCTTGCATTTTTTTCTCCTGCTTCTCTGCCATCCCTGAGACATTCACTCCCACCCCTTCCCAAAAGAAAAGATCAAGCACTAAGTCCTAGGTAACCCCACATCTGCCTTGCTGAAGAACATTGTGACTGCTAAAATAAGAGTGTATTTTATTTTGAATTAAAGTCACTTAAAAAATGGCCAACACAAGGAAGACACTCTGACCCTCCTTTCTAGCTCCCTGAAAGCAGGAAATAAATCTCTTCTGTGAAAGATACACTCCCTGCATCTGGAGATAGAAGGATCCCCTTATCACCAAAGATATGGAATTCAAGGTGGAGAAGCCTACATAAACAAACCTTGTTACTTCTTTAATTTACTACTCAAGCCCAAACTCTGTTTAGATTTTTCACTAATTAAGCACCCCAAACTTAAGTTTCTTTGTCCTGTCAATTTCTTATAAATTTATTGTTCTTTGTCTAAAAGTATAAAAACTGGCTGCTTTGGCCACTTATTAGTTCCCACTTCTATGAGACCCCCAGACACACGATTAAAATTTGTTTCTTTTTCTCCTGTTAATCTGTCTTATGTCAGTTTTTTTTATTAGTTCAGCCACAAGAACTCCCCCCCACCCCGACAGCAGAATCATGGTTGCTTGGTTGTTTTAGTTAAATACACAGTCCCAAAGCTAAGTTATTTTAAATAAATAAATAGATGAATTTTGGAAGTTTCCACTAGATAAAATATTAAGTATGAAATCCAGTCAGTACAAGATGGTAAGATTGTGGGCTCTGATTCTGGAAATAAGGAAGGATTTTGACTCATGGGGCACTGCTCTGATACTCCACATTGTACCAGGGGCAGGTGAGATTCTCGTGGATAATTCCCAGTGTCTGCGAGATTGGCTCTAAAAATCACCATGAATATGAAAAGCTTTGAGAGTCAGAGACACTGATCATGTGCCAAGGCTCTCCATGGGCAGGAAAAAGTAATCAATTTGTGAGAATGAAGTCGAAGATACAGAATAAGCAAGAATCCTTGATCTCGAGAGGAACAGATGCCCTCCATCCTGGGGCTTCTGCAATTAAATCAAGAGTGTTTTTGGCTTTGTCTTTTAGGTAAAGGCAAAACTGGCACTGATACTCTTCTGAATTTCCTTTCAAGGTTGAGAACACACATAGCACAGCTCAGTCTTTGCTACTGGTATCCTGATGGGTCAAAAGGATACTGCAAAATAAGATTCTGGTATATGTCTCTTTGCTTTCTGATATAATTCCTTAAACTAAGACTTTAAATTGGTCGCATACCTACTAGTAATACATTACAAAGTCAATGAGTAAGACTGTGTCCGACAGGAAAATCAAGGCACAGAATGCACTTGCCTAACCATTCCTAACATCAGAAATGTTTCAAAGAGCATCCACCCACTGGTCTATATGGTTGGTTTTGCTGAGTCACTAAAGCTGGAGGGAGGACATCTAGCTCTCTTCTTTCCCCCAGTTCTTCCACTCATTGAACCTTGGAGGAATGTTACAGGAAAGGGATACTTGGACATTCTACCCCTTGTAATGGTAGTTCCAGAACTTTCATAGAGCTGAAGAAACTTCTGCTGGAAGAGGCATTGAACATGACAAAGTCCAAGTGCCCTGTTACAGATGAGGACAGTAGGATGCAAAGAAAGTACTGGAAAATATTTGTGAGGCACTGAGACTGAAGACCTACAAGATATTTTATTCTGTCCTAAGTGTCCAGATATGTGATATATATTTATATATTTACATAAGTGTATAAATACAAATGCAGATGTGAATGTAAATAAATACACCTAATATTAAGTGCAACTTTTCCTGATAAGCAAAAATTATAGATGATTGTCAAAGTGGAGAAGGACAAATAAAAGGCAGTACTCCACTGATGTTTTTGAAAGTACTGGGTTCATGATAGAAAGATATTTCTTCTCATCTTGGTTTGAGTTCTCCTTTAAGCAGATTCTGAATGGAAGTGATTTATTTGGGATATAATTCCAGGAAATCCCAATAGTGGAGTGAAGGAGTGAGAAAAGGAAGGAAACCCAGTAAAGAGTGTGTTATGGAGCCAGTTGTTACTGAAAACAATTGAATTTCAGTCTTGCTGGGCATACTAGAAGACAGTGTAGAACATACCTCAGAGTTGTCCCATCTGAGGGATGTGGAAGCTGGGGTATTTACACACTAACTCCTAACCCTCATTTCTCAGTGATGTCAATTACTCAGCATGAGGAAGAAAGCTCTCAGGTTAGAATCATAGCTGCATGCAGTAGGAGACTATGGGTTTGTACTGGAATGGTGATAGCTGAGGCGTTGTGTCTGAGGCACTGACAGTATTAACTACAATTCTACCATGGCCAAGAGGAAAGGGGTTATCTCCTGACCTCTACGGTCAAATTTTGTGGCCCTCCAAAAGAAGAAGACTTGTGAAGTCTTAGGCTCCTATAAGAAAGGGAAGCAGATCTCATCTTGGAATGGATATTTCCCAAGGTACAGAATCTTCAGAGACCTTCTGATTGGAGTAGAGAATGTTGTCACAGTTCATGGAAGCTCTTGACATGGGCTCCCTGGAGTTGGAAGTTGTGTCTGAACGTAGGGTCTGGTGTTTTCTTGTGGTCCAGTTATTTTCTGAAGGCAGAGGTTCCTCTCAAGTGGGCCATACAGCAGGATTGGAAAACATTGTATACGAGTGTTGTTTTCTGTAAGTCTTGGAGAGTGAGGATGAGGATTTTAATAGTTCCAGTGATTCCAGGTGTAGGATCATGGTTAATAGAGTTCAGGAGTTATGAGGCTCCTGGATGAGTAATGGGATCCCTGACAAGAAAAAAGGGGTTGGGAGCGTGGACCATTGGCAGGGCCAAAGGAGGACTCAGCTGCCTCTCTGTAAGGGAGTCTTCCATAGAAGACCCAGGGCAAAGTTGACCATCGCCTAAGGAAAACCACAGATATCTACTGGAGGATGAAAACAGATCTATATCAGGTAGAAACAGATCCACTGAAAGCAAGAACAGCCATGTCCTTGCCTACAGTTATAATAACTGTATCCAGTCAGTAAACACACTTGCCTTTTTCTTTTCAACTGAAAGAATTAGAATCAGGAAGAGTTCGGGGAAGGAGAGAGTTTTAGACAGGTCATGAATTTGAAGTATTAAATAGGATTGTGTTAAATTCTAATGATTGAGACTTTATAGAAAAGTTATAAAATTGAGCCAACATTTCACTAGTATAGTAAAAGATGCCTTAAAGAGTCATGGTTCACAGCAGTCATTTCAAATAAGAGGAAAGATAGGGTTTTTATGTTTTCCATGCTCCAGAAATTCTGCTCCATGAGAGCAGTGATTCTAGTTTGCTTATTTCCATTTCCTACATTTCTAACACAGTACCTGTGCCTGGTAAATGTTCAGTAAACGTTTTTTGAATGAACGAATATACATTCCCCAGTGAGTTAATATTGTACTAACTGTATGTAGAAACATACAAATTAACCAAAATATAAATATATAATATTAAAGATAAACGTTTTGCCCTGTATCTTTTGTTCCAGTGTTTCCGTCTTAAAGCTCATATAATTTTCTTCCTTGCTTTCTACTCTGCAGTCAAACTGACCTTCCTTCTGTTCCATGGTTGCCTCACCTCCTTTCTGCCCGAGGATTTGTCTCTGTCTAAGTCCTTGTCTGGTCTGCTTTCCCAAAGATCTCAGCAAAGCTCATCCTTTCTCCATTTTCTAGTTTTGTTCACATATGCCTTCCAATAGACTCTCCATACAGCCCATTATCCTGCTTTACATATTTACCCCACAATATTCCTGATATATCCTATCTCTAAATTTTACTTGGTTCATCTTTGCTGCTTCCTGGAGAAGGTAAGTTCCATGAGAGAAGGACATTTTTCTGCCTTGGTACCCCTGTCTCCCCTTGTGTAGGCTAGTGCCTCTGGCAGAGAAATGTGTCTTGGTTTGAATACACAGAGACAAAAACCAGCTCAAGTCATTTCTTCGGCTGTATCGCAGGAAATGCAGGTGAGGGATGGGGAAATATAGAGAGCAAAGAGAAGGTGGCCAGTAAATGCTGTGTCATTGAGTAGGTTACCACTGGGAACACTTGGAGCTCAAATCCACTGGGAACCTTCTGAGAGATGGTGTGGAGCCCACCTCAGATTTATTCCACTGAGGGTGAAGAGAAGCTGGGATATTTATCTGGCAGTTCTTAACTCTCATTGGTTGATGTTTCTTACAGGAAATATTTACTCCTCAGCACTTCTGGTTTATCCCTCACTCCATGCCAGCTGCTGGAGAAAGCCTTTAGGCAGAGGGTCCCAGATGTTTAAGTGGGAAATGTTTAATGAATCTGCAGATTATCTCCCAGAAGGCTAAAGGGATATGGCACTGACATATCCTCTAGAGTAGGTTTTGAATAAATAAATCATCCATCTGAAAGAAAAATAAAATGAATGATATATAAAGGCAACTAGAAATTTTTATGTTAATACATAATGCATCCCTAACCTTACAGGCCAAGTGCTATAAAGGAAAATATTTATTTGTAGAAAAGCCCAAGAGAAAGTGAACAGTTAAGGCTGAGAGCTAAATAATTTTTCAGTAATTTACCTTTTCTTTCGCAAAAAGGTAAATTACTCAGGAACAGATTTGCATGTAGCTTTTAGAGTCTTCTTCGGTGGGGATGTTTGCATATATAAAAGGTGAGAGCTAAGGTTATTTGATATTTTATTGTTCATTTAGGAGCAATGGTTTGTTCTGTGGTTTCATTTTATGAAATTACTTGTGAGATGATAACCCCATGTCAGACAGTCACAGCTTTTTCCTTACTCTGAACGTCATGCAGCACCTGCTCTTTGTTCTGGGCCTTGAAGTAATATCTGAGCAATGGAAGTATCAACCATTCTGATGTCTGAACCCGTGGCAGCACTAAAAAGTGGTCTGCAGGGGCTTTCTCTCCCTTATTATACTATCACCTCCAAAGGTCCTCCTAGAAAACTACCCACTATAAGTAAGAACAGTACATGTGGCCCCAGTTCAACACCAGCCCACTGCTGTCTTCCCAGCCAGAGTGTGGTCCTTAAACTCCCATCGTACAGGAACTCCAGAACCAATGTTTTTCTAGATCTAATCTCTGTGGTTCCAACATAAACTCTGGGAGCCACAGCAACTGTCTTGCAGTGCGGCCCCAGTAATAGAGCAGATGAGTGATTATTGAATTGTCAGTGGAAGGTCTTGACATGGGAACCCCAGAGTTTGGAGTTGTGTTCAAACATAGGGTTTAGTGCCCCCTTGTGGTCCAGAGATTTCTAAATGTAGAAAGCCCACTAGAATGGGCCCTCTGAGACCTGGTAACAAATCCTATCATTTGATCTGTTAAATTAGTTAAATTTTTTGTAATAATTTGAAGTTTAGAGATAATTTACAAGAATAGTACAAGGAAATGTTATGTACTCTTTACCCAAATTCATCAATTTTTAATATTTCCCTATATTTACTTTATCATTCTCTCTATGATTTTTTTTTTTTTTTGGTTATTGGGTATCTGACGTGTTTCATAGGTATGATTATAGCTCCAATGGGACTTAAGAGAAAAAAATCCAATACAAAGAAGAGGTCTAAAATTGGAGCAGAGAAAATGTCCAAGAGCCTTGACATAGCATGTAATCATGTAACAATGCAAGTTCCAGTAAAAAATTAATATCCATTTAAAGTGAAGATTCTCTCAACCAAATATGGGATATTTCAATCCATTGCTGTCTCCTCCAAAGGTGTCACCATCTCTTTTCCTCGACATACTTGTATCCTCATCTTGCCATCTTTTGACAGAAATTAAATTAACTCTTCTCCATGAACCTCATTGCTCAAAACGCACCTCTCAACAGTCATGAATACGAACATCTCCAACGAATCCATCTTGTTTTTTTACAGTGCAGCCAATAGTTCTCTTCCTTCCTAGCTCACGTGAAAGTATAAGGCACATGGTATGAAATTATTCAAATCCGTTACTTTTTTTTGTTTGTTTTTCTTGTTTTTTTTTTTTTTTTGTGTGTGTGTGTGTGTATGTAAGCCCAAACAGCTCTGCTCTCTATTAACAGTTATCAACCTGGCTTTAAACTCAGGTTAGAGTAAAGGCATCATGGAGCAGAGAGCTCACATAATGAAATGCCGGTACCCTAAATTGAGTTGTTTCAACAAAATTTCATCAAGAGTTCCAAAATGTTTGAGCACAGTGCTAGGCACTGAGACTCCAAAATTAACAAATAGACCTTCTTCCTGAACTCTGGGAGTTTAAAGTTAAGTGGGAGAGGAAGAAAATTAATTATACAATTATAGTTGATAAGAAACAGTATTAGGTAAGTGCACCATGATGCTGAAGTACATAGGAGGGTATGCTATCCAAATCTGGGAGCCAGGACATCTTTTCATAGAAGGAAGTTTCTTCTATAATGGGACCATGGAGATATGTTTTGACTAGCTAAACCAGAAGAGATAATGAGGAAGAGAGTGACTCAAACCAAAGGTACAATTTGTGCAAAAGTCCAGAGAAAAAAGGAAGATTGGAAAACGAGAGGAATTGAAAGATTTGTGAAATATCAGTCAGCTATTTCTATAAAATGGTGTGTAACAAGTCACCTCAAAATTTAATGACTTTCTACCATAAGCATTTATTCTCATACTTATTAATCTACAGACTGACTATAGTTTGGCTGACTTACAATGAGCTCAGAAGGATAGCTTAGCTTCAAGCTGTGGTTAAACTGGACTTAGATATAAGATGTGGATTAGATTCAGGTATTCTCCAAGGTGTTTAGAATTCTTCTGAGCATTGTGTAGAAGGGAAAGCAACTACCCAGGCATGTCCTTCTCATGACAGATCACTGGAGCAAAATTCAAGTAAAACTATCCACGCATATTTAAAGTCCCTGCCTGTGATATGAGTACAAACGTACCATTGGCCAAAGCAAGTTACATGGAAAAGCCCAAAGGAACGGCATGGAGGAATATGCTCTGCCTTCTTTGAATGACAGAATGTGGCTATTTATTGAACATAAACTTAAACTATCACATATGGTATATCGGGATTCTACAGTCTATAAAGACCTAGAGAGGTAGGCAGGGGCCATATGAGCCACTTACAAAGTTCAGACTTCACCCATGTATGATTTTCAATTGGAAGAGCCAATCATATTTGTATTTTAATGCGATCACATTGGTTGTAGTTAGGATAATAGATGAGAAGAGAAACAAGACAGATACTGAGACAAATGTAAGGAAGATATTGGGGGACAGAATCACCTTTGAAGTCTTCTTCAATAAACTAAGAAAATATATAAGCTATGGAGACAGCCCAACCTATATTATTAATTTTTACTCCTTCAGTTTAACAGATTAAAACATAAACCAGGATTGGTGGAGGGTTCATAGGCCAAATACATTGAAATTGGTGATAGGAAATGTATCAAATTATCCTAGATACTCTGACTTTAACTTTTTTTTTTTTTTTCGGTACGCGGGCCTCTCACCGCCGAGGCCCCTCCCGTTGCGGAGCACAGGCTCCGGACGCGCAGGCTCAGCGGCTATGGCTCACGGGCCCAAGCCACTCCGCGGCATGTGGGATCCTCCCAGGACCGGGGCACGAACCCGTGTCCCCTGCATCGGCAGGCGGACTCTCAACCACTGCGCCACCAGGGAAGCCCTGACTTTAACTATTTTATTGTTGTTTCATAAGTATTATTTTGCTCTCCAAAACCCTTGCTCTATTATTTTAAATGTGGAGCCCTCAGAATTGTATCTTATATTACTACTCAATGTATAGTCCCTGGAGGAGAGGCTTTCAGTATCACTTGGAAGCTTTCCAAATGTGCAGAATCTTGGAGCCTAAGGTAGACTTATGGAATTAAAAACTACTAGCATTTTAATAAGACCCCTGGGTGATTCTTATGCTCACTAAAGTCTGAGAAGCACTGTTATGATATTTGAAGAGAAAATACAAATGAGAAAACAAGGCAACTTCCTTATTCAGTCAATGCCTCACATTTGCTATGGTCTGCAGAGTGTTGCCTACAGAGCTATGTTATTCTAGGCCTCCAACAACACCCAGGGAACTGCAAACTTCCAAGTCGCATAGAAGCTGCATACCTAAATATTGCAGTATGTGATGAGGGTGTTAAGACAAAGTGTGAAGTCATTAGCAACAACCAGTTTTACTTCAGGTGAATGAGGAAAACTGAGTGCAAAGTGTGATATGCAGACTAGACTTTGAAGTATTTCTGGGATTCTGAGCGGCAGTGACGAAGTGAGAAGACATCCTGGGAGGCAGTTCAATGTAGAGAGTTGGGGGGAAGGCAGCACTCATCCAAAAGTGGCTCAGCCAGGAGACTAACTGGACCGACGGAATGTGAGAAAAAGCAGAAATTGGAGCATGCTAGTTGTTTTTTTAAACTAGTTAGTTTAAAATGGTGCAAAACGAAAGCTGAAGTTAAAATTAAAGATAGGTAGAGAAAGCAGAAAATGGCTGGAGGTAGGGAGAACATTCTACATAGAGTGGTGGTCAGAACAGAGGCTCTGAAGTCAGGGGAACAGGAGAGAACTTTGTTCTGTTACTCTAGCCATGTGACGTTTGGCAAGTCATTCGATTCTAAGACTCAGTTTCTTCATCGGTAAAATGTGGGTGATTATTCGTATCATATGGTAGTTTCTACAGTCATGGCTCCCAATGAATGTCTCCTCCTGGCTTCCATGCCTTATTTTGACCCACACTGATGCTGCTACTTAGTCAGGTGACTTGTGAATGGGATACAGGCAGATTCCAGTTAAGTTCTTGAGCACTGGGGCTTTCTTCTTGCCATGATGTCCTGAGACTTCCATGATGTGGAGAAGCCCATCAGGCCATGTGGAGGGAGCAGCCCAGCCAGTCCAGTCTTCCCAGCTGAGTGCAGCCACATGAGTAAGCCAGGGGGGAGTAGCAGAAAAACAGTTCAGTCAACCGGCAGAATTGTGGTAATAAATGAATCCTTATCATTTTTGGTTTTATATGCCTTCAGTGACAATCAAATTCAGCAATATTTTCTGTGGCTCAACTTTCATTCACAAGATTACATTTCCTGGTCTATCAGGTTCCAGACATATATTTGATGCTAGGAATATCGACATTAAATTTTAAAAATAAGAATTAATAAAGTCTCTAAACTCAAGGTGCTTACACTCTAGTGAAAGAAACATTCAACTAATCAGAAATCAAAATTCAGTTTGAATAAATCCCTTGGAGTGGAATAGCTGAATCATATGGTAGGTGTATGTTTAACTTTTTAAGAAACTTCCAAACAGTTTTTTTTTTTTTTTTTTGCGGTACGTGGGCTTCTCACTGCCGTGGCCTCTGCCATTGCGGAGCACAGGCTCCGGACGCGCAGGCTCAGTGGCCATGGCTCACGGGCCCAGCCGCTCCGCGGCACGTGGGATCCTCCCGGACCGGGGCACGAACCCGTGTCCCCTGCATCCGCAAGCGGACCCCCAATCACTGCGCCACCAGGGAAGACCCCAAACAGTATTTAAATAGGCATGCTGTTATATCTCATATTGATTTAAAATTTCCCAAATGACCAATTGAGCATCTTTTCACGTGTTTATTTGTTATCTTTATATTTTCTTTTGTGAAGTGGCCATTCATGTCATTTCCCCATCTCTTTATTAAATTGTTTATTTTTGTATTACTGAGTTTTGAGTGTCCTATGCATATTCTGGATACAAGCTCTTTTTCAGATGCTCTGCAATTATTTTCTCTTCATTTATGGCTTGTCTTTTCATGCTCCTGACCTGTACATAACCTGTTTACAGCAGCTTCATTTGTAGCAGCCAAAAACTAGAAAAAATACAAATGTCTATAAATGGGTGAATGGGCAAACACACTGTAGCATATCCGTGCAATGGAATACTACCCAGACAATGAAAAGGAATGAACTCGTTTTGTGGCAAGAGAACCCTTATTGTTTTAAACCACTAAGGGTTAGGGTGTTTTATTATGTGGCAATAGAAAACTGGGACATATCCCATAGGTTGTTACATACATTATCTCATTTTATCTTTTAATATCCTAGTGAGATATGTACTCCTAGAGACAATTAAATATTAGACACTATTTTTTAACTTTGAGCATTCGATTTTTTAAAAAGACAGAGGCACTCTATGTACACTCTATATGCTATTCTATAATTTGCCTTTTCTTCTTTCTTCTTTTTTTAATTTCACAATATATCTCTTGAGGATTTTTCCTTGTCAGAACACAGAGCTCTACCTCATTCTTTGTAATTATCTAGTAGTCTACTGAATGGATGTTTCATAATTTATGTAGCCATTTCCCTGCCTATGGGATTAAGGTTGCTTCTCATATTTTAAACTATTACAGATCATGTTATAATGAATATATTGATATGTATATATCAGTGCCCATTTGTGAGTGTAATTGTGGCACAAGTTCCTAGAAGTAAAAATCCTGGTTTAAGGTGTATGTACATTTTATTTTGTGATAGATTTTTACCCATTATGTTGATATTCAGTGAAGTTGCAGCAATTTATACTCTTATCAAGAGTATACAAAACTACCTATTATTAACCATTGTTAATAATATTATAAATTATTAAATCTTTTGGTAGCTTCCAATCTGATTAGTGAAAAATATCTCAATTTTGTTTCAATGTACCTTTTCATAATGGGAATGGTGTTGTACAACTTTTTACATGTCTGTCGACTACTTCAAGTTCTGTTTTCTGGTTAGATATGCTGTATATTTTTCTATTATAATTCTGGTCTTTCATTATTCATTGGAAAGAGTACTTTATAAATTAAGGAAACTACCCTTTGTTCTTATGTGCTAAGAATATTTTTTCCAGGTTTATCATTTTTCTTTTGACTTTTGTTTACAATATAGAATTTTTGCATCTTACATAGTCAAATTTATCAGAAAGGAAATTTATATTTCCTTTGGATCCTTTTTAGGTTATCACAAAGAACTATATTCAGTATCCTGTGATAAACCAAACTGGAAGAGAATATTTTTAAAAAGAATATATACATATATATATATATATATATATATATAACTGAATAATTTGCTGTACAGCAGAAATTAACACAACATTGTAAATCAACTATACTTTACTTGAAAGAAAAACATAAAAACTCAAAAAAAAGAAAAAAAAAGCTAGTTCAGAGAATGTTTCCAAAAGAGTCATCCCAAGCATATTTGAGCAACTCCCTTGCAATGGAGTAGACTTAAAGCCTCTCATGGTGACTACATTGAAGGGATGACACTCAGTTGCACACGTACATTTTAGTATATTCACTTAACCATCAATTAAAATAAAAACAATGTAACTTAATAAAAAAATGCACAATCTGTCAAGTAGAAACTGAACACAAATTTTACATTCACCATGATCCCAGCTTTTTAAAAATTAGCATGCTTATGAAAAATTGCAAAAAGAATCCTCTGATAAAATGAAGGGATTAGAGGAGACTTTTCTTCCTGAAAAATTTGATTAATGCTGTTATGACAGTACTTATATAGTAAAACAAATTAAGAATTTAATTACTTTGTAGTCATATCTCCTGAAGAAAAATCCCATGAGGAATCTGAAGCGGAGATGTGATAAGGATGTTATTCTGGCCCATGTGTGGAGAAGCATCATGATATAATAGCACAGAAACAGAAACTGGAGTCTAAAAATCTGCCTTCAGGATTCTAGCTCTGTTTAGCTGGGGCTGATCTGACTTTCAAAATTCCTTATATGGAAAATGGGATCATTAGAATCACTTCACAGGGTTTTTAGAATCTTGCTTCTCAAAGTGTGGTCCATGGACCAGCAGCATCAGCATCACCTGGATATTATTAAAAATGCGAAATTTCAGTTCCCAAGTCAGTCCCCCAGAATCAGAGTATCTAAGGATGGAGCCTAGCAATCTGAGTTTTCACAGCCTCTCCAGGTGACTCGCATGTGGGCTAAAGTTGGAGCAGCATTGATTTAGAGAACTAAGTGAATCGAACATAATCACAAACACTGCTTTCCACAAATCCATTATCATTAAGTCAATCACATACAATAAAAGGTTGGCGATGCAGACTGGAGGCCCAGGAAAAATCAGTGTTCTCCTAATTTTGGAAAAATTTTCTCCATTTTCTTACTTACCGTTATTTAGAGTTGGATTAGAACATTAAACATTCGGTAGTTGAGAATTCTTCTTTTTAATTTCATAAATATTTATTTAGTTCTACCTGTGTCCCAGACCTTGTTTTATAGACTGGGGTTTCAGCAATGAAGATGTACGTGGCTCCTGACTTCAGGGAGATTCTAGACCACGAAGAAAGACAGGCAATAAACCAATCATAGCAGGTGTAGAGAAGGTTACAAAAGAAGAGTCACGAGTTACTGTGAAAGCATCTAAATTGGGGGCTCTTACCTAAGAGTCAGAGGATGCGTATTAGGGTGTACATGAAACTCTTGGATTTTGTTTACACTTGGGGAACATATAAATGTGTATTTTCATTGTTATGGAGAAAGAGTTTTCAAATAAGTCCTTGAAGTCCAAATATTTAAGGAGTCCTGCCAAGATCAACATTGCAGGCCAGTTTATCATCCCGATGTTTGAATCCATTATTTTCATTTATAAGATCCTTTTCCCCTCCTCCCCTAAGAATGCTTACTTGGCCTCAGTGACCAAGGTATAGATTCAAAACCCTATTTACTCTGCAGCACAGAGCTCTCCCTTCCTCCCTCTTCTATGAAAAAATGAAGGCAAATTTTCTCCAGACCTGGGCTCAGTCAGGTACCCAACTGCACTTCTTTATTACCAGATATGGATGTAGATGAAATATCCTAAGATGAGCTCTGAAAAGGGCCTTCCCTGACATTTGTTCAACATGTAATTCACAGTTCTTAGAGTTGAATGAGCAGCTCTGGAGGGTGTAAGCTTAAAACTCTGCCAGTTGATCAGAAGCTGTGCTCCAATCCAGACCAATTAATAACACAGTCCCCCCGGGGTTAATATTAAGGGTGGCTGTTATTGTGTGCTTTATCTTCATTTCAGGGTTTCTGCAAGTGGATTAATCAGCCCTTGTGTATTCATTCTACCACCAGAGCAACAATTCATTTTGATGATTATGTTACAAATACCAGAGACATTCATTAGACCTTGCAGAGAAATTTTTATGAGTTTGGGCAAATATCCACTGTAGTCCATGCCGCAGATCAGACAATAATAGCAGCTACAGGTTCTGGAACTCACAGGATCCCTCCACAGCATGCAGTGAATTGGAAGGTCAACCTGGTGATTTAGTTCACCCTCATTACCTAAATCAGTCCAGAGTAAAGGCAAACATAGCATATGTGTTTAAAATATTGGCACTCATGGGGGCTCCCCTGGTGGCACAGTGGTTGAGAGTCCACCTGCCGATGGGTTCGTGCTCTGGTCCGGGAAGATACCACGTGCCGCGGAGCGGCTGGGCCTGTGAGCCATGGCCGCTGAGCCTGTGCGTCCAGAGCCTGTGCTCCGCAATGGGAGAGGCCACAACAGTGAGAGGCCCGCATACCGCAAAAAAAAAAAAAAAAAAAATTGGCACTCACATAATTGTTAATGCAGTCCAAGTTGCCTAAATAGTGGATTCCAAAGAGTCTTTAAATTAACTCCTAAATGCCACCAGTAAAATAGTAAATGGAATTTAACCCCAACTCTTCTCAAATGCCAGGAGACTTTTAATAACCCCAAACAGGCAGTAAACATTTATTTTTCATTTCTGCACAGAAATCACACTCCGGTCTCAATGGGTCTCAGTCTACCACAACTGCTAGAGGGTTAGGCAAGTTTTAAGTGGAATCTCTTTTGGTGGTTTGGTCAGTGTCTTCATTGACTCCAGGATCATCTCAATTTTTTTCATGTCCCCTCTGCGTTTCAAATGGAAGAATCAAGAGCAGTGACCTTTGCAGGTGGTGTGAGCTGGACATCCCTGGCTTCCCTCCTGTGATCCCAGAATAATGGTTCTCCCCTCCTCCCCCTGCCGTTTTCACTACTTCACCTTCTGGTGTTTTTATGAAGAAGAGGATAAAGAGGAGGTACTGTTCTCTCTTTTTGAATAGGCTGTGTTGAACTCCTTAGCTGGCACCATTCCTCCACTTCCCCCTGGTACCCGGTACTGTCTTGCTACTCATCAATATACCTGGAATTAAAGGAACATGGAATCAAAACCAGGCCAATGCTTTCTCGCCGTCGGTTCTACAGGTCCTCTTCCATCGTGGCCCAGAGCCAGGTGGGAAGACCTTGTTGCTAGTGGTGTTTCTTCTCTGACTCCTTCCCTTTCTCTCCCACCTGCTTCTGAAAGGAACACAAATGTCCTAAGCTCTCTAGCAAGAGGAAGAGGGATGAGGCCGAGGACGATGGCTGTCTCCTCCCCTGGCTTCAGTACCTGTCCCCAAGCGCCCTGGTCTCTGCAGGGTCAGCCTGGAGGCAGCTGCCCATTCACAAAGAATCGCCAAGACTGTGCTATCGGGAGGGCAAAGGGAAGACCTACAGTATTTGCTTGAAGTTGGCTGAGAACCATCCTAGGTGAACTTGATCCTTCTCAGAATTATCCCAGTAACAACCAGCAACAGCTATCACTAAGCAGGACCTTTAGAATGTAATTGGAAAGTACATTTCTTGAAACAGATTTTTTTCAAGCATGTTACTACTCTGAGGTTCACATGAGCATATTCTTTCTCAGACAATCTTCTTCCTAAAAAGAGAAGGCGTGGCCAAAAGAAAACAGTCACAGAGGCAAGGTCTCAAGTTGACAGAACGGAAGCTAGACATTAGAAGCCGGGCTCATACCCTAGGGGAGACACTCATAGTTCACCTGCTGCATGACTCAGCCAGAGACCCCTGGAAAGCTGTCCCATCATGGAACCATTGTCCTGTCCTCTTCAAGGCAAAGGTCTAGAAAGAAAACATAAGGGAAGATGTTTTTAAAAACCAGGCCTTAGAGTAAAAGTCCTGTGTTTTAAGAATTGGTGTATGAGGACTGCCATGGCAACCGTACATCCTCCCCTCTCCGTCCTCCCCCCTCCTCTTCCTCCTCCTTCTTCCTCTCTTTCTCCTTCTCTCTCTCTCTCTCTCTCTCTCATTCCTCCCTCCCTCCCTCCTTCCTTCCTTCCTTCCTTTCTTCCTCCCTTCCTTCCTCCCTCCCTCCCTCCCTCCTTCCTTCCTTCCTCCCTCCCTCCCTTCTTCCTTCCCTCCCTCCCTTCCTCCCTCCCTTCTTTCCTTCCTTCCTCCCTGCCTCCCTCCCTTCCTCCCTCCCTCCCTCCTTCCTATCTTCCTTCCTTCTACCTTCCTTCCTTCCGTCCTTCCTCCCTCCCTCCCTTCCTCCCTCCCTCTCTTCCTCCCTTCCTTCCTCCCTCCCTTCCTCCCTTCCTTCCTTCCTTCCTTCCTCCCTTCCTCCCTCCCTTCCTCCCTCCCTCTCTTCCTCCCTCCCTTCCTCCCTCCCTTCCTCCCTTCCTTCCCTCCTTCCTTCCTTCCTCCCTCCCTCCCTTCCTCCTTCCCTCCCTCCCTTCCTCCCTCCCTTCTTTCCTTCCTTCCTCCCTGCCTCCCTCCCTTCCTCCCTCCCTCCCTCCTTCCTATCTTCCTTCCTTCCTTCCTTCCTTCCTTCCTATCTTCCTTCCTTCCTTCCTTCCTTCCTTCCCTCCCTTCCTCCCTCCCTCTCTTCCTCCCTTCCTCCCTTCCTCCCTTCCTTTCTTCCTTCCTTCCTCCCTTCCTTCCTTCCTTCCTTCCTCCCTCCCTTCCTTCCTCCCTTCCTCCCTCCCTTCCTTCCTCCCTTCCTCCCTCCCTTCCTTCCTTCCTTCCTCCCTTCCTCTCTTCCTTCCTTCATCCCTCTCTTCCTTCCTCCCTTCCTCCCTCCCTTCCTCTCTCCCTTCCTCCCTCCCTTCCTTCCTCCCTTCCTCCCTTCCTTCCTCCCTTCCTCCCACCCTTCCTTCCTTCCTCCCTTCCTTCCTCCTTTCCTCCCTTTCTCCCTTCATTCCTTCCTCCCTTCCTTCCTTCCTTCTTCCCATGCAGCACTGGGGAAACATATGGCTCACACATCTGCCCTACTCTCCAGTAGTTAGGAGCTGCTGAGTGTACATAAGGGACACTATGTATTTTGCCAGTCCAGCCTCTGTCAGCTGAGAGGCTAGCCTCAAGCAGCCCAGGCCCAGGTGGACAGCAGGTGGAGCTTCTTTCCATCCTGCCAGACTTTCAAGTTTTCTGTTACCTGTGAGCTGAGTCATACAATTAAATCTGAAAGATGAGGAGGAGACAATGTCCCAGTATGTTGACCTCCATATCCGAAATGATTTTCCACAAATCTAAATCAGGATATGTCCTGGTTAAAGAATCTGTTCTAATGAGTAAATTTTTTTTTTTCATCAGAAGACTTACAGAAGTATGAAGATCAATCCATCACTTTCTGCATGAAACAAATCACCTTTCTTGAAATAGCACAATTACTCTAGATTTAGAATGTGTGAGAATTTGGAGGCAGAAGATTATGTTGCTATGTACAATGAGTTCCTACAGACTGGGAGGTGATTGATTGCAAAGGTGCCAAAGGTTACCTGTCCTCAAGAAACTCTCTCTCCTGTACCTGAAGTCTTGACCGGCTCCTTATTTGGTGTGGAGCCCTTATAGCTCTAGAAGGTGTCAGGCAAGGCAAAAGTATATCTTGGGAAGGGAAATGCAGCCGTGGGTGATGCACATGGGCTGGTGGTCCAGTTATAAAGCAGAGAGCAAGGTCTTTGAAGGAAATGTACAGGTGTGTTTGGAGGAGGGTTTGCAAGGAGGCAGGGAGGCCTGAAAGGACTGTCTGGGAGGTCACTCTGATAGTCAAGAGAGAGGGGTCTACTGATATAGGCCACCTTCCAGTAGCTCCTCTCTTCAGCTTCAAGTCCATGAACCCCATGCCCGATCCCCCCCATTTCACTCACTGTCTGTTAGCTATCTGCCTGATGTTCTCCAGAAATACAGCGATAAATCATTGCAGATGTAATGTGCCTCATGTCTCAGTTTCACAGCCTTTTTACTTTCCTTTCTATCTAGAATGTAAACTGAAATTAAATCTTTCCCCTAAAGAGCTCCGAGCTGTATGAGGATGTTATACTAAAAGATGGTAAATCAATCACCACTGAGATGGAACAACCCAAGGAAGCATTTCCATACCCTCCATGCGCTGGGTGTCCCTGCAGCAAATGCGCCAGAGTCTGCATCAACTCTCTCTCTCCTTTTCCATATTTAGATTTTAGGGAAGGACAGAAAGTTCTGGTCTGCTTTCCATTTAACTTTGATGTGGAAACAGTACAACATAATTTGGGTGAGGCCACTAACTTTTTGAAGGTTCAGTCTCCACACATTTAAAGTAGATTTAGGGACTTCCCTGGCAGTCCAGTGGTTAAGGCTTCGTGCTTCCACCACAGGAGGCATGGATTCGATCCCTGGTCAGGGAATTAAGATCCCACATGCCACGTGGTGCAGCCAAAATATAATAAAAAAATTAAAAATTAAAAAAAAATTAAATTAAATTTTTTAAAAATAAAGTAGATTTAATAATCTAGGATTCATAGTGCTGTGCTAACACTTTACTGAGATTAACTTTGTTTCAAATCCACTGTGAGAAATGAAAGGTAGAATGATTCCCCTTCTTGGTTCAGTCCTGAGTGGACCTGGGCAAGCCCTGTCTGTGCCCCACCCATCAGTCTTGCCCTTACAGCTTCAGGGCACACAGTCCAGTCCACCTCCAGCACCTGCACCTCCTTGCCCCAGGCTTTCCTCTGAAGCCTGGGGTCTACCTTGACATCCGTGCGGTGCACAGGAGGTGCCAGAAGCAATGCACCAACTCCTACCAGAGCAGCCTTCAAACAATGACTAATGGCAATAGGTGTGTAAATGCATCAGCTCCCTCGCCCCTCAAGTGGGACCATCCACCCCGGGTTTTCAGAGCTCCACAGAGGATTAAGTTCACAGTGTAAGTTGATTGATAACTGACACTTTGTGGCCTTCTAATTTTCCCTGTCTTGTTTCACCCACCTCCCAGCAGTATTTCCTGGGGTGATCTCCTAAATGTTCTCTTGGTACTTGAATTCTTGTCTCAGGGTCTGCTCCTTGGAGAACACAACCTAAAACATTGCCCGTACGAGGATGAGACAAGGAGCCAAAGTGAGGAAGGTAAATGGTTCCACTTTGGCAGGTGCAGTTTATCTTCTGAAACTTGGAAGTCCGTTCGGTTATTACATTTTCAAGACACTGCTCTGTCTTTCAATACCTGACTTAACCAACCTAAGCAGCTTTACTTGGTCAACAACACACACTGTGTTCCCTTTTTTTTTTTTTCTAAAACTCTCTGAGCACTTATGCATAATGTCCACATCATATCATTCTTCTTTTTTTTTTTTTTTGGTCGTGCCACATAGCATGTGGGAATCTTAGTTCCCTGACCAGGGATGGAACCCGTGCCCACTGCACCCATGCCCCCTGCAGTGGGAGTGTGGAGTCTTAACCACTGGACTGCTGGAGAAGTCCCATATCATTCTTACAAAAGTGTTTATTGAGCATCTGGCATGAGGTGGTGGAGAGAGGACTGAATAGGGAATCAGAGGCTCTGGGTGTTAAATGAGGATTACATTCTCACAGTAAAAGTTCAATAGTAATATCTATATCCAGAAGTGTGTACAATCTCACTCTGAAACAGCCCAAACTAATGTGCTAAAGATGCTTTTTCTGCATCCTTGGTTATCGTAAGAAAGGCAAGACCCTGGGGTCTCCAAGTACCTTTAATGGAGGTACTGTCCAGTTAAAAAATCTAGGGTAGCTTTAGAGGAAGAAATCCTGGGCAGAAGATAGCACAAAGGTTCAATGTGCATGAGAAGGAAGAGGTAAAGTTGATAATGAAACCACATCACTCTCAGGAAAGCTCAGGTCACCTTTGCCATGAATCTTTGTTTCATGGGTGTCAGGAACTCTCTCAACAGCAACACTGGAAATTCTGTTAGGGCAGGAAAAAAAAAGACTTCTACTTTGTATGTCTATCCATCCAGTTAAATTGCTTTTCTTTCCATCCATCCATCCATCCATCCATCCATCCATCCATCCATCCATCATGTCTTCTCTCCCCTCTTCCCCTCTTTCTTCTTTCCATCCATTTTGTCCTTCCCTCCATGCCTCTTTCCATTCTCCCTTCCATCCCTCTTTCCAATAACCCTTCATCCTTACCTTCTCCCTTCCATCTTTCTTCCATCACTCTTTTTCACCTCTTTTTTTCAACCAGGCTTCCTTCTTTCTTTCCTTCCTCCATTCATGAATACTCTTAAAAGTGGCACTGGGACCTGATAATTAAATGTCACACTGCAGTCAGGCTACCTGGTTCAAACCCAGGTCCAGTATTCCCTATACATACACCCTCGGGCAATTTGCTTAAATTTCCCATCTTGAGGTTTCTAGCTTTTTTACGTATAAGCTGGAGCTAATAATAATCCCTACTCCACTGGCTTATTCTGAAGATTAAGAAAATTAATACACATATGATGCAAACAATAAAACTGTCTTGAATTACGTGTTATAAATACTAGTTGTTATTATCAGTATACTTCTGATATTGGGTTAAAGCCTGCAAAAATAAATGTTTAAGACACAGCCCTTGCTTATAAGGGGATTCTTATGTCTGGAGAGAGTTAACACAGCATCCAAAGATGAACAAGTAATTTACTTCTCAATAGGAGGCTTAGCTCACTGTGTTCATTTCCTAAAGTGCATAATTCAGCATTATCACCTCTAACAAATGGTGAAATATCTGAGGGTCTTGTGTTGTCAAAACACTGCTGCACTCTTCCAACCCCCAGCCTTTGCCCCATTTCAGTTCCATTCTATCAAGTATGTTCTTCTGAACCTTGATTTGTACACTGAGTTTCTTGCCAACCTCTTGCAATACAATGTAACATGAAACTCAATATAATATTCTTGTTGGGGGTAACAGTGGTTCAATAGCACGGTTTGGAACTCTTACCACTGTGAGCATGATTTAGGGCCCTTGTTATGGGAAAGGTCCGCTTGTTCTTTCAGCTCTATTGAGGTGAGGCCTTTCAAACAGTGACTGCAGTTCTGACACTCACAGTTAACTCCTTTTCTCCTTTTGGTACCTTATTATGTGTTTTGTTTTTCAAATCCCCAGGACTTCAATACACACAGAATTTCAAACTACCACGTAAAAATTACCAGGCTTAGTTTGAGAACCTAAGCAAGGAATAGCTAAAGTTTAATTTGAGGATCTATTGAAACTCCTACCAGGACATTTGAACAAACCTGCCAAGTCTCCTATGTCCAGAACCAGAGCCTTTACAGATTTGATGACACAGACAAGCTGACATCCAAAATCTTCATGATCAGTCAGAAAACAGATATTTACCACCCTCAGCAGGAATCCCTATTTTGAAATCATTGTGAGTGGAGTGTGAGACAAGGATATCTTAGATCATGCAGTGGTAACAAACAAATCCTGACATCTCAGGAGTTTAGCACAAGAAAATTTCTTTCTGGCTTATGAAAAATCTGAGGCTAGATTATGGGAGCTTGCCTCTATCTTGTAACCCAGGGATCCAGTTTCCCTCATGTAGTATTTCCGACATCTGAACATGTGGTTTACAAGGTTAGCAAGAAGAGGAGAAGGAAAAGGAGGAGACACATCAGCACTTAACTGGCTCAGGTGGGAGGTGACATCAGTTACTTCTACTTAGGATCCATTGACCAAAACTTGCCTTATGGCCCCCTCCTAATGAAAAGGACTGGGAAATCCAAGTGAACATGTGGAGTATTTGTGACATATAAACAACTCATTCATAATTTGTGTAGATGTAGACACTTGAAATCCATAAGAGAAAAGAGATACCAAATGGATAAAGATAATGGATGATGTGAATTTTTTATAAATGGCAATGGAAATACTGGGGCAAGAGTTATAGGGACCAGAGGCTCAATCCAAAACAGCCCCATCGCCAGCACAACATATCTTGAAAGTCTCATGGTTTATCTCTAAAATTAAACTCTTCATGAGTTTAAAAATACAAAACTTCAGCTCTGTTCCACAAAGACTGGGAAGATGACACATGCTTATTCTTTAGAGATCTCTTAGCACACCGTGTGCCTTTCCAAGGATTTGCCTTCCCTGGTTTAAGAAGCATACTCTAAATGTTCAATAAATGGTTATTAAATGGTAGTAGTGAAGGTTCATTTAAGTTGCAAGGGAATGTCATTCTGTATCTGAAGGCCCTTGGATTATTGTTGAGCATTTGCCTGGATGCCTTGAATGACCTATTCTAAAGTGCAAGTTCATTGAAATCACAATGCTTTCTACCCTTTTAAATTAACTTTTATTTGAATCTCCTCAGTGTCCATTCACAAAGGGCAATGAACCCAGGACATGTGAATCTGTTCAAAGCCTATTCAAAGCCCTAAAACTAACAAGGGCCTTTTATCAGAATTTCTTCTTCCCTCTCTAGCCCCCTTCCTGTCCAAGCCAAAATTTTCCCTGAACAACAAAGACAAGTTTCAAACTAGTGAATCCAAGAGATACATTCTTGCCTTCAAAGGACAAATAAAGAGAGAAAACTTCTGGGAAGAGGCTGCCTAGTTTCCAGGTTTTTCTTGTCCCAGTTGCTATCAAGCTACCCACACTCCTCACTTTTTGCTGACCACTAATTACCCTGATGTCTGAATCCATGTGGTTCTCCTGCATTCTGGACCTCTTGTTACCTCAACTCTGACATCTGCCTTATTCTGCAAATCTCCCCTTGCTTTTACAACCCAATCTTATAATAGCTATTTAATAAGAGCTGTGTTACCACATGTGAAATAACTACTTCACTAACCAAATATTCATTGTGACCCTCTTGTTTTCTAGGTACCATGGCGGGTGAGAGGATAACATGAGCAAGATGGGGTCTTTGTTCACTGTGCAGTTGAACCTCTAGAAGCAGATATAGGCAAAGCAATGAACACAAATAAGATGATTCTAGATGGCAATCAACACTATAAAGAAAAGGAAAACAGGGTGAGGTGATAGGGAGTGGCTAAGGCCAGGGGTACCATGCACAGAATGGAGGTAGAAGGACTCCCTGCCCAGGAGAAGAGGGCCAACTTAAATGATCTATTTTTTACCTTGTTCTAGAAAAGACTTAAGGTGACAGAATTCATGATAAATGATTTATCCAATAACTGGTCCACCATTTGGTTTACCAAGACTTAAGAATTTATTTATTTATGTATAATATATAAATTATATATATTATATAACATATAAATTATATGTTATATAATATATATACATATTTTATTGAAGTATAGTTGATTTACAATATTGTATTAGTTTCAGGTGTATAGCAAAGTGATTCAGTTATATATGTGTATATATATATAGAGAGAGATATAGATATATAGATATATAATTTGTTTATATTTTTAAGGCAAAAGGTCCTCATTGCCCTATGGAAATTAGCGATATGTCTTGAAATTCTTCTTCTTGTTCCTGTTTAAAAATTTTAAAGTTCATGCTAATCTGTTCTACTCTCAATCAGACTCTAAATGTGGTTAGAATCAAACACTTTTGCATTAAATTTCAGTGGAATTTCCCAAATCCATTTCAAAAGTTTAATTGAGTATTTGAGGAAAACTAACTATATTTCCGGCCCCCAGGAAGCTCAGAGTTTAGCTGGGAAGACAAGCATAGAAAAGATAAATTACAACCTGGAAATCTAGGGAGAATCCTCCTGGGGCCAACACATACATTCCTGCTGGGCACCCTGGCAAGTGCATGCTGGGGCCGGGGGTGACACACAGTAGGCACAGCCATGGAGTGAGCTAGAATTCTTACCCTGCAGGGTTTGCTCCCTTCCTAGGAGATCATACATGGTTCTCATGGAGCTCCCTCTCAATGTTCCGGAAATGGCAGCTACTCTTAAAGTAGGCAAAACTGTTTCCCTGTTTCCTGTCTGATATGTGAAGAGCTCACAGAACCTCCAGCTATTCATTAAATTCTTTAACATTGACCAACGTCTTCCCTTCCAGGGTTGGGGATGGTTTGGTACAGTGGCTCCCAATCTTGGCTGCACAGCAGAATCACTGGGAGCTTTTAAATATTCTTGTGCCCAAGCAGTTTCCAGACTAATTATAATCCACCAGGGTAACCCTGAGCTGGGACCCAGGCACACAGTGTCCTGGGCAATTCCAGTGTGCAAAACTGAGAGTCTCCAGCTTAATGTATATTAACATCTGAGAGGAGCAGCATTTAGGATAAAATTCATATTAAGGTAGAAGTAGCTGATATGATTTACTTATTTTTTAATAGATCTTTATTGGAGTATAATCACTTCACAGTATTGTGTTAGTTTCTGTTGCACAACAAAGTGAATCAGCCATACGCATACATATATCCCCATATCCCCTCCCTCATGAGCCTCCCTCCCACCCTCCCTATCCTACCCCTCTAGGTCATCGCAAAGCACCCAGCTGATCTCTCTGTGCTATGCGGCTGCTTCCCACTAGCTAACTATTCTACATTCAGTAGTGTATATATGTCGATGCTACTCTCACTTCGCCCCAGCTTCCTCCTCTCACCCCATGTCCTCAAGTCCATTCTCTATGTCTACATCTTTATTCCTGCCCTGCAACTAGGTTCATCAGTACCATTTTTTTTTATATCCCATATATATGCGTTAGCAACCCTCTTGCACTGTTGGTGGGATTGTAAATTGATATGATTTACTTTTACATGAGGCTCTTTTTGATAGGGGAAAGAATAAGGAAGGAGCCTTCATTGGATTGTCACCTGATCCCTTTGAGCCTCTGTAACTTGGATTAGTGATGATGATAAAAACAAAAGACTTTCAGTGCAGGTTACATTATTTTTAAGCTTCAGATAGTCTTAAATGTGGGTATCTTAAGTCCCACTTTAGAGGTGTTGAGCAGTCAAATAATTGACCAATAGCTTATAATGAGTAAATTAAGAAGGCAGGAATCAAAACTATCTCTCTGTTTTCTATGTTTTATCCATCCTCCCCCCCTCCTGCCCCCCACCACCAAAGGGCTTAATTCAAAGGATAATAACAAAGGGCATATACTGTGTCTGCCTCCTAACAGAGGCAGGCTGAATAAACTGGCCTCCTTCAACACTCCAGGGAGAAGGACTTTTACACACGTGCCTTCTTAGAAGGCAATTCCCAAAGTGGATGTAGCGGGGGAGACCTTGGGAGAGGGAAAGAGCAGGCACCTAAGATTTCCCAAGCACAACAGAGCAACAGGGGCTGTGGGCTAATCGGGGGGGCCTGGCTAACTGGGCAGCATATTTAGAAGCAAAACGGAAGGTGCCAGGCTCCGTACTGGGTAGTCATCTGTGGAAGTGAGTGTGGATTATGTCAGTTGCTTACTAAGGGCTCCTAAATGCAAGGTGGAGGCAGGCAGCCCGTGACCTGAATGGAGGCCTTCTGCCTCCTGAAATGACATGCTGTCTGGCCGCGCCAATCTAGCCAAGATCACATTAGACCCAGGCCTCCAGCTCCAGGCTGTCAAAGAGTATTGGATTTGATGCATTTTCTGAGCAATAAAAGTAGACTTTTAATTTAATTAATCACATCCTTGATTGCATTAACCACCCATGTGGCCAGAAAGTACAGCTTTGACCTCGGGCCACCAGACACTATCTATATTAACCTCTCAGGTGTTGAGGACTCAGGGTTTTTGTGAAGGGAATGATTCATTTTCCTGCTGATCAGACACCTGATCAACAAGAAGCTGGACAAAATAACAAAAACAAAACACTTTAGGTACTGGCTTTAGATACTGGAAGCTCTGAAATAAAATTCTAAATCGGGGGATGGGTAGGACAACATGAATATTTCTTTAACAACCTTTGATCTGAGGAATTCAGAACCATTCTCTTTGAACCAATGAAACCTTTTATCCTCAAAGGTTTGAAATTTCTGAGAAAGCAAAACGTTGATTTCAAGGTGATAGACATTAGTTGGGTTTGATCTTGACATTCTGGATATTGGGGCATTGGTAGATGGGACTGAACACTCAGACACCATATGTTGCTGACAGAGTCAGTCTATTTTTAACCAGAACTCAAACACGCATTCACACAAAATCGGGTGGTTTAGGGAGTATTGAACAGTAGCATCCGAAATTATATTGACAGGCTGGGCAGAAGGGGGAAATGTAATGAGCTGACACACCCTAGTGAGGAAAGTCATTTTTCCAATGAGGTTAGAAAACCAATCTGTTCAAAAGCAGAAAGGGGTATATAGCTTTGAACAGCAGTAGGTATGAAAAATACTTATTGATTTTAGTAGATGAGAAAGCCAATATAAATTAAAAATGTGATGCAACTGATAGAAAACATTATCGTGTTAGTCTGTATAGAGGTGCTGTTGGTTCCCTGCCCAGATCTGCTTTATGGGGCCGGTGTTCCAATCCCTCAGCCTCTGAGATTGTTGGCTGCCGGGAGCTCAGAGCTGGCCACATTGGCTAAGCATTACCTTTGGTTTATAGAAGCTATGTTGCTTGGGGGATATCATTTCCTCTGGGGTGGCCTGCAGCCAATAACTGATGGAATTGCAGATACTGAGAGGCTGATGAGATCCCTTGCCTTTGGGAGCGGAAGCGATGCTGTAAGCTGTCGCAATTCACCTTCTAGAGCTCCTTATGTGATCAGGATGAACTCCAGCTGAGCCCACATGTGTGATATTGTGATTTATAAAAAATGCAGTCTTCCCTCAGTATCCAAGGGGCATTGGTTCCAGGAGCCCCTACATATAACAAAATCTGGGCATGCTCAAATCCTTATATAAAATAGTGTAGTATTGTCAGGCCTCTGTATCCACGAGTTGTGCCTCCTCGGATTCAATCAATCTCAGATGGAAATTTGGGTCCACGGTTGGTTGAATCTATGCATGGGAAACCAACTGCATATTTATTGAAAAAAATTAGCATATGAGTGGACCCAAGTATCTCAATCCCCTGTGGTTTAAGGGTCAAATGTGCATCTCTGGTCTTTGTCCAAGTCTCTGGCACAGAGTTTCTAAAACCCTTGGAATTTTATAAGTGATGAGAATGATAAAGGTGTATTTTGTTATGTTAATGAGGTGACTTTTGGAAAGTACCTGAGGTTGGAGGCAGGTGATTAGAGGGTTGAAAGTTCTGGGGAAGGGAAAGGGCTGAAGATGGAATTAATCACCCACAGCCAGGAACTTAATCAATCATGCCTATATAATGAAGCCTCCATAAAAATCCCAAAAGACAGGGCTCAGAGAACTTTAGGGTTGGTGAGCAAGTGGAGGTGCTGAGAGAGTGGTGATCCTGGAGGGAGCATGGAAGCTCTGAGTTCTTTCCTCATCCCTTGCTCTATGCATTTCTTCCATCTGGCTGTTCCTGAGTTATAGCCTTTAATAATAAATTGATAATCTAGTAAGGAAAATATTTCTGAGTTTTGTGGGCAGCTCTAGCAAATTAGTAGAATCCAAGGAGGGAATCATGAGAACCTCTGGTTTATAGCCAGTCAGAAATACAGGTCACAACCTAGGATTACAATTGGCATCCAGAGTTGGAGTGGGTCATTGGAACCTCTAATTTGTAGCTGGTGGGTCAAAAGAAAAGCACAGACAACAATAACCTGGGCTTGTCACTGACATGTGAGATGGGGTGATGCAGGGGGCTCAGTCTTATAGGACTGAGTCCTTAACTTACGGAATCGGACGTTACCTCCATGTAGATAATATCTGCATTCAGTTGCATTCTCAGACACCCTGTTGGTGTTTAAGAATTAGTTGTTGGTGTGGTAAAGAGCCACACCCCTCCCCGCCCCCCCCCACACACACTGGAAGTGATGATCAGAGCACCCAAAATAACACCCTGGCTCAGCTCCTCCCCTTAGTCAAACTGCTTCCTTTCCTCCCCTTCTTCCAAAAGAAACATCTCAAATAATCACTGCCCTATTCTACCAGGTTCCGCTTACCAGGAACCTAGCCTAAAACATTCTGCATTCATGAAGAAGGGATATTTTACCAATCTATCATGTAACCCCTGAAAAACTGTGCTAGATTTGGGGCATCTCACCTAAATTTGACCTCTGCCATCCAAGAGCCTGGCTTCAGCAGCACCTTCCATCACCTGCCTGGACTCCAAGATCATCTCTTCCTCACTAATGAATGTTTCAAAGCTTCAGTGAAGCTTTGGGCTCTAAGCAGTCCTTCTGGACTTTCTGGAGGGGCATCATTTGGGAGGGTCCAACAGGTCACATATGATAAATCTGCTTTGACATTCAAGTTCAGATTTCTGTCCAGTAAACCATCAGTGCCCCCTGGCAGCTACAAGAGTACAGTGAGTCAGCATCTCCTGAACATTCATCCATGTTGATAAAATCAGGAAGACCAAACACTGTTTTTATTTCTCTTTGATCGCACATCATTGAAATAATTTCTTACTCTGATTTGCCAGCTTTTATTGATAGAAATTAGCATAATATTACACCTCATTTGTACACCTCATCTCTCCCTATATATGCTTCATAAGTGGTCCCTAAGATATGTGAGAATCTGACTCTTCTTGAAATCTAGAGACCATGAAAGATGTTGGGTGAAGTGAGAGAACGTACTTCTCCTTTCAAGGGAACTTCCTCAGTGGAAGGTCTTCACCGTGTCTAAACAGCCTCATCAGAGGTGAAAGGTCCTCTCTGCCAGTCAGGGAGGCTTAACAGGAGTGAGGATTTGGGATCTTACAAGTTATCTGAAGTCTCCAATGTTTCTCTGTTCAAGTTCTCATCTTCCGTAGCCAATGCTCTAAAAGACTTGAGACTGCAAATGCAGCAGACATATAACATAATTATATCGTCATATAACAACCACCAGGATCAAAATATTGTTTAATTTCTAGACCTGGAGTTGCAAGAGATAAGAGATTAAAGAAAATCATAGAAAATGATAGTGATTCTTTCAGTGAAATAAAGTCCCTTTGGTTTGCAGCCTATAGTGAAAATTAAGAAATGCGACCTTGTTGATCTCTTTTCTCAAGTCCAATACCATTAGAAACAATACCTTATGCTTCAGTCCTTGAATCTCTTTATACTATTTTGTGGAAGTAGCCAATTCATCTCCCAAAGCTGTGACTTCATCCCTAATTACCAGAGATAAGCCTTAAATTAATTTTTTTCCTTTCTCTGCCAGAGTCCAGCCCTTAATACTAACTGAATCCTCACTGCCAATAGACCCAATGAACCTCTTATTTTCCACATTTCTTGGAGAGTCTCCTGATAACCTGTTTCTGCTGCCTGCCCACTTTTTTTTTCTTTTTTCATTAGCATAGGACCGAAAGGCAGCGTTTATTGTGAGGCGCCATACAAGGAGTCCAGGACAGCCAACGCTCAGAAAGCCCAAACTCCTCCATACAGTTCAGCACGGCCTTTTTATTTATTTTTATTTTTGCTGTGTTGGGTCTCCGTTTCTGTGCGAGGGCTTTCTCTAGTTGTGGCAAGTGGGGGCCACTCTTCATCGCGGTGCGCGGGCTTCTCACTATCGTGGCCTCTCTTGTTGTGAGGAACAGGCTCCAGACGCACAGGCTCAGTAGTTGTGGCTCACGGGCCCAGCTGCTCCGCAGCATGTGGGATCTTCCCAGACCAGGGCTCGAACCCGTGTCCCCTGCATTAGCAGGCAGATTCTCAACTGCTGTGCCACCAGGGAAGCCCTGCCTGCCCACTTTTGTTACCAATTTTCATATCAATGTGTTCTTAGTTACAGGCTATGATACCAACTGGATAAGTTAGGTAGAAAATACAGTTTAAAAGACAATGTTGGATAGCTCATGGAACACTCCAAGATCATCTCTTCCTCACTAATGAATGTTTCAAAGCTTCAGTGAAACTTTGGGCTCTGGGCAGTGAACCTTCTGGGCTCTCTGGAGGGGCATCATTTGGAGACACCCTTAAAGCTCTGCAGCTGAGGGCGATGCCCAAACCATACAGCAGTGGAGGAAATAGCTAACGCTATGCCCTTGACATGGAAGTGTCTTCTGCTGCAGTTAGTCCTACTGCTGCTATTGCTATTCCCAGAAACTTGACTTTCTTGCATCCACCTCCATGGCTCACATGGCTGTCAGTACTGCTTCAGAAAGGCTGCAGTTGCCATGGCTTCCTGACAAAGCACTCTTTGTGGAATTTACTTTTAGCTCTAGAGCCAAAGATCTACAGGAGGGGTGAGATTGACTGGCAGAGCCTCACAATATGTGCAAGTCCTAGTTTTAAGGGGGATGGAGAAAATAAGCATATGGCATGTTTGACTTTTAAGGTGGAAGGGAGCTTCAAAATCCACATGGAAAGAATCATATCATCATGGAGGTGGCAGAGGTTTTCCTCTTGCATTGCCCAGCCTCCAACGCAATATTCCAAGCTCCTGTTTCGCACTTTGTGAAGCAACCCATTCTTTGGATGGAGAGCTCTCAGTGTTAGAAAGTTTAATACGGTGCTAGTGAGGTACTTTACATACTGCTGCTATCAATAAAGGAAGAGCCAGACCTACTGCTATGTGCTTTATGTCATTATCCTATGTGATCAAAATTCATGACTAAGAAGGAGGTGTTGTCCACTTCACTTCATTTTATGGATGAATAATTTGAAATGTGGAGTGATTAAATGGCTTGCCCAAGATTGCATAATGAGAAGATAGCTTGAATGAAAAGGCTCCAGTTGGGCTACCCTGGTGGCACAGTGGTTGAGAGTCCGCCTGCCGATGCAGGGGACACGGATTCGTGCCTCAGTCCGGGAAGATCCCACATGCCGCAGAGCGGCTGGGCCTGTGAGCCAAGACTGCTGAGGCTGCGCGTCCGGAGCCTGTGCTCCGCAATGGGAGAGGCCACAGCAGTGAGAGACCTGCGTGTCGCAAAGAAAAAAAAAAACGAAAGGCTCCAATTCACTCCTCCCTGTCCTCACACTCTCTTCCATGTGACTTTTCAGTTCCTCCCTTCAGGGGCAGACTTGACTTTCCTGACCCTTGACTTTGGGCTTGGCAATGTGACTTAGTTTGGCCATTGGAATGTTGGCACGTGTAATACAAGCCAAGGTCTGATTGACACCATATTGAGTCATGTGGCCCATGTTGCAGAATAATAGAAAAAAGTTCAAATTTTTAAAAAAGAAGAACAATAGAATTTGACCTACAATTAGGTGCTGAAATGAGTGGCATTGTTCTTTTGTTTGTTTTGGTGTTGGTTGTTAATAAAAGAGTTCAAAGAATGAGAAAATAGTGAGGGTGAAAATGAGCAGGTCAAGCTTTATTGAGCAGGCAGAACATGAATGGGCCTTGAAGAATTCAGGAAATTGTGCTGCCATTGGTCAGGGAAACCCAATCACAAAGAGAAGATGCACGTGGCAGAACAGTGACCAACATCTCCCTCATCCCTTTCTTCACACCCAGCAACAGAAAAAAAATACAATCTTTTCTTCTTCTTTATAACTCTTATTTTCAATGCACTTTTTTCCCATCATGTCATTGTAGAGAATAAAATAGAGTTGAGTGCTGTGATAAGAAGCCTTCCAGCCCAGCTGTGTGTGTGTGTTGCTCTAAATATTTAGATAGAGCGCCTGTCAAAGCACTTAGGTAGGAAGAGATAAATTCCATTATAGGGAGAGAGAAATTCCATTGTAACTTGAGCACAAAACAAAGTAGGTGCGAGAATATAAGGTAAAATTTGTGTTTAGCTTCATCGAATTTGTATTTGGTTGTTCTCTGTAAAGCCACACAGGAAGAACTGAAGCCATTTACCATGTATCTAGCATGGCAAAAGTACGAAGAAATCTAGAAAATGGTGTGTTGTGGAATTATTTGGAAATTGATATTCTTACTTCCTGAGGCATAACTGTCTCAGCTTTCCTTATGACATTTTAGAAGTATTATCTCACTCATACAAAATGGGAAACTCTTCAAGCCTATGAAGAATTAGACATTAATTATACTAGACTGTGAGTTTTTGAGGGCATTATTTGTTCAAATACATGTTTCCCATATGCTCAATATATATCTTTTGGTTACATTGAAGGTAGAACTTAGTTCAGAACTGGGATGGGTATTCAGTGTAAACCATTCCTATGGATGCCCTTCCTTCTTGTCTTCTCCAGGAAATATATCATTTGGAGCCTTGTCTGTGTCTTTAAACTATGCCTTGTCTTTAAAACTGTCACATCATTTCATTATTTCATACCCAACTTTATGTTCTACAAAATTGGCTTCCTTCCCAAGAGAGCATTTCATTGTACCAGATTGAATTCATTAAAAAAAACGAGCTCATGATTAACCAACAAGCTAATTACTTGATCATTTACCATGAGGCAGAGAAGCAATTGGTCCAAACAGGCACTATAATCTGGGTCATCTTAGCCGCTGGCTGAAGGATTCAGGACGACCATTCTTTAAAGTGCCTTGACATGTGATGGAGAAATCAGACAAAACTCTTAACATCTCTGAGCCTCAGTTTTCCCTTCTGAAAATGGGTGCTAACTCATAACAATCTGTGATTTTAGGATATACCACAAATATGGTGATACCATGGGTTAAACCCTATCCTTCATAAATATGGTGGCTCTCTTATTATAACATAGCCTCTTGCACTTCTCCCCATCTCAAGGTGCCTAGAATATTTTTGTCCAGTTTGGTCTTTTCTTACAGACAGAGTTTTTTGCAATCTGAATATTTTCCTGTAGACAAGTAAAAGCTTAAAGTGTTATTTTGCCAAGACTCTGTTTTTTCTCCAACCTAGCTTTGAATAATTTTTTTCTTGCTTCATCTTAATCTTGATAATGTAGAGAATGCAGCATTTATAATTAACATTACTCCATGGGATGGGGGGAATGTTGTATCCTTCAGTAGTGTTTTGGAAGAAATCTGTACTAGACAGTAACTCTCACAGTTATTTACTATTCATTTGTCTGCAATAAAAAAAATTATTTAATGTATTCCAATTGTTTTACATTCAGTTGAGCTCAGCTATTTTGGGAAAGCTAAAACTATTTGACAATAGATATGCCCTAGATCTACAGGACTCAGAACACTCATGTGGCTGATAACTTCAGCGGGGGTTAGTGTCCCATTTGGTGGGCAATCCAATTGCACTGGAATGGGAGGAAATAAAATGTCCAAAGCTGGTCTCTTTCATGCTCTGGCTTGGTGTATGGGGGAACTGGGACCAAAGGCAAGATCTTACACTTTGTTGGACAGAGCCGGAATGTTGCCTGTCAGCACCAACCATTCACAAGACCCAAATTTTGGGCCAAGAAAGAAATATACTAAAAGCCTGGCATCAGCTCTCCATTAGTCCCAATAATTGACATTCAAAGACTCCTGACATTATGTCAAGTCAGGCTAATCATCATTTATGGGTTCTCTCCAGAATTCTTTTTGAAACCTCTTTAAAATAGCCCCCTCCTGAAGAAAAGAAGGGAATGACATTACAATAGCGTTAGAAGTACAAGATTATGATATTTCTCCAGTATTGGGGGATTCTGCAAACTGAGGAAAGAGGTAGATAGGATTTAACAGGGAAATTATCAGAGGTTGACTTAGACCAAAAGAAGCTCAGTCTACACCATTTTTCATCTTTAGCTTAGAGATACAATACATGATGTAACCTCTATTATAAAGAATTGCTTCCTGAGGTGGCCAGAGAACATAATATAGCTGTGCCGAGCCAAGTGAATGCCTGCTAGACTCTGGAATTTTGCTAGGGATTACACACAAGGAAACGTAGGAACTGCTAACAGAATTCTATCCGTGCCCGTGTACAAAGTGAAGATAGTCAAAGGGATCCAAACATCAGTAGTACACAATCACGATGGATCCCTCTTCAAGGAAGAGACAACTTTTCCCCCCAGCAGTACGGTGACCTCAATGCCTTAATACAATGAACACCCTCTCATGCAAAGTTAGTTCAAAAAATTGAAAATGTATTTCTAAGCTAACCCCTTTGGCCAAGACAGTAAAAGCAGAAATCCAAAGGAATAAGTGAAGAGTGAAGGAGGTTGGTACTCTGAAGATTTAACCTAACCCCTGCTTACCTTAAGTTTTTATTTTGATGTCAACATGGGAAGGAGGATAAACCCAAAGACCACCCAAGCCAGAATAAAGCCAGAATTCCAAAGGCCCACACAATCCTTTGAAGAGTAAGTTAGAGTTATGAAAAGAAAAACTCTTCCACATAAAGTAAGGGTTAGGATATTTGCTTGTCTTAAGCGTGCCGCTAAATAGAAGAAAAAAATGCCTTGAGAAATACTAAGCATATGCCATTCCTCACTAGGAACTCATAGTCACTATGTTGTCTGAAAAACATCAAACTAAGAATGTATTTTAAAGACATCCAGGAGAGGCCATGCTCCTCTGAGCCAGGCAGAAATAAAATCAATATATTGTAGATGAAGGTACTTCATGCTAGGTATCAGACAATTGTCACGGATGAAACACCAAAGACTCTGATTTGTAGTGAAGCAATGTCAACCACACTTAAGGAAATGGGGCACTGTGCTTGAGAATCAGCTGAAAAATAATAAAATCATCATCATCATCATCAAATATACACACACAACTGAATATCTAAAAATGTAAATATTAGAAGTAGCTGAACATTACAGGATACTTAGAAGTATGTACATATCAGTATGAAAAATATGTTTAATTTATTAAAAATAAAAGAATGGGTAAATATGAGTAAGAAGCAAGAGACTATATAAAATGGTCAAGCAGTTTTGAAAAGAGAACAAAATTACATTCACATAGATGAAAAGAAAACACCATGATTGAAAGCTAAAGTAAGCAGCTGAAGTGAGGGGTTTTAAACTTTTGCGTTTCATGGTGCCCTAAGTATCTCAGTAAGTTTTTCAAGAGGCGTTTAGGCCCAAATAAATGCCCTACAGTTCCATATATGAAGTAGTTAGGTGAGGTTGAAACACTTAATAAGCATTTGTCATAAGAACTTAGTAGCCATTTGAAAATTAATAAGAATAAATTGAATAAAACATAACGATTCTATTTCATTCCTAAATAACCATTTTTATCTAACAAAATTTGTGTATCTGTTGGGCACTGCAGAACTTTTTAAACTGTAGATTCATGTTGGTCATGAGCAGCCTTGTTTCCTGTTTCACATTGATTTGTGTAGTACCTGCTTTTGGTCACAACAGCTGCAAAAGTCATGACCTCACCAAAAGGAAGGTTGATACTGTGAACTACCTCGAGGTAACAGCGCAGTGTCTTCCTACCATGTGGGGTTGAGTTATGCCATGTTCCTATCAGATATTTAAAATATTCTGTGACCTCTGTGAGTTCAGTGTGTCACCTCGAGGCAAGTCAGTGGCAGGGGTTACCTGAGTTTGGGAGCCATAGATTCAGACACTGCTACATAGAGAACTGAAGAAATGATCCAGAATGCAGCACAGGTTATCAGAACAGTCAGGCAACAAACCAACATGGTGGATATGGTAAGAAGGTGTTTTATAAAAGGGAGAAAAGAAGAGAGAGTATAGTGGAAAAGTGATGCTTAGGACATAAAATCTGATCATTTTCAAGAATTAATGAGGGCCCAATAGTCATAAGACTTATGAAGCACAGTGAATCCAAAGTAAAATGAGTAATTAAAAACAAAACAAAACAGAACATATTATCACCTGGACCTCTAACTTTAAAATTTCAGGAGAAAAAAGAAAAAGAAAAAGAGCACCTTTAGAGAAAGAGGAAGTTACAGAAATTAGGCTGGCAGCTGCTTGTTCAACATTAACAGTGGAAGCCAGAGGTAGTGAATAATGGTATTTTCAAGATGCCATTGAGGGGAAAGTAACTCAATTAGAACTCTCTACAGAGTGAAGTTACCTTCTGAGAATGATGGAAAAATAAAGGTGTTTCAAAAGCTGACAAAAATCGAACATATTACTAGAAGACCCTCACTAAACAATCTTGGTCTCTGGGAAGAAGGAAATGTAAATAGAAATAAATTGTTCAAGATAAGGGTAAATATCACCAAATATTATGTTTCAAAACACACTAATAACAAAACCTTCATCTATGAGAATACAATAAAATAAGTCGTTCCGTGTCTTAGTTCTAATAACTGCATATAAATGGGAATGGAGTTTGATTCAGGTTAAAATCCACCGAGGTCTTTATATTTTTGAGAATGTGGATAAAAATATTGATTAATTTTAGACATTCTTAAGCTAACATAGTGATAAAAAGACTGAAATACCTATTAAAACAGTGTAAATAAATGCTATACCTACCAACCTAGTGAAGAGAGAAAAAAATGAATGAAAACACACACACACACACACACCCCCCAACACACACACTCACACTCAAAATTCTATTCATTGACAAATTAACAGATCAACCCCCCAAAATGCTGATGTGCATTTGTAAATAACTTATTAAAATTAATGTCAGGGACTTCCCTGGTGGCACAGTGATTAAGAATCTGCCTGCCAATGCAGGGAACGTGGGTTCAAGCCCTGGTCTGGGAAGATCACACATGCTGCGGAGCAACTAAGCCCGTGCGCCACAACTACAGAGCCTGCATGTTACAACTACTGAATCTCACGTGCCTAGAGCCCCTGCTCCACAACAAGAGAAGCCACCACAATGAAAACCTGCACACTGCAATGAAAAGTAGCCCCCACTCGTGGCAACTAGAGAAAGCCCATGCACAGCAACGAAGACCCAATGGAGCCAAAAATAAATAAATAACTTTTAACACCTTTATTAGAGTATAATTGCTTTACATGGTATGTTAGTTTCTGCTTTATAACAAAGTGAATCAGCTACACATATACATATATCCCCATATCTCCTCCCTCTTACGTCTCCCTCTCACCGTCCCTATCCCACCCCTCTAGGTGGTCACAAAGCAATGAGCTGATCTCCCTGCGCTATGCAGCTGCTTCCCACTAGCTACCTGTTTTATATTTGGTAGTGTATATATGTCCATGCCACTCTCTCCCTTCATCCCAGCTTACCGTTCTCCCCAATCCGCCCTATGTCCTCAAGTCCATTCTCTACATCTGCGTCTTTATTCCTGTCCGACCCCTAGGTTCTTCAGAACCGTTTTTTTTTTCTTTACATTCCATATATATGTGTTAGCATATGGTATTTGTTTTTCTCTTTCTGACTTACTTCACTCTGTAGGGCAGTCTCTAGGTCCATCCACCTCACTACAAATAACTCAATTTCATTTTTTTTATGGCTGAGCAATACTCCATTGTATATATGTGCCACATCTTCTTTATCCATTTGTCTGTCGATGGACACTTAGGTTGCTTCCATGTCTTGGCTATTGTAAATAGAGCTGCAATGAACATTGTGGTACATGACTCTTTTTGAATTATGGTTTTCTCAGGGTATATGACCAGTAGTGGGATTGCTCGGTCGTATGGTAGTTCTATTTTTAGTTTTTTAAGGAACCTCCATGCTGTTCTCCATAGTGGCTCTATCAATTTACATTCCCACCAACAGTACAAGAGGGTTCCCTTTTCTCCACACCCTCTCCAGCATTTATTGTTTGTAGGTTTTTTGATGACCCCCATTCTGACTGGTGTGAGGTGATACCTCATTGCAGTTTTGATTTGCATTTCTCTAATGATTAGTGATGTTGAGCATCCTTTCATGTGTTTGTTGGCCATCTGTATGTCTTCTTTGGAGAAATGTCTATTTAGGTCTTCTGCCCATTTTTGGATTGGGTTGTTTGTTTTTTTGATATTGAGCTGCATGAGCTGCTTGATTATTGTGGTGATTAATCCTTTCTCAGTTGCTTCATTTTCAAATATGTTTTCCCATTCTGAGGGCTGTCTTTTAGTCTTATTTATGGTTTCTATTGCTGTGCAAAAGCTTTTAAGTTTCATTAGGTCTCATTTGTTTATTTTTATTTCCATTTCACTAGGAGGTTGGTCAAAAAGGATCTTGCTGTGATTTATCTCACAGAGTGTTCTGCCTATGTTTTCCTCTAAGAGTTTTATAGTGTCTGGCCTTACATTTAGGTCTTTAATTCATTTTGACTTTATTTTTGTGTATGATGTTATGAAGTGTTCTAATTTCATTCTTTTACATGTAGCTGTACAGTTCTTCCAGTACCACTTATTGTAGATTTATAGTATAGTCTGAAGTCTGGGAGCCTGATTCCTCCAGCTCCGTTTTTCTTATTCAAGATTGCTTTGGCTACTCGGGGTCTTTTGTGTTTCTATACAAATTGTGAAATTTTTTTGTTCTAGTTCTGTGAAAAATGTCACTGGTAGTTTGATAGGGATTGCATTGAATTTGAAGATTGCTTTGGGTAGTATAATCATTTTTACAATGTTGATTCTTCCAATCAAAGAACATGGTATATCTCTCTATCTGTTTGTATCATCTTTAATTTCTTTCATCAGTGTCTTACAGTTTCTTCATACAGGGCTTTTGTCTCCTAGGCATTTTATTCTTTTTGTTGCAATGGTAGATGGGAGAGTTTCCATAATTTCTCTTGCAGATTTTTCACCATTAGTGTATAGGAATGCAAGTGATTTCTGTGCATTAATTTTGTATCCCGGTACTTCACCAAATTCATTGATTAGCTCTAATAGATTTCTGGTAGCATCTTTAGGATACTCTATATATAGTATCATGTCATCTACAAACAGTGACAGCTTTACTTCTTTTCCGATTTGCATTCCTTTTATTTCTTTTTCTTCTCTGATTGCTGTGGCTACAACTTCCAAAACTATGTTGAAAAATAGCAATGAGAGTGGACAACCTTGTCTTGTTCCTGATCTTAGAGAAAATGGTTTCAGTTTTTCACCATTGAGAACAATGTTTGTTGTGGGATTGTCATATATGGCCTTTATTATGTTGAGGTAAGTTCCCTCTATGCCTACTTTCTAGAGAGTTTTTATCATACGTGGGTGTTGAATTTTGTCAAAAGCTTTTTCTGCATCTATTGAGATGATCATATGGTTTTTCCCCTTCAATTTGTTAATATGTTTATCAGATTAATTGATTTGTGTATACTGAAGAATCCTGCATTCCTGGGATCAACCCCACTTGATCATGGTGTATGATCTTTTTAAGGTGCTGTTGGATTCTGTTTGCTAGTATTTTGTGGAGGATTTTTGCATCTGTATTCATCAGTGATATTGGTCTGTAATTTTCTTTTGTTGCAGTATCTTTGTCTGGTTTTAGCATCAGGGTGATGGTGGCCTCGTAGAATGAGTTTGGAAGTGTTCCTCCCTCTGCTATATTTTGGAAGAGTTTGAGAAGAATAGGTGTTAGCTCTTCTCTAAATGTCTGATGAATTCCCATGTGAAGCCATCCGGACCTGGGCTTTTTTCTGTTGGAAGGTTTTTAATCATAGTCTCAATTTCAGTGCTTGTGATTGGTCTGTTTATATTTTGTATTTCTTCCTGGTTCAGTCTCAGAAGGTTGTGCTATTCTAAGAATTTGTCCATTTTACTGGCATATAGTTGCTTGTAGTAATCTCTCATGATCCCTTGTATTTCTGCAGTGTCAGTTGTTACTTTTCCTTTCTCATTTCTTATTCTGTTGATTTGAGTCTTCTCCCTTTCCTTCTTGATGAGTCTGGCTAATGGTTTATCAATTTTGTTTATCTTCTTTAAGAACTAGCTTTTAGTTTTATTGATCTTTGCTATTGTTTCCTTCATTTCTTTTCCATGTATTTCTGATCTGATCTTTATGATTTCTTTCCTTCTGCTAACTTTGGGTTTTTTTGTTCTTCTTTCTCTAATTGCTTTAGGTGTAAGCTTAGGTTGTTTATTTGAGATGTTTGTTGTTTCTTGAGGTAGGATTGTATTGCTATGAACTTCCGTCTTAGAACTTCCTTTGTTTCATCCCATAGTTTTTGGGTTGTCGTGATTTCATTGTCATTTTTTTCTAGGTATGTTTTGATTTCCTCTTGGATTTCTTCAGTGATCTCTTCGTTATTTAGTAGTGTGTTATTTAGCCTCCATGTGTTTGTGTTTTTTACAGAGGTTTTCCTATAATTGATATCTAGTCTCATAGCATTGTCGCCAGAAAAGATACTTGATACAATTTCAATTTTCTTAAATTTTCCAAGGCTTGATTTGTGACTGAAGGTATGATCTATCCTGGAAAATGTTCCAAGAGCACTTGAGAAGAAAGTGTATACTGCTGTTTTTGGATGGGATGTGCTATAAATTTCAATTAAGTTCATTTTTTTTTTTTTTGCAGGTATGCGGGCCTCTCACTGTTGTGGCCTCTCCCGTTGTGGAGCACAGGCTCCGGACATGCAGGCTTAATGGCCATGGCTCACGGGCCCAGCCACTCCACAACATGTGGGATCTTCCCGGACCAGGGCACGAACCCGTGTCCCTGAATTGGCAGGCGGACTCTCAACCACTGCACCACCAGGGAAGCCCCATCTTGTTTAATGTATCATTTAAATCTTTGTTTCCATATTTATTTTCATTTGGGATGATCTGTCCATTGGTGAAAGTGGGGTTTTAAAGTTCCCTACTATGATGGTGTTATTGTTGATTTCCCCTTATATGGCTGTTAGCATTTGCCTTATGTATTGAAGTGTTCCTGTGTTGAGTGAATAATATTTACAATTGTTTTATCTTCTTCTTGGATTGATTCCTTGATCATTATGTAGTGTCCTTCTTTGTCTCTTGTAATGGTCTTTATTTTATTTAATTTTATTTTTTATTTTTATTTTTTGCTTTACGTGGGCCTCTCACTGTTGTGGCCTCTCCCGTTGCAGAGCACAGGCTCCAGATGCACAGGCTCAGTTGCTCTGCGGCATGTGGGATCTTCCTGGACCAGGGCACGAACCTGTGTCCCCTGCATCAGCAGGCGGACTCTCAACCACTGCGCCACCAGGGAAGCCCTAGTCTTTATTTTAAGTCTATTTTGTCTGAATTGAGAACTGCTACTCCAGCTTTCTTTTGATTTCCATTTGCATGGAATATCTTTTTCCATCCCCTCACTTTCAATCTGTATGTATCCCTAGGTCTGAAGTGGGTCTCTTGTAGACAGCATATATATGAGTCTTGTTTTTGTATCCATTCAGTGAGTCTATTTCTTTTGGTTGGAGCATCTAATCTATTTACATTTAAGGTAGTTATCGGTATGTATTTTCCTATTACCATTTTCTTCATTGTTTTGGGTTTGTTATTGTAGGTCTTTTCCTTCTCTTGTATTTCCTGCTTAGAGAAGTTCCTTCAGCATTTGTTGTAAAGCTGGTTTGATGGTGTTGAATTCTCTTAGCTTTTGCTTGTCTGTAAAGGTTTTAATTTCTCCATCGAATCTGAATGAGATCCTTGCTGGGTAGAGTAATCTTGGTTGTAGGTTCTTCACTTTCACCACTTTAAATATTTCCTGCCACTCCCTTCTGGCTTGCAGTGTTTCTGCTGAAAGATCAGCTGTTAACCTTATGGGGATTCCCTTGTATGTTATTTGTTGTTTTTCCCTTGCTGCTTTTAATATTTTTTCTTTGTATTTAATTTTTGATAGTTTGATTAATATGTGTCTTGGCATGTTTCTCCTTGGATTTACCCTGTATGGGACTCTCTGTGCTTCCTGGACTTGATTATTTCCTTTCCCATATTAGGGAATTTTTCAACTAAAATCTCTTCAAATATTTTCTCAGTTCCTTTCTTTCTCTCTTCTTCTTCTGGGACTGTTGTAATTATAATGTTGGTGTGTTTATTGTTGTCCCAGAGGTCTCTAAGACTGTCCTCAATTCTTTTCATTCTTTTTTCTCTATTCTGCTCTGCAGTAGTTATTTCCACTATTTTATCTTCCAGGTCACTTATCCATTCTTCTGCCTCAGGTATTCTGTTATTGATTCCTTCTAGAGAATTTTTACTTCCATTTATTGTGTTGTTCATCATTGTTTGTTTTCCCTTTAGTTCTTCTATGTCCTTGTTAAATGTTTCTTGTATTTCTTCCATTCTATGTCTGAGATTTTGGATCATCTTTACTATCATTACTCTCAATTCTTTTTCAGGTACACTGCTTATTCCCTCTTCATTTTGTTGGTCTGGTGGGATTTTACCTTGCTACTTCGTCTGCTGTGTGCTTCTCTGTCTTCTTATTTTGCTTAACTTACTATGTTTGGGGTCTTCTTTTCGCAGGCTGCAGGTTTGTACTTCCCATTGTTTTTGGTGTCTGCCCCCAGTGGCTAAGGTTGGTTCAGTGGGTTGTGTAGGTTTCCTGGTGGAGGTCACTGGTGTCTGTGGTCTGCTGGATGAGGCTGGATTTTGTCTTTCTGGTTGGCAAGACCGTGTCTGGTGGTGTGTTTTGGGGTGTCTTTGACCTTATTATGATTTTAGTCAGCCTCTCTGCTAATGGGTGGGGTTGTGTTCCTGTCTTGCTGGTTGTTTGGTCTAGGGTGTCCAGCACCATAGCTTGCTGGTAGTTGAGTGGAGCTGGGTCTTAGCATTGAGGTGGAGATCTCTGGGAGAGCTTTTGCCATTTGATATTATGTGGAGCCGGAAGGTCTCTGGTGGATGAATGTCCTGAACTTGGCTCTCCCACCTCAGAGGTTTAGGCCTGACCCCCGGCCAAAGCACCAAGAGCCTGTCAGCCACATGGCTCAGAAGAAAAGGGAGAAAAAAAGAAAGAAAGAGAGAAAGAAAGAAAGAAACAAAGAAAGAAAAAATAAAATATAGTTATTAAAATAAAAAGTTAAAAAACTAAAAATAAGAAAATTAAAATGTAAGAAAAAAAGAAAAAAAAAGAAAGAAAGAAGAGAATAAAAAAAACCAAAAGAAAAAATCCACCAATGATAAGAAACGCTAAAAACTATACTAAAAAATCAAACAAACAAACAAAAAACAGAAATGGACAGACAAAACCCTAGGACAAATGGTAAAAGCAAAGTTATACAGACAAAATCACACAAAGGAGCATACACATACACACTCACAAAAAGATAAAAAGGAAAAAAATATATATATATATTAAAAACAAAGGAGGAGAGCAACCGAATCAATAAACAAACCTACCAATGATAATAAACTCTAAATACTAAACTAAGATAAACCTGAAACCAGAAGCAGATTAGATGCAGAAAGCAAACCCCAAGTCTACAGTTGCTCCCCAAGTCCACCGCCTCAATTTTGGGATAATTCATTGTCTATTCAGGTATTCCAGAGATGCAGGGTACATCAAGTTGATTGTGGAGATTTATTCCGCTGCTCCTGAGGCTACTGGGAGAAATTTCCCTTTCTCTTCTCTGTTCGCACAGGTCCTGGGGTTCAGCTTTGGATTTGGCCCTGTCTGTGCATGTAGGTCACCTAAGGGCATCTTTTCTTTGCTCAGACAGGACATGGTTAAAGTAGCAGCTGATTCTGGGGCTCTGGCTCACTCAGACCAAGGGGAGGGATGGGTACTGAATGCAGGGCGAGTCTGCGGTGGCAGAGGCCAGCATGGCATTACAACAGCATGAGGCGCACCATGTGTTCTCCCAGGGAAATTGTCCCAGGATCACGGGACCCTGGTCATGGTGGGCTGAACAGATTCCTGGGAGGGGAGGTATGGATAGTGATCTGTGCTTGCACATGGGCTTCTTGGTGGCTGCAGCAGCAGCCTTAGCATCTCATGCCCATCTCTCGTGTCCATACTGATAGCCATGGCTCGCGCCCATCTCTGGGGCTCATTTAGGCAGTTCTCTGAATCCCCTCTCCTTGTGCATTCTGAAACAATGGTCTCCTGCCTCTTAGGCAGTTCCAGACTTTTTCCCAGACTCCCTCCAGGCTAGCTGTGGTGCACTAGCCCGCTTCAGGCTGTGTTCACACAGCCATCTCCAGTCCTCTCCCTGGGATCTGACCTTCGAAGCCCGAACCTCTGCTTCTAGCCCCCACCCACCCCTGCTGGCAGGTGAGCAGACAAGCCTCTCAGGCTGGTCAGTGCTACTTGGCACCAATCCTCTGTGCAGGAATCTCTCCGCTTTGCCCTCCACAGCCCTGTTGCTGTGCTCTCCTCCATGGCTCTGAAGCGTCCCCCCTTCCACCCCCTGTCTCTGCCAGTGAAGGGGCTTCCTAGTGTGTGGAAAGTTTTCCTCCTTCACAGCTCCCTCCCAGAGGTGCAGGTCCCATCCTTATTCTTTTGTCTCTGTTTTTTTCCTTTTTCTTTTGCCCTACCCAGGGACATGGGGAGTTTCTTGCCTTTTGTGAAGTCTGAGGTTTTCTGCCAGTGTTCAGTAGGTGTTCTGCAGGTAGATGCAATTCTGATGTATTTGTGGGCAGGAAGGTGATCTCCACATCTTACTCCTCCACCATCTTGAAGGTCTCCCCAATAAATACATTTATAAAAAAAAAATTAATGTCAGGTTAGCAAATTATCTGGCTATAAAATCATTATACAATGCTAAACAAAAGATAATTGCATTTGTATTAACTGGAAACAAACTATTAGAGATTATAATTTTTAAAAGATACAATTTTAAATTGCTAGAAGAAAAATACAAAGTATCTAGTAATAAATCTAACAAATTAGGTACAAGTCCTTTATGAGGAAACCTACACGTCTTTATTAAGAAGTATTTAAGAAGAATTAATAAACCAGATTTATACCATTTTCCTGTATATAAAACTTCAAAATCATAAAAATACAATTGTGACCCCCCCCCATGATCTATACCAGAGGCCAGCAAACCTCATAAAGGATCAGATAGTAAATATTTCAGGCTTCACAGGACATAGAATTGTCATTACACCTACTCCACTCTTCCTTGTAGCCTGAAAGTAGCCATTGGCAATAGGTAAAGGAATTGACATGGCTGTGTTCTAATAAAACTTTATTTACAAACAGAGGCAAAGAGAAGACAGCAGACCAGGTTTAGCCTGTGGTTTGTTGTTTGTCAACTCCTGATCTCTTTAGTGCAATTCCAATATCAAAATCCAGAGTAGTGTGTTTGTGTGTGTGTGTGTGTGTGTGTGTCTGTGTGTCTGTGTAATTTAACAAATGAATTCTAAAGTGGCTGTGACCAAGTACTGGCCTAAGAATAACCAAAATATTCCCAGGAAAGGACAAAGTCACTTATTCTACCAGAAATGAAGACTTTATGAAACTAGAGCTATTAAGACAGTGGGCCGTTGAGATAAAATAGTCAAATAGATGAACGGGACAAGATACAAAGCACAGAACTTGCTATTGTATATGACAGTGGTGTCCCTGCAGATTGCAGGAATGGATGGCTATTCAATCTATGGTGCTGACACAACAATCTCTCAATATGGAAAGTGAGTGCAATTGGACTTCTACCTTAATTCAGAGGCAAAATTTGATTCTGGGTGAATTACAGACTGGGTGAATTACAGAAATTAAAGGTACATTTAAAACCTTTTAGAATAAAATATGAAGATATCTTTCTTATCCTGGAATAAGGGGAACTTTCTTAAGTAAGACAAAAAATAAACCTTCAAAACTGAAAAAAAAATCCTGTAATTGTGCTGAAGTTAGACCAGCTGTTCATCAAAAATATCTTGATAAGAGTACAAAGAAAAATAAAAAGCTGATGGGAAAATTTTTACACATACCAAAAAAAACCCCATGGATTATTATCTAGAAGATATTAATAACTTCTAGTTATTAAAAATATAAACTAGCATAATCAAAAAAATGCTCAAGAGACATGAATGGACATTTCATAAAAGAAGAATTATAAATTAGGGGTAAACATTGGGAAAGATGATAATTTTCAATAATTATCTGGGAAATATAAAATAAATATACAGTACAATATTGTACAGCCCACAATTTGGGAAAAAGTAAAGAAACATAGTGTACCAAGATTTGGCTGGGAGATGCCACTGTAGAGAGTATAAACTGTTAGATACAATTTAGGAAACACTTTGAAATTATCCACTGAAGTTGAAGGTATTAATACCCTATGATCCAGAGATCCCACTAGTGGGCAGAGAAACTATTGCTTGATTACACCAGGCAGACATTAAAGAAAATATTTATTGAAACATTGTTTACCAAAACAAAACACTTCAAACTACTCTAATGTAGTATCCATTTTACAGAATGGATAAATATGCTTAGGTATATTCATGTAATGTAATTCTATATAGCAGTGAGAATGAAATAATTACAGATAGACACACTGACATGAATGGATATTAAAAGCATAATATTGAATAAAGGAAGCAAGTCCCAGATGTACCAGAAGAGGTGCATTAGAGTCTATGTATTTAATGGTCAAATATGTAAAACAAAGCAATGCCTACTGAAAGCTACATCAGTATGTGTTAAAACTATCTTCAAATAGGAAGCATAGAGCAAAACTTGAGAAATTTGTTAACTCTGGGTGGGAGGAAGGGAAATGAACAAGGGGATGATGAAGTGTTTAAAAGGATTTGATGATTTTCTGTTTCTTAATGTGGACGATAGGCATACACATGTTCATTTTATTATTCATACACGTTATAAATGCTTATTGTATGTATTCATAACATGAATTATGATGTAACGTGCATCACAAAGAAGTAGAAACTTAAACAAAATAATATCAGTGAAAAATGAAGTAGCAAAAAGCAAAGAAGCATTATTTGCAGGGTGCTAGGGCCAGCATACTTCTAAAATTTTCGAGCCATTTCCAATTTAAAAGGGCACCAGACTAGGAACATTTGACCCTTTTTCCCGCAATGTTACTTTAAAATGTTTGTAAAGGCTGAGCAAAAGATAGAAACTTTCATCTTCACTGGAATCTTACATGGCAAACAACCTATTGCTAGAATCTGAAAGAATGGACTCTAATTTTAGATTGATGCAGCAATACTGAGGAAAAAACAAGAGTTCAGTGCTTTGCATCATGGTAGAGTGGCCACTCTTCCAAGTGAAGATAGGATGCTTCATACTCTAGCATCATCACTACACATTAGATCCCATGAGGAGCTTTAAACAATAAATACTAATGTCTGATGCCAAATTTACACTAGACACAAAAGGATCAGAATCTGTGAGGGTGAGTCCAAACACGTTTAAGTTACCCAGGTGATTCTAATATGCATCCAAAGTTAATAATCACTAGTCTAAGAGTTCTAGTTTTTGTCTCTTTAAAGTGGAAGAAGAAACTCACAGCAGTTGCAAAGCAAATGAGTGAGGAAGACATATATGTGTGTATGTGTATATATATTTGTGTATATGTATGTATATATATACACACCTATACATCTGATTTTATTTTCCAGTCTTTTACAGTTTTCTCACTGTAACATTGTACATTCTCAATGTAACATTCTTTAAAACAATTTCCCTTTGAGTTTTTCTGACTCAAAACTTTGCTCTTATAGAAACAATAATTTTCTCTTTTGTCATTCATATTTCACTGTTTTACATAACAATTGTATACATAAAGTAACAAGTATGGTAACAATTATATAGTAACTAGTATGGTTAGCAGTACTAGATTTGGGAACTAATACAATTGATTCTTGAGAAGCATTAAAGAAAAGCATAACCATGAATGCTTGGCATCTTGTGGGCATCAGGTTTTTGCAGAAGAAATAAAATATTTTCATTAAGTATAATCTGGAGATCATTTAAGAGAGAGAAAACAAGACAAAATATTTGTTCATGTGATATTGTCTAAAGCACTGTTAAGCAGGGGTGGAGAAAGAATTCTGGAACAACCACATACGTTCAAGTATGGCCGGGGCAAGAAGGAGGAGAGAATTCCCCACCTCGGGGCTACAGAACTCCATCAAACACTACCTGATTATTTCTGAGGAATTCTGCTGGAATCTGAGCACAGCAACCTGTCCTGGAGCTGTGGATCTGAGAACAGGAAGTGACCATCCCCAAGAAGAGAAGAAGGATTTAGGGAAATTCACACACCTTATCTCTATGTTTCCTCCTTTGAAAATGAATAAAGAGGAATAAAAACTACTCATAAGGTACGAAATGTGTACCTTATGTGTACACATAAGAAAAGGGAACATCTTCTTGAACACTTAGAGAAAGTGAAAAAATTTAAATACTCGGAAGGAACTTTTACTGACCATACGGATTAAGAGATGTCACCAAAGTTTTTCCAATTTTTCTGTGTTTCCCTTTTTTTTTCTGGTTGGAGTCTGTTTTGATTTGCATTCTCTAAAAATCAGGCCTGGAGAGAATCCAAATGCACAATATTTATTAGAGTGGTGATCTCAGGAAACACTGGTACAGGAGTAGAGTAGTGAAACAGAGGGGAAGGCAGCTAAAAAAGAGTCAGCTACTGAAGATATTACCACTACAGGAATCTTCATATCATCTTGCTGAGGAGCCCTGGGAAATAGTATAGTGTAAACCAAGGGGGTTTTCCCCAAGAGTGAGGGAGCTGGGGTATTTATCCACCAAATTCTCATCCATCATTTGTCAAGGACTACTTCTGTGGTCATACAAGGCTCATATAACTCTTAAGGTCATGAAAAACTTACTCAGAATTTGGGTCAGGTGTATTCCTGCAATCATTCTGGCAGAGGCATGGGTGTTCACTACCTTTGATGTCCGTGAGTGAGGGTCAAGATGATACGGAGAACCCTCATCTTTATCATAGACAGCATCTTCTGTTATGTATTGCATTTTCTTACTTAAAAAATAGGACTCTCTGAAGACATCCTCCAAACCTTCTGCCTGGTGGTGCTTTTATGATTAAGACTTACTAATTTCAAGCAATGGAATCTACCACCTGTACTCTATCCTCTAGAGTCATGCATTATTGGTGCCTATCTTTTAGTGATGTGTGAATGCTGGTTCAGGGAGGAGTTATGGATAATGTTATACTAGCCTAACTGTTGGATACGCCCAGGTGTGTTGTATAGTTGAAAAGGAGCTATTTGCAAACAAGTATATCACTAGATGTTAGTTGGCCCAACGGTATATATTTAGCATGAAATTCCCCAAAATAAGCATTAAAGTTTTTCACATTTGTTTTTTCTGGTTATATTTCTACCTGTTGCTTATGAGATACAGAATATGTTGGTGATGGAAAGGGTCATGTGACTGAATTAAGATGTTGAATATGCCTTTGACCTGTTCATGAAGATTCATATTTCCTATTTTCAGGACACCAGTAGACATCACAGTTTTAAGCCATTTTCCAAGTGATTCAAGCCAGACTAGATTTAAAAAGAATAAAGAAAATAAACTTGAGGTGCTGTCTAAGAATATAAAAGCAGATGAAAAGAGATTAAAATGAAAAGATAAAATGTGATAGAACTGAGGACAGAGAATCAGCCTAACAATTGAAAGTGTAACTGAAGATAAAACTATTATTAATAACACAGAAGTAAAATTTTTAAAAATAAAACTTTCATAAGACCTTCTCATAAGCCTTTCCTGACCCCCAAACCAACTTGCTTTAAAATACTGAAATAGGTTACGATAGTTTAGGTAAATGTCAACAAACATAGAAAAATTAACAAATGTTATGAAAAATATTTTAACTGACATCCAAAGAGAAATATCAGGTTCCTACAAAAAAAACCCCACATATATCAGGCTGGATGGAGATTCTTTTATGCAACATTAAATGATGGAAAGTGATGCAATCACATCTACACAGTTTTGTGGGAAAACTTTTTTTTTATCTAATTCATATTTGATAGCTACTATTTATTTAATGTATATAAGGCACAAAAAATAAATTAATATTTGTTGAAGTGTTCAGATACTATAATGCCTGAGTGCCCTCATTAAAAACAGGACATGACCACGGGCTCCAAAGAGCTGGGAGAGAAATAAGAATCAATAATTCAAGAAGAAGGAAGTCATGATACACAAATATGGGTGATGATCACTGAGACAAGTTAAAATGAAATTGCTTATAAACTTGTGATAAATTTGGACACACAATTGAATGCCAATTTCAAATTTGTCTTCTTGAAGATAATACTTGAGTATTTAAATAATTTTTAATTATAACTATCTGGGTCTGAAAATAAATATCATGAAAAATACATGAATTTGGGGGAATAGCAAGCAGAACAATGTAAAAGTGTGAAATTGCTTTTCTTGCATAAAAGGAAATCAGACTATTATTTTATGCTTAACTTTGATGTATAAAGGATTTTAAGTTGAAGAATATTTTTGAAAATCTTAAATGTAACCATGAGGGCTATCATATAGAAGATGTATTATTTTAAAGAAGAGGAAATGATAAAATCAGAGGAAATTAAGCAATATAGCAAAGAAGAGAAAGCAAATGAAACCACAATGAAGCATAAAAATAATAAGCAGAAAGGAAACATCCAAGCATAGTAAGTATATCAATTCTGACAATAAACACAAATGAGTCTGGCTTCTTTACTAAAATATAGACATTCACAGATAGGTCATAAAGCAAAAGCCCAACTATTTGTAGCCTACAACTGATAAATAAAAGAAAATGATGCAGAAAGTTTAAAAAAAGGCGATGTGTAAAGTTACCCTGGGAAATACAACTTAAGTAAAGGTAGAAAAGGCAATATTAATATTAGACAAAGTAAAATTGAAGGCAGAAAGCATAAAAACAGTACAAGGAGAATTGTTTATAAAAGTTATAATCCTCATGAGGCTAAATGTGCTGGAAAACAGAACAACAAAATAGACACAGTCCCAACTGAGGAAACAAGAGATATACATATAAATACAATAGATTTGGGAGGATTTATTACACTTCTCTAATTTCTGACAGATCTAGGAGACATTAAAATAAATAAAAAACTAGATGACTTAAGTACAAAATAAATGAGGTTACATTTTCCTCAAGTATCCATGGATTATTTATAAGAAGATATTTATGTACTAGATCCCAAAGAAAATAATATAGACCATTTACAGGCTTCTTGTATGAGTCCCAACACCAGCCTGGGTATTAGGACTTGTTCCTTAACTGGGAATGACCCAAGACTTATTGGCTCCTGAACAACATGTGACTTGTCCTTGTGTGTGACCCCACAATAAATATTTCTGGGATCACTCAGGAGTATTTTTCTATGTTCTCATATATACACCTCTTATTTGTTGGGTGGGAATGGAGACCTCCCATCCCATGTCTGCTGTCTTAGATGAACAAAAAATATGAAAGAAGGTAAACTTATCATTATGTCCATCTGATATGATTTTCTATAGGAAATCTAAGAGAAACAACCAAAAAGCTACTTTATCAAGCAATAAAGTAGTTAGCTATAAGGATACAAAATAAATGTAGGGAATATAATTCCTTCATATATGCAAAACAATCAGTTGGAATATATAATAAAAGACAAGACTCCACTTACAGTAGCATCTGGAATAAACTTAATAAGAAATATTCAAACTATATAGGAGGAAAACAATAAATAAGACTGAAAAAAAAGACTAGATGAGCAAATGAAAAATCTGAGCGGTTTTTTGGATGAAAAGATTCTATATCATTAAGAGGTCAATTCTCCCTATTAATTTATGAGTTTAACATGACTATGATAAAAATGCCAACAGATTTTTTTCTGGCATCAGTTAAACTGATTCTAAGTTCTCCCAGAGAATAAATTATCAAGAATAGTCAGGAAATCTCTAAGTCTGAAAATCGTGAAAGAGACCAAGCCCTACTCAAGATAAAGATATGCTATAAAGCCTCACTAATTAAAGCAGTATTGACACATGAATAGTCAGACAAATGGAACATAATAGAATTCAAGAATGATTTCATATGCATGTAGTATTTATATTGGTTGGTGGTATAGTTGAGGTGGTATCTCAAATTAGTGGATTAGTTAAGGATGAATTTTTTTTTAAACAAACGATATTAGTATTGTCAGGTAGCTGTTGGGGAAAAAAAAGATGGCACTGGATCCATGTTTTATGTAGTACACTGAAATAAACTTCAAACAGAGTATATTTTTAAAAGAATTCAAATTAAATACGAGCAAATTTCTTTATAAATGTAAGTAGAGAAGGCCTTGCTAAAATGACTCAAAACCAAAAGACATAAAAAGTTGATGTTAGCAAATTTTTAAAAGTTTTAAAGTCTTACATAAAAAAATAGGAAATGTCAAAAGAAGCATAACCTATTTTTAAAAATTAGTAACTCATGGAGAAGACAAAGGACTTGTACCTGACTATGTAGAGAGATTATTAGACATGATTTAAAAAGATGCAAGTCAACAGAAAAGTAGGCAAAGATAAGAACAGAGAAATAACAGTACACAGAATTTAAAAAAAATGATCCTTAAACCATTTGTACACTCTTTCTCATGAAAAGTAAAATGCAAATTAAAACCATGATGAGATGCCACAAATAGCAAGTGTTGGTGAGGAGATGGAGAAAAGAGGACACTTTTGCACTGTTGGTGGGAATGTAAAATGATGCAGCCACTATGGAAAACAGTATGGAGTTTCCTCAAAATATTAAAAAGTAGAACTACTATATGATCCAGCAATTCCTCTTCTTGGTATTTATCCAAAGAAAACAAAAACACTAATTCAGAAATATATACACACCCCATGTTTATTGCAGCATTATTTACAATAGCCAAGACATGGAAACAACCTATTTGTCTATTAACAGATGAATGAAAAAAGAAAATGTGATAAATATAGTGGAAAATTATTCAGCCATAGGGAGGAAGGAAATCATGCCATTTGCAACAACGTGGATGAACCCTGAGGTCATGATGCTAAATGAAATAAGTCAGATAGAGAAAGACAAATGCTGCATGATCTCACCATACTGAAATCTAAAGAACAAACAAACGAACTCATAGAAACAGAGTAAATTAGTGGTTGTCAGGGGCTAGTGGTGGAGGAAATGGGTGATGGTGGCCAAAGGGTATAAATTCCTTGTATAAGATGAATAAGTTCTGAGGATTTAATGTTTAGCATGCTGACTATAAGTTCACAATAATTGTACTGTATACTTGAAAGATAAGAGAGTAGATCTTAAATGTTCACACCACACACATAAAAAAGGTAACAATGTGAGGTAATAGATATATTAACTAATTTTACTGTGGTAATCATTTGGCAATATGCATGTGTATCAAACCATCATGTTATAAACCTTAAGCTTAGCAATGTTGTACATCAAATAGATCTCAATAAAGCTGGATTTTTTTTTAAAAATGAAAAAAACATCTGAAGAAAATGAACACACATTTCTCAGAATAGAAATACAGATGACTTTTAAACATGAATACATGCTCAAATTCACTCATAATTAAAGAAATGCATATTAAAATAGAAATAGGATACTGGTTTCCAATTTTCAGATTACACATTTTTACATTTGATATCTCACTAAGGCATGGGCATAGCACAATCCAAGTCTCATGCATGGTTGGTGAGACACGGCATAGAAATACTAGTGTATATGAAGAGCAGGTTGACAAAAAGTATCAAAATTTTAAAGGCTCATATCCTTACAGCCAGAAATTTACTTAAATTTTTTATTTCATAGATAAACATACATGTGTGCAAGCACATATGCACATAGATATTCACTGTATAATTTGGTATACTTTGGAATAGCCAAAACAAACAATACAGAAGCTGGAGGCATTCTATTGTCATTTATTCTACAATAAATGACAGTCAACATTAACAATTTTTGATGCAAACATAGGAAAAATATTATGTAAATATTAAAAATGATGAGGACGATCTTTCTATGTACTGTTATGGGATATTTAAAAAGTGCTAAAAAGCAAAGTTCAGATGGCATATATAAAACTATATTTAAGGAGATTTATAAGATATCTATATTAGAATACTTCTGGAAGATTATAGAAAAAATATTAAAAATATCTATTAGCACTAATTGCTTCTAGGAATGAAGCTAAGTTCTAAGATGAGGTCTTACTTTTCAATGTATATTTTTTTATGCTTTTTGAAAATTTGACCATATGCTTGTATCACTTTTAATAAATTAAACTACCTAAAATTATATAATTAAAAATAAAAGGAGATCCAGGCAAACAAGTATCATCCCTTGGAATTAATTCCATCCCCACAAAGAGTTCAATTGGATCCTGGAGGACTCAAATGTTTTTTCAGGTAGAAGAAGTTTTTAATGGTTTGTTTTCATTTTGATTTATTTTATAAGCAGAGCCAGTTTTCAAAAGAGCTTCTTCCAGGCAGCTAAATGCACATAACTTTTCAAGCCTTATGTGCATACGAATCACTTGGGGTTCTTGTTAAAATGCATGTTCTGGTTCAGAATGCTTGGTTTTGGCCTGAGAATCTGCATTTCTAACTGGCACCCAGGAAACTTTTCCATGCAGTACATCTTGAATAACAAAACATCATCTTCAGGAAAGCATAAATGAATCCTTTTTTTTTTTTTTGTAGCATGCACTATTTTGTTCTTTCTTCACTCGTTAAGACTTGGTCATAATCTCAAGCGAGAAACTCTTTCTTTCAGCAAACAGGAATCACTGGATTAGAAGTTTTCTGCCTTGACTTTGGCTTCTACTCTGTCATCTGGCAAAATGGTTTCCAGATAAATTCTTTATCTTCTTGCCCTGATCAGAGGGATTGTGCAATTACCATTCTCTCTAAGCCCTGATAATGACATGCAAAAAGCCATCAGTCAGTTAAATTGCCAAAGACATGATTGAAGAATTGAGGGCTCTCTGCGGAGGAGGAGAACCAGAAACAATAAGAAGAGTTTGATTGGAACACAGCCAGGACAGATTTGGGGAAGGAGAGGCCCACCTCCTGCTTCTTGATTGGGTCTGAAAGATGGGAGTTTTTGGGGAGGAGATATAACAACATGACCTCTAATTGCCCTGATTGATTGAGGCACAGTGATTGAGAGAAGCATAATCTGTACACTGCAAACTGTCTGCTCCCAACATTGGGAGGCCTACACAATCCCAGTTGCTGGCTAATTATAGTAGATCAATGTAGGCTGAAGTCCAAGACTTTCCTAATAGCTGTTTTGGAGATCTCTGAGAATAAGAGATGGGGAAATTACATCCAATTCTGTCAGGAGCCAGAAAACAGCCCCAGGTAGATTCTTCCCATCTGTGCATATAGGATGAGTGAACACAGACTAAGGATATTGAAGCAGAAAGTGCCTGTTTTTCATCCTCTTATCAGTGACCCCATGTATGGACCATCATAAAAGAACAGATCAAAGCTGCTGGGACCTAGATGGCTGCAGGTGTGTTTATTTCCTTCTTCAAGGTGTTAACCAAAATTTGAGAAATGGAGGCCTGACTGAAATCAAAGGTGTTTATTTGGGGTTTGTTAAGACTGTAGCCCGGGAGACACAGATTCAAGAAGTACTAGAATTGTGTTCTGCTAGATTACAAAATGGAAGAGGTTTACAAAGGCAAAAACTGCAGGGTTACTGTTAGTTACATGAGTTGTTTATGAAGATTGGAGCTGGCAAGAAGTAAGAGTGTGTGTTAAGCAAGAATTGGTTGGTGTCCAAAATGGTTGCATAGTTATAAGGGGAGGCCTTGAGACCATCAGGTTGCAGCTGACAGGTATTGTTCTGAATATGGCTGGTGGTATCCTTGGGTCTGGTACAGTTCAAAGAAAGTTCAAGTTCAAGTGGTGCAGAGATGTGTTTGAGACCAGATCCTCAATGGCCACCCAACTCTGTTTTTGTCTGCTTGAACTGTGATTACTCCATTTGTCATCAAAGATTACCACAGTTCCATTTCAAAAAATGTACATATTTTGAATGTTGGGCTCTAAAGATTTGAAGCTAAAGATAGAAAATTTAAAATAATGCTACAGTGCACACAACAATTTGGGTACAAAGATGGTCATTATGGCAACTTTTATAGGAATGAAAATGATGGCAACAACTTAGTCAATAATAAGGCATTGACTAAAATATCAATAAATTATGGCAATCAAACAATGCAGTAGTAGGAAGTCATTAAAAATCATAGTTTCAAAAGATAGGTGATAGATTTTTTTAAAAGCAATGAGCTTGTAGGTCATCTTAATTTATTTATTTTCTATATGTAAAATGGCAATGTACAACTTCTCTAATCAGAAAAGATACATAAAAGGTAAAGAATAATGCTAGAGTTGAAGGACAAGATGAGAAAACAATTATTGTAGGGAGCAGGTAAATGATCTTGTTTTAGGTAGGGGTCAGATTAGATCAGCCTCCAAAGGCCTATCAGGGCTACAGTTGTACCTATGTATATCTGAGTGGAAATACAGATAATGTAACATTGAGTGACAACTCCTGCCATAAACTATAAAAAATAATGTATTCCACAAAGACAATAGTCATTCCAAACTAATGGTGTGCTAAATGTTAGTTTTGGAAAGGGAAGGATAATTTTGCCCTGGGAGTAAAGCCAGTGAACCCAATACAACTTTATTTATGTTTCACTGTGTTTAGGATTGTTCCTTCTGCCCCCAATATTCCAGAGATTCTTTGATATTTATGAGCTTTATATCTCTTTCTCCAAGCTGCTTGCCTTTTAAGACCTGGCAGTGTCAGGCTCCCTTGTTCTTTCTGCAAGCTATAGGAAGTTGCTGTTCTTGCAGTTTTCTCTGAATCAGAAAGTTCTTTTCTTTCCTTGCTGAGAAGGCACAGACTGTAATGGTAACAAGTTGATGAGTTGAAAAGGATTGGAGCAGACTCAGAAGCACAGGCAGTGGGCTAGGAGGAGAATTCATGAATTAGCATAAGTTTGTTATGGGTTGAATTGTGTTGCCCCAAAGGATATGTTGCGTCCTAACCCCTGGTCCCTGTACACGTGACCTTATTTGGAAATAGAGTCTTTGCAGACATAATCAAGTTAAGATAAGGTCATTAAGGTGGGCCCTTAATCCAATATGACTGGTGTCCTTAGAAGAAGACAGTTGTGTGAAAATAGACTCCCAGGGAAAACACCATGAGAAGACAGAGCAGAGATTGAAATGATACAGCTGCGTTCCAAGGAGGGAACACCGCCCTACTGACACCTTGATTTTGGACTTCTAGCCGCCAGAACTGTGAAATAACAAATTTCTGTTGTTTTAAGCCACCCAGTTGTGGTACTTTGTTACTGCAGCCCTAGAAAATGAATACAAAGTTCATGAAATATGCTAATACAATGATAAAAATAATTTATTGTCTGCTGAATTTAGTTTCTTTCATATATTGTTTCTAATGTTTACAATAATCCCAAGCAGTAGATAATATCACCTTGATTCATGAATGAGGGAACGGCAACTCAGGCTAAGTAAGATAATTTTCCAGGTGGCCCAGTTAATATGCTTAGAGATTTGAGCCTGGTCTTGATAACACCAAAGACTGGAGAACACACAAAACTATACAAATGAAAAGGTATCTATAGTTATAACAATGAAATTTCTATATAATTTCAACATTTATCTATAATAATGACAAGTATAATCCTATAGAATATTGGCTTTTTCAGGGCAAGTCACAGTTTCTGCTGCCATTAAACGGCACTTACACAATAAAACTCTCCTCAGCCTTTTGATCTCAGATTTGCCAAATACCCTGACAGAACAATGCCTTGAAATTTCCTAATCATCTTCAAAAAACCACCACTTGCTAAAAGGTTTAAGACCTTAAAGGAGAAAGAGGAAAATAAAATCATGAGCGTAACCTCAACTTCTTTGCCAAGTACAGTCACTTACCTGCTCATATGAAAGACTAGATTAGGGTGTGTGAGTTTTTAAATAAAACCAGTAGGATAATGGGCTAATACTTGTGCTCATAAATTTAAGAAATGATTATGGCAGTATTACTGTGTGTCATGAACACACCAAACCTGGGCCCTCATGCAGCTTTTGTTCTACTGCACAGAAGGGAAGATGGACAACAAACATATATATTTATATGACTGGGCAACTGTGATAATGTGATGAAGAAAAGTGAAGCAGAAAAGAGGGATTTAGAATAATGGGGGAAGGATGCTACCATTTGAGGTGGTTAATAAAAGAAAGTCTATCTGGTTCAGGGATTTGGGATTTTTAATGTATGTTACATTATAATACCATATATTAGAAAAAATAAATTACCATAATGCATTAAAAAAAAAAGCACCCGTGGAGTTACTGCTGAACTTTCTAGTCTATTCATATGCAAATCTTTCCCTTGATGAACTGAGTACTCTGTTCTAAAATAACGTTCCTGCTACTTCCCTGGTGGAACAGTGGTTAAGATTCCACCTGCCAATGCAGGGGACAGTGGTTCGTGCCCTGGTCCAGGAAGATCCCACGTGCCATGGAGCAACTTAAGCCCATGAACCACAACTACTGAGACCGTGTGCCACAACTACTGAAGACTGCGTGCCTAGAGCCCGTGCTCCACAACAAGAGAAGCCACCGCAATGAGAAGCCCGCGCACCGCAATGAAAAGTAGACCCTGCTCACCACAACTAGAGAAAGCCCACGCGCAGCAGTGAAGACCCAGTGCAGCCCAAAATAAATAAATAAATTTATTTTTTAAAAAAACTATTTGTCATGGGGGTATTTATGTTGTTATTTACATACATGTTTGGCTACTGTTAAAATTTGCTAATATGTTTATGTGTGTTTACATATGTATAAATAAAGATGTTTATAAAGAGGAGAAGGAAGGAATCACCAAAAAAAAATAAATAAATAATAAAATAAAAATAACTTTCTCCACCATTACAAATATAAAATGCAGCTTTCATGTTTAGTAGATTATGATTCCTATGTTTAAAGTAAGTACTGTAACTCAAGGGCTATGTGATTTAATCACCTACTGCTAGAAGCACATATATACATCATCAACAGTCACTGCAGTCCAAATGTGGGGCCTCTGATCAATCACCTGAGCTGCTCAGGTGACATGTTACAAAACATAATACAGCTGCCACAATCGATGCTACAACAATGTCAGACATGATGGCTCAAATTCTGATTCTATTGAATGCTCCAGAAATGACCCTTTTACTCAACCATAACAAAGAATGAAATAACGCCATTTGCAGCAACATGGATGGACCTAGAGGTTATCATAGTAAGCAAAGTAAGTCAGACAGAGGAAGACAAATACCATATGATATCACTTGTATGTGGAATCTAAAAGATGACACAAACGAACATATCTATGAAACAGAAACAGACTCACTGATATAGAAAACAGACTTGTGGCTGCCAGGGAGGAAGGGGTGGGGGAGGAATGGATTGGGAGTTTGGGTTAGCAGATGCAAACTAGTATACATAGGATGGGTAAACAACAAAGTCCTACTGTATAGCACAGGGAACTATATTCAATATCCTGTGATACACCATAATGGAAAAGAATATGAAAAGGAGTATATATTATGTATAACTGAATCACTTTGCTGTACAGCAGAATTTAACACAATACTGTAAATCAACGATACTTCAATAAAATTGAAAAAATAACCCTTTTATTTTCGGCACTCCCCCGCCTTCAGGGAAATAACAACAGTGGCCACACCAAGGAGGAGGGGAGGGTCTCGGGCAGTCCTGGAAGCCAGAATAGAGCCAGACGCACGTGCAGGTAGGTGGGGTCTCAGCTTCCACCAGGATGAATCTCCAAACTGTATCCTCCTGCAGTCTACAGAACTAACAGAATTTCCCACTTTTAGTGTCACTTTTAGTCTAGGGCAGAATTTCCAGAAGTGTTGGAGGTCTTTGAGATGTTAACAGTTTCACCTTCAAACAACTACAGAAACAGCAACAACAACAAAACCCCAAACAGAGCTAGAATCAACTAAGTTAGGAAAAATCTGGGTTAAATAGAGTTAATACTTTTTCAGTCCAATTATCTCAGAGCCTTTAATAAGCTAATGTTAACTGTGATGCCCTGAAAGGAAAGGCAATATGTAGCATTTCCAAAGATGAGGCAAAAGTGCCTCTCAGGAGAGAAAAGTTCCTTGTAACGTGTTTCCGTAAAACCTCTGGCTAACGTTTTCCAGAAAAATGTGATAATGAAGTTATTTCCTGGCTGAAGGAAGACTTAGCATGTCATGTCTATTCTTATTTGTTCTTAAATAACTATAGTGCAGTCAGCGCAGCAGCCAACTTTAGACGAGCTTTGTCCTCAGCAGATAGGACACAGGACAGGAAAGCTTTGAGACCTGGAGCTTAGTTAAGAAAAGGAAGACTGAGATGCATCATACAGTGGGAAGCTTGGAATGCACTATTCTAGGTAGGATGGGGAGATGGCAGCTTTGAGAATTTGAAGGAGGTGTTTTAAGATTACTGGAGATTGAGGGTAGCAATGTTTAATTTCTTAAACTTACCATTAGCCAAAACCACATCTCAAATTGCTGTGGGATCCATGTTCCCATTCTTCTTGCTCAGTCTATCTGCTGGATGGATGGTGTCTAGAGCTGGTATGCTGCCACCCAACCCACTGCACGTAATACTTCAACCCCGATTCATATTCTGGTTGAGTTACAATTCAGTATTATTTGTTTGTGAATTTACCCAAACCCAGAAATTAACTGGTTTTTAGAGGAAATATGTTGTTTTCCCTTCTCAGCATCCTCTCACCCCTCTTTGATAAAACAAAACCCCAGAGTTATTCTGGAGAACCACCTCCCTCAATGTCAACCCACATGATTTATGTAGGGTTATAATTGGGATTTTCCCAAAAGTAGCACATGTGGCAAAGACTTGGGTGCAGGTAGTTTATTTGTTAGGTAATTCCAGGAACAGGGTGAGGAGTAGGGAGACAGAGACAAAGAAAGAGGAAACATCCATGAAGAGTCTACCATACAGTTGGCTTCCACAGTGGGCAACTGGGACAAAATCCTACTGGGAACCTCTAAAAAATGTTATAGAATACACGTAATAATTGTCTGAAAGCTGGGAGGTGGGGCTGCTATCCACGAACTCCATCCCCCTTTGGCTGGGGGATGCAAGGACATCAGTGCCTATGCATGTCTAAGCTGCAATTAGGCTCAAGCTGAGAGAGTCTCCATGGCTTCAGAGAAAACCCTGGTGCAGAAGAACAGATATGGCATGTACCCGAGACCCTTAAATATACGGTTAGGTCCAAATTAACCCAAACTGATTGCATATCGCATCCTTAGAGTTACCTCGAAAACAAGGTGACTGCGTGACTCAATTAGAGGCAATAATAGAAAATTTTTTCAACAGCTGGGGAAAGAAAGAAAGAATTTCTTTTCTCCATCAGACTCGGAAACAAGAAAATGTAAGGTTGAGAGCATCACAGTCCATTCACAACCGTGAGTGAATGTTAATGTTAATGGATTCTGGAGAAAAGGAGAGAAAAACTGGATCCTCAGGATATTACTTGAACAGATGGAATTTGCAATGTCTAAAGTCAGACTGTCTGGATTTTTAATTTCTGTGAGCCAATGCATTTTCTGTTTGCTAAGCCAGTTTGAGTTGGGTTTCCAATAGAAAGACTCCAGGCTTGGGGTTAATCAGAGGGGTACCAAACTAGCAGCATCAATCAGCTGAGAGCTTGTTAGAAACGCAGAATCCCAGGCCTCTCTTAGCCTTTGCTCATTCAAAGTCTCTGAAAGGGAGGCTCAGGAAACTGCTAGCCATCCAGATGAAAAGAAAAAGAAAAAAAAATGATCAGAAGAACCTAGGGGCAAGACAGGATTAAAGATGCAGACTTACTAGAGGATGGGCTTGAGGATACGGTGAGGTGGAAGGGTAAGCTGGGACAAAGTGAGACAGTGGCATGGACATATATACACTATCAAACGTAAAATAGATAGTTAGTGGGAAGCAGTCGCATAGCACAGGGAGATCAGCTTGGTGCTTTGTGACCACCTAGAGGGGTGGGATAAGGAGGGTGGGAGGGAGGGAGATGCAGGAGGGAAGAGATATGGGGACATATGTATATGTATAACTGATTCACTTTGTTGTAAAGCAGAAACTAACATACCATTGTAAAGCAATTATACTCCAATAAAGATGTTAAAAAAAAGAAAAAAGAATCACTGACCTAATGGATATGCTATGTGAACCTGCCAGAGGCGAACATCATTGGTAAAAGAAATGAAAAAGCATCAGCATCTAAAAACACAAAGCAAAACAAGTAAGGCAATTTTAAATGTGACTTGATATTTGGAGCAAGTTGCTTTCAAAGTATATGTAATATACCCAGAATCAGGAGCAATAACTTTAACTATTCCGGGGTGACTTAGAAGGGCACTGCAGAAGTAACTGCCATATATTTTTCATTTTCTCTTATTAAAATTTTAGATGTATCTGCACAGCTCTGCCTCATTAGAAGGCTTGAAGGCTGAAAAATGAAGACAAGAGCTTTAGATTTACTTCTTTGGTTTTTGCTTATTCTGACCCAAACCGGACACCAGAACAATTACAATGGATTGGTTTTTTTTCTTTTCCTTACGGCAAGAGTGCCTGATGAAATTTTATTTATATCTTTTGTCCCTTGGGTTTGCTAATGCTACTAAACATGGTCACCTTTCAGACCTCGAATGGTAAAAAGTAACTATCATCTATTACCAGTTTCCATGAAAATAACCACTCTGAGGAATTATTGGAGAGAAATAAACCCTGAATTTGATAATATTGTCCTATCATGCTAAATAAGGGAACAAAACTTGGTTTATTAGCTAAGCTCATGACTGCAGTCATATCTCTTTAATTTCATGGGATTTGGGGGAAGACCGATGTCCATTCAAGGAAGTAAAAATTATGAACTTTTAAAAAGAAATAGAGATTTATTACTCCTATTAACCAGTTGCTTACAAGCAGAAGTCCAGCAGGATCCCTTTTAATCCCTAATTAAGACTTGCAGAATTCATCCATATGGAAACACTGAGAATTCTAAGGTACAAAACAATAGTTGATTTTCTGGTATTGCTTAAACAATGTTTCTTTCAAACATAATGTAACTTGTAAGCAAAATTCTTTCATCATACATTCACGAAGTTTCCAATTCCTGTAGGAACTGTGTTTCCAGGGCTTATAAAACCAGTTATTTAAAATCTCACCATATCCTTTCCAGAGACACTTTATCATAAAAAGTGATTAGTTCTCAGTTTGAATAGAATGCTGGTCAGCTCACAAAATCCTGTTTCCTCGCATCTGGGCACAGCTAAACTACATTTCCCAGGCTCCCTTGCAGTTGGGTGAGGTCCTGTGATCTGACCAAGGAATGAGGTTAAAGTGATAGGAGCCTGTCCTCTAAAAATATTTACCACAGGACCCAGATCCTCCACTGTCTCTTTTCCCCTGTCTGCTGATGAGAGCCAGTGGAGGACTCTAAGGCCAAAGGGCAGGAATCTGCATTCTACAGCCTGCTTTTGCAAATAAAGATTTATTGCAGCACAGCTAGTCCATTTATTTATGCATTGTTTATGGAAGTTTTGCACTACAATGACAATAGTTAACACAGAGATTGGATCACTCAGAAAGCCGAAAATAATTAGTATGTGGCCCTTTAAAAATAATGTTCGCTAATGGCCAAAAATGTGGAAGTAACCAAGACACCATTCAGGAGATGAATGAATAAATAAACTGTGGTACCTAGAGATGATCATACTAAGTGAAGTAAGTCAAACAGAGAAAGACAAATATCATATAATATCACTTATATGTGGAATCTAAAAAATGATACAAAAGAACTTATTTACAAAACAAAAACAGACTCACAGACTTAGAAAACAAACTTATGGATACCAGAGGGGAAGGATAAATTAGGAGGTTGGGGTTAACATATACACAATACTATGTATGAAATAGATCATCAACAAGGACCCACCGTGTAGCACAGGGAACTCTACTCAATACTCTGTGACAATCTATATGGGAAAAGAATCTGAAAAAAAATAATATATGTATATGTATAACTGAATCATTTTGCTGTACACCTGTGAAACTAACACAACACTGTAAATCAACTATACCCCAATATAAAATAAAAATTAAGAAAAAAAAAACCTGTGGTCCATCCAGACAATGGCATATTATTCACTGCTAAAAAGAAATGAGATATCAAGCCATGAAAAGACATGGAGAAATCTTAAATGCAGGTTACTAAGTGAAAGAAGTCTATCTGAGAAGGCTAATTACTAAACGATTGCATCTGTATGACATTCTAGAAAAGAGGAAACTATGGAAACAGTAACAAGATCAGTGGTTGCCAGGGGTTAAGGAAAAGGGAAGGATGAATAGGTAAAGCACAGAGGATTTTTAGTGCAGTGGAAACTGTGATACTATGAAGGTAGATACATGTCAGTATACATTTGTCCAAACCCATAGAATGTACATCAACTCTAATGTTTAATCCATTGTTTAAGGGATTCTGGGTGATTATGATTTGTGGATGTAGGTTCATGGATTGTAACAAATGTACCACTCTGGTGTGGGATATTGATTGTGAGGGAGATAGTACACAGGTAGGGACAGGGAGAATGTGGGAAATCTCTGTACCTTCTGCTCAATTGTTCTGTGACCCTAAAACTGCTCTATAAAGTAAAGCCAATCAATCAAGCAATCAATAGTTTTCTAACTCCTGTCTAAGGGACTGTGGAACCAATAGATGGAGGAAGCCTGGGTGTCTGAATGACCTAGTGAACGAATCCTTTTTGTCCCTCCACTGACGTGCATTGGATTGTAATACAAACAAGAAACACATTTTCACTTTGTTAAATATCAGGATACAAGGGGATAAGACCAGTTGCAGAGGCTGGTCTTTGTTACAGCACTTGGGTTGGGCTAACTGAACTAATGCACCAGGATACCGTACAAAAAATATTTATGCTCTAGTGCTGATAACATAGTCAAGTTGACCCCTAAATCATCTGAAGCTCTTTACACCCTGTGAATGACGCAGGACCCTGCTGAGCTGTGTTGGAGTGGAGGGTGTGGAGTCAGTGAAGACTGGTACCCTGGCTGGGCCCACAGTGGCTGGCTCTGGAGGAGGTGACATCACCACTGAAAGAAAAGATGGAGATGGGAGCAGGTACAGGAGGATGCTGGGTGATTTGTATATAGGGATGTGTCCCCACTGAAAAAGGAACTCTTTAGACAAAGGCCTGATTATAAAGACTAAAACTGTAGATCCTCATTAAATATCTTTTTTGTGTGTGTATGTGTGTGTTTGGAAATGGTTTTGGCAGTAATTTTGGGTCCAGGAAAGCTTCCCCTTCATAAAATGGAGAAATACATTATTTTCCTGTCCTCTGTAAGAGGAGTCTATTTTTCCAAGCCTTTATTTTTCAATTCCCATGGATTCAATTTGCCCCAAGAGCTCTGAAATGCTTAGAATTTCTTTTATTATCTTTCCTGCAACACACATTTGCTACATCTTTCTTGTATTTCACTGGCATTATAACTCCTTTGGAATGAATCCTAGCATCTTCAATGTTATACTCTGAGACTTGGGAAGCAGGCTAGCCGTTTTCTTTACATTAATAGGCAGAAAAGTTCTGTCCTCGGGGAAGCTTTCTGACTGCTGACCATAACAACCAGTGTCACTTACACAATACAAAGTTTATGTGAATTTTTTTATTGTCTCCCTCCTGGAAAATTTTAGTCATTGCTCATCCAGCAGATGTGTGAGGCCGTAGGCTGAGTGCATATGCTTCCCCTTTACATGGTCACTCTGGTCGGTACCCTAGCAGAGAGGCAAATCTCCTCTAGATAACAGAACAAATAAATCAAATCTAGATAACAGGACAGTTTTACAGATGTATTGGTGATTCTGATCCCTTTCGAGTAAACTGACCTCTGTCCATCTTTTGTCATTTACAGTTGCAGGGGACTTCCTCCTTTCCTCGTGTCTTAAGACATGTTCCCCTGGAGATTGATCCTGAGACGAAATGTCAGTGGAAATAATTTATATCAGGGTTGATCCCAGAAAACTTTGGTAGGGCTATGTGAAAGTGAAGCAGGAAAAGAAAGCAGCCAAAAGAGGGTGTATTATCAAACGAGTCACCACTGTAGGCTCGATCCCGATGGAGAGTTCTAGAAGCCCAGAGTAGAGCATGCCTCAGAACTATTCCACTCAAAGGACAGGGAGCCAGTTCCTACCAGTCATAGATGGAGAGGTCCTTTGTGGTGGTGTCAGACCTTCCAGTTTGCTGCAGGGGTGGGCAAGGTGGGCTTTCTTGTCTAGAGAAAACCCTTAGGCAAAGAATTGCAGATAGCGGGCTTTGAAACCTGACCTGCTGTGCACCAACAGGGTCAGGGCACAGAAGGTGGGCAGGCACTGATTGCATCTGCTATCTCGGAAGAGGAATCAGTGTTTCAGCTCAGGGCTTTCCTCAGCTCTGAATTCACAAGCATTGCCTTAGATAAAACCATCAGCTGGGCAAAGGGGCTTGGGGGCCATCTTCTTCCTGGATTTCTCCCTCTCTCAGGAATGGCTTTGTAGCTGAATGGGGTCTATTGGTGCCCAAATAAAGTAGCTTTGGGGTAATTTGGAAGGACACTTGTCTTTTTTCCAGGGTCCTTTCTTCCCAGGGCCACGAGACCTGAAATTCCACAGCTCATCAGTTAAATCATAAATCATCTGGGGGCATAGAAAGCAAATAAAGAACCTAACCTTCGTTTCTGCAATGTGAATAAGTCCCTTGAAACTCTTTCCTGAGAGGTCTGATATGAGAGGGGTTGTAGGGAGAGACATGTCGGTGTACTATGGGAGCCTGTTTGTTGTGTGTGTATGTGGGCGGCCTGTGTGTTGAATGTGTGTGTGTTTGAGTGTGCGTGTAGCGTGTGTGAAGATGTTTACCTGAAGACTCCAGCCATCAAAGTGGTACCCACGTGTGTAGGTTTCACTGAGGGAGGCAAATGTTTGGGTTCCAAGAATATCTCTACCTTCTCCGTAAGGACCAGGCCACCATGACCAAAAATCCCTTAAGCTGTCTTTCTTTGTAACTCTCTCACCCCCACCCACTCCGGGACTGTTGAATTCCTACTGTTTTCAGATTAGCTTCCACTGTTAAGTGCTGCTGGCTGGGAGGTGAGGGGGGTTCTGAAGTGCTCTTCTGTTCTCAAGTAACTCAGTGATAAAGCATGGATCTCCAGAAACCAGCAGAAAAGGCTCAGGCCCTGGGCCAGAAGACTCCAGGCACCATCAATGCTGCTTAATTTAAGTGAAGAACATATGAAACAAGGTGCCTAAGCCACAAGTCCAGACATTTCTTGAAACTTGGAGAAAGTATAGAGAGAGCACCTGAAGAATCAGAGAGAACCTGGGAGGTGGCTATTTCCTAGCAATAGTGCCTGCCTTGGTCTCCAGTTTCCTAACATCCAGGAAGCACAGCCATCCCGTCCCTACATCTAACAGAATGTGCCATGACCATTCCAAACCCAGAAACCACTGGCGCCACTGAACCCGTGGTTCTCAACCCTCACTATGCATTGGGATCACCTGGAGGGTGTTGAGAGTGCCAATGCCTTAGGTCCACCCCAAGATGCTTCAGTAATGGGTTTGGGAGCACCCTAAACAAGGGAACTTTTAAATCTCCCCAGGCAGTTCTACGGTATAGCCAGAGTTGTGAACCACTGCATTGAACGAAGTCAAGTTCAGAGAGCAGATCCCAGAGAACATCTTGGCTACTGCTGAACATCTAATTGTCATCTTAAAGTTATCATCTCCAAAACTACACTCATGATTTACCCCCAAATGCCAAATCTGCAACTCTTACATTCTGCCACTTGCTCAGAGCAGAAAGCTTGGAGTCATCCTTGACTTTTCTCTCTCATATGGCACGTCCCATCTGCCAGCAGATATTGAAAACTCTGTCTTCCAAACGCATCTGGAAAGTGATATCCTCTCATCATCTAGATCTTTATCGTCTGGATCAAATTAACATTGTTTGCTCACTTGTATTATTGCAATAGCCTCCTAGCTCATCTTCCTACCTTGGTCTTCCCATGCTCCCTTCAGCCACATCTCACATAGAGTCAGGGGAGCCTAATAAATAGTAACAAATCATTTCCTTCCTCTGTTCAAAGCCCTCCAATAGTTTCTCATTCTGTCGTAAAAGTTTGGATCTTACACGTCCCTATGTGATTCTCCCCCAGCTCCTACATGTAGAGGAAATTTCTCTGTGGAAGGAATTCCTTGGTCAAGAAAGTGTGAGAACTTCTGGATTAAGCAAATTAAATAGGCCTTGTAGGAATTCTCAAAAACTATAATTTGCTATATATCATTATGAAGCTTCCAAGGAGATGTTGTAGGCAGGGCCTTCCAAACTTAGCCAAGACAACCTTTTTGGAAAAGATTAACACTGTCCCCATTTTCCACTGACAGTGATGTTAACCAGCTTTGCCTGCTTATGGGAAGGGAAATTGGACAAACCTGACAAAACCCAACACCTTGGCAGAAGTGAAAAGAGCCTTGAAGAAAGTGGCCAAATTCCTCAACTTCATAGCCAGGTCAGGGATACGGGCTGAAGAGTTGGGTTCTGTTTGTGTTCTTTTTTCTCGTTTCTGCATTTGGTAATAAAAAGCAGAGTCAGTGGATTAACTGATGTTTATGAATTAAAAAAAAAAGAGGTTCAGCATGTTTTTAAGAGTAGTGTTTAATACAGGAGGTTGGGTAGTCAAGATAAAACAATGACACCTTATGTGTTTAAATAAGTGTACACATTTTTTAATCTAAAAAGGCATATATCTCTTTAAACAGTTAATAAACATATTTTGCTTCTTAGCTGGACTCAAGAAATAGTATTTGAGTACAGTAAATCCTTTAAACAAGAAGGTAGCACTTAAGTAAATTGATATCAATCAAAAGTGTCAACCACTTGTGTCTCCCTCCCTCGCTCCCTCTTGGGAGACGCAAGAGGGAAGAGATACGGGAACATATGTATATGTATAACTGATTCACTTTGTTAAAAAAAAAAAAAAGTGTCAACCAGACTGAACTGACTGATATCTTGTTTAGGGGACAGAAATCACATGGTTAAAGGCCTTTATGGCTATTGTTCATGCTTGTAAGTGGTTCAAGGCAAGGATGCACTGTTCTGTTGGGTGGGTGTAGAGAGATTATTTTCCATCCCCGTATGGCTTGAAGCACTCTGACAGTGGTGGCATTTTGCAACCCAGAAATAGCTTTAAAAACCGGCCATCTGAACTTCTGGAAAGTAATAGGTTTCAGTACAGCAGGGACAGGCTATGAATTTAACAACCAGCACAATTGGTGCCAGCCCCACGCTACCCCATCTCACAGGCCCTTCTTTTTTGTGTCTAAGCCTCAATTTGAGGCCAAAGAAGCTCAGTCTGATGCATAACCTGGTCCAGCTATCCTCTTCAGAGATTCATGCCTGCAGCTGTCCAAATCGTCCTGTAGTTCTTTCTTCAGAACCTGATTTCTCTTCCTATACCCCAGCTGAGCTCAAACAAAGAGCAACAGATGACATATTTCTACAAACATAGCATGTTTGTGTTATTGTAAATATCTACAGAGATCAAGAAAGTTAAGCCAAACTTTGCAAAGCCAGAGGTGCTACCAAGAGAAAGTCACTACAGTCACCTGACAAAAAAAGGAAATGAGATTTGCCAAAGATAATAAAGAGAGAGCTCACATTTTCCACCCTCGACATTTTATAGCTAAAGAGGAAAATGCAACACTATTATGGAGTTTACGTGTCTTAGAAGATGATGGAGTCCAGTTAGATGCCTATTAAGGCAATTAGGGTTGCTTTATGTTTAATTCTAAATCAAAGGAAACAACCATTTTATTATTATTGACTGGGGTTACTTCATATTGAAATCATCTTCAAATACCATTTTGCTTATGTTTCCCATTATCTTTGGAGATTTTCACAAAGTTTCACTCTCAGAAATGGATGCATGTACTTGGCTTAAAAAATGAAATGTTTCCAATTTCACTCTTTACTGATATATTTATATAGTAGAAGTTTCCCCCCCAATTAATCATGCTAGGAATCCCCTTTAAGAAATAGAGGAGAAATATATGCGAGTGAGGTCAATGGGTGTATGTGGCAGATAAGAAAAATGCATTTGACAGAGCACAAGAAAATATATTCAGGCACATCTGGAACACTAGGGAAGAAAAGAATTTTTGCCTAGTGTAGGAGAATGGCTTAGAGGGAGAACTGGTATATCCTTTATATTAAAAAAGTCTCTGCATTATATATATATATATATATATATATATATATATTTCTGCCTTCATGGGGAATATCTTCAGTAGAAAGTATAGTCAAATAAATAAAAATTTAAGTGGAATATGTAATATATTAGACTATAAGTGTTATGGAGAAAAAAATTAATAAGAAGAAGACAAGAGATTAGCGAAAGAAATGAGTACGATTTAAAATAGGGAGCCATGGAAGACCTCACTAAAGAGGTGACATTGATCAAAGTCCTGAAGCAGTTAAGGGAGTGAATCTGATACACACACACACACACACACACGTACATATCAAATACCTGGAGAAAGAATTTGGGGTAGTGAAAAGAGCTCCTGAGGTGGGAGTATGTCTGTCAGGTCCAAAGAACAAGGAGGCCAGTGGCTGGGCAGATTCAATTCAGGAGAGACTGGTAGGAAATTAGTGCATAGAGGTAAGGCGAGGATGCTGGGTAGAGCTGGAACAGCTGTGCCATGTGCACACTGCACAAAGGCACCAGACAAGGCAGCAGGTGTGAGGCCTGTCATCCAGCCAGCTCTCAATGCACCAAGGGGTGAGCTCTGGTGCAAGGATCTGCCAAAGGGGATAAGAGCATTCTCATTCTTACAAAGGCACCAACCACTTACACAAAGTTTAAGTATGCAACACTGAGAAGGCCCAGTGTTGGAAGCTTTGTAAAAAAATTTGATCAAAGACATTCTACAGGCTTCTAGACCACTGTAATGACATTGGTTTTTAACTCTGGAGAGATGGGGGCCTACTGGAGGGTTTTGAGCATAGATGTGACAGGATTAGACTTGTTCATTAGGAGAAAGCCATTACCTCTGTAGAGGACAGACTAAAGGGAGCACCAGTATATGCTTGGAAATCAGTTAGCAAGCTATGAAACCAGTCCAGTTAAGGGATGATGATGACTTGGTCCAGCGTGGTAGTACAGGATATGATGAGAAATGTTGGAATTTGGTGTGTTTCAGAGGTAGAGTAACAGAACTTGCTGATGGCACAAGCTTGAGCTATGAGCAAAATAGAAAGGTCCATTGATACCCAGCATTTAGATGGAGCAACTGGAAGGATGGGATTTTCATTACTGAGATGGAAAGTCTCTGGGAGGACAGAGCTGAGGAAGGAGGTGGGGGAGTATCAGGAGGACATATTAGGTTTGCAATATTTATTAGGTATTGAGGTGGAGAGTCAAGTAGGCAGTTGAATGTGTGAGTCTGGAGTTCAGAGCGGAAGTACAGACTGCAGATATAAATTTGAGATCACTTGTATACAGATGTTTTTAAAACAAAGAAACTGAATGAGGTCACATAGAAAGTAAGTGTAGATGGATAGAGAAGAGGTATACATTCTGAGCTTTGGGATTCTCCAGTGTTAAGAGACTGGAAAGATATCAATATAAGAAAACAAGTACAAGAGGCTGAGAAGGAGCTGCCAATGAGGTAGGAAGAAAACCTTAAACGTGTGAAGTCCTAGAAGCCAAAAGAGGAAAGAGTTTCAAGGAGGGGTAAGTGATCAAATGTGCAAAATATATGCCAAGGATCCACCATAGGGTTTAGAAACAAGGAGGTCACCAGTGACACTGAGCTTGATTTGATCTTGGTGGAGCAGTAGAGAAAAAGCCTCCTTGGAGTGGGTTTAAGAGAGAATGAGAAGTGAGCAACTGGGGAGACAGAGTATTGGACACTTTTGAAAGGAGTGCAACTGTAAAGGGAAGGGAAAAATAGGGCAGGAGCTGATGGTGGGAGAAGTGGATCAAGAGGGTTTGTTTCTCAGTTGCAGGAAATAACAACATATTAGGAACACTGACGGTGAGGATCCAGGAGGGAGGAAAAAACTGATGAAGCAGGAGAAGGAGAAAACAATTCCCTTATACTTTTAAAGAAAGGATATAGTACCTAAGAGTAAGGTTAGCCTTAGTTGATAACCTGATGGATTATTCCACAATAACAGGGGAGAAAATAGGATTAATGGGTACAGATGCAGTGAGTAGGTAAAGATGATGATGGGAACTAATGTAAGTTCTCTTCCGAATGCTTCTATTTTCTCACTGAAACAAAGAGATATATCATCAGCTGAAAGTGAGGGCAAGACAAAAAGCTGTGTTGAAGGCTTGAGAAGAGAGGAGAAAGCATGAAACAGTTGTCTAAGAGAGCAAGAGAGTACAATGAGGAGGCAAGTAAGGCATTATTGCCAGGCAGTATTACAGGCCAGCTGTACTCAGCTACATGGGTACATAAAGTGAATTGGTGGAGAATCTAAGTTATGGCTGGAGTTTTGCCAAGAGGTCAGGTCAAAGCAAGAGAGAAACAAAGGAATTAAGAGTATATCCAAGGGAGCAATTCTAATGATTGATTCTAGAATTTAAGCCAGGTAAAGAGGGATACAAGGTCATGAGGGGGTTTGAGGACAGAGCAAAATTGGTAAGAGCAAAGGTCCTGACCCAGGGGCTGAAGAATTGTTGGAGCAGAAAATTACTGGAGAAGGGAAAGAGATGCTTGAGACTGAGGACATGAAGTCCTTTCGTTATTCAGGATGAAAATGTCTGGGGTGTGACCACTGGTGGAAATGGCTGAGGTGGGAGGTGGGGGTAGAGGACAAGATCACTGGCAGAAAAGAGGTCAAGGAAGTGACAGGGATATCAATGTCAGTATCTTTCAAACAAGAGTGCTGTCACTCACCTGGGGGCCGGTGTTGAAAATGTGTTAGGGTTATTAGGAGTTTTCGATTAACACACTACAATATATAAAATAGATAACAAATAAGGACCTACTGTTAAGCACAGGGAACTATACTCAATATTTTGTAATAAACTATAAGGGAAAAGAATCTGAAAAGGAATAGATATATACATATGTATAACTGAACCACTTTGTTGTACACCTGAAAGTAACACAACATTGTAAATCAACTATACTTCAATTTTTTAAAAAAGGAACTCTAAACTCAAAAAAAAAAAAGAAAGAAAGAAAATGTGTTAGGGCATTTTTAAAATAAACTTTTTAATTTTAGAGTATTTTTTGATTTACTTAAAAATTATGAAGTTAGTACAGAGAGTTTCTATATATCCCACACCCTGTTTCCCCTATTATTAGCCTCTTACATGAGTATGGTATATTTGTCACAATTAACAAACCAGTATTGACAGATCATTATTAACTAAAGCCCACACTGTATTGATATTGCCTAGTTTTGACCTGACATTCCTTTTCTGTTCCAGGATCCTGCTCAGGACACCTGCCACAATGCATTTAGTTGTCATGTTTCCGTAGGCTCCTCTTGGCTGTGACAGTTTCTCACTTTCCTTGATTTTGGTGAACTTGACAACCTTCAGGAATACTCAACAGGCATCTTTAGAATGTCTCTCAATTGGGATTTGACTGATGTTTTTCTCATGATTAGAATGGGTTTATTATGGAGTTTGTGGGGAAGACCCACTTTGCAGAGAAAAACACCCTTCTCCTCACACTATATCAAGGGAGCATGCTGTCCACATGGCTGACCACTGTTGACGTGGACCTTAATGACCTGACGTAGATCATGTTTGTCATGTTTCTCCACTACAAGTTGATTCTTTTCTCACCCTTTCCACTCTCTACTCTTGGGAAGAAAGTCATTTTGTTCAGCCCACACTTAAGGAATGAGAAGTTATACTGGAGGGCAGAGTAGCGACATAAATTATTTGGAATTCTGCATGAGAGATTTGTCTATTTTCCTCCTTTTGTTTACTTCTCTAATAATTTATTTATATCAGTATGGGCTGGTGGATATTTATTTTATACTTTGTGTTATAATCCAATACTACTTTGTTTATTTTGTTACTCAAATTATTCCAGCTTTGGGAGCTCTTTTTGTTTGGTTCTTGTATTCCTTTGCTATATCCCCATCATTATGGAGGGTTTTGATCAGTTTTTAGCACTTACTTTCTAGGTCTACAATATCCTCCAGATTTACTTGTATGTTTCCTGTTCCAGGTCTAGAATCAGCCATTTTTCAAAGGAGCTCTGGTTCCTTTTATTGCAGAATGGCATTAGAAATCAAGATCTGAGTCCTAGGTGTGCACATTGCTACAACAGTGTTGTCGTTTCTAGGGCCTCTGAGCTGACAGCACACACACACACAAAAAATATATATATATATATATATATACACACACACACATATGTATACAGATATACACATGTGCATATACATCATACATATATGTATATACCTATACATATACAAGCATATACATACACATATACATATACACCCATATCTATAAACATTTCTATATGCAGCCATCTGTATCTATATTAAGCTAAATGTGAATTCTACTGATGTCTCGGACTCTAATTCAGTAGCACAGGGATAATTCTAGACTCCTCCACTTGCTTATCTGTGACCTTTCTCTCTGCTGGGACATTTCCAAATCTGGAAGCATTATTGGAATTTAGAGGGCAGGATTCAGGGAAGTCAAATGCCCTGCAACCCAAGGAATAGTTTCACATAGTGAAGAATTTTCTCCCCCAAAATGACATTGGTGCCTCCACTGGGAAACACTAATTATGTGGATATCAACATTCCCAGGAATTTCAATAGAAACAGCATTGTATAGAGTAAGAATGAGTGACAAAAACTTCAAGAAAGAAGGGTAGTGCCCTTTGGGTGGATGAATGATGGCTTCAAGAATATGAAGTGAGAGACTCTACCGACATGGACCAGTTGGATTGAGTTAGTGGCTCCCATTTTCTAGCTCTCCCTGTATTCAAATCCTTTAGAATGTGACCCTGCAGCTTCTCTTGTCAAGTATGGAATCTAGCTCCCCACTCATTGAATCTGGGCTGGTCTTATGAATCGTTCAGCCAAAAGGATGTAGTGAAAGAAATGGTGTAGCAGTTCTAAGCCCGAGCCTCAAGAGTTATTTGGTGTTTCTATCTGTTCTCCTATGCCTTTGCCAGCACCAGGAGAATGTGCCCAGCTAATTTTCTAGAGGATGAAAGACACAGGTTGAGAGCAAAGTCACCACAGCCAAAACCACCTTGATCAGCCAACAGCAGCTGAGATATACAGATATACAACGAGTCCAGTCAAGACTAGAGGAAAATAACCAGCTGAGCATGGCCGTAGTAGGCAGTACCTTGGATGGCTTCCCATGATTCTGGTATCCACACCCTTGTGCATCTCCCTTCCTTTGAGTGTGGGCTGGACCTAGTGACTTGTTTCTAATGAATAGAATGCAGCAATGTGATGAAATGCCACTTCCAAGATTAGGTTACAGAAGACTGTGATTTCTGTCTTGCTCATTCTTTTTCTTTCTCTCCCATAACCCTTGCTTTGGCAGACGCAAACTACTCAAACTCTTGTGAGTAGCCCTGTGGAGAAGTCCACATGGCGAGGAAGTGATGTTTCCAGCAAGAACATGAAGACTGCCAACCCTCACATGAGGAGCCTTGGATGTGGATCGACCCCCCAGATGAGCCTTGAAATGATGGCTGCCCCGGCCAAGACAGTGATTGACTGCATCCTGTAGAGACTCAGGGCCAGAGGACCCAGTTAAACTGCACCAGATTCTTGACTCAGAGAAACTGTGAGAAGATAAATGTGTATTGCTTTAAGCTGCTAAGTTTGGGGATAATTTGTTACACAGAAGTAAATAACTAATACATCAGCCTAAACCAGAAACCTGAAGACATGATAACTTAAAAAATGCTCATCAGTTTAAGCCTCTGGTTTTCGAGGTGGCTTGTTATGTATGCAGCATAGTTGTGGCAACAGACAACTGATGTAATGTGAAATTCACCCCTGGTGTTTTAGGGAACAGGGAGGGGGATGGGCTGGAAAGAGCAGCAGTGAGTAGAATGGCAGACGACTTCCTCACTTCCAGGCCCAGGACTATAGAGAGAATATCAAATTTTTTTTTTTTAAATTGTCCCTTTTGACAAAGGGTGTTTTATTTATTTATTTTTTATTTTATTTTATTTTTATTTTTATTTTTTTGTGTGATACGCGGACCTCTCACTGTTGTGGCCTCTCCCGCTGCGGGGCACAGGCTCCAGACGCGCAGGCTCAGCGGCCATGGCTCACGGGCCCAGCCTCTCCGCGGCATGTGGGATCCTCCCGGATCGGGGCACGAACCCGCGTCCCCTGCATCGGCAGGCGGACTCTCAACCACTGCGCCACCAGGGAAGCCCTCAAATTTTGAAGGATGATTTCTGTAGACAGTTTTTGAGAATCAATTGCATTGTTTAATGGCTATATCTTACATATAGCGATAGTCCTCTTTAGGCTATAACATCTTGCAAACCAAATGCTTAGGCTATTAATTATGACAATCCAGAAAAGGATACATTTTCTTCTCATAGCTGAGATGCAATTCTGTCCTATTAGCCGACATTAGCAACATTCAAGTCTTTTTTTTTTTTTTGGTTTAGCATAACAGAGGAACAAAAAGCGTATTGTACAATTGTGTAATACAACTATGCTACATTTTAATTTGCTTTTAAAAATGTCATTTAGAGAGGTAGTTATGGGTACACAGGAATAAATGGAAATAATCTGTAAGGACAGCAACATTTAAGGAAAGCCTGAGATAGATTGCAGGTAGGTCTACAAATATAAGTTTGATAATAGATAGAGAGATAGACAGATAGACAGACAGACAGGTAGATGCTCTCCATCCACAGGTACACAAATTTGAAAGCGTAAAGTTACTTCAAGTGTAGGGGATGCTACCCAAGTTCCCTTTATGCAGACAGTGTACCCATCCCCTGGCTGCAGTACTCTTGAATAGCTCCAGGCTGCACTCTTCTCTGCAGCCTGGTCTCTGCCATAACAGAGTGGCTCACTAAAGAGGTTCTGTATTACCACCCTTGGAGTGGCCTGCAAAGATACAAAGTGCCCAGTGCAAGCTTCTAGGTGGGACCAACCCTGAGGTTTAATTTATGCTCTGGAGCCCCCCGTGGTCTCTAGAGAAGACCACATCCTTGCTCAGCTCTTCCTGCTGCTTCCTCTGCTCCCCTGACTACTCCTGAGAGCCCTCCCTCAATAAACCACATGCATCAGAACCCTCATCTCAGGCTCTGCTTCCAGGGAAACCGACCAAAAGCCTTATACACATTTTCTTATCTTTTTACAAACTTAACTTGGAATTTTCCTTCCTGAATATTAGAGTCCCCAGTCAGGTGTGCAAACGTGTGAGTGTGTTTATCCCAGGACAAAAATACCTGGATGTCCTCTTCCTGAGTCACATTGGCTGGTTATACTGTCATTCTGCACCAACCCTCAGTCCCAAAGGCATCTTCCACTTGGGCTTGTCACGACTGAAGGAGCCCAGTCAGCGGGAAAAGAAAGATTCCCCAATTTATCTTGCAATACGGCTCTGCTAGACTTGGAAGTTCCTCTAGAGCATCATGAGAGAGAAACGCCTGGGGTCTGAGCCTGTTGCTCAGGGTACCAAGAGACAATTCACAGATTATTTACTGTGACATTTGCCTCCACATCCTGTATCCTTCTGAGGCAAATGCATTCTTAAGATCAAAAGCAACATCCTGAAAGGCACTAGCAGGGAGATGTTTCTTAAAGGCACGATGTTCGCTTTATGTGCACGTCCTCCCTTTACTGACCCTTTGATAACTAGCTGGGTGAAACGAGGAGATAATGGGGAATCTGGGCTGATTGGAGCCTCTAGTAGAGTTGTACTCACTTCCTGTGTAAAGGAACATGTATTCTAAATGTCAGCATAGAGACACTTACTGGAGGGTGGAAATCTTTTGATGATTTCCACCACAGGGGTCTTGGGAGAACAAAGGAATTAGTTTCTATTCAGAAAGCGAGAGATAAGAAAATCTTGAATATTTTGTTAATGTCATATGATGATGGTATACAATCAAATACATATGATACACGTGCCAGTATGGGTAACCAGTTGGCATTTTGTGAATTTAAGAATCCAAGGCTATCTCAAAAGGTAAACTGTACGGATGTGATCAGGGAAGCAAAGTTCCTAAAACAGAAGACAAAAATAGGCTGAATTTGAGAAAGTTTAGAAGAAAGTTGAGGTTGAGAAAGTCCACAAAGGGAATTTAAAATGCATTGCTGAAAAAAAAAAAATGCATTGCTGGCTGAACTATGCCAGGCACTATGCTTACTCTTCTCCTAAGTAAGCTCATAGAATTCTAATTACAACTCATGAAATAGGTACCCATTCAGCTCCTATGTAGCAGATGAGGGACAGAGTCCTAGGGAGATTAAAGTAATATTCCCAAGGGCACAGACTTTGTGAATCGCAAAGCCTTTCTAGTCCCTAAGATCCTGACTCTTACTAAGTGATGTTAGAAACTATTGAACAAGTAAGGTAGCAAGGCACAAAGGGCTGGGTGAGTGTGAGGAAGACCTCCCATGTGAGGTGTGGAGAAGAAGGGCTAACATTTGTACTGTACCTCACGGTGAAATGGGGACCTCGAATGTTTATAGCAGTTAAAAGCAGTCTAGTATCATGAAAATCAGTGTACCTTCTGTCTCCATCTTGTTTTATTTTGTTTTGCGGTATAGGAGCCTCGCACCATTGCGGCCTCTCCCGTTGCGGAGCACAGGCTCCGGACGCGCAGGCTCAGCGGCCATGGCTCACGGGCCCAGCCACTCCGCGGCATGCGGAATCCTCCCGGACCGGCGCACGAACCCGCGTTCCCTGCATCGGCAGGCGGACTCCCAACCACTGTGCCACCAGGGAAGCCCCTCTGTCCCCATTTGAATGTATAATCTTGTGCAAATTAATGGACTCTGAGCCTTCTTTTATTCATTGCTTAGTAGGACAAATAAAACATTACTTTTTAGGATTATTGTAAAGATTGAAGATGATAGATGTGCAGGGTCTGTTACATAGTAGATATAAAAAGTGACAATTAACTAATTAATTTGTTTGATTATTTGCTGAGCTACTCCATGGACAATATAGTCCTGGGACACAGAGATAAAATCTAAGCAAAGTGGAAGTTAAATTGCAATCTCATTAATGCAAATCAAAACTACAATGAGGTATCACCTCACACGGGTCAGAATGACCATCATCAAAAAATCTACAAAGAGTAAATGCTGGAGAGGGTGTGGAGAAAAGGGGACTCTGCTACACTGTTGGTGGGAATGTAAATTGGTGCAACCATTATGGAAAACAGTATGGAGGTTCCTCCAAAAACTAAAAATAGAATTGCCATATGATCCAGCAATCCCACTCCTGGGCATATACCCAGACAAAACTATAATTCAAAGAGATACATGCACCCCTATGTTCATAGCAGCACAATTTACAATAGCCAAGACATGCAAACAACCTACATGTCCATTGACAGACGAATGGATAAAGAAGATGTGGTACATATATACAATGGAATATTACTCAGGCAAAAAAAATTTTAAAGAATGAGACAATGCCATTTGCAGCAACATGGATGGACCTAGAGATTATCATACTAAGCAAAGTAAGTCAGACAGAGAAAGACAAATACCATATGATATCTCTTATATGTGGAATCTAAAATACAGCACAAATGAACATATCTACAAAATAGAAACAGACTTACAGACATAGAGAACAGACTTGTGGTCGTCAAGGGGGAGGGGTGGAGGAGGGAAGGATTGGGAGTTTGGGATTAGCAGATGCAGACTAGTATATATTGGATGGATAAGCAACAAGGTCCTACTGTATAGCACAAGGAACTATATTCAATATCCTGTAATAAACCATAATGGAAAAGAATATGAAAAAGAATATATATATGTATAACTGAGTCACTTTGCTGTATAGCAGATATTAACACAACATTGTAAATCAACTCTACTTCAATAAAATTTTAAAAAATTGCAATCTCATTGAGGAGATGGATATTACACAGGTGAAAGGAGAATTTGTTAAAGGAAACCCGAGGTTATGTTCCAGATTTTATGAGAAAACTATCTAAAGAAAATGCTGGACTTCCCTGGTGGTCCAGTGGTTAAGATTCTGCACTTCCACTGCAGGGGGCACGGGTTCAGTCCCTGGCCAGGGAAGTTCCACATGCCACGTGATGCGGCCAAAAATAAAAAATTCCATTCCTAAGGTTATGTTTCCCTTTATTCCCATACGCATTCTATTCCAGCCATTAGGAATAATGGTTAATTCTTTGCAATCCTACTGCTCCTCTGACTCCATTGCTGATCCCCCACTATGTCTGGGTTTGTTTAGATACCTCATGCTTAGATAAGATCTCAGCTTAGATATCATTCCTCTGAGAATTCGTACTTGATCCATCAGATGCCTTCCCCTTCTTATGCTACAGCACCTTATGTCTCCCTGCTCAAAGCACTGATACCTCTGGATTGGAATTGCTCATTTAGCTATGTAACTGGAATATAACTGGGGTTCCATATGGTGCAGTCTCTGAGCAGTATTATTTTTTCAAAGATAACTGCTGAGAGCAATTCAAAATATTGTTCTCTTGCAAAAATACCAGGGGTACCAATGGGTGTGCTTAAATTTTTTTTAAAAAAAACTTTGAAATATTTATTTAGCTGTATTTCTTATTTTTAATATCTTTTGCATGCCTGAGAGATGCTTAAATCTACAGGAACAACAAAAACAAAACCAAGTTAATCTCTTTGCTGTGTCTTTCTCCCTCGTCTCCAAAACTCTCTCCCAAACCTAGTGGTTTGTCTTCTTCCTTCATCTATAACACAGATCTTTATTATGATGATCAACTTAGCATCCCTACCTTATTTGGATTTCTTTTGCTTTTTCTTTACTGAGAGGTGTAGATATGCCTATTGAGCAAAACTCTTCAGTTGGGAAGATGGAGGGGAGGGGAGGGGCAGACAGGCTGTGAATATTTACACATTTACAATTTTGGTTCATTCTTCTCTATCTAGGTCCTTAAATATGCTGGAAGCACATCAAAGACTAGCCATGTTGAATACTATATTCTGAACATTTAACATGGTGCCTCGTAAAGAATGGACATTTAAATACATGAACAAGTAAATAGATAAACACAAATGGGGAGAAATAGACTTCCTATAAATGTCAACAATTAGGCAAATTAGTATGATTGTAAAGCCTGTGAATAGCAGCCTCTGTGCTTTCCTCTGAGGTGAGAGGACTCCCAAGGTGAGGCCCTATTCATGTTTAACAGAGTTAAACGTGTGGTGTGTTTAGGATAGACCTAGAGTAGTTCAAGTTCCAAGATCATTCTCAGGAGATTTATCAGGTCTGAGGCAAATCACCCTGAACAGCCCTCAGCTCCATTTTACTTGACAGTGAGGTATAGTCGTTCCTCTCTATCCCCTGGGGATGGGTTTCAGGACCACAGTGGATTCCAGAATCCACAGATGCTGAAGTCCCTTATATAAAATTGCATAATATAGTCTACTGCCCCTATCCATGAATTCTGAGGTTGGTTGAATAAGAAATACAGAACCCACAGATACAGAGGGCCCACTGTACTTAAAGGAAAAAAAAAATGTCTCCACGGCTAAGATTTTAAGGTTTTCTTTCAAAAAGTTTATTTGTAATCATAATATTTTCTTCTGTTATAAGGGCTTTTGGGCCTCCTTACATTTTACTGGAATCTAGAGGTCAATCAATATATTAATGCTCACCTGTTGCTAAGCATTCACTTTTATTTGGCCTAGATTGATAGAGAAATAGATATTTGCAAGGCTGGGCAAAACTAAACTAACACAGTATTTTAAAGCAACTATACTGCAATAAAAATTTTTAAATAAATAAAAACATAGTGATTAAAAAAAAACACAAAAGAGAATGAACAAAGGCTGCTTATTCGGAGCTTGCTGGAGCAATAGGGCCAGCCCTCAATCCTTGTGTCTGGCAGACACTCAAAGGCAGGCAGGGGACTGGGGAATAAAGGGAAGGCTTCAAGTGTGCCCTGACTGGAGGTTGTTGCCATGGTGGATCTGAAGTCAGGCTAACTAGAAGAGGGCGTCTTTTGTGGTTGGTTTAGGGAACATATTTAGCTTGTTCTACTTGGTCCTGAGTTAAAAGCAGGGACAAAAAAACAGGAAGCTGGCAGTCACTGATCAAGACTGTTCTGAGCTGACTGCTGCAGAGGTTGTAGTTTGGCTTCCCTCACTGGCCGCTGCAGCGGTTGCTGATCAGAGTTCTATTGTCATATATCATCTGGCCACTGTCCATTCATATAATCACACTCTCTGGGGCTTCAAGCCAACTGTGGACTCAGAACAGAACATGCCTCTCAGATTCCTGGTTGGGTTTCATGAAAACTGTTATGTCTATATCATCCCTGACCTGAAGTACACACAGTGGTCTTGAATTTTTCCAACCATTGATCTGACAATGCATTAATCATGATCTTTGGAAAGTTTTCCAAACTCAATCATGATTTGGAAAGGCAACAAACTGGGAATTGTGAGTCCTAGAATTGTCTGAGCTCTTGCATTACTTTAACCTGTATCTCTTTGCAAGTCATATTTCCAGAGCTTTGTTTTTCATCTGCAAACTGAGGACTCTTGTTAGTTCCAGTTTCAAAGATGTCATTCTGTGATTCTAAGTGTGCTCATCACTTTGCCAGGCTCTTTACCATAGAAATAGGAAAAAAAGTAGAAGACACAGCCTGTCCTCAAGGGGTTATTCCCATGACCTCGAAATGAAAGGGGAAAGAATTGTTTCCTCAACCATATGGCTGAAACATGCAGTGAACAACAAATAATTATTATCCTGGGGCCTGATTAGGAATGTCTTTCTATGTCATAGGAATGTTCTACTTTGTAAAGAACTTTCTCATTTAACATGCTTACATAAGGTTATGGGTATACAATAAAATGCAACAAATATTTATTGACTAGTGTGCTAGGTGTTCCATGGAAACACAGGATATTAATTGGTATATATTTTTTAGCTTGAAAGCTATCTTAGCCAGATCTAGGGTCAGGGAGATAGAAGAACAGTTAAGTATCAGTAGAATCTGGAGATGAGTGGTAGCACTTTTTTCCTTTAGTAGACCTCTTGACTATCCAGATACATTCCATTTCTGAGCTTTGAATAGTGAGTAGTGAGGTTAACAGGAGTTCATATAATCAGGGGCAACTGAATTTGAAATACAGTGCTTGACAAGCATGTATCCCATGGAGGCAGAGGCCATGCTTCATTCAAGTCTGAGTACCAACACTTAGTTCAATCCCTGTCACTTTTAGGTGCTTTTTAAAAATTTAATAAATGAGCTCTAGCTCCTCAATCAAAAAGATGGAGACTTTCTCAACTAACTCCCAAACCAACTGCAAAGACTCCCAGACCAACAGCCATTTTGAATTTCTTCCTGGTGGCCCCAGTAGCTGTTTTCTTTTCTCATTGATTTTTTTTTCTCATAAAGTAAAATAAATAACTGCAGTTTTGCAGCAGAGAAATTTCTCTCTCCTCTCCAGAAACCTGTAGTAAATAAGACCGTTGCTTATTACACAATTTGTCCTTACGTCTACCTTTCAGAATGGCACAAAAAATAAGAAAAAATAGAAACCCAGAATCTATAAATAAAGAAAAAATAAAATTAAAAAATTAAAAAAAATTAAACCAGAATCTATATTGTTTTTTTTTTTTTTTTAAGATAACTCAGAAAGGACAGTTAGATATTTACTGGGAAATTTTAAGTATGTCTAAATTTTTAAAAACTGATTTCTAGACAAGATGGCAAGTTTTTCAAATTCACATAGAAAATGAATATAGGGTACTAACATTTGTGTAAAACTTAAAAATATGTAAAGCACTTTCATATACAATTCTCAAAGCTCATTTCCCCTTCAGAGTAATCCAGTTATGAGTACATTTTTTTATTCCCTATTTCATACATGAGGAAACCAGGACTCAGAGAGATTTAGAAACCCAAGGTCACAGGCATCTAGAAGGGAGTAACTTCAGATTCCAAATGCCTGGCTCTTTTCTGATGCACCTTAAATGTGGCTAAATAAAAAAGGATCAAAATTGCCTGAGTGTTGCAGTTTAAGCCGTCTGAAGACACTGGGCTCCAATCATTTTCTTTCATGTTTTGCCTGAACCCTGCCTGCCACCTGAATAAAAAATGATTAGAGCAGATTGCCACTAAAGAGAACACTGCTTTCCACCCAGGCAGCGGGGAATGATAAAAGAGATCTTAAGGATTCTGGCAAATTAGAGTTGCAAGTCTGCACTTTTTTTAATTTTGTGAGCTGATACAAATCACAGGGACTTGTCAGGGAGCATTTCGAGGTACCGGGCCATCCAACTTCAGGCAAAAGTGAAGAGTAAAGGCAGCTAACTGCACATCATAATTACAAAGCTACTTGTCTTCAGCATTTTCAGCTTCTGTGGGATTTTCAACAGATTTTTTTTTAACTTGGACTAGAAGAGAGAGAGAGAGAGAGAGAGAGAGAAGGAGAGAGAATCCCAAACAATTTTCCTTGAAGCTCTGTAATGGAACAATTTCTTGCAGTCATGTGTGGGCCACTCAGCTTGTTATTAAATCATTTGGGTCTCAGACTTTGTCCTTCTACTCTAGATGTCTGGTAGGTCACCAAATCACTCAGGGGCCTCAATTTCCCCACTTAAAAGAGGAAAGGAGTGACTTAACTGAACTTGGAATCCCAACGCTAACATTCTAGGGTTCCATGAAATTTCTTATTTCTATATAGCCACCGATGTACAGACAGCCTTCAAGTTTAAATGGTGATTTTTATTCCCTGTTGCTTAGACAGGCAGTCCCTGGAGATGACTCACAGATGTCTGTATTATAGATCAAATCAGCTCAGTGAAGCCAGTCCACATAAAGAAAGGAAATTAATCCAGTGGTTAACAGAGCAATTGTGTCTTATCTTGCTTCTGCCGCCTTCTCTGTGATGGTTCAATGTTGACATTCCCCGGTATTCTTAGGTGGCTCCTTTTGGCATTCCTTACTTTTGTGTATGATGAAAGCACACATGTCAATTAAATCTATGCACTACAATCATTTATGAGTGGAGTGATGCCTTGCCCCAGTGGCCCCAGATTGAGAGCCACTGAATTTCGCAGGGGACATTCCAGGTCCAGCAACTAGATGCAGAGGTCATGGAATATAAGGACCAGCCTGTACCCCTCAGGTTACGACTGACCCTTTGAGGGCCTTCACATGTGTCACTGTCATCCAGTACTGAACAAACAACTCATGTCTAGAAACCTCTTACCCTCATCACAGCAAGCTGTAAGAATTCGGGCCTAGAAATAGGATTCTCCCCCAAAATATTATATTTCAAACATACAGTGAAAGTAGGAGAATGATACAACCAACAGCCATGCACCCTCTATCCTGATCTAAAATAATTCACTGAGAATCTTTATTTTTGTAAAGAAATAAAGTGTTACTAAAATAATCAAAGCCCTGTAGTCCTTCCCTATCTCTCTCCTTCTCTCTTCAGAGGTTGCCACAAGGAAGAAGTTGATTTCTTTCTCATTCATGTTTTCGTATTTTACCACATATATATGACAAGCCATAAACCACATCTCATTGTGTTTTTAAAATTTACACCTGCATCACACTGCAATTTTATTTGTTCATTTAAAGTCATATGTTTGAGATTTATCTACATAGTTATTTGTAGATCTAACTTATTCATTTCAACTCCTATACCATCAGGGAAATATAATGTATTTATTATATTTCCCTGATGGTATAGGAGTTGAAATGAATAAGTTAGATTACGTTTCTATTTAGATTACTTAGATGATCAGATTTAGATTTACTTAGGTTTAGATTATTATCAATTTTTTCTTTTAAAATGAATGTTCCCTGTTCCTATAAACTAGAGTTTCTCAATGGTATACATTTAAAATCATACCACGAAGTTTTAAGCCTTACAGTTCTAATTGTGCACATCTCTCCTCAACTCTGTTCCCTAATGTCACCTCCCACTGGTAACTTGAAATTAGTTAATGCTACAAGTGGGGCTTTTTTTTTTCTTGGAGAGCCAGTTTTTAAACATCTTCCAGCACACTCCTGATCATATCAGCAGGATGGGAATTCCAATTTCTTTATATCCTAGTTGATAATGATTGTCACACACACACACACACACACACAATTTAAAATTCATCCGAACTGATGAGTGTGAAACGGTAGCTCATTTCTGTTTTAACTTCTTTTTTCCTGATCATTAGTAAGATTGAATATCTTTTCACATGCTTATAGGCCAACTGGTTTTCATATTCTTATATTGTCTATTTACATCTTTGTTCATTCTTCAGTTGTGCTGGTTTTTTCTCACTCATTTGTAGGAATTCTTTATATAGTTTCAATACTAATTCTGTCTTCATCATATGTATCATTAATATATCCTCCCATTATGTATGTAGATTTTCTTTTAGCTATTTATAGTGCTTTTTATCTTAATGTAAATTTCAATGTTATCTAAATTTAACATAATCTAATTCTAAGTTTTAATGTAGTAAATTTATAAATCTTTTCCCCATAATTCTGGAATTCTTATTTCAGCATCATTTAGTTTCAGGATATTTTAATTACTCTAATTTTATAATGAGACTTGATCAGGAAAAGCAGTTCCAATAACTTGCTTTTCTTCAGAACTATCTTGGCTGTTCTCTAAACTCTTCTATATTAATTTTAGTCCTGCTTCTAACTTTCCATTAAAAATTAATAATTTTGATTAATGGGTATAAGATAAACATTTTTATTATATTGTATTTTAAGTTGATAACCAAAATCTCTTATTTAATGTATTTAAATTCTTTGTTTTTCTTATGAAAGTCATATACCCCCTCTGTTATATCTCTTTCAGGCTTCTTATAACTTGTTTTTACAATGAATGGGTTGTTACTTTATTACATAGCTTTTCTAATGTTAAACAATTATTGCATTCCTGGGGTAAACTCAATTCATTTGCAATGATTTTTAAACATTTATTGTTGGATTCATTTTGTTAGTATTTGATTTAGCATTTTGCATTCTTTTTCATAAGTAATACTGGACTGTTTGTATTTCTAATATTATTTTGTGCTATTTCTTGTCTCATTAAATAATGGGAAATATTTCTCTGCTTCTGAAATTTTGTAGGACAATTTTTACATATTATTTATTATATGTTTCTTGAAGGTTCAGTAAAATTCAAATATAATAAGTTCTGGCCCTGAAAAAAGAGTATAGGTCTACCTAGATTTTCTATTTCTTAAAGAGGCAGTCATGGTAATGTATCTTTCTAGGGTGCTTTCAAATGTTTGTGCATGAACTGCTTTATAATATTATCTTCATTTAAAATATCTTTTTGAAGCGTATTTATTACTAATATCATTTATTCGTGTCTTTTTCATCTGTTTTTTCTTCTTGGATTTTGCCAGAGCTTTCCATAGTATCTTTAAAGAAACAGCTTTTGGATTTGTAGATTTGTTTTGTATTTTGTCAGTCAGTTTCTAATCTTCATTATTTATTTCCAACTGTTTGTTTTGTCATTGGTAGCAATGATCAATTTCTGCTACTCTTTGACTAATTTCTTGAGAATAATGCTCAGCTCACTTGTTGTTAATCTTCTTTTTTAATATATGCATTCTCTCCTAAGTACTAGTCTATCTGTGTCCTATAAGTGTTGAATAATATCTTAATCATCTTCAATTTTTCATTAAGTATTGTATTATTTCTGTTATGATTTCTTAAATAACTTGTTTTTCATAAGTTATTGAAAACCTCTTTAAAAGCTTTTTATTATGGAATATATTTATTGTGGAAATATTTTATACTGGAGATTTATTATGGAAAATGTAGAGAAGATTACCAGCACTCAATTACAAAAATTATGAAATTATGACCATTCTTGTTTGAATTGTGCCTTTACTTACTTTCCACTCTTCCCCACTGAATTATTTTGTAACAAATGTGATCCAGTATAATATTTCATTTGCAGCCCTTTGAGTATATATCTCTAAAAAGTTTTGTCAGATTTCATGGGGAAAAGTTTAATGTTATTTCTATTAACATTGCATTGATTTTATAGATTAATTTGTCTGTAATTAAAATCTTAATTATAGTAATTCTTCCAATTTATAAAAAGGTGTATCTTTCAATCTTTAAAGTATTTTAATGGTAGTATTATCACTTAAAGAATTAAAAAATCGTTTCCTTAATATCACAAAGTATCTAGTCATTTTTAAAAGTTTCTTATTACCTCATAAATGTTTACTTTGAACAAGTGCGCTTATTTAAATCTGAATTGAAATAATGTTCATATATTGTTTAACTTGTTTCTTGAGGTTTTTCTCTTTTTTTTTCAGTAGGTTTCTTTTCCCTTTCTTTTTTTCTCTCTTTTTTTTTTAATTAAAGAAACTAGGAATTTGTACTGTAGAGTTTCCTACTATCTAAATTTTTCTGAATACTTCACTGTATTGTCTGTTTCCTGAATTTCCTCTAAAATAAAAGTGCTAGAGGCCTGATCAATTTAAAATTTTTACAATAAAACCTCAAAGTTTGTAAAAAATAGTAAAGGAACATGAAAAATATCTCTACACACATAAATTCAGCAACTTAGATAAAATTGACAAGTTCCTCAAAAGAAAGGCAACAAAACTCACTCATAATTTAACAGATAACTTGAATAGTCCAGTAATTAATAAAAGAACTCCTCAGGTTTTACAGGTACATTTTAAACAAACATTTTAAAAAGAAATGAAAACAAATCACACAATATCTTATGTAAAGTAAAGAAGAGGGAACAATTTCCAACTCATTTTATGAGGCCAGAATTACCCTAATTCCAAAGCTAGACAAAAACAATACAAGAAAACAAATACAGATGAATATCCTGTATGGACATAGACACAAAATTCCTCAAAAATTATTATCAAGGGCTTCCCTGGTGGCACAGTGGTTGAGAGTCCACCCGCTGATGAAGGGGACACAGGTTCGTGCCCCAGCCTGGGAAGATCCCATATGCCATGGAGCAGCTAGGCCCGTGAGCCATGGCCACTGAGCCTGTGAGTCAGGAGCCTGTGCTCTGAAACAGGAGAGGCCACAACAGTGAGAGGCCCACATACCACAAAAAAAAAAAAAATCAAATCAATTCTAATAATATATAAAAGAATAATACACATGACTAATTGGGCTTTATGCTGGGAACACAAGTTTGGTTCAATATGTTTTTAAACAATTAAACAACATAATCTATAATATTAATAGATTAAAGAATAAAAACCACATGACCATATTAATCAAAACATAAAATGCATTTGACAAACTTCAGCACCCATCCATAATAAAAATATTTGGCAAATTAGGAATAGAAGGGCATTTCTTCAAACTGATAGAGTCTCAACAAAAAACCTACAGGAAACATTATACTCGGGTAAAAGATGGCATCTTTCTACTCTAAGATCAGGAACAGAGCAAGGATGTCCACTCTCACCATTACTATTCAATATCATACTAAAAGTCCTAGCCAGTGCAATAAAACAAGAAAAAGAAATAAAAGACATGCAGACTGGAATGACAGAAATAAAATTGTCACTATTTACAGAAGACATAACTGTCTATGTAGAAAACCTCAAGATCATACAAAACAACAAACACACACACACAGACACATGGAATTAATATAAGTTTAGAAAGATCACAAGATACAGGAACAATACCCCAAAATCAATAGTATTTTATATACTATCATGAACAATTGCAAAATTTAAAAATGCAATACCATTTACATAGTTCTAGAAATTGAAATACTTAGCTATAAATATTTTAAAAAAACATGTACAGGATATGTATGCTGAAAACTACAAAATACTGGCAAGATAAATCAAAGATGTTTGAATTAGATGGAGAGACATACCATGTTCATGAATTGGAAAACTCAGTATGGTGCAATTATATTCAAGGGCAAAGGAGCTAGAATAACTGGAAAAAAAAATGAAAAAGAGGAATAAAATTGACGGTATCACATAAGTCAACATAAGGTCATTGTAAAGCTACAGTAATTAAGACTGTGTAGTATTGGAAATTGATCCATGTAACAGCATAGAGTCCAGATATAGATCCACACAAATATGGTCAATTGATATTTGACAAAGATGAAAAAGGAATTCAATGGAGAAAAGATAGTCTTTTAAAAAAATGTTGAAACAATGTAAATCTAGATACCAAAAACATAAACAGAAACAAAACCCTTGACCTAAACTTTAAAACTAATACAAAATTTTACCTTAAAATAGATCTAAATCTAAAATATAAAACTATAAATTTTTTAGAGGAAAGAAACAAAAAGTATTTGTGACCTGGCATTAGGCACATAAAGTACAATTCATTAAAAAAATGATGAGTTGAAATTTATTAACATGTAAAAAAATTGCTCTGAAAAAGTTGCTCTTAAAGAGAATGAAAAGACAGACTATAGAACTGGGAAAGAATATTTTCAAGGTACCAAAAAAGAAAACGAATTTTTTTCCAAAATATGTTAAAAAAAAAAAGCCCAAACCTCTTAAAACTCAACATATAGAAAACAATTTTTTTTAAAGAGTAAAAGACTTGACCAGACACTTCACCAGAGAGGATATACAAAAGGCAAGTAAGTACCTGAAAAGATGTTTGTCACTATTTGCCTTCAGGAAAATGCAAAGTAAAACTTTTGTGAGATACACATCTATTGGAAAAATTAAAATAGTTATTAAAAAATACTGAAAAGACCAAGACTTGGTGACAAGGCAGAGCAATTAAAACTCTCATAGATTGCTGGTGTTAATGCAAAATGGTACAGTGACTTTGGAAAGGGTTTGGCAGTGTCTTATAAAGTTAAACATATACTTAGCATATAACCAAACAACCTCACTCATAGAGATTTACTCTAGAGAAATGTGCATCAATGTTTATAGAACTTTATTCATTGTCAATAAAAATTGGAAAAAAAACAATGTCCTTCAATGAATCGACAGATAAACAAGCTGTGGCACATCCATACAATGGAATGTTACTCAACAATGTAAAGAAAGGAATTATTGGTACATTTACATAAGATTAATCTCAAAGGCATTATGGCCAGAGAAAGAAGCCAGTATCAGGTTATACATTGTATGATTCCATCTGTATGACATTCTGGAGGGATGAACGGATCACTGATCACCAGTGGTTAGGGGTGAAGGAGGGGAGTGTGGCTACAAATAGGTAGCAAACGGGATTTTTTTGGGAGGGGTTGAGGGATAATGAAACTTGTCTATATCCTGATGGTTAATGTGCTTTAAAATTGTCACCCAGATTGTCAAGCCAGAGATAAGCTTTCTTTCCATATTCTTGGGCTGGTGGGCTGAGCAGGGCCTGGCCTTATGCAGAAGTGTCAGTTTCAGCCTTTACCTGGCAGGGTTGTGGTCCCTGTGTCATGTCCCAAATGGGTATTGAAGCTCCAGCCCCCAGCCCCAGGCACGAGGATCTGGTCAACAGCTATAGCATCAACTTGTACACTTACTTACATGGTTATGTGTTTTTATTCATTTCTGGAAATTATGGTTTCTCCTTTCTCTTTTTATATTAAGAGCAGAATTTTAGGCTTGAACATTTCATTGTTATAGTTTTCACAACATTTATTTGTGTTTATGGTCTTGTAGATATCCACTTGACTCATTTCACTGCGTTGATAGAACAGCAACTCTTACATTTCTTTGTGCACAGTAAAGCAATGTTTTGTACATAGTAGCTACTCAATAAATTCAGGTTGATTCATTTTTCAGATTTTATGGATTTTTAGTAAGATATTGGAGAATCAACCCTTCTCTGGAATACAGTTAGACTATAGAGTGTTTAAATGCATAGATTGGGTGTGAGCTGGGGTGCCCAGGAGGGCCTGAGTAGAAAGATCACTGCTGCTATGAACAGTAGTCACAAAGCTCCCTCAGGCAGTCATATTATCGCATGTTGGGTCACATTCAGATCACTTGCTATTAATCCACAAGCTATTAATCCACTAATATATATTAAGGGTCTACTATGGATGAGGCATTGTGCTATTCTCAAGGAATTTTCCAATAGTAATATTCCACTTAATCTAAAATTCATATTATCTAAATCATCTACTGATACACTCTGGAAAGTATATGCAGTTAGACATCTGGTAAAGAACTTTATTGAATAGTCCTGAAGAATCCTTCCCATGAGGACGACAGGATAGGATTATAAGACCCTTACAGTATCTGTCTGATTTGCAAGTTCCAAGAGCCCTTAATATGTGTTGGTAAGAATTGCTGTGTTAAGAAGTAGAACTGAAAGAAAGCAGATATGATGGGCAGTATTTCACCTTGATATGGGATTTTGCCATTTTACAAAGCGCAATTGCATCCATCATTTTGTTTGATGTTCACAACCACCCAAGAAGAGGCAAGAAACTAATATTTTAACCGTTTTAAAAATGAGGGTACTGATATTCACAAAGGTTAAATAATTTACCCCCATGTCACCCTAGAGCTAGTCAATGGTGGAATAAAAACAAGACATAGATCTTATGAAAGTTTATATGGTGCACTTTGTGTTATTACATTGTATGTTTCAATTTGAATTTGAACCGCTTTTAGGAAAACCTATCTTTTGTGAGCCTTACATTTTTATTAAATATGGTAAAGGGAGACATCTAAAATATCTGAGGTTATTTATATAATAACAGTATTTGCTTTCATATTTATATTGTTTCATCCTTATTGTTAGAAACCTGCCTTTACATCAAGTATATAGAAATTTGGGCCATGAAAACCATGCTAACTGAATAATTTCCATCCTGTAAATGTGAATTAAATCTTATTTACTACCTTCCGGTGGCTATTTTTAAGCCATCAGAGTTTCATTTTAACTATTCAAGAGAAGACACATCCCTGTTTTTATTTTTTAAATGCACAATTTAGGGAAAATGACTATGTGAAAAATCATAAAAAATAAAAAAATAGAATAAACCTCATTCACCTTTATTCAACATTTCCTATCCTGAAGGCATAGAGAAATATCTCACTATTAATATTCTTCGATTTAACATGTCAAAAGTCCACAACTTTACCTCCCAACATACTCTGCATTCACATAGTTTCCTTTGATGCTGTTTGGAATCTAATTCATTTCTTTTTATTTCCTAATTCTCCTTTTATCAAACACAGATTTTATGATTAATGCTCTGGAAAAGAGGTAGAGAAAAGTGTGATTATTTCTTCACTGAAATAACATTATAGGGTAACAACCCTGAAAGTGCCAGGATTTCAGCACTCAGGGCAAAATTACTGTATTAACTCTCTGGCTGGGGATGATTTATCTATTTGTTATGGCATATTGCACACAATGTGGATAGGAGCTGCACAAAAGAATACTTCTCTGTTATTAGCATCTTCAAAATGGTAGGGAGGGGTAACAAACACACACCTGTGAAGCTGATACAAGAAAAAATACTTGCTCAATAAGAAGCTACATGCGGCTAAATAGTACATATTGCCAAGGAAATAATATAAACAATGCTGGGTGATGTCCTTTTAAAATTGTATAAAAGGTCAAAAGAAAAAGTGTCATTTCAATAATTATGTTTTGAGGAGAGAGCACTGTAGATATTCACCTTCCCATATCTCTTTTTATTTATAGCCCTTAACAGCATACCTAATAAGAGGAGGGATTTCATATAAACCCCATAATTTTTGTGGATCTCAATCACTTCATGAATGAAATCTGGATGGTCATGCTTTGCCTTCCTGAAACAAATGGTTCTTAGAAACCCTTAATGATGAATTTGATCATATAGGCATTGTAGACATTTTCTGATTTGGGCTGGTCTAAACTAAACTCTGTTCAAAGAGAGGATGGTGATAGCAATTTCCAGGAAGTCTGTGGACATGACATTCAATTTTAGACCATAGATATCATCTCCAAATGGGCACAAGTTATTATTGGTCTGGATACAGTACCATTTTGGAAGAAGTTAAGAACTCTGTGCTTTGGAAGAGTAGAAGCTCTGATACTATTTTAGCATTTTAAAAAGGAAGCCTCTCATCTACCACTAACCTCCTGTCCTTTTTATAGGAAAAAAATAGCATTTGTTTCTTTGGAATTTTTTTTCCAAACTCTTCCCACCCATGAATTCATATCCATCCCTTTTCTATCGGACTATTTGGAACCACCTTGAATGTCTCAAGAAGGCGGATGGTGTTGAAATAAAGAAGGAATATGTCTTCCAAATAAATGAGAAGGTTAAGTCAGGTATATGAACTAAAACATCATTCACTCCAAAAACAAAGAAATAGAAATTAGCCTTCTCAAAGTCTCCGTAAAGATAAATCTTTATGAAAAAAAATGCTTTTCAACTAGCCTTATTAAATTGTAACTGTTAAATGTAATAAGAGAAAATAAAAAGGACAAAGCTCATAAAATTAAGGGGATACAAATTTGCCTTTGTTTCTTAAAAAAAAATGAAGCAAATTAGAAAGAAGTCCCTCATTTTACTTTCCAAAATGCCATCGTAGAGGATAATCAGTGGATTGGAATATTATTTCTGTTACTCTGTGTTTCTTTTCCAGTTCCAGAGAACATCATCTTGGCAAATCATAAGTGTTTTGGATTCATTACCTAAAAGAACAAAAATGGAAAGGAAAAGAAAAGCCACGCCCACAACCCACCAAGTGTGACAACGCATTGTTTGACTTCTGCTTTCACTCATTTTGATTAGATTCCCCAGAGTTTGAAAACTATCTTCCAGTCTAAATAAGGGTTGCTAAAATATTAGATGGACATTAAAGAAACCACAAGGTGCTAAGCAGCCTAACTAAAAATTAGGTTACTCAAGTTCCATTTATTGATTATGTAGACTACAGCCAGACTGGATGAGGTTTGGCCTGTTTGTTTTCAAAACTCTTTGAATTGCCTGACAGGGATGCCATTTCAAAGAGCCTTCAGACAGGGTAATTTGGAGCAAGGATAAAGAGTATGTTTCATTCAAGCATCCTTTATTCACAACAGCCTAGGGAATAGGCCAAGCAAATTAATATATCTTAGATTTTAAAAAATGTCTAGGACTTAATTTAAATAAAGCCCAAATGATTAATTAATTAAATCATTAAACAGAGCTCATTTGATCTATTTTGCATGATAACATGCTTTGGAAATAGTCATTAGAAAATCATGTAAATGATGTTCAACCCAAGGGTGAAGTGGAATGGGGGTAATTAATGGGTAGAGATAATAAACTAGCATTTACTGAGTGCTTATTATAAGCCAAGTACTCTTCCATGTCCTTTACGTGTATTATTCCAAATAACAATACTATGATGTAGGTATTATTATTATCAGTGCTTTACATAAGGAAAGTGAGGGCAAAGAGAAGTGAGAAAATTTGCTCAAGCTCTCCTATTTGGTAATTATTGTAGTTTGCATTCTCAGCCAGGCAAACTGGTTCTAGAGCCCACACTCTTAATCACCACCCTGAGTGAAGAAAGGAGGCGAAATGGAGTCAATGTACATGGGCAGGTTAGTACTTACAGATTTGAAATTTAATGTCAGCCATTGGAGAACTCCCTTGAAGGTCTCTTCCAAGGAGTAACCGTAATTTGTAACTTTGCTGACATGAAAATATAAATGTTGCTTATTATCAGGCTGGCAGGTATGATCCTTCACTCAGCAAGTTAGTGAGCTTAACCAAATACCCTCCTCATGACTCTGAATGGGTGTTCCACTCTCACTCATGCTACAGGTGTGTACGTACTTATGAAGTGATAAAAAAATGGATGATTTTTTTGAAAAACAAATAAGGTTATATATTCAAGTCCAAGCCTGGTCCAGGCCTAAAATGTTTGCTCAGTGTTTGTTAAGTTATCAGGACAGAAATTGAGATGGAAACTTCAGTTTAACTTGAGATGTCATTGTAAACTCTTGATCACATTATGAAAGTAGAATCTTCAACAACTAGAGTCTGAATACATAGTACATTCTTTGTAAAATGATGACAAAGAGAGTCAGGTGCATGAGCCCCAGAATGAAACATAAAAGCTTTGTTCAAGAATGAGTCTCAAAAACCATAGTTAGAAAAGTTGAGAAGACTAAAAAGAAGTGTTAAGAAGGCTTATCCCAAGGTCAAATTGGACTTTGATTTTAATGAAGTTTGCGGACAGCTCTATTATATTAAAAACCTATCTCTCTTATCCCAAGGTCAAATTGGACTTTGATTTTAATGAAGTTTGGGGACAGCTCTATTATATTAAAAACCTATCTCTCCCTTCTCTTTTTTGTGATAATTATTATTAAAACTGTAATTTTTTTTCTTTCTGGCCAAGTAACTGTATCTAGTTGGGCTGGTGCTTTGTTCATGAACTTCCCTGCTTTTCCTGGATGGAGGAGGTAAAAACCTGATTCTGCACAAATTTTCTGGCCACATTTGGGCAAATCATGGAATCGTGTGTCTTGCATGTAGGTGTTTACAAGAAAGCTGGGGATAAAACTATGAAGATTGCAGAAATGATCAACAAGAATAATTTTCTTTCAAGTGGGATGGCCTGGAATTCATGCAAATTCATTGAGTGGTCACTGGCTAGTGACACTTGGGTGAAAATGTTGCCTGGCTTGTTAATAGAAATTTAAAAAGGCTAGGGGACAAGTAGCCAGCAAGTCCATCAGAGAAGGAGGGTCCTGAGACACCCGTCTCCCTTCCCCACCCTCACCTCTTCTTTCCTGCTTCTGTGGCTCTACCCAAACCAGCCTTTTCTCTGCTGTACTCTCCCTTTGACTTCCCATTGGCCCTAATTCTCTAATCTTCAAGGTCAAGTTCTCATCCCAGTGTGTGTGTGAAATCTAATTGCTGCTGCCCACACAGCCATCTCCTTTCTCTTTCTCCTTAGTTATACTTGTTGCATAATTACCACCTTATTATATGCTCTATTGCTCTCATTTAATGTGCGCCTCTAAATAGACTGTAAATTCATAATCTTAAATATTTTACGGAAAGCTGTAGGGTATTGAAGAAGAAATCAAGAGAAAGGAAGGAAGGAAGGAAGGAAGGAAGGCAGGCATGGGGTGGCCAAAATAAGGGAGAAAAAGGAAGGAGGAAAAGAAGGAGAGAGGGAGGAAGCAGTGAGATTATAACAACTTTGATGTCACAAAACATCTTAGAGCCCACAAAAGCACAAAGCTAGTGTTGGATGTATAAAGAGACTTGCAATTACTGGTGACTGATTTTCTGCTTCTGGATCCTCCTTTAAACAATTTTCCTTGAACATCCCTGCTCCCCCCTTCCCCACCTTCTTGCATTTCTGCAGTAGGTTAAAAAATAAAAAATTATTTCAATGCGCCCAGGGGAACGGGAGGAGGGGCTAAACCCTGCGTAGGTCTGACAAGTAATTAACTCAATGAAAGAAAAAGCAGGAGAGAAGTGATTTCCTTGGGAACAAGGCAGCATCCAGGAAGAGTAACAGAACTTTTATTCAAAATATTAAATGGATCAAAACAGCAAGACACAAAGATGTGAATGTGCTTACATTTATTAGAAAAAATTTATCTGAGAAAGATTCAGCATCATTTTTGCTTGTAGCTACAGTATGAATTTCAGGTAATAAATATTTGTTAACTTTGGCTCACTGATGTTACAATGTCAGGATTTCAGACTATATATATATATATATATATATATATATATATATATATATATATATATATATATATAATTTTCAGGGGAGGAGTAGGCATTATTTTCTATTTGCAGAAAAAACTCTAGATGTGAAATTGAGTTCCCATGCCACTCCTGTGCTGGGTTGCTCTTCTGTCTTTTCCTCACATGTGCCCTGACTCAGCTTTCACGATACTCTACTCAATACTCTGTAATGACCTACCTGGAAAAAGAGTCTAAAAAAGAGTTGATATATGTATATGTACAACTGATTCACCTTGCTGTACAGCAGAAGCTAACACAACATTGTAAATCAACTATACTCCAATAAAAATTAATTAAAATATAAATTAAAGTGACCGTTAAAATCTCTAGATTTTATTGCCCAAATTTATCATTTTATTCCACTAGCTTTTTACCTCCAATCTTAATACTTTCCATGAAAGACACTGAAGCTTCTTTAATTGATTTCTGTTTGCTTCGAAAACTATTGTCTAAATCTATCGAGTTACTCTACGCTGTTTGTAGTTAGTTGTCAATCAGTTTATAAATATTGACTATTCTCATGAGCTCAAAAGAGTTCAAAGAATTGTACTTTCAAAGAAAGTTGAGGCAAAATTCAAGCATATACACCAGTTAACATAAAACACATCTTTCTGGCTGTATTATTCCTGTACCTCCAATCACCCCAACTCAGGAACCAGATGCAGTGCCTAGGTGTTCCCTGGTATTCCCAATTCTACCACTGCTTAGCTCTGTGGCCCTGGATAAGTTATTTAATCTTTCTAACTTCCAGTTTTCTCATCTGTAAAATGGGCATAATAATAGAATCTTCCTTATAGAGTTGTGAATGGGTAAAAATTTATGCTGCATGTAAAGTCTTTAGCACAATACCTGGTGTATAAGCATCTTACTAATGGTAGTTATTATCATCAACTTTATTCCACAATTGAGACATAATTTAGATATCATACAATTCATTTTTAAATGTACAATTCAGTATTTTTATAGATTCACCAAGTTTTGCAATCATCATCACTCTCTAATTCCAGAACATTTTCATCATCCATAAAAGAACCTCCGTATCCTTTAACAGTCATTCACATTCTCTCTTTCCTCTGGTCTCTGGCAACCATTAGTTTAATCTCTTTATTTATGTATTTGCTTATTCTGGACATTTCACACAAGTGGAATTATACAATATGTGGCCTTTTGTGTCTGACTTCTTTCACTTAACATTATGTTCTCAAGCACCATCCCATGTTGCACTATGTGTCAGTGCTTTATTCCTTTGTAATGGCCAAATAACTTTCCATTATACAGGTATATCACATTTTGTTTATCCATTCTTCAATTGATGGGCATTTAGGTTGTTTCCCTTTTTGGCTATTATGAATAATGTTGCTATGAACATTCATGAACAAGGTTTTGTGTGAATATGTATTTTCAGTTCTCTTGGGTTTATGCCAAGGAGTAAAAATACTGGGTCATATGCTAATTCTATGCTTAAAGTTTTGATGAATTGACAAACTATTTTCCAAAATGACTGTACCATTTTACATTTTTACCAGCGATGGAAAAGTTTCCAATCTATTTACATCCTCTTCAACACTTATTATTATCTGTTTATTTATTTATTTATTTATTTATTTTAATTTATGTATTTATTTGGCTGTGCCGGGTCTTAGTTGCGGCATGTGGGATCTAGTTCCCTGACCAGGGATCAAACCTAGGCCCCCTGCATTGGGAGCGTGGAGTTTTAGCCACTGGACCACCAGGGAAGTCCCTTATCTGTTATTTTGATTATAAGCATTCTAGTATATGTAAAGTGGTATCACATTATGGGTTTCATTTCCCTTTCTTTAATGATTAATGATGTTGAGCATCTTTTCGTGTTCTTATTGGCATGTGGAAATTCTTTGGAGAATTGTCTATTCAATTCCTTTGCCCATTTTTAATTGGGTTTGTCTTTTTATTGTTGGGTTGTAAGAATTTCACACATTTTTATTGTGCATTATTTTATGGACCACATGACATTCCAGAAGTTGCAAACATAAAGATAGAAAATATAGACACATCCCTGCTTCTGTGAACTTCCATTCTAGGGGAGGTATAGATAAACAAAAATGTAAACAAGTAAATGAACAATAAAACTGTTTGAGAACAATACATGTTATAAAGGAAAGAAAATGGGGAATATAATAGTGCAGTGGGGGCAATATAAAAGATGGTGGACAGGGAAAGACATACTTTGAGTTGAGACCTACAGCAACAGAAAGAACCTATCATAGGACGATAAGTTACTATTGAAAATATGTACCAAGATTTCAGTAGCACAGGCAAATAAGAAAGCTGCATTTGTAAGTAAAGTGTAATCTATAGCCCAAAGAGTCCCTTTTAGCTTAGTGACATTTCTGGTAGAATTTTTGGTCAACTTGGTCCTAAATCTGCAATTATATAACAGTACATTACTTATGCTCAGAATTCCTTTCACACGTTATCAGGTAGGTAAATTTTGCCTTGATGTATTTTGAAAAATATATTGTACCTCTTGAATTCAAGGCCCATACAGTGCTTTTTACAGTTTACTGGGTAAGTACGTATTTATTAAGTATATACAGTTCAAAGCTAGTTCCCACCAGTTTACAATAATGAGGCCAAAGGGCAAGGTCTTACTTTAAATTATCCTCTTTATTAAATCAGGCATTCAGCAAAGTCAGAGCTAAGTTCTATGCTCCTGATATCGAACTTTCTTTGAAATCATTTTCCAAAGCAAATCCATAAAATATGAGGTGACCGTGTTTCCTATTTGCAAACAATGCATAAAACATAAAGGAACAGGCACAATATTCACATTTAAAAAATGCAATTTGGAATGTAGTGCTCCCTTGCTTGTTTTGAAGCTGGCTGCCAGAGGAAACGAATAACAAGATCAGAAAAATCCAATAAAGTCTAAACGTGCTTTTGGGTAATTTCCCCATCATTTGGGTGTAGTTCCACTCAGATGAAGGACAGATACCTGAAACCATTGCACACATTTCACTGTAATATAAGAAAAAAAAGCCCTCTGTTCAAAAATCCCATCTAATGCAACTGGAACTATTCTACCCTATTCAATGGAGCACTCAGCAACACCTTATTATGAAGGCTGGTGCTTTTACTAAATTGATTAAGAGCAGAAATTCAAAACTAGAAGTTAACAAAAATGCCTCAGGAATAACTATAATATGAAAAGTAGTATCTGTTATGAGTGGCCATTAGACATCCACTTTTTAAACAGCTATTTATTGGATACCATGTACCAGGTACCATTTGTAGATGCTGGGACACAAAGATGAGAAAAAGGGACAAAACCTTGTTCTTAATAAGGCTTACATTCTATTGGAGGACACAGATAATAAACAAATAAACAAATAAATAAGAGAACATTGAAATGTAATAAATGTTACAAACGAAAGAGAAGGGGGGTTATATATAATGATAGGAGGGATTGAGTGGACAAGATTAGATAGGGTGATTAGTAAAGATCTCTCTAAAACTGTAAAATCTGACTTGAGAATTGAAAGACTAGGCTTGAATAAAATATTTCATATTGTATTTTTGTATGTCACATGGTGTGTGTTGTTTAATCCTTCTTCAATACAATTAAAGAATGAATTCTAGTTTGTGTTGTTTTTCACTACTTTTCTAACCCCATGTTTAGTACTATGCATTTCTAAAGCGGTTTAAATCAGTTACCATTATTGAGAAAATATTAGCATAGTAAAGCAATTTCTACATTTGTATGTCTAATATTTTACAAAAACTAACTATATCATGACCAATATTGTCCTGTTCCAATACTTATAGGATTTGCTTGCTTACTTTATCAGTTAGCTATTGTCATAACAGTGCTGTATGACAAATCATCCCAAAACTCAGTGCTTAAAAAAATCTTTTATTCCACTTCATGTTATCTGTTGGTAGACTCATCAAGGATGGACTTAAATGGGCTTGGCTCAAAGCTGGATGCTGGATACAGGTCAACCCCACCTGTTTTTCATCTTCCTTAAAGCAGGAGCTACATTTCAGGTAGAAATGTAGAATCGCAAGAGACCAACTCTAAATATGAAGCACATTTCAAGCATTTGCTTGTGTCACATGTACTAACATCCCTTTTAACAAAGCAAGTCACATAGCCAAGCCCTAAGTCAAGTGATGGGGGCTACACCCTGCCCATGATGTGGCCTGAAGAAGTCTCATTGCCAAGCTCAACATCAGTGGGGCACAGAGTAACCCCTCTCTTGCAGTTAAAGGGAGAAAGTAAATTTTGCCATACAACAGCCTAGTCCACTACATCTTTCATTCACCAACTAAATACTGAGCATCTAGCACATTCAAGATATTGTGTTAGATGCTGCAGGATATTAAAAAAAAACACATCTATGTGCAAGGAAACTTATTTAGGTATGCTTATTTGCATCAACAACACAAGGTAGCAAGTAAGAAGTGTATTTTCAAAGAATCAGGTAAAAGGTTTGGACCTTCAGAGAAGGATGGAATTACAGACATTCCTCATCTTACATTATCTTTTCAATATAGAAGATTTTTTAAGCTGAAAAAGATGTACACCTACTCACTAGACTGTCTACACATAAACACATACACACAAATTCATGCATATGTGATACCTCTTACTGGAAGTTGAGCATGTATTATAATCTTCTATATTAGAAGATGCTGTCAGTACCCCATCAATTCCCCCTTACTTAACACTCACCTTCCTATAATTACTGATGGTTTTACATCTCAAGAACCTGCAGCCTTCAGTCTTAAGACCTTGTCTGCCCCTGGGTACATGTACAGCCTGTACATAGAATTGCCCAGATGGGTGATGGATTTAAAACCCTGGGAACTGCTCTCAGCCAGTGATGGACCAGAGTTGATAGAAAAATACATCAACTCCTTGCCCTGTGACTCACCAAGAATTCCCCAGCAAGATGGAGCCCTAGTCACTCACAGGGGAACCTGGTTTATTAAGACACCCTCTGTTGGCCACCTTCCCTTCCCTGTCTCACTTCCCCAGTCCTTACCAGTGTGCTTCATGAGATAGCCTCTCAAATAAATTAATTGCTACTTGTTAACTTGGATCCTTGTTTTGGGCCCTGCTTCTGGGTATTCCAAACTAAGATCATTAAATAAACTGAAATAACTCAAAATGATGGTGTTGGAATCTATTTGAATATATTTGAGGCAGAAACATCAAACCCAAATCAAACAGCCTTGAGGCAACCAGTGTTTGACTTGGTATCTGGCTTGGAGCTTTTTATCTGTGCTTAGTTTCTGTATAAAAAGCAGAAGTTTCCATCTCTACAGAAAACATCATATGCCTTATCAAGCAATGAATTTCATGTTAAATTTGCATCACCAAGAAAGGTTATACACATCCAGCTGAAGGAACTAGGGATAAATTCTTATGTAAACAGCTCATGAGGTCCTGATAAAACCAGAACCATGTATCTATAGAATCTGACCATTTCCTCCCTACCACTATTAATTCTACAAACATTTAGTAAAAATTTACTATGTGATCAATACTATTCTACTTTTTTGAGATTTAACATTAGATTTAGGTCTGTTTCCTTCTGCCTTCTAAGTATTTATAATCCAGTTAAGAGTCAGGCATGGAAAAAGATAATGAAAATTAAACTGTAATATAAACTATGGCAAATGCCATAATTGAAGAATAAGCAAACTGCTCTCTGCATGCACCTGACCTCACTCGGAAATGGGAGTTGTTAACAAGATAATCTCACATGAATAATCAAATATACTTTGGAATGTATTTTTGAAAAGAGAGAAAAGCCACAGCTGAAAATATAAAATATAGTTTAAAATAAATAAAGAAATATATAGTTTAATATTCATTCTTTTGTTGTCAGCAAAAGACTCTTTTTTAGAAATGGTTTGACATTAGACCCAACTTTGTGAAATCTGGATCAGGCAAAATTTAGCCAGGAAAACAGAATTGGGAATATTTTATTCAGGGACAGAGAGCTGGTTGCACAGGTGCTGAAGGACAGAGAGGTCAAAGAGGAAAAGTGTCCCATCTGGCAGCAGGAGGTCTGCAGCACCCCCAGACAGCAGAGTCCTGGGGAGGCTTGCCTGAGGCATGTGCCGGCAGGAGGTAAGAGGCACCCTTCTTTTCCTCCTTCCCATCTTTCTAATCTCTCACTGGCTCAACCCAGTAGAAACCGTGGCGGTGGGAGCGTGGGAAACATAAACAGTAGGTTCGTATTAGTTATCTAGTTTACATATAGTAGTGTGTATATGTCAATTCCTTTCCCCCTTAGTAACCATAAGTTTGTTTTCTGGATCTGTGATCTTTATATTCAGGAATGTATTTACCTTGATAGAAATCATAAGACCTTGATTCTAACATTGGCCTTGCAACCAATTAACGGGGTGACCCATGGCATGTCACCTAGCTTTTCTGAGCTTGTAACATGAAGGATATAATCAGATGATGTCATAGTTCTGATTTAGCTCTATTGCTCTATGATTGTAGGAAATGTGTATCTTAGAACAACAAATATCCCTGAGTTTTCTTATATCTTTAGTTTCAGGAGAGAATCTGGGTTGAAGCTCCTCTCTGAAGTTCACTCATAGCTTTCTCATGCTCTTCAGCAAGCCCAAGAGTATCTCCCAACCTGTCAATTCTTTCCCCCTTAAATTGTATGAACCAGGGAAATTGCCTACAAGGAGCTCAGACTCCCAAGCCTGCTCCTTGGTTGCTGACATGCCCAGAGAAGCTAGTGCTCTGGGGTCCAGTGGATGGAGTAAAATTCCTGGGTATCATTCTAGACTTTTCCCTCATCCCCAAATTTAACAGTAACAGTTTCTGATGCACTGGGAACTTCAATGTTGGACATATATGAGAGAAACAATATTGAAATGTAGAGGCTGACAGTTATAGGGGAATTTTTATAAAGAATCCAGAGCTTTGGAGGAGGGGAAAATCAAGAGTCCCTTACCTCCTCCTCCCTCCAAGCTCAAAACTTTTAGAATGTGATTGGATAAGAAAATAATTGAACATGACAAAACCCCCAGAATCAATGAATTCAACAAGGCACCTATGAAAAAACATCATGAAATTACAAAAATATGGGTGAACCACTTCATGCACAAAACCAGGTATAGTCTGAGCATTGTCGGTGGTCCTCTAATGGTTCACCCGCCACTCTAACAGTTCCTCAGGTCCATCTTACCATCTCTGTGCTCTCATCCCTCAGCTCTGTGTGCTGTAGCCTTAAGGCTCACACCTGCAAACATCATTGCATGACTGTCCTTGGGCTCCTGAAGCTTCTCTGCCCACATCACTAGAAGAAATCAGGAAGTGCCTGGTAGTTTATAGCTCCCCGAATGGGACTTGGCTAATGAGTAGGAAAGCCCAGCTACCCTGCCTTGAGTCAAGGAAAACTCTGAGGTGGGACTTACATGCTGTAGCTTCCTGTAGGATCAGGCTGAGACTGGGGCTTTGCCTGAAACCACATCCTTGCTTAGCTTCTTCCCTCTTCCCTGCTCTACTCCCTTACAGTCTTTCCCTAGAAGCACTTTCTTAATGAACCACTTGCTCATGAATCATCATCACCTCAAGGTCAGCTACTGGGAACCTGACCCAAGACATAAATGTTGTATAGGAATGGTGGCTGTGGCTTCCTGAGACTGCAGAGAGTGGAAATTCTTCTATCCTACATTATAGGACATTCCTACACCCTGAGGAAGAAACAATATGATTGGACCTAAATAAATTTAATGTTGGGAGCCCATGACAATTCTGTCAGGTACATCCTTCAATGAGCAAATTACCATTGGGGTTGGTGAAAGACTAGGAAAAACCACTGTAACCACAGCAGGAGTTTGCATCAATGGTCAAGGTAGACAGAACAAGTGCTCACATTTGCTCTGGACAAAACAGGGGGTCACATAAAGGTGACAGGAGCTGCAGCCACGGGGATAGGACAGTCTTTCTTGACTAGGTTTTTTCTGCCATCTCTAAGCCTCTAGCTCTAGAGTTCAGTGGCATAATATATCCTCCTAGACTAGACTAGATGACCCAACTTCTCATAAAGGTACTACAGTCTTTCAAATTCAAGGAGAGATTCATGAGGATGCTCCCAAAGATATTTGAACATACTAGTGAATGGACAACTTAGCAAGAAGCATTAGACTTCCCATGAGTGAGACCAAGTTGAGGCTGAGATATTGCTCTGTCAAACTTCAAATAGCAAATCAGGGAAACACTGTTACCAGTCAAGGAATCACACAAATCCATGTCAACACTGCCTCTTTGAATCCATCTACTTTTTTCCCCATTTCTCCACCTCTGTCTCTTCAGTAAGTCAGTTTATCACCATTTCTTACCTGGACCAGTATAGCTATAGTCACCAATCTCCCTGCCTTTAGTTTTGCTCCCCTCTAATCCATTCTTCACACTCTTATAAGGCTCTTAAGATCATGCAATGTCCTGAGACTCTCCATGTCTCTGCATTATCTTCAGGCATAAAGTTGAAACTCCTTAGCACGGATGTGAGGCCCTTTCGTGACCTGGCTTCTGCCCACCTCTCCAGGCTCACCTTACATCCTCTCCTCCTGGCATTTTATGCTCCATCCATTCCTCACACATACCTCTTATTCTGGCTCATCCCCCCTACAGACTTGGTTTGGACAGCCCCCGCACCTAGCTTTGTCCCAGTCCCTGTGACACCATGTAATTTTTACCTGTTTATATCTGCCTTCCTTCCTGGCTCACAGACCAGAACCTGGCATTCATCCACCTTCTCCAGCAGGCACTCTGAAGATGTCCCTCCACTCTTTGACTCTGAACATCTTTGTTGGTGTTGACATCCACATAACAGAGCCGATCAAAGAGGATGGGTCTGAGACGAGGGCTCAGAAGACCGTTCAAGATGGGATCAGCTGCCTGGTACACTTTTCTTTTCTTTATCTTTTGCAGTAGATATCTATACATTTGACTGCAAGAAAATTCTAATTGATTTCAAGGAAAAGATCACATCTCTTCTACCCCACAGCTTCTTTCCATGGACTGCAGACATATGCTTATAGACTAGCATCGTTGTAACAATGCCAAGGCTCAACATTAATTCTTTTACTTCCTGCCCCAGCCTCCATTGCAAGCACTCTTCCCAATTCCTTGGACTCTTACACAGTTTCTATTACTTTAGTGTTTGTAGATGATGATTATGGGGTTGATGAGAGTGATTTGCCTGCAGCTAGTGAGGCTCATATAGAAACAGAAAAATCTGTGCAAATTTATCTCCAGAAAATGTCTGCCTTTCTTCTTTCCTTTCCCCAGCCCTTCTCTGCAGTATTGATCCTACATTTATCCTTTTCACAAAGCCCTGTGATATCCTGGCTCCCTTCATTTTTGGCCCTGGCTTCGTGGGGGGATTTATTATGAGCTCTGGTTTAGAGACTTTTAACAGTCTATAATCTTGGCCAGGTTCAAGCTCAGCCAGTCCTGAAAGGCTGTTAAATGAAGTGTGACAAACGCACAATCATTTAGTGGTGACCGGTGGCAGCTGGGACGATATTGTATCTATCCCAACAGCAGAAGCAGGACATTTATTTAGCAATAGTCTTCATCTTCTCTCTCCTCTTAACTTCACAATCCAACATCCAAAAATCCCATTTCTCTGAGAGAATTATTCGAGGAGTAGAACTTAAATCCCCACATTTCCAGAATCGCCTACGTAAAAGCAGCTTCAGGCATGGATATGACAAAGCCAGGATGCAAGCTGGTGTCATTTTGTTTCCCTGCCTAAGAGTGAGGCAGCATCACTGAGGCAGGATCCAGGGGAGCCCCTTATCGCAGCCTGAAATGACACACAAAACTAAGCATCCTGCACCTCCCACATTCATTACGGAAAAGATGAAAAACAGCATCTTTAGAATTATTTATCGTTTTTTAAATTGGTCTAATGAAATCATGTATGCCCCCATCCCCTTGGGGTTGGCTTGTTGATGATTTCTGCTTATATTTGCCCTTGAAAATTGAAAAGACCTGCTATTAAAATACAGGAAGAAACCCTCCAAAAGTTAAATCAGGACACTCTGGTTCCCCTTTGCCCAGCAGTCTGTACTGGTATTTGTTTGTGGTTTTGGTTTGCATTTCCCTGATGACTAATGTTATTGAGCATCTCTTCATGTGCTTATTGGCCATTTGCATATCTTCTTTAGTGAAGTCTCTATTCAAATTTTTGCCCATATTTTATCAGCTTTTGTGTTTTCTTATTGAGATGTAGGAGTTTTTTTTATATATACATTCTGGATACAAGTCCTTTGTCTGATATATATGTGTTGCAAGTACTTTCTCACTGTCACTTGCCTTTTTGTTTTCTTAATAATGCCTTTTAAAAGAGCTTTAAAAAAAAAAGATGCAATTCAATTTACCCTGTTTTTCTCTAACGGTTCAGGCTTTTTGTGTTGTAAGCAATCTTTGCTTAGCCAAAAACCACAAAGGTATTTTTCTGTTTTATTCTCTAAGTTTTAAGTTCACTCTTACAGCAATAATCTATTTAGAGTTACTTTTTGTGTATGGTGTCAATAATGGCTAAGGTTCTTTTTTTTTGGCAAATGGATATCCAGTTTAGCATCATTCATTGAAAAGACTTTCTTTTACCCATTCCATTCTATTGTGCTGGTGATTTTGTCATAAACCAATTGACTATATAGGTGATTTATATTCTGTTCCATTGGTCTACAAGTCCAAATTTTCACTAATATCAACATGTCTTAATCACTGAAATTTGGAATGTAGCCAGGCTGGATTTTGATACTTTTCTTGACATCCTGATCACTTCTCCTCCACTTGCCTTTTGTGTGTGTGTGTGTGTGTGTGTGTGTGTATTCATAAATATTTTCATAAAATATATATAAATATTTTCATCCTCTCCTCTAACTATCGTGGGCAGGATCTATGATCTCCCCACCTCAAATATCAAAATTTACCTCTCTAATTAGAGTTTTTCTGGATATATGCCCAGGAGTGGGATTATAGGATCATATGGTAACTGAAAACTCTAATTCGAAAAGATGCACGCACTCCAGTGTTCATAGCAGCACTATTTACAATAACCAAGACATGGAAGCAACTTAAGTGTCAATTGACAGATGAATGGATAAAGAAAATGTGGTACATATATACAATGGAATATTACTTGGCCATAAAAAAAGAGTGAAATAATGCCATTTGCAGCAACATGGATGGACCTAGAGATTATCATACTAAGTAAAGTAAGTGAAACAGAGAAAGACAAGTATCATATGATATCACTTATTTGGGGAATCTAAAAAAATGATACAAATGAACTTATTTAGAAAACAGAAATAGATTCACGGACACAGAAAACAAACTTATGGTTACCAAAGGGGAAAGGGCAGGGGGGGGTCATGGATAAATTAGGAGTTTGGGATTAATGTATACATACCACTATATATAAAATAGATAAACAGCAAGGACCTACTGTATAGCACAGGGAAATAAACTTAATATCGTGTAGTAATTTATAACGGAAGAGAATGTAAAAAAAGAATATATATGTGTGTGTGTGTGTGTGTGTGTGTGTATAACAGAATCACTTTGCTGTACACTTGAAACTAACACAACACTGTAAATTAACTATACCTCAATAACATTTTTTTAAAAAATTACCTCTCTGGTATTCCATCCATTCTCTGGGAGCCCTGCTGTATACAAGGGTCAAGATTAACTGTGATAATGTTTGGTAATGATTTTTCCTTCTCAATTGACATATTTACATTTTTCAATCGTAATGCAAAGATTTAGCTTTCTGGATGGTAACTTCAGACACCATAATAAGTTTCCTATAATAAAGGTCATATTTTGAGATCAAGTGTGCTTTTGGACACCCCTTAAACCAATGATCTTCAAAGGATGGTACTTGGACCACTGGTGTCATGAGAGAGGTTTTCAGATCATACTAACATATTGTATTTAAATATTAATAGTTGTACATGTTTTTGGCTATGTGTTGAGATTGTAGTAACCCAAACATATAGTAGTTTCACAGACAGCATTGCTGAATCAAAGTGTAATTTGTTTACAAAAAAAAAATTAGTGAATCAATTTAAATAGAAGTATTGATAAGGTGACTTGATAATAGTGGTATATTCTTTTTGCAGATTGCTAAAGCTTGAGTAACACCAACCTAAACGTGAAGACAGGTAGACACTTCCTCAATTGCCTTGGGTAAGCAAGAAAGGGTGAGGTTAAGACCCCTCCTTCCACCCTTCTTCTAGGTGCATATATGCTGCTGGCACCCCTCACACATCCCCTTTATCTGGCTAGTCCCCCATTCCTCAGCTGCTGAGAGCATTGTCTGCCCCTTCTCCTGAAAAATGCCATCCTTGCCCCTTCTCCCATGCCAGGCCTGCAAGATGAACTGATGTAAGAGCTCAAAAATGCACCCCCCTTGCTTCTGGTTAGGGCAACCCTGTGGCTGATTCCCACTCCAGAGTTCCCTATAGGATCAGGCTGAGTCTAGTCCTGACTATGCTGTACCCAAATTTATGCCTGACGTCCTACTCTGCTTTCCTTAGTCTCTTACAAATTTCACTGGAGAGTTACTCCATCAAGAAATCACAAGCAAAGGAATTCCTGTTTCAAGTTCTGCTTCTAGGGAATTTGTTCTAAGACACAAAGCTTAAATAATAGCCTCTGGGAATACAGAGAAACTGGCCAGATACCTTCCTGGGTCTTTGTAAACCTTCTGACGTATTTTATTTTTTTCCTTCCCTATCTGGTCATGTTTAAGAGTCAGTGGACCCTTTAAAGAGTTACTGTCCACAATGAAGGACTAACTGCACCCTTTGTGTCCTACCTAATGTGTCTTCCTTTGTCTGCATTTTATCTTTTTCTAGACCAGTTCTGATAGGATAAATGTTACTGGGTCTTTTATGGCATAAGCCACCCCGCTTACTCTTTCTGCTTCCTTCCTACCCTAGAGAGAGCATACTAGCTTGCCATTCATGAATACTCTTCCTGGATCATTAACTTACATGGAAAGAGGGTTCCCCCATGTAGGGTGCTTTTTAAAGTCAAACTAAAAGCTCCATTAAATGCCCTCTTATCTTTGTAAGCTTGAGGCAGAAAGACTTCTTTTTCACTCATTATAGCAATTATTTCCTTTCTGCCCTTAAATATATCTGGAGATTTCAAATCATGGAAGCAATTTAGCTATCAAAACTGCCATAATATAAAAATAATTTAAATTCAAACCAAATAGACTAAAAAAATGATAGATAAAACAGCTTAGAAAAGTCTGTATCATGCTCTAGTCCAAGCAATCTTTATTTCCTTGAAAAGACTTATCTTCTATATCATTAAATTTTTATTCCTATCACTCCTGAGTTGTTTGACCTACAGGAATCTTTCATTGCCTCATATTAGACTTTTAAGATTTTCAAAAATTATATTGAGGCATAACGTGCATGCAATAAAATGCACAAATCTTAGGTGTACCAGCTGATGAAATTTTCCATATGCCTACCCTTGTGCAATCATCACACAGTTAAGATATAGACTATTTCCAGCAATGTGAAAGGCTCTCTCTTGTTCTCTCTCGCTCAATACCCTCCACAAAATACCCATTATTTTGGCGGTAATTACACCAGATTCATTTGCTTCTCCTTCTGACTCATATAAATGGGCTGGTACAATAGGTACACTTATACATCTGGCTTGTTTTCCTGAATATTGTATCTGTGAGTGCTATACATACTTCTGTCTATATATGCTGTCTGTTCATTTCCACTGTTGTTAATATAGTCCACTGGTGAATATATCATTACATGATTACCCATGGTATTGTTGATGAGTGTTGGGGACTTTGTAATTTTTAGCAGCTATATATTGTTCTGAAATGAGCATTTTTAAACATATATTTTGTTGGATATACGTACTCATTTCTGTTTGGTATATACTTAGGAATGGTATAGAGAAAACAAATGCTTAATGTTAATAGACACTGCCAAACAATTTTTCCAAAATGGTCATACAGGTATACACTCCCTATAAGCAATGTATGAATTTCAGTTGTTTTACACTTAGTATTGTCTTTTTTTTTTTTCATTCTAGTGGTTGGATAGTGGTGTTTTCTTGTATTTTAATTATCATTTCCATGAAAACTAAATGATATCAAGCAAAACTTCAATACATTTTTATGAAATTCTCAAGACTTTTATTCTTTTACTTATTGATGTGTAGGAGTTTATATATTTTGGGTATGAGTCCTTGGTTGAATGTATGTACTGAAATTATTCTCCCTGTCTATAATGTGCTTTAATAATCACTCAGTGACCTGACACAACCAAAAATAAATAAATAATTTTTTTAAAAGGGTATATTTGATGAACAGAAATACTTTTTTATTGGTCAGATTTATAATTTGTTTCATTTATGATTAGTGCTTTATTTTTTACTGTTTAAAAAATCATTGCCTACCACAAGGTTATGAAAATATTCTCCTAGAGTGTTTTCTCCTAGAGAAGTGCTGTCTGATACAGTAGCCACTAGCCACATATGTCTATTGAGAACTGGAATTGTGGAAGTCTGAACTGTGCTATAACATATTGATCATCAAATTTAAAAGTTAATTTAAAAATAATGTAAAATACCTCAGTAAGAATTTATATTTCCTACATGTTAAAATGATAATGCTTTAGATATGTCGGGTTAAATAAAATATATAGTTGAAATTAATTTCACTTGTTACTTTTTAATATTTAGAATGTGGCATGCACAAAGCTACAGTAATTAAGACAGTGTGGTACTGTCATAGGATTGACATATAGATCAATCGAATAAAATTGAGAGTCCAGAAACAAGCACTCAGCTGGTTTTCAGCAGGGTGCCACAGCAATTCAATGAAAAAGAATAGTTTCTCAACAAATAGTGCTGGACACCTGAGTATCAACATGTAAGATAATGAAGTTGGACCCTTTGCTCACACTGTGTACAAAAATTAATTCAAAATAGATCATAAACATAAATAGAAGAGCTAAAACTATAAAACTCTTAGCATGTTAGGTTCTATTTAACTAGTTTCTCCTGAGGGCAGGCCTTACTAAGATCAGAGTGCTCTGGTGTATTTGAAAATAACTCCTTTTCCTCTCTCCCTGCCAGAAGAACAAGGGTGTTTTTCTCCAATATTCACTCTGAGGACCCAGAAGAGCTCCCAGAGGTAAATCTCACAAAATTGCAGTGCACCCCCCACCCCCCAAGAGTGGTTTCCCTGGAATGTTTAACTCTCAGAATTGTCCATACTCAGCCTCCAGCAACTATTCAATTATTGTCCAGGTTTTCTCACTCAGGCACTCATTCCTATGGAGGTTTCTGCTCATGGGCCTCTGTTCAATGAGCTACAACTCCCTGTACTGGCCTGACTCTCCAATCCTGGGGGCAGCAGTCTGCCCTGCATCCTCCCTTCTCTTATGGATCCAAAGAGAGTTGTTGATTTTTCAGTCTGTTCAACTTTTTACATGTCGTTAGGGCAAACTGGCACCTTCCAAGCTCCTAATGTGAGGAACTGGAAACCGGAAGCCAGCACTTGTTTCTTTCAAGTCTTTGGATAACCAAACTTTAATGAAATAAACATTTACTCTTGACCAGCATCGTTTCTATGTCAATTCAGTGATGATTCAACAAAATGAACACCTCGTTTAAAACGGATGCACAGTATAATAAGTACATAATATTGAAGAACATTCACTTTTTAATCAGATGAATACAAACCTGACCACGTATGAGTTTGGTCATCTCCACTATGTTCCTAATCTCTCTGACAGCAATCTCTCAAATGTGAAATGTGCAGAGTCCCTACTTCCCTGGGTCATTATAAAGACAAAATGAGATCACATCTGCAAAGCCCTTGACAAAACTGGACATGCTATGAAAGCTCAATAGATGGAAATTATTAATTATTGTAGACTCAAATATTTCTTCTATTGTTAGATTTTAGATTATTTCCTATCTTTTTCTAGAAATAACAGTGAATTATACATCTATTTCCATAAGTGGTTGTTTATATTTTTTAGTATTTTTAAAGGCTCAAGTTCCTGAAATCACAATAGAGTATAAACATATTTAAAACCCGGATATATGTTGACAAATTACATTCTAGATAAATTTTATTAATTTACATTTTTATCACCAGGGTGTGAGAAGGCCTATCTCAATAATCCTTTACAAGTGGATTTTTTTTAAAAAGCTGATTTGAATTTGAATGTAAAATGTTTTGATTACTAGATAATCTGCATTATTTATTTTTAATGTATCAGTCAATGACATTTCAGCTTTTGTTTTTGTTCTTTGTCCTTCTTCTAGTACACTATTATTATTATTATTTTTTTTTTTTTTTTTTTTTTTTTGCAGTTCAGGGGCCTCTCACCATTGTGGCCTCTCCCGTTGTGGAGCAAGGCTCCGGACACGCAGGCTCAGCAGCCATGGCTCACGGGCCCAGCCGCTCTGTGGCATGTGGGATCTTCCCGGACCGGGGCACGAACCCGTGTCCCCTGCATTGGCAGGCGGACTCTCAACCACTGCGCCACCAGGGAAGCTCCTACACTATTATTTTTAAATATATATTTTTAAATGTCCTTGACCATTGTGATTTCCAGTTTGTATTTATTAGTCAAATATTATTTATTTCAATTCTATAAGTAATTTTTAGAAGGATGACTTTATATTTAAGAAGTAATGCATTATAAAAGCATTATTAAAAAGTCAGACAATTCAAAAACACACAAAGAAAATATTTTCAAAATTACTCCATATCATTCCACTCAGAAATAATCATTGTCAACATTTAGAAGCTATCATTTCAGGCATGTCTATATAAAAACATATATCTAAATAACAAATAATAAACAAATAAATACAAATTATTTTAGAAAGATGGTTATCACACTATAATGCTACACTTAGACTTTTAAATAAAATTTAATTACATTAAAACAAGGTACGGGGCTTCCTTGGTGACGCAGTGGTTGACAGTCTGCCTGCCGATGCAGGGGACACGGGTTCGTTCCCTGGTCCGGGAAGATCCCACATGTCGCGGAGCGGCTGGGCCCGTGAGCCATGGCCGCTGGGCCTGCGCGTCCGGAGCCTGTGATCCGCAACGGGTGAGGCCACAACGGTGAGAGGCCCGCGTACCGCAAAAAAAAAAAAAAAAAAAAAAAAAAAAAAAAAACAAGGTATGATGTGAAAACTGCCTTGAAATTAGGGAATATTGAGCTTCAGATAAATGTTCCTTCACCACCTGACATTAATTACCAAAAGGGCTCTCTGAAATCAATAAATGAAATTAGAGATAATTTAAGACTTTAGAGTATTTTTTTTAACTTTATGTTTCAAATTTAGATAAGCTCTATTGACTTCCTGCTCTGAAAAATAAGGAAACCTTTTCACATTCTCCTCAAAATCTTTGGTATTTACATATTATAAATATATATTTAGCATTTTATATTATATTTACTGTGTGAAAAAGTTTTATGGTCAATATAACTGTTACTGTTTGGTCTTGGTTTTAAAGTTTAGTGGATTCAATGCCTATAAATCTTCCTTTTACCATGATTTCTTTTCTCCCTCCATTCCTGATTTTGAACTTAGTAGGGTAGGTCTCTTGTTAAGTGTTCTTACTGCAATAAATAAAATTTTTAAAAAGCTTCATACAAACTTTTCTCTTGAAAAATCAACACAATATTAAAATGAGTTTATAATATGAATAGGCATTTCACAAAATTAAATTGTCTATAAATTTATGGAAAGATATACAACTTCACTTACTGTTAAAGAAATGCAAATTAGGTAACCATGTTCTAAAATTGGCAATAGCTGAGCGTTGATAAAAAATTTAACTGTTTGCGGGCTTCCCTGGTGGTGCAGTGGTTGAGAGTCCGCCTGCCGATGCAGGGGACACGGGTTCGTGCCCCGGTCTGGGAAGATCCCACATGCTGCGGAGTGGCTGGGCCCGTGAACCGTGGCCGCTGACCCTGTGCGTCCGGAGTCTGTGCTCCGCAACGGGAGAGGCCACAACAGTGAGAGGCCCGCGTACCGCAAAAAAACAAAAACAAAAAACAAAAATTTAACTATTTGTTAATATATACTATGAACATGTGGAATAACCCTGCTTTCATGCACTGTTTACACGATTCTAACGTTGATAAACTTGGCACACTCTCATTGTAGTTAATTTTACTAATATCTTGCAAATTTTAGGTCATGTTTAACCTAAAAATTCTACTTCTTGAATTTTTTCAAGATATTCTTTCATAAATGAAATCAAAGGAATTTGAAAAAGAATTTACTCCACAGCATTGTCTGTAAGAGCAGAAAAATCTGGAAGCAGTAAAAATAATCATCTACAAGGGAAAAAGGAAATTATCTATAGCCTATCCCTGATTTCAGAGGGACTACTATGCTTTTTTTTTTTTTAATGAGTTAAAACTATTTGTGCTAATAGGGAAATATCTTCAAGATGCAGTGCTAGGTTAAAAAAGCAAAGTGGAATACAGTATGTATAGTATATGTGCATTCAGGGGAATAATGTCTGGAAATACTTATACATGTCTTTTGGCATTGGTCCTTCTTGGGAGTAAGAGAAGGTACTCTCTTACTCTCTAGTAAGAGGATGCGGATGGTTGGATGGGAGAATCAAATTTCACTGTATAATATTTTAATCTACTTTAACCTTGCTTCCAATAAAGATTTGTTATAGGACTGTACAGCTGCTGATAAGATTTTTTTTTTAGAGGAAAACAAAAAGAAGGTAGCATCAAGAGGCAGGCTTCTTGTTTCAGATGTGTACATCAAGTTTTTTAACCAATTAACAATAGTGATTTGGTCTCTAAGTATTTAATATTAGTTCTTTTGGTTCATTTGACTCATTTTGGTTCATTTAGCCAACATAAAATGGACACCTATAATGTGTCAAGGATTGGGTAAGGTTTTATGGTGCCATGTCTAACCTCAAAGTGGTAGTCATCTAGTAGGTGTCTCATAGCCAAGTGGCTACAAATAAGGAGTATAAAGTCAGACTATCTAGACTCCAATAGGCTTCTGCTGTGTACTTTGGGCAAATTTCCTAAGCTTTGAGTTCATCAGTCATCATTTTTTTCATCAATTAAAAAAAAATAACAATAGCACTTATATTCCTGGGTTGTCATTAGGATTAAATGAGCTAATAATTACATTGAATCTGATACAGCAAATTATAATTAAATTAAAGAGGTTAATATCTGAGATTGGCAGACTTTCTTTCTTTGACCCGGAATAACCAGGCAGATTTCCAATCTAGATAAAAGAATTGCTCCTCAGAAAGTGTCTATGGATGGATAATTGATAAGTATTATAAGTTGCTCTTTACATATGGTACCCATCAGTCCCCCAGCTGCTTGAGTGTTTTTTTGGTTTTTTTTTAACATCTTTATTGGAGTATAATTGCTTTACAATGGTGTGTTAGTTTCTGCTTTATAACAAAATGAATCAGCTATACATATACATATGTTCCCATATCTCTTGCATCTCCCTCCCTATCCCACCCCTCTAGGTGGTCACAAACCACCAAGCTGATCTCCCTGTGCTATGCGGCTGCTTCCCACTGACTATCATTTTACGTTTGGTAGTGTGTATATGTCCATGATAATCTCTCACTTCATCCCAGCTTACCCTACCCCCTCACCATATCCTCAAGTCCATTCTCTAGTAGGTCTGTGTCTTTATTCCCATCTTACCCCTAGGTTCTTCATGACCTTTTTTTTTCTTAGAGTTCATATATATGTGTTAGCATACGGTATTTGTTTTGCTCTTTCTGACTTACTTCATTCTGTATGACAGACTCTTGGTCCATCCACATCACTACAAATAACTCAATTTCATTTCTTTTTATGGCTGAGTAATATTCCATTGTATATATGTGCCACATCTTCTTTATCCATTCATTTGTTGTTGGACACTTAGGTTGCTTCCATGTCCTGGCTATTGTAAGTAGAGCTGCAATGAATATTTTGGTACATGACTCTTTTCGAATTATGGTTTTCTCAGAGTATATGCCCACTAGTGGGATTACTGGGTCGTATGGTAATTCCATTTTTAGTTTTTTAAGGAACTTCCATACTGTTCTCCATAGTGGCTGTATCAATTTGTATTCCCACCAATAGTGCAAGGGTGTTCCCTTTTCTCCACACCCTCTCCAGCATTTATTGTTTCTAGATTTTTTGATGATGGCCATTCTGACCAGTGTGAAATGATATCTCATTGTAGTTTTGATTTGCATTTCCCTAAGGATTAATGATGTTGAGCATTCTTTCATGTGTTTGTTGGCAATCTGTATATCTTCTTTAGAGAAATGTCTATTTAGGTCTTCTGCCCATTTTTGGATTGGGTTGTTTGATTTTTTTGTTATTGAGCTGCATGAGGTGCTTGTAAATTTTGGAGATTAATCCTTTGTCAGTTGCTTCATTTGCAAATATTTTCTCCCATTCTGAGGGTTATCCTTCGGTCTTCTTTATGGTTTCCTTTGCTGTGCAAAAACTTTGAAGTTTCATTAGGTTCCATTTGTTTATTTTTGTTTTTATTTCCATTTCTCTAGGAGGTGGGTCAAAAAGGATCTTGCTGTGATTTATGTCATAGAGTGTTCTGCCTATGTTTTCCTCTAAGAGTTTGATAGTGTCTGGCCTTACATTTAGGTCTGTAATCCATTTTGAGCTTATTTTTTAATATGGCGTTAGGGAGTGTTCTAATTTCATACTTTTACACGTACCTGTCCAGTTTTCCAAGCACCACTTATTGAAGAGGCTGTCTCTTCTCCACTGTATATTCTTGCCTCCTTTATCAAAGATAAGGTGTCCATATGTACGTGGGTTTATCTCTGGGCTTTCTATCCTGTTCCATTGATCTATATTTCTGTTTTTGTGCCAGTACCATACTGTCTTGATTACTGTAGCTTTGTAGTATAGTCTGGAGTCAGGGAGCCTGATTCTTCCAGCTCTGTTTTTCGTTCTCAAGATTGCTTTGGCTATTCGGGGTCTTTTGTGTTTCCATACAAATTGTGAAATTTTTTGTTCTAGTTCTGTGAAAAATGCCAGTGGTAGTTTGATAGGGATTGCATTGAATCTGTAGATTGCTTTGGGTAGTAGAGTAATTTTCACAATGTTGATTTTCCAATCCAAGAACATGGTATATCTCTCCATCTATTTGTATCATCTTTAATTTCTTTCATCAGTGTCTTATAATTTTCTGCATACAGGTCTTTTGTTTCCTTAGGTAGGTTTATTCCTAAATATTTTATTCTTTTTGTTGCAATGGTAAATGGGAAGGTTTTCTTAATTTCACTTTCAGATTTTTCATCATTAGTGTATAGGAATGCAAGAGATTTCTCTGCATTAATTTTGTATCCTGCTACTTCACCAAATTCATTGATTAGCTCTAGTAGTTTTCTGGTAGCATTTTTGGATTCTCTATGTATAGTATCGTGTCATCTGCAAACAGTGACAGCTTTGCTTCTTCTCTTCCGATTTGGATTCCTTTTATTTCTTTTTCTTCTCTAATTGCTGTGGCTAAAACTTCCAAAACTATGTTGAATAATAGTGGTGAGAGTGGGCAACCTTGTCTTGTTCCTGATCTTAGTGGAAATGGCTTCAGTTTTTCACCATTGAGGACGATGTTAGCTGTGGGTTTGTCATATATGGTCTTTATTATGTTGAGGAAAGTTCCCTCTATGCCTACTTTCTGCAGGGTTTTTATCATAAATGGGTGTTCATATTTGTCGAAAGCTTTCTCTGCATCTTTTGAGATTATCATATGGTTTTTCTCCTTCAATTTGTTAATATGGTGTATCACCTTGATTGATTTGCATATATTGAAGAATCCTTGCATTCTTGGGATAAACTCCACTTGATCATGGTGTATGATCCTTTTAATGTGCTGTTGGATTCTGTTTGCTAGTATTTTGTTGAGGATTTGTGCATCTATGTTCATCAGTGATATTGGCCTGTGATTTTCTTTCTTTGTGACATCTTTGTCTGGTTTTGGTATCAGGGTGATGGTGGCCTCGTAGAATGAGTTTGGTTGATTGCTTATAGCTCATTACTGCCCTCTTTATCCTGAGAATTGCTCATGGTTTCCTCCCTGGAAAATGTCTGGAAGGTTACACATGATTTCTGGGGACACTTGCAGTGGACTGATAAGAAAGTAATAGTGACCAGCCTCTTTGTCTCAAGGTGAGACCTAGTCTCTAGTCCCCTGCATCCTCCACAGCTCCCTGTGGCAACAGCTTCAGCTGAACCCACATCTTTGCATGGCTTCTTCCAGGTCCCATCCTGCTTTCCTCCCTCCCCTCCTCCTAAGAGCCCTTCCTAATTAATTACGTGCATTCAGATTCCTGTCTCAGCCTTTGCTTCTAGGAAAACCAACATAGATAAGTATGAAATATTGTTTTCTGACTTTGCATCACCACCCTGTCAGGGGGGCTCAGAATAATCTAGCAAACCAAATTTGAACAATGACAAGGTAATAATATACTAATTATGGCAGCTACCAGGAGGGGAGATGCTCTTTGCAAGACAACTTGAGAGAGGAGCGAGGCACAATGTAAAAGCAAGGATACTTCTCCCCTCTGCTGACCTGCACATCAAGCTCTGTTGCACAGGTACCTGTCTTCTCCGATCACCCCAGTGGGAAGACTGTACCTGTGGTGATTCTCAATGGACTCTTACTTTGTCTTAAATTGGCGGCCAGCTTCTTGACAGGGGACCGTGATCTTGTGAGTGATAATTTTGCCCCTGCAGACTCTCCTGGGCGGAGTCTTTCCCATGTCACAAATTGAATGACAGCAGGGTTCCTGGTCTTATTAGTTTCTGTGATGCAAGTCACTTTTCTCATTTATCAACTATTTATAAGTCACAGGTCTGGAAGGCAAACAATACAGAAAGATGCAATCTTCTTCAAACATGACAGGGTGTCTCATTGAGGGAACAGAGAGGTGCATTCGGGGCTCTGCACAGTGCTTTTCACTCCATTGTGCATATGTGGCTCTGAATCTTGTTAAAATTCAGATTTCTGGGCCTTACCCATTTCAACACTGCAGTTCAAACCTGCTCCAGGGTACATAGGAAGTCCACACGTCCCTCCAGATGCCCACAAAAATGGATCAAATAACACCATCGAGGCCTGGAAAATTAAAATCATCTCTTGCTTTGAATTAACTAACTTAACTAGAGAATCTGTTCTAGTAGGTTTGAGGTGAGGCCCAAAACTCTGCCTTTCTAACAAGCTAAGCTCCCAGGTGATGTACAATTTAAAGAGCAAAGCTCAAAAAAAAAACCATTCTTTTTCCAAGGCTGGGTTTCTGATTTCCTTGTGATTCCCTTCCTCATGGACTTTTCTTTGTTGTCAGTGAGAATACTGTGGCTGATACATATAAAAAATAGGAATGGGCCAATTTATTCATTTACTGATTAACTCCTATGAACTAGGCAGTGCTATAGGCACTGGGGATCCATCAACGTATTAACACTCAAAGTGCCTGTTCTCAGGGATCTGACACCTTAATGGGGGACGTAGACAACAAACAGGTAAATGAAAAATGTATACCAGGTGGAAATAAGGCTTCTGTGGTAAAATAAGACAGGGAAGCAATGATGGAGAGGGTGGGGCAGGGATTCTACTTGAGATAGGCTGGTCAGAGAAGGTGTCTCTGATAAGGTAACATTTGAGCAGCAACTTACGTGGCCTGAAGGAACAAGGCATGTTCCTGGAGGAAGAAATTTCAGGGAGTACAAACAACACGTGCAAAGGCCCTGAGGCAGGACCACATTAAAGGAACAGCTGGGACGTCAGCTGGGCTGCCCTGGAGTAAGTGATGAAGAAGATGATAGGAGTTGAACTCAGGAAGGTAACACCCAACTAGATTCACAGGACCATAAGATTTTATTTCAAGTACATTGAGATGTTAGTGGAGGGTTTGAGACAGAGTGGGACATGATATGATTTACATTTTAAAAGAATCTGTCTGGCTTTGGTGAGACTATAAGGGGTTGGGGTCGACAAAGGAGAGAGAGTTATGGATCTATTGCTATTGGTGGTGCAGACTCAGCTCATAATAGCAAAGGACAGAAGTGTTGAGAGTCTAGATAAATCCTGCAGCTAAGATTACATGTTTTCCTGATGGATTCCTCATAAGGAGTCAGAGAAAGTCAAGGATAAGTCTGAGAGTTTGACCCAAGCAAATGGAAACATGGACTTGTCATTTACTGATATGGGCAAGACCACAAGAGAAACAGATTTGGGAGGGAACACAATCATTTAATTTTGGTGAGACGAGAGATTCCTTTTCAACTCTCAAAGTGGAAACACTGAACAGGCAGTTGGAAAAATGAGCCTAAGATGGGGGTAGGGGAAATTGGAACTGGGGTTATAATTGTGGGGACGATCAACAAGCAAAAGGACTGGATAAGATCAAAGAAGTAGTGAGTATTAATAACAAAGCAGTCATGGTAGTGAGCCCTGGGAGACTCCTGCATTTGCAGGTCAGGGAGACAAGGCAACAGAGCAAAGGGGATTGACAAGGAGCATCCAGAGGGGTAGAAGGAGATCTAACCAAGAGTGATGCCCTGAAGTAAAGTGACGATGGAGGAGTTGGTAGAAAAAAGTGTACCAAAGTGACACAACATAATCAACGTTTCCTTAGCAAAAAATCCAGAGCTCTCCACCGAAATTTGTTGTTCTCTAATTTAGAAAAATCTATCTTAAATAAGTCGGTAATTGAATAAAACTATATAAAGGATTTTGTACAAAAACAGAAGGAAACGCTGTGCCTGAGCAGGCATGTACTTGCAGCTTAAATACTGCATTTATTTTATTTATGATCACAGTATTATATAAGAACGGCGTTCAGCAGGATGGATTCTAGGCGTCCATGTGTACATAAATGATCAAAGATTTCATTATTTGCCCCAAATAGAGTCATGCATTTTAGAAAAGATGTTAAATAATAAATGCTGCCATTTTAAAAAGGTTTCCAAGGCATCCTGATCACTGCAACGTGGTAGAATTGGGACGAGAACACGGGATTAAATGAAAACCAGATGTTTCTGGAATTCTTGTGCCACAATCTTCTCCAGTCATTTTCTAAAGACAACATTTTTCTTTATCACGCCGAGGTCAAATGAAGAAAGGAGGATTTTGAGGTCTGTAATCCATATCACCAGAGAGAGACAGAAGATTTTTCTATCACATAGTTTCTCTGCTTTCTTTGTCTAAAGCATAGTGTGAGCTAGAAATTAGAGAGCCACACAGCAGAGACTGTGTGAGTCCTTATGGATAGGATTTGGACTTGGACTGATACAAGGGTAGATGAAAACCAATGCAGCAGCCAACATCTGCAGGTTTTCACTGGGGCCCCGCTGCTCTTGCCTGAGCCCCTGGCTTCCCTCCACTCTGTGAGCTCCCTCTTCCCTCCTCAGGGGAAAATGGTTTTGCTCGTGGGCTTCTCTCCCTTTCCCTGGAAAAGGCGTGTTGTCCATCTCGATCCTGGTCTCTGGACCACAGCCTAAGATGAAGCTTCCTCACACCCTCACACACCCCTGTGGCCACCCAACCCCTCCCACCCTCTCCCTCCCCATGGTGTCTGGACCCATTTCACTGCACACCCAGTGATCCCATTTTGCCTTTATCTCTCTCTCTCTCTTTTTTTTTAATGAATAAGGAAGATGATAAATACCCAAACCCCAAACACAGAGAGCTTTGAAACTCTTGTGTTTTCTCCTCAGGTCACCAAATGGTCCTCACTTCACTCCAAGATGGCTTCTTGGGTCGGCACAAGGGAACAACTACCTCTGGGCTACTGCAGATTTAAAAAGGCTGGTAGGGACTTCGGAAGAGGGATTGGAATTCAGTGAAAAACTGAGGTGGAAAGGGGAGAGTGGTGGGAAGGGGGAAAGGGACACTTGTGTTGACATTCTTTGAGATGGAATATTCAGTAAAGGGTGGGTGTGGGTCATGTTTTTGTCTTCAGATGGTGTTATGGACTGAGTAATTGTGCCCCCCCCCACATCCATATGTTGAAGAACTAACCCCCCACGGAATTGTATTTGAAGATAGGGCCTTAAAGTAGGTAATTAAGGTTAAATGAGGTCATAAGGGTGGGACCTTAACCCTATAGAACTGGTGTTCTTATAAGGAAAAGATACCAGAGATCTTGCTCTCTTCACAGAGGAAAGGACATGTGAGGACACAGCAAGAAGAGAAGGAGGTTCTCTGCAAGCAGGAAAAGAGGTCTCACCAGAAACCAACCCTGCTGACACCTTGATCTTGGACTTCGAGCCTCCAGAACTGTGGGAATATAAATTTCCGTTATTTAAGTTAAAGCCGTTTAGTCTCTGGTATTTTGTTTGGGCAGCCTGAGCAGACAGATTTGAATACCTAAACCGATTCTGCCATAAAGATCTGTAGGATGGTCCCTCCTATCTACCTTAAGTTTATCTGGTAACCAGAGGACAGAAGAGGACAAAGGTGAAGTGAGGATGCAGAAGGACAAGACACTCATCATCATTAAACATTCTGAGTGAGAAACATGAGCTTAAAGTTAAATCTATGCCATGAAGATTAATGCAAAGACAATGAGTGAGTGGTAGGTTATTATTTACCCGCTTTAGATCCTGCTCAGTCAGCACTTTCCTGGAATCCATCTATCCTTGGTGTTTAAAGAAGGATAATTGGTTTTTTAAACATTTTGAAGCATCAGAAGAACTCAAGGAACAAGTCGATGTGGAAGGACGTAGAGTCATTAAGGGGTAGAGTATACATCGCAACACATTTATTCACGGGACATGCATTTGAGCAGCAATAGATTATCATCTGACCAGTTCCTGACACCTTGTTTTTGGTTTATTTTTGGTCCCATCACCACTCCTTGCTCTTGTTCTTCTTTTTCTGCAGTCAAAATGTTCTCTGATGCACCACCATATCCCCTTGCCCCTCTTATATCAGAGGGTGTGATTTGGGGAAGATGGCTCTGGTTTAGATAAGAGAAGTAAGGTCCCCAGGATGGTGGGACAGGGAGGTGGTAGGGTGTAGAACCCAAAACTCAGCCATTTTCTAACCAATTCAAAATTGCATGAACCTTTGTGCTTTGATTGTGGTCATCAAGGAAGAAGGAACATACCCCAAGCTTAGAACCTACCACACAATTCATGGCCAAGGAGGCACAGCCTGTCACTGGACTGTCTGACTTCTCATGGTCTCCTTCACTTCTAGGATCCAGCCCTCCTTTTTGCACCCTTGATTTATATTCTTTTGCTTCCCTATTTTCCTCCATCCTCACTAAACCTCTTCCTCATTTGTAAAGTGAAAACAACAATGCCAACCTTCCGTGGTTCTTAGGGGACTCAAATGAATATTTAAGTAAATATTTGTGAACTGTAAAATAAAGGGCCTTAGTTGGTAGATGTTGTTACGTTAGCATTAGGTGGTGAGGAAAAGTGTGATCCAGTACCAGAGGTCATTTAGGTACCAGCAGTGGAACTGAATCCCACACGCTTGCAAATAATAGACTTACATAGGAAGCACGGAAAAACTGACTTACATAGGAAGCACAGACACAGCAAATATTTTCTGATTGTGCATGGTGGAAATTCTCCGAGAATAGGACAACCCAGGAGACCCCTGCCTCTTCTCCTAGAAAATTTCTCTTCCATTAACAATATCCCTCCTCCCCCATTCGCCCTCACTCAGAGCTAGGATCTGTGTGGAGATTTACACCAAGCTAAGTGGAAATTCGGCAGTTGTTTGCTTTCTTTTCTCAACATCTCCAGCCAAAATGAATTGGTCCAAAAATAAAAATAACATGGGTGGCATTATCTGATTCAGTTCTCCACATTGAGCAGGTTAGCTATTCAAATGGAAGGTAAACACACTGTGTTGAAACAGGGCAAGAATGGATGTGAGGATTACTTGGCTTCCTGATTATCTGTCCTGCAGAACTTTTGGGGACGGGTAGAGTCATTGACTCAACATTGTCAAAACCGATTCAACCAAATGTCTCAGGCAAACCTGTCAGTTTCACTGTGCCTTCATTTTAGCTTCCAAATGTAAGCTAAAATTCGTGTGCTAGAGCAGGCTGAGACTTGCTTTCTGCCCAGTGTGCTGAAAAAAGTGTTTCTTGCTTCATATGTTACCACATTGGTTCCTCTGAAGATCCCTCTGAGATCGACACCTGTAAACCTATTTTGTAGATGGGAAAACTGAGGCTTGTAGATTAGGCTCAAGGTTAGTTGTCTGGTAAGTGGCAGAGTTGGGGTTCCAATGTACATCTTTAAATTCCAAAACTAGTGCTCCTTTTATTGTACATAACGGCTACCATTAATGTTCATCACTGCAAATGCCACATCTCTGGGTGACCCATGACCCTCTCCACATCATGATTCTTGGACTAAACTGACCCCACATTCTCCATATATGTTCTACCTTAACTTTGATCTCTTTATTATAACATACTTTTTCACCTCCCCAATCATCCACGACCCACCATTCTAGCTCTTTAATCTTTATTTGCACATTTCAGAAAGCTTTGTTATTAGAACTCTCCTTACTTAGGATGGGCACCATCAGAACCTCCAGTGTAGATCTGTGTGCATTTGTCTATATCCCCACTGTCTGTCCAGTTCTTGTAGGTAGAAAATACCTTATACATTATCTATCACCAGGCTATTTATCATAATATCATGCATATAATTTTCTCTCAAGGTATAGTTTTTAAAGGCAAAGTAACTGAATTAATAAAGGAATAAAAAAGACCATTTTGAATAAAACGTGGTGATAGGTGTGATTTGATGTGGAGTGTGGTTCCATGCATGGCCTTCTATCGATACTATATACCTTTAATTGATCATAATGGAAAAAAATGTCTCATGTTCCATGACTTCAAATGCTTTGCCTATATTTCTCATTAGCCTTATGGTGCAGCTGCTAATTTTCCTTATCAATCTTTCCAAAATGAAGTATGTATGATAATACACCTTGGGAAAGTATGAATGTTATACCTTATTTCCACAAGGAGATATGAATGATTATTGTAATTATCTTTCAGGCACTGGCAGAAATTGGGGCCATGTCTATGTAGAATCAGGAAAGGTGGAAATTTTCACAATTTGATTTGTATAAGCTCTCTGGGACAGCCTTCTTGAGGCTGGCTTACCTCAATTGTTTGTCATTCATCCATTTTCCTCACTCAGTCTGCAAATACTGATTGAGTCCTTACAACATGGTAGACACTGTGCCAATAGTGGGGAGATGGCAGTGACCAGGCATATAAAGCCTCAGTTTCATGGTACTAATATAGTGGGGATCTGACCTCCAGGGAGGATCCAGGGACTACCCACCTTCTAATGTCCCACTGTGAGGCAAGAAGCCTCGAAACGAGGTAATTTTTGAGATTTTCAGCAATATTCTCTCTTCAGAGTTGCCGCCTGCAATCATAAAGATAAGCACCCCAACAGCAAAGCTTTATCCCCCCCAGGTTTTGTCTTTGAAGTGCTTCTCGGCATGGAGATATTTAGCATCCAAAGTATAGCCTTGATGATGACAATGATGATGATGTTGATGTTGATGATAATTATGATGATGATGATGATGATGACGTTGATGATGATGATGATAATGATGATGATGATGATGATGATGCGTGTGTGCTAGGAGGAGGTTAAATGACTTTCCCAAGGTCTCTAGGCTGGTTAGGGGCAGAGCTGAAATTAAAACTGAGCCCCAGTTCCATTGCTTTTCCATATCTGGCATTATGCCAGACCTGTAATCACTCAATTATGTGCAATTTGCACCTTAATATGGATTTTTAGGTACTGTTAGAGTCCACTGTCAATCACTAGAGGCTTTATATGAATATTTACCATCCATATTCTACCTCTTATCTTTAAAACCCAAGGTTAATCTTCTACTTTGAGAACATGCTGCCATTTTATAGATTTTCTGTCACCAGTAGTTGTTAGGTTTCTAGGCCAGTCCCTGGAGTTCCACTAACCTTTAAAGAATAGAATAAACCTAATTCAGGTGTGTGCCAGGAGACCAACAATTTTGCTATTTCTAAGAACCTAATATTTATTTTCTTCCTCCAGTCTCCATACTCTCCCAGCTTTATAGGCAGGAGACACTAAGAAAAATAAGAAAGAAAACTAATGTCAATTAAGCATTACTATGTTCTAGACCTCATACTGACTGCTTTTAGACATGCTTACCTGCCATCCTTACAAGAACTCTGTGAAGTAAATATCATTGACATTGCTATTTCTCAGGTAAGGAAACAGAGAATCTAAAGTATTTACCCAAAACTTATCTGACCTCCATGCCCATCCCCCCTTGCCTTACCCCCTCCCCCTCCCCTTCCATAAGTGCTTCAATACGTTTAGCAACCTGCAGAGCTAGGCCCAGAATGGAGCTGTGAATCAGTGAGGGTATGATTGAATTTCCAGCCAAATCTGAAAGATGTCTGTGACTTATACAGCTTTAATTTAGCCAGCGTGCATGACTAACCTTGTAAACCAGAAAGAAATTATATTGGGTGAGACCAAGGAGACCTGTCATTTTTTTGATACCTTGTGCCCCCTTGCAAAACACACGTAACCACTTTCAGGATTTGGTAGTCCGGACACACCTCCTTTCTCTCTTACTCCCAGGGGTGTTGAGCAAGCCTGTTCAGAGGTCCCAAGTGTGCCTGCCTCTCACGTCACATTGGCTTTGTAGTCTAAGAATAGTAGATATCTAAGAACTGCCAGAGGGTCTTACTGGGGCCTGGAGGGCTTGGGTGGTGGGTGTGATATGCAATCTGCTAGGTCTCTCTGCCCAAACAATAGAGTGTAACTGAGACTGGAATCTTCCAGAACAAGGTGAAGATGAAATTTGCACACTTGAGTAGCATTCTATGACAGTGTTTACTCAAGGTGTAGTCCAAAGACCAGCAACATCAGCATTACCTGGGAACTCATTTAGAATTCAGAATCATAAGCATCATCCTAGACCTACCACACCACCTTCTCTAGGAGGAGAACACAGGGGTCAGTTTCAACAAGATTTAGGAGGATTCTAATGCACACTAATGTTTGAAAATCCTGCTCTAAAGTTTCAACAATCCATTAAACATAACACTAGCCTCTATGGTTGGTACTGAAAGGGTATGATCTCTGCTGCCATATGGCCAGACTGGCAGAAGAATTAATGTTTTCAGCATCCACTTCTCCTTTTACAGAACCAAATTATACAAGTGAAAATAAAACAAATTTTATATCTCAAAAAAAAAAAATAGAAAGGACACAAGTAGTTCTCAAATGTCATATTTCAAAAGTCTGCCTGGATTTATTCTATTCTATTATATATAGAATGGATAAACAACAAGGTCCTATTGTATAGCACAGGGACCTATATTCAATATCCTATGATAAAGCATAATGGAAAAGAATATGAAAAGAATGTATATATACGTGTATAACTGAATCACTTTGCAGTATAGCAGAATTTAACACAACATTATAAACCAACTATACTTCAATAAAAAAATTTTAAAAATTCTGCTTGTAAGTTTGCTGTTTGCAAATCTGCACATTTTTTGTAGACAACATTCACTAGACCCCAGATTTCTAGACAACCCATAATATCCCTAGGATACTAACCACATCAGTGAACTGAACTATTCATCCCCCCTCTTCAATCTTTTTTTTTTTTTTTTTTTTTTTTTTTTTTTTTTTTGCGGTACGCGGGCCTCTCACTGTTGTGGCCTCTCCCGTTGCGGAGCACAGGTTCCGGACGCGCAGGCTCAGCGGCCATGGCTCACGGGCCCAGCCGCTCCGCGGCATGTGGGATCCTCCCGGAGCGGGGCACGAACCCATGTCCCCTGCATCGGCAGGCGGACTCTCAACCACTGCGCCACCAGGGAAGCCCCCTCCTAATCTTTATGATTAAATCATTTAGGGTTCTAGCTTCAAGTTCTCCTCTGTCACATGCCAAGCCCTGTGTTGCTCCAAGTTCTATGTGTGACGATGAGGACTTGATAGCTGTCACAGCACAGATGAAACAGCAGAGAGCAAGAGAGACCTTGGGTTCAGAGCAATGCCTAGGGCTTTGCTCAGGCTAGTTGGGTTCTAGTTGTTGTTTCTCTCCTTCTGAGGGTTACGGTTCACCTACCATCCATTGCTCTGACCAGAGTTATGCCTCCTGGATCAATAGAAATGTTACAGACTTTCCTCTATATGCCTGTCCTCCTGAGTTCAACTTCAGTTTTCTTATATCAACAATGGGGGTTATATGGTGAAGGAAAACTGAGAGCCTCCAGAGAGGGAGGTTTTCAGCACGCTGCCTCCCAGGGGGCGTTGGGTCCGCCATTCAGCTTTGCTTCTATATGAAGTGCTGGGTATAATGTCTGGCACAAAGTAATTGCTCACAAAATTCTAAAACTAGTAATAGTGATATAGGTAATTGCAACAGTATTATTAATGGTATTCATTATTGTTTGTGTAGTAATTGAAACAAAGTGTAATTTCTAATGTGTAAAACCATTAGCTGTCCACATTGGAAAAATAAACAGAGTGATGGGTCTCTCCTATTTCCCCACTCCTTTTCTTTTGTTTTTTTTCCCTAAGGGCCACTAAGAAAAGATTATCGGAGGGCCGTAAAGGGTAAGGCCATATGTAATGAAAGGGCAACACATTTTCTGAGCAGAAGCAGGAAATTTGGTGTTGTTTTTCAAATCCAGTCCTGGGAGAGTGACACGAGGCAGGAGAACCAAGAAAGGAAAAAGGTGGAGATCAATTAAATGCACTCACTCAGTCAAACACTGACTACTCTGAGTCCTCATAAGTCTCCACTTCCTTTGGAGTTTACAGTGAGGAAGGCATTTTACCCTCAGATTCCTATGAAAGGCAATGGAGACGCCTGTTGATCAAGCCAGTAGCCCCAGGTCACACTGATAGTAAGCCCTAGGGCTACAAGTTGAGCCAAGTCTGTGCCCCATGTCTGTGTGCGTGGTTTTCATCATAAAGTCCTCTCCTCTTCCTCTCCCTTGCAGCCTTCACCAGGGCTGCCATCTTAGATTCCTAATTGAGCCACTTGAGAAACAAGAACTTAAGTCAAGTTAAAGGGATATCATACATGGAAATTGGATCCATTGTAGCCAAGAGGAGGAGGAAAAGCCTAAAGAAAGAGAAGGAACATGGTAGACACAAGTGGTAGACCATAAGTGGGAAATAAAGTTTCCTTTGGGAATTCACTTAAGCAGTTCTGTATACATTGTCCTTATCAGAGAATAGGAAAATAGAATTACAGCACCACCCAAAAGCAAGAGCATAAACCCTTTACCAAAGGAAGAGGCACAAAGTACCGTCACGCATACGTCCTACTGCAAGATCATATGCAAAGTCATGAATGTTCATTCTTCCAAGGGTTCAAAGAATCATGGTCATGTGAGTGCTGTCTGTTACAGCCACCTGTACTTATCATCGTGAATCAATCTTTGTTGAAGTGTTGTATTGTGAATGTCATGTATGTCTCACAGAAGAAGAACCTATCCCTGACAAGATCTATTGGGCAAAGCCAACTTAACAACATATCTCCAGAAGTGGCTGATATTTCCTGATTACTTACAGCCCTGGTGACCTTGGAAAAAATTGAAGCAATGAACTTTTGCAATCCTGCTTGATTTGACCTAGAAATGAAAGAGAGACATTAACCTGGAGGGGCTGAAGTCACTGTGCCCACTCATTTTCCACCAAGGACTCTCATATTCAAGGACTCACATATTCATCTTTCTCCTTCAATGGATATGAGAGTGGGTGTACATGTCACAGTTCTTTTGTAACACTCAAAACCAATACATTTCCAACAACCTTCAATTTGCAGAGTTGCAATAGATACAGAGGATTACTTTGCCCTTTATGCTGACCTTGACCTCTGCAAGACAATGTCAAAACAGGAGAAAATTGAGAGGAAAAAAAATGGGTCAGATTCCTGCATCTGGAATAAATGAACAAATGGCTTTCCCAGCACTACTGAAAAATGTTATCAAGCTTTCTCACAACATTTGAACTTCCACTTTGAATAGAAGTTTATGAGGCATCTACATCCAAAACTATATCCTTTCTTCCAGGCATAGGAGAACTGTAGAAACTCAGGATGCAGTAAATGTACAGTAGTCATCTGTTTCCAAAAGTTTTCTTGATCCAGTATATATATTTGAAGTCACCAAAGAACCACTTTCTGATTTAAGCTGTAATTGCAATGTACATATAGAGCAGAAGGTATTTCACCCTGGAGGCATATGTACTAACATGTTGTCATCCCTCCTGAGCTAATTTTCCAGATAATTGGTACTGGAGCTCAGTGTTTCTAAGTAATGCTCTAGTGAATGCTTATTTATGTAAGATATCTATACCATAATGCATTTTACTGAACTAGTTGAAATTCAGTTTTCTAGCATGATTTTCTCTTACGTGTTGCCAAATGCCCACTTCTTTTTTCTAGTATTAATTAAATTAATTAATATTTAATACGTTTTCAGAGTGGCATACATCTGAAACTATGTTACTTACAAAGAATTACTTTCAGGTTGTCAAAAATCATGATGCGGACCATCCTTCGGGGCTCAACTACTTTTCCATAAGACATCATGAATTCATCATCAGTTTTGCTGTGGACAACACTACCACATCCCATTCTCAAGTTGGCTCCCCTTGCTCTTACAGCCACAGCTCATTACCAGCTACTGTGAGATGTGAAGGTATTCTTCCAGTGGAGGAGGGTCGGCATGGCTGCTTTTGCAAATTGTAAATGGTGACACTTTTATGATGACTTGGTAACCTCAAACACCAGGCATTTACCATGGGAGACTACAGATCCCCATAGCCTGGAGATAAAGAAGCTGACAGATGCCACTTTGTCCACACTGGGTTCTATGCAGCTTTCTGGGGTGGGAAGGAGTGAAGGAGAGATCATATAATCAGCTAAAAATGTGTTCCAGCCTGTGTTCTCCTCATTATACAAAACATCTTTTTCATTAGCTATTCCCCTCCACTAATCAAACATAGCAATAGGACCATGTACATAAATTGCTGTCTTGTCACTGCCCATAAATTTGACTCCAAAAAGCTGGAGATCCATGTCACTGAGAGCTGAAGGTCTCCTTCAGAATCCTGGTTCTGTGGGAGCAGTTAGGAAAGGACGCAAAGTGGTGAAGCACGCTTTCCACTTTGAGAAGAAATTAACATAAACAGTAATTCTCAACCCTTCATCTGTTCTTGACAAGCCTTCATAATAGATCAAAACTGTACATATTTTCCCCCCAAAATTAGAGGATGCAGCGTTGGAACTTGTACGTAAATATGTTAATTCATTTTAAGGTGGTTGCCGCATTCAAACACCATGTGCCGCTCGAAAGGAAAGTTGAGAAACAAGTCAGTCCAAGTCAAATAAGAGATCCTCTTAGGGAAAAGTGGTGACAGACCCTCTCTCCTCATCTTTAAGATACTTATCTCAGTGACCCATGTTCGTTTTCACCTCTGTGTACATGATTTAATTCTAAAATGAAATGAAATATGAAGTGATATTCATCTCAATTAAATTGATTTCTACCTGAATCAGGTGCAGCTTTGATCAAAGCTAGTATAAGGAGTAATAGTAATATTCATGCTGATAGTAATAAAAACAGCCCTAACAAAAGCTACCATTTGTTGAGGTCTTGTATTTTATATATATATATATATATATATATATATATATATATATATATATACACTAGACATCACAAGAAGCAGCTCATACTAGTCCTGAAAGTAACTCACACATCAACACTGAGAAGAAAGGGCTGTTTTTCTTTTTTGACTATTCTCATTTTAGAGATGAGGAAACTGAGGTCCAGTCACACAGTGATTAGAACAAAGAAAGAATCTTCACTCTTGTTTTTAAACCACAGGTTGTCTCTAATAAGGGTCAGGGGTCCGTGTGCTCTCCAACTTCATTTCACAAAGAAAATTCAGGAATTCCTGCAGCAGGTATTTGCTATTCGTTTTTCTGCATAATTAAGAAATTATATGCTGCTGATAACTCTGGTAATGTAATGCCTAACCTCTCACATTCTTCCTTGATTGTCATGCAAAGGATTTGAAAAGAGATATTTTAGAATAATTACCCATCAGTAATCATCCCCACACAACACAAATCACATTTGATTTCCCATTAAGACCAACCAGGAGAATGAGAGGTTTTCACTCAGGAATGCTTTCTGCTGCAATCAGGTTAATTCTATGTTTCTGTTCCATTGGCTTTCTGAATTTAAACATGGGAACACAGAACAAATTCTATACAGGGGATAATAATATCCCCAATCATGGGTCTTGACTCACTGGTGAAAAAGTGCTTAACCATTAACTTTCCAAATGGAATACTTTCCCACTCAGAAGTGTCAGCTTCCAGGAAGGATTCGTTCAGCAAATAGGGGTGAACATTTTATTACTGCAAGACAGCTGTTTACCTTGCTTCACTCCAAAGCTCAGACCTTCACAATCATAGCCTGTCACATAAAATAATTCAAACAGAAGAACAAAAAGACAAATGTCAAGCCACCACAGTTCACTGATGCCATTTTGTAATACCAGTTAGCATCCTCTGATCCATGGTGATATATCATGTTTGATTTATAAACATAGTAACCTTTTAAGATGATCAATACCTCAATAATTCTTGTGTAACACCTGCCAAGAATTCACTTCCTATCATTTCTTTAAGTAATACTATAGCCTTATTTGGGCAACAAAGTCTTAATCTGGGAGATCCATAATTTTGCACTGTAATCAACAGGCCTACCAACAACACCCTCATCCATCAACACTCCTCGACCCCCAAATTTGACTTCCATTCTCTTTTTTCCATTATGAGGAGAGAGCAGCTATCCTGCTGAGTGGGAAACATATCTCTCCATGTTTCATATGAACAGAGTATTGAAACAGAGCAAGACCCTATGGGGCCTTCCCAGGGCAGAACACCCTCCCTGTTGTCCTCAGCCAGCCTTTTGTTTGTAGAAAAACTTTAGTCAAAGAATAAAAATGCAGAGTCAAAGGAAAGCAATCAAACAAGACCAAATAATAATAGTTTAGTCATTAAACAAAGTCAAGGACATTTAGTTCCTCCTCAAGGGCTACAGAGAATATTCTGAGCCATATCCTGTGAGCTGTTTTGTAGAGACTGAAACCCCCACCAGGTGGAAGAAGTTAACTGTGTGATGACCAGACTGTAACCATGACATAAACTGCCACGGTTCTGAGAACTGGCCTCAAAGAAACAGGAACAAACCGACCCTGGAACTGAAGATTAACTGTACTGAAAACAATCAAGATGACGCTGATCAGACCACCACATGACCAATTTCAAGAAGACTGTCAGAGCTGACTGTGCTGTTTCTGCATGTAGCCCCCTCCTTTCTCCTATTCCCCCCTGAAACTCACCTTTAAAAGCTCTTGCTCACTGATCAGAAGTGGAGAGTTGCCCTTTGGACATGAGTCCACCTTCTCCCCTGGTTGCCAGCCTCCAGAATAAAGCAAACTTTTCTTTCCATCAACGTTACCTCTCTAGTACTGGCTTTCGAGCAGCAAGCCACCAGACCTGAGTTTCGGTAACAGTATCTGCTCCCCAAACCTGTGTACCAAGAACTGCTTTGTATCATCCTTCAATCTCACTATTGATGCTTTTTCTCCAACTCTGCAGTGTCCCTCCCTTCTTTGTGCTCACAAGAAAGTATCATGGGCATTGACATAGGAATTTAAGGCACACTGTTATTTCACCAAGGTGTATTTTAATTGGCATTTTGTTTTCATTTTTCTTTTTAGCTTGGTGGTAACACAAGAGGTTTAGTAGTTACACAAGTGTTTGGTTTATTATTTTTTTAAAATGTGCAAGCACTTTTCTGTTTGTTGCATCAGTTTTGTACACGTACGTCATATTTCATAAGGTTCATAATGCATACAGAAACGTGTTTGCAAAAATCTAAGGAATAATTAGCAATTAAACATTTGTGTATCCACTATACAAATCAAGAAATAAAATATTACTGGCACCTCAAAGGCCCCCTGTGTGCCCCTTGCCGGCTGGAGTTCTTGCCTCCCCTTAAAGGTAACAAATACCCTGACTTTTGTGATAATCATTTCTTCTAAGCTTTATCTTTCACTGTAAAATGAAAGTCCTTGCCCCATGTTAAGTAATTTTAAGCACTCAAATCAGGTAGAAGTTTTATAGAATCAAGATCATTTCACCAGATATTTATTGTATATAGAGTATGTGCCAGACATTAAACTAGGAGCTAGGGGAATGCAAATTAATAAGACATAGTTTCTACCCCAAAGAAACTCATAGGGTGTTGGGAATACATTGGAGTACTTGAAAGTGTAAGAGGAATAAGTTTGGTCAGCCATAACTATAGTAATCCAAGGGGGATTGGAACTGCAGAGAAACAAAATATGGCAAGATTTCTCACTGCTTTGTCTCTCCAAGCCAGCACATGGGCTGGCCACTATTTAACTGGTGGAAGGGTGTGGTCAAGGCTTTTTCTAGAAAATGAAGGGTGTGGAGCAGAATGGGAATGGCCTCATATGTGAATCTGAAAGTGAGTGTGTTCTTTCTCTCTGGCACCACAAATGAAGTGTTTCCAGCCCATTTCTGAGACAAGGTTCACATGTGTCAGGGAAGGAACCTTTGGAAGCAAACTTCCCTCTTAATCTTCTAAGGGCTTAACAGGTGTTCCATTTTTACTTTTTTAATTTGGAAAATAAAGAGAATGGGCCACTGAGATAATTCACTGGGATGGTGTTTGTGGGGGATTTGGCACAACCCTTGGCATCCAGAAAGCTTAACATACGCTAGTCCAGCCTTTGAAAGTTGTGCGTTACATTGTCTAGGCTATTCCTTTATCAAATAAAGAAAAAGAAGAATAAAGTGGGACTAAAGAGGGCAATGGCTGGGTCAATGACAGGACATGGCACTAAAACAGGTCAGCACTCATGCTTCTATACATTGCGGATCTGTTGAAAGAAGAAAAGTGATAATGTCATTTAATTCATGACAAAAAACGTTGCCTGCAAATTAAAGTGTGAAAAGTGATGAATGGTAAATTATGATTTCGGTTAAACATAGGAACTCTTATCAGCACCCTGTTACCTCTATCTCTAGAGTCTGGCTGTTGATTTGCAAACAGGCCTCAGTACACAGAAGGCAAGGAGAGAGGAAGAAAGAGTCTGACCACTGCAGACTGGCAGGTGGCAGGATGAATACACAAAGGAAGTTACAGATGAAGCTTAATTTGGGTGGCCACAAAACAAATAGATCTCTGCACCTGCCCACCAGACCCTTAAAAGTTTACATAGAGGCCATAACTGGGTTCAGTCAAGTATCCTATCTAGATGATATCAAGAACACCTTACTCATTCAAGACTGTGTCCTTGAAAACGGGTCCCACTGAGGAAACAATGGGTAGAGTGTGCATTCTAAGGACAGAAGATGCGGAGTCTCCATGAAGACTTAAATATGACATGACACCATAAAACTCCTAGAAGAGAACATAGGCAAAACATCCTCTGACATAAATCCTACCAATGTTTTCTTAGGTCAGTCTCCCAAGGCCATAGAAATAAAAGCAAAAATAAACAAATGGGACCTAATCAAACTTATAAGCATTTGCACAGCAAAGGAAACCATAAACAAAATGAAAAGACAACCTATGGGCTGGGAGAAAATATTTGCCAAGGAATTGACAAACAAGGGCTTAATTTCCAAAATATAAAAACAGTTCATACAACTTAATAAGAAAAAAAAACAAACTACCCAATCAAAAAATGGGCAGAAGACAAATAGACATTTCTCCAAAGAAGACATACAGATGGACAAGAGGCACATGAAAAGGTGCTCATCATCACTAATTATCAGAGAAATGCAAATCACAACTACTGTGAGGTACCACCTCACACTGCTCAGAATGGCCATCATTAAAAAGTTTACAAATAACCACTGTTGGAGAGGGCAATTGCCCGGGACCAGATCATGGGGTCAACCAGACATCCCATCTTCTTGATGACCTCCTTCAACACTGGCTCAGACACTTCCTCAAACTCTAGCAGCCCTCATTATTTTCCCACATTTCTGGTATTGGTAAGTACATTTTTTTTTTGTACTGTAGTACTGCCTTGATATTTATCTCCCTTACTGATCTTATTTCTTATTTGTTAATTTTAAAATTTTTCTTGCATTGTTATCAAAATTATAGTATAATAGATAAAAATTAAGATTTGTGGCTGGATAAAGGTGGGTTCAAATCCTGCATTCATTACTTACTGTGTGATGCTGCAAATTCCTTACCTCCTGTAAAACTCATCTAAAAAGGGGGCATAATAACACAGTTTCATAGCTATATTGTGAGGATTAAATGCAAGAATTTCAGTAGTGAATTTATAATAAATAGTGACTATTGTCATTTTGTCCCCAATTTTATTCTAAGAATGTTGCCTATGTAGACATGTGGCATTCTTTTTCCTTTTGCCCTCAGAACAGAGGAAAGAGTTTGCTGATAGAATCTACTCAATGGGTGTTTGCTGATTGGTTGCTATGGACCCAATGCCAAGATGTATACCAATCCTGTCCTCAGCGCCACGGGGCTGCTGCTTTCTATTTCAAAACTCCCTAATTGAAAGAGTTGGCTACAAGTACTGTGTAACAATACACAATTGAGGGAAGTAGGCAAGGGGCTTAGCGACAGTGCTTGTGTTTTCCAGTGATTATGAGGCAACACCATGCTGCTTATTAAATAAACATGTCTAGTTGACAAAATGGCTGTCCCTGACTTTGACAAAAAATGACTGATGAAACTCATTTCCTATAGGGAAGTGCTCCAATGAAAGGCAAAGTCTAATCCTAATATTGTTTAGCTGACTGAGTTCTTTGTGTCTGTAACGGTTCTGTCAATTAAAGCTATTTCACCCAAATCGTCTGCTACTCCTCCAGCAATGTGATCTGTCAACCCACACAGCATGATTCCTGAACCTAAATATTGTGGTAAGAGAGGCCATGGTAGGGGGGCTGGCTGAGTGGGTGTTAGTGTGGACAGTGCTACAAAAGCTCAAAGGAACACATCACCTGTTTGGAGATTTTGTGCTTTTGCCAGGAAACTCTGAATTACAACAAAGAGGGTTTACAGGGTAGTGTCACTTTGGGGCAAGGATTTAGCAGTCGCACAAGTCAAATCACTAACATGGCAAACAATCATGGGTTTGAGGTGTTTTAGAGTTTGTGATCCCATCACCTTGAAGCCACTAGTTGGTGATTCCCATTGGGTAATCCATTGTGAATCTCATCTCATCATCCCTCGGTTAGAATTTGCTGCCTTTGTCAGAATGGAAATTGGTCTTCTTACTGCATGGACATACAAGGTGCACTTATCAAGACAGATGTGCTCTGGTAAGTGATTCTAAACTTACTAGTCCCTTATATGCTTCTTTATATATAAGTAGTTCCCTTGGGAAGTTATGTAAATATTCAATGTTATTGCCATTTCCTACAAAACGTTTGAAACCCCTAGGGCTATGCAACTCTTATAACTGGAAGGACATGGCCTTTCAATTTGATATCAGTGGGACTTGAGATTGGATCTGCTTCTGCCACATCCTAGTAATGTGGTCTTATGAAAATCACTGAGTGTCACCAACAAGTAGGGATGATGGATTTTGAAAGAATTTCCCAGAATGATGTTTGGAACATACCAGGCATGCAATAAATGTTAGTTTTCCCTTAGTCTGGAGTTAGCTTTGGATTAAATTTGCCAGTCCATTTAGAAAAATCAGTTTCATTGTATTCCAATCACAAACTTCTTTTGATATAGCTTCAGACCCTCAATAAATGTTTATTGAAAGACCAAGCCATAGATGAGAATTCTACTCTGAAAGTTGAAATTTTCAAGTTGTTAAAGGTTGGCAGCTCACCAAAATCTGTGTCTGGTTTTCCAAGAGAGGAATATGCTTTGTATGGTAAATCTCTGGTGTAAATATTTTTTTAAGTCACTTTAGTTTTTTTTTGTTTTTGTTTTTGTTTTTTTTTTGCAGTACGCGGGCCTCTCACTGTTGTGGCCTCTCCCGTTGCAGAGCACAGGCTCCGGACGCGCAGGCTCAGCGGCCATGGCTCATGGGCCCAGCCACTCCACGGCATGCGGGATCTTCCCGGACCGGGGCACGAACCCGTGTACACTACATCGGCAGGCGGACTCCCAACCACTGCGCCACCAGGGAAGCCCCACTTTAGTTTTTAATCATGCTTTGTCTATAAAACCTTTTCTGTAATTCAAGACAGTCTTAATTCCTCACACTGAAGGAAGCCTCCACAACAGAATGAAGAATAAAATATGAGACTCTAGAAACACATAGAGGCAAACTAGGGAGCCCTAATGGCAGAAGAAAAGGCTTCTCATATTATTCGACATTCAATGTAAAAATAGAAATAGTTTCACATACAACACACGTATAGTATTTATTTTGGCCTTTCTAATAAAATATAAGTATCAACATTTTTATCCCCACTTTTACAGAAATGAAAACAAGGCTCAATGAAGTGAAAATACCCAGGTTATAAAAAGAGTGGTGGACCTAGATCTTCCTACACTAATTTCCCCATTGTTTCCACTTGACAATCTTTTTATTTCTATTTGGTCAAAGACTGGTCCTGCCATCTCCCCACAGTGTTTGTTGATGCCAGTTTTTCAATGTGTTTATTTATTTATTTTCCTTAATTGTAGCGTACACACACACACACACACACACACACACACACACTTTATAATGTTCAAATCTATACACCCAGGCATCAAGAGTTTTACTTCATCAAAATCATTTACATCTTTACACTATAACTTTTCACTGCATGAGCAGTTTGCAGAAATGACACTATCCCCATCCCCCTGTTCCTGGAATGAAAGCAGAGGGCTTTTTTCATTTCCTGTATCAAAGGGTTTCAGTTTTTCAGGTGAAGGACATAAATGAAGTGTGTTATCTTGGAATAATATTAACATAAGTTAAAATGAGGGATACTTCTCCTTGGAAAGGTTATCCTGATTTCAAAGTTTCAAAAGTAATTAAGAGCACAGACCTGCTTGGGGCCCCATTGGTTGTCTGTGACTTCACTTTTTGTCATTCTGTGTCTGGAAGACAGATGAGGCAGACCATGCAAAATTCCTGATACATTAACTCTTGGGGAGACTTAGACCAAAGTAGAAACTGCTGTTCCATTTGTATGGAAGTAAGGACAAACAGAGCCTGTTTTTCAGCAACATCAAAACATACCATAACAAGAGAAAATGCATTAGCCTTGTTATTGGGCTCAGATAGACAAAATATTCAGGTTTTTTGATAGAATTCACTCTTATTTTCTACTTGAACACCAAATTCGATTAAAATAAAGTGTGTGTTGATGCCATTTTCCATCAGGACTCATAATTGGAAGCTCTGAGTGTAATACCCCTTTATGCATCAAATCAAAAATAACGATCTTATCTGTAAGACATATAATTTGCCCTTGTCAGTTAAGCAATGGTCGATTTTCTTCTCAATTCTGATTACTCTGAACATAGATAATGAGTTCTCTTTCCAATTTTTGTTGATTTCCTCCTTGTCCTATAGAAAACTATTGATTTCCATTTTCCTGTTCAGTTACTAGATGATTTTATCCTTCCTTTGATTTTACCTAAAGCAAAACATTTTCTTTTCAAATTATGGTTTTCTCTGGGTATATGCCCAGGAGTGGGATTGCTGGATCATTTATCATATACAACTCTATTTTTAGTTTTTTAAGGAACCTCCATACTGTTCTCCGTAGTGGCTGCACTAATTTACATTCCCACCAACAGTGTAGGAGCGTTCCCTTTTCTCCACACCCTCTCCAGCATTTATTGTTTGTAGATTTTTTGATGATGGCCATTCTGACTGGTGTGAGGTGATACCTCACTGTAGTTTTGATTTGCATTTCTCTAATAATTAGTGATGTTGAGCATCCTTTCATGTGCTTTTGGGCCATCTGTATGTCTTCTTTGTACAAATGTCTATTTAGGTCTTCCACCCATTTTTTGATTATATTATTTAATTAATTAATTTATTTTTTGATATTGAGCTGGGTGAGCTGTTTTGTATATTTTGGAGGTTAATCCCTTGTCAGTTGCTTCATTTGCAAATACTTTCTCCCATTGTGAGTGTTGTCTTTTTGTTTGTTTATGGTTTCCTTTGCTGGGCAAAAGCTTTGAAATTTACTTAGACCCCATTTGTTTCTTTTTCTTTTTCTTTTCACTACTCTAGGAGGTGGATCAAAAAAGATCTTGCTGTGATTTATGCCAAAGAGTGTTCTGCCTATGTTTTCCTCTAAGAGTTTTATAGTGTCCAGCTTTACATTTAGGTCTTTAATCCATTTTGAGTTTATTTTTGTGTATGGTGTTAGGAAGTGTTCTAATTTCATTCTTTTACATGTAGCTGTACAGTTTTCCTAGCACCACTTATTGAAGAGGCTGTCTTTTCTCCATTGTATATTCTTGCCTCTTTGTCATAGATTAGGTGATCATAGGCTTGTGGGTTTATCTCTGGGCTTTCTATACTGTCCCACTGATCTATATTTCTGTTTTTGTGCCCCAATATTCACTGCAGCACTATTTACAATAGCCAGGACATGGAAGCAACCTAAATGTCCATCAACAGAGGAATGGATAAAGAAGATGTAGTACATATATACAATGGAATATTACTCAGCCATAAAAAAGAACAAAATAATGCCATTTGCAGCAACATGGATGGACCTAGAGATTGTCATACTGATTGGAGTAAGTCAGACAGAGAAAGACAGATATCATATAATAGCGCTTATAGGTGGAATCTAAAGAAAAGGGTACAAATGAACTTATTTACAAAACAGAAGTAGAGTCATGGATATAGAAAACAAACTTATGGTTACCAGAGGATAAGGGGGACAGGGATAAATTGAGAGATTGGGATTGACATATATACACTACTGTATATAAAATAGATAACTAATAAGAACCTGCTGTATAGCACAGGGAAATCTACTCAATACTCTGTAATGGCCTATATGGGAAAAGAATCTAAAAAAGAGTGGATATATGTATATGTATAACTGATTCACTTTGCTGTATATCTGAAACTAACACAACAATGTAAATCAACTATACTCCAAAAAAAAAAATAAAAAAGCAAAACATTTTCCGAATGTAACACAAAAAAATCCTTGGGAAAAAAAGGAATCTGGGCCACTTAAATGGATAAATGTTTTGGTGGCAACTCAGTTATCCTCTCTTTTGAGTTATCCATAGTGAATAGGGTAGTGAAATAGTGAACTTGTCATTCCCTGCTCTCCACCCCCAGCCTTCATTGTTACACACATACAGGAACCATCTGTATTACAATCAATACAGAATTTAGGTTTGGGGAGTAGAATTTAACCAATGGTGAGAAAATCAAGTTTTGTTTCCACAAAATAAAAAAAACCTAAAAATACAAAGCACACCCCACATATACTTGCATACACACACATACAATATATTCTCTGATGAGATGTATAATAAGTGGGATTATTTTTATTCCATGAGAATTTTTGCATGAGGAAAGGTGATTCAGGATGAGAGAAGGCCCACACTCCCCAGGGTTTGCAGCAAGAGAGGCGTGACTGCAGTGGAGATGGAGACGCCCAGCTGTGGTCATCAGGCCCTCTGCATATCCTAGAACTGCCAAAAGCGGCTCATTGTAAACTTTTACAATAATGTCCCTAAATGAACTACACCTTCCTGTGTCCATGACCCTTTGAAATGTGACTGAGCCACTGAGGGGATCTCTTCTCTAAAGGGCAGGTCTATTTTCCTATCCTTTGAATCTGGTCTGGCCTCAGGACTTGTTTTGACCAACAGAATAAGGTAGAAGTGATATACAATTGCCATGGGTAGGCATTTGGAGGCTTACAGCTTAAGTCTTTGCCCTCTTGAAACTGTTTCCTGAGACCACAATATTGAGAAGCAGCCCCGGATAAAACATCTCATGATGGAGATCCTCAGTGGTCCCCTGTCCCAGATGAGCCAGCACCCAGCAAAGCCATCAGATAAATGTCATTACCAAGCCATCAGATAAATGCCATTGCATGTGAGAGCCCAGGTGAGATACAGAAGAATTACCCAGGAAACCCACTGAAGTGTGAGACATAATAAATCATTGCATGTCTTTCTTTAACTTTTTATTTTGAATTAATTTTAGATTTATACAAAAGTTGCTAAAATAATATAGAAAATGTCCATAGACCCCTTACTGAGCTTCCCTTAATCTTATCATTGTATGCCACTGTAGTGCAGTGATGAGAACCAGGAAATTGATACTGTCACCTGAAGACCTTAACCAAATCCCACCAGTTTTTCCACTAGTGTCTTTTTTGTTTCCTGTATCAAAGGGTGTCAGTTTCCACATTGCATTTAGTTTTTGTCCCCTCAGTCTCCTCCAATCTATAGCAGTTCCTCAGTCATTCCTTATCTTTTATGACTTTGACATTTTGAAGAGGACTGGTCAGTTATTTGGCAAAATGTCCCTCAGTTGGGGTTTGGCTGAGATTTTGCATTTTAGGAATGACGTGAAGCCCTTCTCCATCCATCATATCAGAAAGTGCAGCATTTGAAGTTGGCTTATTACTAGTGCTGTTCACCTTGATCTACTACTGGTCAAGGTGGTTTCTTTCTGATTTCTCCATTTTTATGTTATTGTTCTTCCTTTAAAGCTAATAAATATCTTGGGACATATATTTTGGAATATGAATATGATTGTTTTAAGCTACTAAGTGGTTTGTAACTAATAGATAATAGATGGAAGGATGGATGGATGATAGATAGATAGATAAAATAGATAACTGATACAAGGCGCAAGACAGGCTGGGACTTCTTCTGGCGGGGCGAGGCAGTGTGATGCAGGGGATGGAAAAAAGAGAAAGCTCCATGTAAGCTTGAGTGTCTGTGGCAGTTTCGTGGGTGAAGAATTTAGAGGCATTCTGGTGCAGCGATATAATTTCAAGACCTAGAAAAGAAAGAAAAGACATTTTTTCTTTTTAAAATAAGAGCTTAAAGTGGGTTTTGACTTGACACTTGAGTAAGGGATTGAAATAATTTTAAAATTGAATAAAATAGAATAATTTTAAAATTAATTTTGGGTAATTTCAGTACAATTCTATACCAAGACTAGGGCATATAGAGTCCCAGGGTTTCAGATCTGAGGGGTCTTTTTCTCCCCTTAATTGGTAGCTATAGGGTGCTGAGGCAGTGGGCAGAGCCAGACATCCTTTTAACAATGTAACAAAGCTGTTATCTTCATCACTCTATTTGTATAAGATGAATGGGAGTCTACCTATTGGACAGAGTTCTGCCATCCATGGGTAAAAAGCAAGGCAGGAGTGTGAGTCAGAATTTCCTTTCTTGGAGGGAAGGAGGCTGAACTCCCTATTGCTTTGTAATGGGACCTGTACAAGAAGGACCTGGCATGACATGGAACATGAATAACCCTCACTGTGGCCAATGAGAGAAAAAACGGACAGGCATCTAGGAAGTTGTGAGTAGGATCACAGGTTTTCTATATATAACAAATGGTTATTGAATTGCCTGGCACTGGAGATACAGCAGAAAGACAGACAGACAAGTTCCTTGCATTCATGGCTTTTCTATGCTAGTGCAAGAGAGTTTCAACAAACAAGTGCATCATTTGATATCTACTTCAGACAGTTCAATGCAGTTGTAAAGACAAGTAAAGTTGGGCAGAAGGAAAGAGAGTGAAAAGGTAGGGGAAGTTGCCGCTTTAGAAAGAGAGGTCAGGGAAGACATGTTGAGGATGTGACATCTGACTCCACAGGTGATAGAAAGCCATCAAGAGAGGACAATGGAGACCAGGCTGTGATGGTGACCCAACAGGTAGATGAAGCCCTGGGAGAAAAAGCCTGAAGGCATGAAACATGGCACCATGTAGAGTTACAGGGCAGGTAACATGCATTGAGGAAGATCCTTGGCAGATAACAGAGCCAGCTGTGGTCCTAAGACAGGGGACTCAGGTTGGGATCTGTGCATCACCCGGGTCTGCAGATAGACTTGAGGGTGTCCATGAACTTGAATGAGAAAAGGCTTAAACTGAATTGGATGTTAATACTATAGTATGGAAACAGATCAGTAGTTTCTAAACATTTCATCAAGAACACTTTCCTTTTTTAAAAAATGAAACCTACATAAATATTACTATGAAAATAAAAATACAGCACTTCTTTGGTTGAAGTAAGTGTCACGATCTCAGATATGCTCACACATGGTCTCTCCTTGAAAGCCCAGTTCTTCACGGAACATAGTTTGAAATCCTCTGTATTAGCACTTCTCGCATTTCCCCAGGCAAATACTATGCTGTCCACAAGCCTGTGAGTAGAAATACCAAGAGGTTTGGCTATGGCAGATGGGGTGATGCACAATAAGGAGGTGGGCAGGTCATGCAAACTGGTGTCCTCCCCGGGGTATGTGAAGAGTTAAATGGTGATTCTGTATGTCCCTCCCCAGATTTCCTTCTGATCAGCCTCACTGTGGCCAGATGCCTGACAATGTCCCAGAGTAGCCAGATATCTGTCAGGTCTGGACTGTCCCAAACTATCTTGAGCTAAGCATTTTTTTAAAAAGTGTGTGTGGCTTAGAAATGCAGACACAGAATTTTATGCTGTATATATATTACCACAATAAAAGAAAAATAAATGCAGAAACTACTGATCAAAGGCATAATGCAATTTACCTAGCTTGAGAAAGCAATTTGCTCACTATTCCATAAGACCATACCATTATCCACGGACATAAAAATCACTTCTCAAGCTTTCTATGCTGTGTGTCTTTGGGAAGAGATGACATGGGAAAAAGTAAGTGGAGATGTGAGGCAGCTTTTCCCAGTCCCTGACTGTAGTTTTCTTACTTAATTTACAATGAACTCATTTTTTTTAAATGGCTGTCACTAGAATTTAGATCTTTGGTAATAAATCCCATCACTAAATATTTCCTTCGATTTTGTTAAAAGTGTTTTGCTTTCAATGTGAAGTCTTTAAGGAGCCATCTATATTTTTAAAATAATGTGAGAATGAATAGTTGTAAGTTCCTGTCCTTAAGTTTCTTAAGTGAAGAATTATCGCAATTGTGTTTCTGGAAAGTGCACACAAAAAACACAAATCTCAGATCCTTCACGAGTCTGTCATGAGCTTTTCGGTGGTTAAAGTAAAAAGGAGACGGAATTTACCCAAAATAAGAGAGAATTTTCTGATAGATTTTTTTAAGGAGGAAAATAACAAAAAATAATCTTAGTAAGTTTTCTGTTACTAGAGAGGAATTAAGAATAAATTTTTTTTAATGCAAGAGCTATGTTAGACTTTACAATGTAAACTAATTAAAGGCTCCCCAGAGTAGTGCATTCAGTTTCCTTTTTAGCCACTTTTGCCAACTATCTGTTCCCCAAAAGATGATTAGAAGAACTTATTGATCAGACGAAGCTAAGATTATTAGACTTATTGCAGGAAGGTAGAATACCACCTTTACAGGACTTAGTAGTGTCTCAGTCAGGAAAAAGAAAGGGAGGATATGAATGTGTGAATGCTGTTTTAGGGCTCAGCAGGTCAGTTTTAAGGTGGGTTGGGAAGATGCAGAACTGATTGGATCTGCGGGTACATGCCCAGGAGTGGGATTGCAGGATCATATGGTATAACAGCTCTATTTTTAGTTTTTTAAGGAATCTCCATACTCTTCTACACAGTGGCTGTACCAATTTAGATTCCCACCAAAAGTGTAGGAGGGTTCCTTTCTCTCCACACCCTCTCCAGCATTTATTGTTTGTGGATTTTTTGATGACAGCCACTTGGACTGGGGTGAGGTGATAGCTCAACGTAGTTTTGACTTGTTTTTCTGTAATAATTAGTGATGTTGAGCATCTTTTCATGTACCTCTTGGCCATTTGTATGTCTTCTTTGGAGAAACGTCTATTTCAGTCTTCTGCACATTTTTTGATTGGGCTGTTTGTGGGTTTTTTTTTTTTGCTGTACATGGGCCTCTCACCGTTGTGGAGCACAGGCTCCAGACGTGCAGGCCCAGTGGCCATGACTCACGGGCCCAGCTGCTCCGTGGCATGTGGGATCTTCCCGGACCAGGGCACGAACCCGTGTCCCCTGCATCGGCAGGTGGACTCTCAACCACTGCGCCACCAGGGAAGCCCTGGGCTGTTTGTTTTGATGATATTAAGTCACATGGGCTGTTTGTAAATTTTGGTGACTAATTCCTTGTCAGTCACACCATTTGCAAATATTTTCTCCCATTCTGTGGGTTGTCTTTTCATTTTGTTTATGGTTTCCTTTGCATATATCCAGAGAAAAACATGGTCCAAAAGGATACATGTACCCCAATGTTCATTGCAGTACTGTTTACAATAGCCAAGACATGGAAGCAACCTAAATGTCCATCAACAGAGGAATGGATAAAGAAGATGTGGTACATATATACAATGGAATATTACTCAGCCACAAAAAAGAACAAAATAATGTCATTTGCAGCAACATGGATGGACCTAGAGATTGTCATACTGAGTGAAGTAAGTCAGGCAGAGATGGTGAAGTATCATAAGATATCTCTTATATGCAGAATCTTAAAACAAATGATACAAAATAACTTATTTACAAAACAGAAACAGACTTGCAGACTTAGAGAATGAACTTATGGTTACAGGGTGGGGGAGGGTGAGAGGAAGGGATAGTTAGGGAGTTTGGGATTGACATGTACCAGCTACTCTATTTAAAATGGATAACCAACAAAGACCTACTGTGTAGCACAGGGAACTCTGCTCAATATTATGCAACAACCTAAATGGGAAAAGAATTGGAAAAAGAATAGATACATGTATATCTGTATCACTTTGCTGTACATCTGAAACTAACACAACATTGTTAATCAACTATATTCCAATATAAAATAAAAAGTTAAAAAACTGATTGGGTCTGGACAGAGTTTATGACATAAAAGCTTTTGATGGCTGAGCAAAGTTGGTCAGGGTCTGGAGGAAACACTTGATAAGCCCTATGTTAGTCATGACATTTAAGTAACTTCTGTTGCTTACACTCTTATATTCCTGGAAGAAGTCTTTCTGGAGCCAGGAACTAAGTTATATTGCTTGTTTTCAGTACTTCTTAACATTGAGAGAGAAAAATATCCCGTCTCAATACTGCTTAACATGGAGACAGGAAATTATGATGATTTCAGTTCTCATTTCCAACCCTGCCATTCTGTATTTCTCTTCTTTGCTATGGCAACATTTTCAGGAAAGTAGTAATAATGATCAATCTCACTTCTGACTTTTAAAATCATCTGTTCAACAATGAAAATACAGAAGTAATTAATATGCAGAACCAAAAGTTTTCACCCTCACCTTGTATTTGATTTGACACATTGTGTAGTCACTAAAGACACTTGTTCATTTAATAAGCACATTTTGAGAGCACATTACTTGTCAGTTGAACAGTTAAAAAAAGAACAACCAAAAGCGATTTTGTGTCCAAAGTATGTACAGGAATATACATTTATTGTAAGATCTAGAACTGTTCTAAAATACAATGTTTATTTTTTAAAAAAATTACAAACTCTGAGAATAATTTTGGACAAACATAGACTGAGTCATTGGGACAGACACACAGTAGTAACATAAAAGATGTCTACTATAACCAGGAAGGCTGAGCACATTTCCATGATGTCAAACTACTTGTATAGTTCTTCTAAAGACTAGTGGATCTGGTTGAGGCATAAGGATGGCACCAACATCTGATACTCAAATCTGCACACGTGCCCTATAGCTATGGAAAGATGTCGCTTGGTCACAGAGAAAATCCTCACAAGTTTTCAATCCTGAGCCTTTCATCAAAAGATAGGGATGAACATCACATAACCTTGAAATAGCACTGCTTGGCTCATTTAAAGTGACTGTCTATTAATGCTGACATTTTCTGTTGAATACCCATTGTATGGCTTCGGGCAATAGGCTGTGGAGTGTGGGGGAGGGGGGAAGAACAGGGGAAAAAAGCAGCTTGAGATTTGCGACCTTACTGTGACTATGAAATTACGAAAAGGAGCCAGCCTTGTCCACACTGGCCACAGGTAAGTGTAGCTATAACTAAAATTTACAGGATGGGTAAAAAGAATCACATCGGCAGAGTACTGTAAATCCTGGTTACCCAGTCACTCCAGCAAATTCCTAGTGGATCATCATGCCCCCGAGTTTAAGTGTTTTTTCTTAAGAAGTAAAGGTAAGTGACAGGTTAGAAACATAAGCAAGCAGTGAAATCATTTCACTTCATGAATTTAGAATGAGTGGAATGGGAGGAATAACGCACAAAGGGGAATTGAATAGACGCCTGCAGGAAACTTTCATTCAAAGTCCTATAAGATGTCACACTTTGAACAAGGTTGTAGGGATACTGGGATAGAAAAACACATCCTTGGTATCAAAGAGGCCACTTCTACAAATGGAGAGAATCTGATAATCTGTAGCAACACATGAAACTACTCCTCCAAGAGAGGTAAGCCTGGTGCGGACTGAACTAAATAGGTGTTATATTGTGTCTTGAGATGTCTGGATTTTATCCTGAGGGAATGGGAGGCCATGGAAGAACTATAAATGAACTCATCATTTTTTTAAAATTCTGGAAGTATTATCATGGTTGCAGTGAGGAATTAAGTTATGAGGTCATTGCAAATATCAAGCTAAGAGATGGACGAAAGCTTCTACTAAGGCAATAGTCATAAGGATGGAATAAAGGAGTCAGTGGAACACTGGCATTCTAGCATGTGGACTGAAAGAGAGAGAAGAGTCAAAAATCCTTCCCAGTTGTCCGTTTTAAGCAGCAGGATGGAAATTAATGGATTCAGTAACACAGGGAGTGATGGGGAAGCAGCAGTGTCATAGGTTGGCCTCCCTGGACATGGGCTCTGGGATGCAAAACCTATACTAGGAAGTTCTCTCAGAAGATAGACCTGTGGGAAGAAAGGACAGTTGTACTAGGAGCAGGGAAAGTCTGATCCACAACTCAGTGGTTGAAACTGAGTCCTCAGTTGACCCTACAAGAGCCAGAGCAAGCCCTTCAGAGTCGTTCTAAATTGAGAAAAGGGGACGAGACCTCTATATCTCCATGACACCCCTTTATTGGCCACAGGCCACCCCCCCTGCCCCCCCAGGGAAGTGCCACACCTTTGAGAAAATCAGTTTCCTACTACAGCCTAGGACAATTTCCAGTAAGGGATGGAGCTACAGGTATCCTCAGCAGCAGGGGGATAGCTGTGTTTACCCTAAGGAGGGAATCTCCCCCCAACCATAAGGTTGCTGTTGTTGTGACGTTGTGTTGTTGTTTTGAAGGGAGTTAAGAAACGCATTCATTTTTTAAAATAAAAAGTTCCTAGTCTCCACATTCAAGAAGGAACAAAACGGACTCTTTTCCTCCCCATAGCAACAAGTAATCATCTGAAATAGGTTTTAAATTGGTCCCAATTGGTATCACTATCTAGGCTAGCCCATCTGCAACAGGCTCATCGGAGTATTCATACTTCCTTATCTTGAGTTGGGCTCCCCTGTGGGATATCCCGATGTGGATGCCCAGTGGGCAATTGAACACATGCATAAATGAGAACGAGCTGGGAAGAGAGGGGGAAAGAGGTCATGTAGTCATCAGTTCACCGACAGGAGCTGGTGCTGTGAGAGCAGAGACATTTCCTGAGAGTGTGGAAAGCGAGGAAGAGAAACAGGTCTGGAAACCTAGGAAACCATCAACACTTGCAATATCTATCCAATTTCAATGTGAATATGAATCATCTGAGGGTCTTTTAAAACTGAAGATTCTGGGATCCTGTGGTATAGAGATTCTACATTTCTAGAAGACTTCCAGGTGTTACAAATGTTACTGGTCATTGGATCACACTAAGAGTGACAATGAGTTGAAGAATAGGAAGATGAGAAGACCAAAAAGATGAAGGAAAATCTAAGGAGTTCAAAGGAGAAAAATGTGGTGGTGATGTAGCAAAAGCTGAGACAATTAAGGGTTAAGAAGGCAGGAGCATTTGTCGTGTCTACATCTGCTCAAATCTATGCATGGTTTGAGCAACAATGGGAAGACCCCAATTGCCTAGAAATTCCTGGTTAAACCACACACTTCTTAGCCTCAGAATAATATAAAAACCGTTGAGCCTTTTTAGCAGGTATCCGTCTACCATATTAGTCCATAAAGGCTGTGTTACTAAGAAACAGAACACGGGAAGAAGATAAAGCGGTGATGGGGGAGGGGGTGATTTATGCTGATACTGGGGAAGAGGAGGAGGCAAAGGAATAGATCAGAACTGGATAGAGGGCTGTAGAGGGGACTGTGAGAACCCAAGAAAAGGACAGTAGGGAGAAAGGAAGGAGTTCTGTAAGCACAGAGAAGGAAAAAGAAAATAGACATTGCTCTTTCAAAATCATTGCCCAAAATCAATCCTAAACCCATGAAGCACAGGAGAGGAATGAGCAAGCATCTCAAATACACATAGACCTTCATACATAATTTTGAAGGAGTGGGTCCCTTAGTTTAGGTTTCCGCCCAAAGAAGAGTGGGGGCAGGTAGTTTATTTGAAAAGTTATGCTATGAAGCAAGGACAGTAACACAGGCAAGCAGGCAAGACAGTACAAGTGCACATGATCAAGGTCACAGCTGTCAGCCAGGGCTCACTTCTGCCAGGACTTCTGAGAAGCTTACAGAAGGCATCCCCAAGTGTCCTTCAGTAGATCCGCCACCTCCCATTGGTGGAGTGTTATCCCCTACGGGTATTAACATCCTAACATTCTGGCCTGCCCTTCCTGTGGGTTCAGAGGAGGCCCTGAGCAAATGGGCAAGGAGACATACACATCCTGTGCTGGAGAGCGGACGCTGCCTGCAGATATGAGGTTAACCCCAAGTGGAAACGTCCACTGAACCTGCAGCTGAAATCAGAGGCGGGATGAAGGATGTGATACAATATACCAAAGGCATCAACCGCAAGGCAATAAAATTAGTGGACCTGTAGATATATTTTAAAGCAGTGCACTTTGCAGTTTCCAAGGCCGGATGGTAATACAAAACAGTGGTTAACTGGGGTTGCCTAGTAGGAACTGAGCAGTGTGGAAGCTACAATCAGCCTGTTACCTCCATGCAAATAGATGATGCTCTTAAATACTTCCCCAGCAATTCTGTTATTCCCAGTTAATGGGCCAAACTGAACCTTTGTAAGCCCCAATACAAGAGGTAAACTTCAGCTGGGTCCCTGCCAAAATAATCACATATCCTGAATTATTCAGATGTGAATTAACGACCTTTTAGCCACCCTGGGTTTTTGTCAGACATATTGATCCTGGAGTGAAACAGCCCATTAACTGCTATAATTAAGACGCAGTTTCTGTGTGAAGATGAAGGGCCTGGGCAGCAGCAAATTGCAAGATGCTTGTTCCTGTGAGGCTGACCGACAGGAGATCAGGCAAGGATCGTGCAGGGGGAGTTTCTCTTGTTTTCCTCCTGACAGGAAATGACAGCCAAGTTCCAAATGAAACAAATGAAGTTTACACAATTATTTAGAGCCTGAAAGCAAGAGGAGCTCCACATCACAAATTACTGGTAGAAATCGAGTTTTCCTACCAGGCCAAAGGAAGCTGTTTTGTATTCAGTACACCCTCCCCTCTGCTTGCCTGCTTTCCAATAATCAGGGTTTCTCTGCTTTTTTAATTATAGCTCCTCTCACCAGAGAATTGCATTAGTTGGGAAGAAACAGTTTAATAAGTGTTTGGAGTGTTAGCAAAAAAAAACCCACAAGAAGGAGCATTAAGTAATAGAAGCCAGGCAGAGACCCCGTAGGGGCGTCTGGAGGGGAGCTGCTGGCTGTGGCCAGGACTTTGCAGAATAGCCATGGCGGGAGGGATCTGGAGCAAATTGCTGGTGGGTGGGTAGGAAGCAAACGTGGACACTGCTGCATTTTCTTTTTGAAAGATTCAGGAAATGTCCCATTTTTCTCTAATATAGTTGGCATGGATGCAATTGTTTTCTTCTTTTTTTTGAGGAAGGTGAGGGGTTCCTGAGGACTTGGAACAGGTGAAAACACTGCAAACAGATATTGCAGGATGACAGCCTGGCACCAGGCTTAGCACAGATGAGATCCTCTGAAGAACAAGCGGAAAAAAGAAAACACACCAACCCACCTTCTGCACAGGAGAGAAAGAAGAGAGGGAATTCAAGGGGCCAGATGTGGTGCAAGGTGCCTTCTCTGTCTTACCATGTGACACCTTTAAAATCCTTGGGGGTGTGGATTGGTTTTATTCCCATTTTAAGGAAACTGAATCTCACTGATATTAAATGACTTGGCCGAATTTAGCTGTAAGTAGCAAGTCCAAAATCTGAATACAAGTTTGCTCCAACTCCTAAAATTGCCTTGCAACAATGTTTGCTTGCATTTTTATTTATTTAGTTTTTAAGATTTATTTATTATTTATTTATTTGTTTATTTTATTTTTGGCTGCGTTGGGTCTAAGTTACAGCACACAGGATCTTCGTTGAGGCATGAGGAATCTTTTGCTGTAGTGCGCAGGCTTTTCATTGTGGTGCGGGCTTCTCTCTAGTTGTGGAGTGCTGGTTTCCCCTCTCCAGTTGTGGTGCACAGGCTCCAGGGCACGTGGGCTCTGTATTTGTGGCACGCCGGCTCTAGTTGAGGTGCGTGAGCTCAGTAGTTGTGGCGTGTGAGCTTAGTTGTCCCGCAGCATGTGGGATCTTATTTCCCTGACCAGGGATCAAACCCATGTCCCCTGCATTGTAAGGTGGATTCTTTACCACGGGACCACCAGGGAAGTCCCTGCTTGCATTTTTAAAAAGTATGTGGTTATGTACACATGCCAAATTTTATGGGCTCATTTAAAGGTATGAATACAAAGCATCGAGTCTGCTTGTATGGATATCTAAAGGATGTAGTTATAGTGATTATTGTCAGGCACTAAAAAAATGAAAGCATTTTATCTGACAGGAAAGAAAAAACACATGGAATTTAGATATGTGTCAGGTGTGGAGTCACTGTCATTTACTGTGAATATCACCTAAGGGCCGTGGTCAGTGGTGCTCAGTAGACTGGAACTCTCCTTATAGCAGGTAGCTGAGGGGGTGTTTCTGAACCTCAGATCCCAGGAATTCCCTGTGGGCAGCCCCCGTCAGCACGGGCAGAGATGAACATTGGTCTTGATCAGCTTAAAATGATAAGATGATCATGGGGAAATTGACAAGGGGTTGGAATACTAACTTTTCAGGCAAATCAAGATTTTAGAATGTTTCACTTTCTTTCACTGGTGCTCCAGTAGCTATCAATAACACTCGTGCTGACCTTGAACTTGCACCATCCTAGGAGGAACTGGAGGTATCTGGATGGCAAGTACTGAGACCACCATAGTGGATGCTGCTGCTGCCCCATCCAGACCCCCTTTCCTGTGGTGACACATCCATCTCCAGCCGCTGCTAACAGCTCCCAGATGCCCCCTTCCCCTAAGAACTGGCCAGAACAGGAGCTGTCTTGACTGGGAAGTGACTGTTCTTTATGGCCAAGCCGCATCCTTGTTACGCTGAGGGAAGACTACAGACAACACCTGGCTAGCATGTGGTACAAAAGTCCAAACCCCTCAGCCCATGGACAGACAACTCTGGCAAAGCTCATGCAGCTGAGCTGCCTGCAGGATCAGGCTGAAGTTAGTCATCAATTAAGCCCATGTCTTTGCTGGCTTCTTCCCCAGTCCTATCCTGCTTCCCTCATTCCTTTACAGGTTTCTCCTGAGGGCTCATCCTCAATAAATCACATACACAGGAATCTGTCTCAGGTTCTTTCTCTTGGGAAACTGGCCTAAGGTAGCTATCCTTTTTGACCCAGTCTTAAGTGATGCCCCAATGGAATTACCATTGTCGGGGTTGGCTTAGTTCATGGTCTGATTTGGGATCAAGGCAATAAGAAGAATCCCCTTGACTTCTAAACTATTTCTACACTATAGCTTGTTAGTAGTTGAAGTTACTTAAAGAGAAGCAAGCTTTTCATTCTAAACTTAGATTTAAGATTTAAAATACAAAAACTTTAAGGAAAGAAAGCATTTTAAAAGGACGGCATCTCTGGCATTCTAAGTGTTTGGAAAGGAGAACAAGGAAAAAGATATGAAAGAGCTGATGTACATGACATTTTGATTTGGCAATTTTGATGTTGCAAAATGGAAATGGTGGCTTAAATGCAGCTGTTTTTTTAATATAGATCATTTTGAGTTTGGTCTATACAAAACCCTGACCTCATCATTGACTGTCACTTTATTGTTAATATCCGTGCCTGGAGTGGGGAATATAGGTTAAGGTAGGTGTTCATTATGTACCTCTTTGCTGGACCATTCCCATCACATAAAAATATCTTGTTATTTCTCCAATTTAAAAAATCCTAGATCTTCAAAGTTCTAATCACAAGAAAAAAAATTTTGGTAACTGTGTATGGTAATGAATGCTAGCTAAACTTATTGTGCTAATCATTTTGCCCTATATACATATATCAATTCATCATATTATAAACCTAAAATTAATACAACATTATATCTCAATTATATCTCAATTAAAAATTATTTGCTCAGGGTCCTCACAGATTCAATGGACCACCCAAGTCACTAAATACAGGAAAGCCGTCCACTGAAAAGGACGACTCACATTGGACAGTTATGTAAATGAGAAGTAAACCTTTATTGGTTTAAGCTAACACTATTTTAGAGTTTATCAAGCAACCAGCACTTCCCCATTACTCCACTTTTTGTGTGTCACTGCTAATCATCTTTAAATACTTGGTGCCACACATCTCCAGAAAGCAAAAAAAAAAAAAAAAGAAGAAAGAAAGAAAAAAAAGCCGTTTCTTGTTCACCCATACAGCAAAACTCGTGTGTCATTGTCTATCCTTGCTAATCCGAAGTATGTCTTTCCAAGCTCTCTTGAACACATTCCAATCTGGTTTTTTCCTCACCATTTTCTGAAAACCGTGCTTGTCGATATCACTGGTGACCTCTGTGTCGCCAAAGCTAAAACCAGTGGTCAACACTCACTTGGTTTGTCAGCTGATCACTCTATTTTTTGACATATTTTCTCTCTGTATCTTCCAGGACGCCAGTCTTGCCTGGATATCCTCCTCCCTTCCTGGCTTCTCATTCTCAGTCAACTTTCCTAGTTTCCCTTTTCCTCCCCTCCCTCTAAATATGATAACACCTTGGAATTCAGTCCTTGGACCTGTTCCCTTTTCTGTCCAGAGTCATATCCTGACTTATCCCACCAAGATTCATGCTTCACACATGCAATTCTCTGCAGAAGAATCCTGATTAATATCAGCAGCCTGCTTCTCCCTGCCCCCTCCTCAGCTTTAGATGTTAATATTCAAATTCTTACTTAACACCTCCTCTTGGATAGCAAACTTAGCATGCTTAAAAAGACCTCCTGTTATTCCCCACTCTAAACTGAACTGCAATTTTCCCTTCTGCTGCATTAATGGCATCACTATCTTTACAGTGACTCAGACCAAAATATTTTGTGTCGACTAGACTCATCTCATTGTCTTGAAGCTCACATCCAATCCATCACTAAATCCTGAAGAATTAACAGTTAAAATAGATCTCCAGATTTTGACCACTTTTACTCCTCTCGCTGCCATCGCCTGGTTCAAACCATCATTATTTCTCATCTGGATTAGTTAGTAATTGATCTCCCTGCTCACAGTAGTCATGGTGATCTGGTTAAAAATCAAGTCAGACCACATCATAACTTTGCTCAAAATCATCCAAAGGTTTTTCCCAGCTCACTCAGAATAAAGCAGAAGTCCTTGCTAACCTCTAAGACCCTGTATGAACCGCCCCATCCCATTAATTATCTGACCTTATTCCCCTTCTTTCTTTTACACTCAAGCCATGTCGACCTTCTCACTGTTCCTTGAACACATCACAAACGTTCCCACCTCACAGGCTTTGCACCTGCTTTCCCTTCTGCCTAGCAAGCTTCTTCTGTAGATATAGCTATGCCCTGCTTCCTTCATCGTTTATGTTTTGGTAAAAAGTTACCGTCTTTATAAGGGTTTAGCTGTGTACCTCCAACACTTCATAACCCCTCTCCTGCTTTATTAACTACTCACAATACATTTAACACAAATGAACATATATGACCATAGCCCTATGTTTTTAATTATTTAGGATTTTTTTCACTTTTTCCTCTCTAGGATGTAAGTTCCATGAGAGTAGGAACATTGGTCTATTGTGTTCGATGTCTATACCATAGACACTAAAACAGTGTCTGGCACATAGTAGGTGCTCAATTAATGTTTTCTGTATGACTAAGTGAGTGAATGAATGTGTTTGAGCTGAACGGATGTCAAGGTAGGGTGAGGAATGGGTGATATGAACAGCATTTGGAATACAAAAGGCATCGATCAGTCAGTCATGTGTCCATCATGCTAACTTATCTCAGTAAGGGTGACAATTCATTTCAAACAACTTAAGCATCTTCTCATTCTTTAAAAATTTACCTGTATCTTAGAGTCTGAAATTCAAATTCCCTGATTTTTTAAGTCATAAAATGTTATATTACTTCAAGTAATAGATTTGAATGTCTAAAATAGATTTGGTTTTACATTTTTAATTCTTAAAAAATTTTTATTGGTGTATAGTTGATTTACAATATTGTATTAATTTTGAGGATACAGCAGAGTGAATCAGTTATACATATACATATATCTACTCTTTTTTAGACTCTTTTCCTGTACAGGCCATTACAGAGTATTGAGTAGAGTTCCCTGTGCTATACAGTAGGTCCTCATTAGTTATCTATTTTATATACAGTAGTGTGTATATGTCAAATTCAATCTTCCAATTTATCCCTCCCCCTTACATTTTTAAATTTTGACAATTAGTATAATTAGTGAATCTGAGTGTCTGTTAAATTTTCTCATGTTTATCTTTGGTGATTGGGTATTTGTTATAATAAAGTTTTCAAATTTTTTGACATCAGTAGACCATCTAATGGTTGTTCAGAATTTTGTATGGACCATCAATTTTTAGCAAGTTAAAAAAAAAGTCCTCAAAATTTTAAATACAAAGGAAATCCATTTTATGTAAATAATTTTAAATTTAATAATAACTGTTTCATATGTTGAGAACAACAAAATTGTTGGCAAATTTTTACCAATGTTTTTATATTTAGCTTAATGATGGATAACCTGAGAAGTAGGTTGTTATCCACTCACTTGTTTCTCTTTTCACCATTATATTTACTTCAGACAAAACTAGAAAACCCTAACCCACAATTATGTGTCAGGAGGGACGGTGGCTCATGTTTGGCTTGACAGATAACTCTGGCAATTTAATTTGAACAAAGCATATGATGAACATATAATTGTGGATCTCAATAGAGATTACTTTCATTGCTTTTGGTGCTGAATCAATAGTCACAACCCTCAAATTCTGAAATGTTGCATATATCACCTCGCAAATGGATTCCTTGTTTTTATGCTGGTTGAATTCAGATCTGAAAGGTATTACTTGTTCATTTGTTTTCATCTTCTTTTGCTTCACTCAGGCCATCAAATTCTTTCACAAAAAGTAAATAAACTTACAAAATTGGGGGAGAGAGCAAATTTTCAGCAATGAAGTTATTATACAAAATTTGGACATCAATTTCCTTCTTAGCAAAGCAATCAGGAAAAATATTAATTGCTGAAGAAAAGTTAAATTTTTAGTAATTGAACCATAGTACCAAAATTTGGATTTCCTTTAAAAATCCTGATGTATTCTAATCTTTGATTTTAAAATTGTGGGCTCTTGGCTCTGGGGTGATATGATTATCCTCCTAAAGACCCTAACACTATGAGATAGTACACTATGAGGAAGCAAGTGGAAAACATAGACATGTTTCCTCAGTCTTGGTCTAGGTTATGAGGAAATGCTTTTATCTCAACCTCCATTTCAAAGACTCACATGTTCACCATTTCTCTTGAAAGCCAACAGACTTCAGTGTGAAAAAGTAAAGTCTTATTTTATCTGTGTTTACTTGTTTACTGATTATCATTTAGTTAATTGACAATTTTTACTGTGTTCTTCCAATATGAATTGTGATCAGGAGGCAAACTGTTGGCTGCTAACTGTTCTCTGTGAATAAATTCCTAGTGGCTAGGAATCTAGGCATGGACTCTTTAATCCTCACAGCAACACTGTTCTTTGTTGCCTATCTAGTGGGTCCTGTATTAACATTTATGTCAATGCATGCTCTCTAGTCTACATCAGTGCTCACAAAACAATCAGAAATTATCTTTTTCTCTAGTTTGAATTTTTAGCATAAAATAAAACAAAAATTTTTCCTCCATTTCTCCCTCTGTTGAGAATGTCTCCTGTGCTAAGACTTGATTCACATGCTATACATTTCTGGTTTCATCCAATTATAAATTGTAACACTTGTTAGCACATGCACAGTAATTAGAGAGTAAATATAAAGGTGCAGAGCACAATGAACAATAAAATGCACCAGGACACACAAGTTCAAATACTATTCTAAAGTAAACAGACAAAACTAAATGAAGAAAATTGGCTTTTGCCTTAAATCAAATATACAAAGACAGGGGAAAAGACAGATCAGTTTAACTCCAACTGGTGTCTATAAAATCAACTTAAAAAAAAGAAAGAAGAAGGTGATTTTTGCATAGCTTTGGTCACAAATGTATAACATAATTTTTCTCACTTGAGGAACCCCAACTAAACTAAGATGATGGCTACCTCTAAGAAAGTACTGAGCAGATTCAAACAAATTCACCAAGGACACTCAACTGGTCCCTGTAATCTGATGACTTAGTGATACTAGCAGGTAGGTGATCAAGCAAAACATGCACATGGAAATATGCTAGACATGTAAAAACTACTCAGGGGATGGAACAGATCATCCTGAGAGTAAGGCTATAGGGACTCCTTTGATGATGCTTTTGAGTCAAATTGGGATTGCATTAATCATAACAGCCCACTGCTGTAAAGGATTATCCACCAATATCAATGTATAAAGGAATTTTGGTAACAGCTTTTTTTGGTCATGGCTTGTTCAGCTTCCTTTCTGTGCATTATACTTGTCATTAATTTCATGTTTAGTTTTACAGCATTTTGGCAATATAAGATTTATATTAGTTTTTGCTATAAAGAGAAAAACTGAATTTATGCACCTCTCATTCTTATCTCATCTTTGACTTTAAGAGATAAAAATTTCCATTTTGTCCTGGTCCATTTGTTTGCATTTGTTCTGGAAAATATGTACAACTTTCTTTTATTTATTTTAAAATGACATGAAAACAGATGTCTTCATAACATACATTCAAAAGTTTCATAAGAGGCATATTTGGAAATGGAGGCTTTACTAGTCCAATAAAATTTTAATTTTTGACATTAACAATTGTATTTCCCATTTGCACTTTTAATTTATATCTACATGTGTGAAATTGTCAGTATATATAGATTCACATCCTGCATTCACACTAAAGACCTGTTTACTATTTATGTCATAATTTTATCTGACTGTAATCTTTTTTGTTGTTGTTAATAGCACTTTTATCTTTAATGAAGTATTTCTGAGTCATCCATCTATTTTTATCCATTGGAGATACAACAGCACACACTAATAAGAATGAGACAATTTAACAGACATAACAATACACAAGCAACAGATTTTATTACTTGAATGTTGAAAATACCATTGCAGAGAGAAATCAGTCCCATCTCTTAATTTCTGGGGAGGGAAGAGGGGTTAGAGGTTGAATCAGTTACCAATGGCCAATGAGTTAATCAATTGTGCCTACATAACGAAGCCTCCATAAAAACCCAAAAGGGGGGGATTTCAAAGATCTTCCATGTTGGGGGACCAGAATGCTTCCATGTGCTACACTGTGCTGGAGCCCAAACTCCACGAGGATAGAAGCCCCTTTGTTTGGTATGCATCTGGTTGTTGATTTGTATCCTTTAATATCTTTTATAATAAATGAGTAATCTAGTGAGTAAATGGGTTTTCCTGAGCTCTGAGAGCAGCTCTAGCAAATTAATCAAACTGAGGGAGGGGGTGGTGGGAACCTCTGATTTATAACCAGTAGGTCAGAAGTACAGGTAACAACCAGGGCATCTGAAATGGGGAGCAGTCTTGTGGGACTGAGCCCTTTACCTGTGGAAGTTGATTCTATCTTCGGGTAGACAGTGTCAGAATTGAGCTGAATTCTTGGATGCCCTGCTGGTGTCCGAGAATTGCTTGTTGTTGTGGGGAAGCCTCCACACACTTTGGAATTGGTCCTGGAACCCCATTTATATCTGTCATCACAAAGCTCAGATATTCCAACAAACAACACATATTGTTGTTGTCAACATGTCTCAATAATTACATCCATCACTGAGATGGATAACTCTAAAGATTTTTTCCCAAATTTTAGCACAAAATAAGTTTCCTGTGAGAATTTTGCTTTCTCAGATCTTTATCGTCTCCCTTTTTCCTTTCTTACTCTCCTTTCCTGATAGACTAGAAATGACCAACTTGAATCATGACTCCTGCCCTGAGATACTAAATCTATGTATCATTCAGCTCTTTTCAATGAAAAGCTGCTTTTTATTATCTATTTGTATTTTCTTTTTTGATCAGCATAAACTACCCATTGAAGCCTATGGGAATCAAATCTCATCCTGGCCTTCTGTGAACTCAGCTACAAGTACATTTCAGGAGGCTCCAAATTTATGTCTCTGGTCCTCTCCCTTTTTACATCATCCTAAATAAACCTCTCTAAGGGTTGTTGGAGGTAGTCGCCCACAGCACCGTCACTTTGATGGACCCTTTGCTTTGTGTCTAACAGTTCTTCCTCTGACTTAGAGAAACCAAGAGGATGTGATTCACTTTTATAATAGTGAAAAATAAATTAAGCTGCTCTGCAATACATGTGCGTGTCCTCAGTCATGCTCACCATAATTCAGCATGGGACCTTTCCTCTTGCTCCTCCAACGTGGATTTTCTCCATCTTTTTCCTGAGGACATTGGGGTTTGTCATTAAAAGGATCTGAAGGAATTTAGCACAGGTTTTCATCCCAAACACACTGCAGTGGTCAAATCAAGGGTATTTTATAAGAAAATGGCTCAAGTGAAGGGCTTCCTTCATCAAGAGAGCCAGCTGTGAAGTGGCCAGCCTTCAAGTCTCCTGCCCCTACAGCCTGCTGGCCACGGAGCTGAGTGGGCTCCATTGTCTGCTCCAAACAGCTCTACACTCAGGGCACAGGCACAGCACCCCACCCCCCAAGAGCCACAGGATTTGCATATGGGAAGCTCCCCTGCTGGGATCAAGGGCTCTGACAAGGGTACCCAACCCTTGCTCTTTCCACAGAGAAGGCATCTCATATGCTGAGCCTTTATTTTGCCCCAGGCCATCCTAAGCTGCTGACATACCTTATCTTACTATCATCCCAATGGGTATTGGAATCTCTTTTTATGGAGAGGGCAGCGGAAGAGCCGAGGGGCAGAACTGATGCTCAGAGTGGTGAAATAACTTGCCAAAAAGCACAAGAGCAGAGACAGAATCTGAATCTGTCTTATGATGCCAAATCCAGATCTCTTTGTCCTTTAACAGGTTGCTTTAGGATGATAGAAATAGTCTAATACAAAATATTTATTATTTTTAAAGATGTGTTCCACCACCACATTTCCTAAAAGAGATTATAATTAGATTGTCCCAATCTATTATCATTTAATTCCTTAAGATCGTGGATACTTGTTGAGCACCGAAGAGCACCTAGATAGTTCCTTTGAGATCAATACTTTATGCTATTAAAAGCTTTTCTTTTGGAGGGCACACAATAAAATATATGCTTCATGGTAACAGAGATTTTTGTCTACTTTGTTCGCCAAAATATCCCCGGTGCTTAGAAGGGTACCTGGCTTGTTGAATAAACAGTTAACAGAGAACAAGATCTCAAAAGTTGGCATCAATTTTGGTTGAGTTTGCTGGTAAAAGGAAGATACCATAAACAAATTGTTTTACTTCTCAGTGTTGCCAATGGTAGATGTAAGTAAGCCCTTCAGCGATGAGATGGAGAAGCTTCCTAAAGATTCTACTGAAGAAAACAGAGCAGAACAGAAAGAAGTGGGAATGGTGGTGGGGGGGGGGTGTTTTAGAATTAGTGTCAGACCCCATAAAGTCTTGGGCTATGGAAACTGGCAGGGCAAGTGGAAGTCAAAGATGTGGGGACAGTAATGGGTCTGAGATTCTCAGCAGAACCTTAATGAAAAATCAGCTATTGGCAGCACCCACAACCCATCCTCTTTGGGGGTCCCTCTGATGGGTGCAGAATTTCAGGGGCAGGCTAGCCAGTGTCCTCTGCCCATGGTCTGTGCTCTTGGTAGTATCTGCCTAAGGAAACTGGCATGTGGAAGATTGGCCTAAGCCAGGAGGGGTCTGCCCTAGATTGCCTCAAACATGAGACACATGAGCTTGGCCTAAACTGTCCAACCTGGATACAGAAGCTCAAGTCACCTTCCTTTGCTGCACTCTCCTTTGGGAGTGATGGCTCAGCCTCCCAGCTCATGTTTGCCAAGAAAACACTAGGTTTATACAAGGGAACAGGTCATTTGTGGAGGCCCAACAATCAAACTAGAAACTACCAAATAAGGATAACTGAAAGATTTACCCTTTAGACTGCTGCCTGGTAGGTTAAAGGGACCCAAGGTTGCCATGCAAGACACAAGTAGCATAACTACATTTAAATAAAAGCCCAGATAACATTAAGATCCTTCATCAAAGTCCCTCTCTGCAATAGATAATATAAGGATGGGTAGCAGAACACTGGTTAGTAGAACTCATTACAGGGATTCTAAATTATGCATCAAAGAACTACTATAGAATGCAGAGGGACATTAAGTTGACTGATGAAACCTGAATTGGTTTCTGGGCATATGCTGATTTTAAGGATAGTCCTTTAAGGATAGTCCTCGTGCTGCAGCACGAGCACAATAAATGTATTGTTCAAAGGTCAAGGTGCTTAGCTAATGACTTTTCCTCTTCCCTCTCCTCTTCCTCATTATTATTATTATCATTATAAAATAATATATGCCTATTGTAAGACAGTCAAATAGTACCAAAGGATATAAAATGAAAAATTAAAGATTCTTTCTCTCCCTCATTTCTACTTCCAATAGGATTTTACCATTATCAGTTTCCTATTTCTAAAATTATAAAATGGGGGGATAAAAAGCCTTAAAAAAATCCTACATTTAATACATTCAGATAGATAAGGGAAGACACAACATCTAGGAGATAGAATAGAATGCTATATAACAAAAGAAAAATCAGAAAGCAATGTAGAGTCCTTGAACATTAAAAATAAATAAATATCATAAAATTTTAAACTCTTCAAAGGCTAGAGGAGAATATTCAAGAACAATCCCAGAAGGTAGAACTAGAAGAAAAAGATGAAAAATGTGTTTTTAAGATAAGAAACTTAGGAGATCAATCCAGGAGATGCAATATATAAATATAGTAGTTCCCAAAAAGAAAGAAGAAAAGTGAAGAAATAAAAATTTTAAAGAAATAATCAATCCATTAATTCAATAAATATATACTGAGAGGTCATCATATTCCAGACATTTCTAGGTGATTGTAATACATCAGCAAACAAAACTGATAAAAATGACTGCTCTTTCTGGAATTATACTCTTGTAGGGGGAAACAAACAACAGTCAGGTCAGTTACATGATATGGTAGCAGCTGGTAAGTGCTATCAGAAACAAATAAAAACAAACAAACAAAACAGAAGCGGGAATCCAGAGTAGATGTGGGAGGTAATTGCTAATTTAAATAGAATGACTACCAGTGATTAAGGCAGGCCTCAGTTATAAAAGGTGAGGTTTGACAAAGAGTTGAAGGAGGGCCTTAGCTATGAGGACATCTGGGGAAAGTTTCTTCCAGAGGAAGTAGCAAAAAGAAAAAGTCCTAATATCTGATGTGCCTGATGTGGCTAGAAGTGGAGTGAGCAGATCCCATAGGGCCATTGTAAAGACTGAATTTTACAGGGATCTATTGGAGAAATCTGGATTTTGGTCTGCCATTGTGTGATTCTATGTGTTAGTTATCCTTACCTTTTTTGGGAGGATGCCATAAAAGTTATCCTGACTAAAGAAAAAGAAATTGGAAGCCTTTCTTCCTTCTGTATTCTATGAAACAGTTTAAATAAGATTCCATTTATGTATACTACTTGAACTATTCATAGAACTGAATCTGTGAAAGTATCTGGTCCTGACATTCTTTCTTCAGAGAAAAGTATTATGGAATACTTTCATAATACTTCCATATTATGGAATACTTTCATAATACTTCCATATTATGGAATACTTTCACTTTAGCCTATGGCCACTGGTCTACTTAAGATTTTCTATCTATCTCAGATCGGTTTGTAATTATTCATATTTTCAACTTCAACCAGGCTTTCAAATTTATTCGTATAGTTGAGCAAGTTTTTCTATTTTTATTTTCTTAATGTCTTCTGATTTGGGGCTTGTTATTTGTTCTAATTTGGAGCACATTTACTTTTTCTGTTTTCTCCCTGATTTGTATGAGATAGTGTTTTATATATATAATTGAATTATTCAAAGAAACAATTCTTGAATACATACATATATATATTCTATTAAGAAATAGAATATGAATATATGCATTTCTATTTCTTAATGCATTAAGTTCTGTGTTTGTCTTTGCTTTGACCTTTGTTTTGTACTTTTTCAGTTTCATGTATCACATGATGGTTAAAAGCACAGACTTTGCAGTCAGACATACTGGAGTCTAATATTGATTTTTCCACTAGTAATCGTGTTACTTCTTCAAAAGTATAAATATAAATGAATGTTCTCTTGCTAACCAGATTAATTCCTCCTTTGATGCAGATTCCTGTAACAGCTTTTTGTTTTTATCTTTCTTCCCTTTGTTTCCAATTTGTTGTTTCATTGGTTTCTATTGTGGCTTCATTTAGTCATAGATACCCTCTTGGAATGTTTCTATTTGGAGTCTACTTCATGGAAATGCCATTTATTGCAACACAACTTTTGTTCATATTTAATGAAGTAAAATTGACAAATAAAAATTGTATATATGTAAGGTTGTACAACTTGATGTTTTGATATACATGAACTTTGTGAAACAATCACCGTACCCACACTAATTAACATAGCCATCACCTCACATAGTTACCATCTTCTTTTTATTTCTTTGTATGCGTGTGTGTGGGGTGGGTGAGAACGCTTAAGATCTACTCTCTCAGCAAATTTCAAGTATATGATACAATATTGTTAACTACATTAACTATAGCCACACTGCTGTACATTGGATCTCATGAACTTATTCATCTTGTATAACTGAAACATTGTACCCCTGATTAACACAATTTTTAGAGTGTCTGGGAAGTGAGGTGAGAAATCCAACAATCCCATCTTGTATATGTTTTCCCTCAGCATTCAGAGATTATTACTTCTGGGTAAGAAAATCACAAACACTTATGTCTCCCTATAAAATTCCATAGCTCATGGACCTTTATTTGGGTGAATTAATATTTATTTATTTTTGCTCATTTGCCTCTGTTTAGTAGCTACTGAGCTGTTTGCAGTTTTCCTGCCTTCTCCACTCTCCTGGTACACAGGCTGTTCTTTTAAGATTTTTAGAGAAACTGACAATCTGCTTGAAATTTACCCATCAGCAGCCTTCCTTGAAGCTATTCAGTTTCATTGTGCATGCATATTTTACCCCTGTTTTTTGTGGTGCTGTAGATTGTGACATGCTTTGTTATAGTTAGAGAGTTACAAGAGGACAAAAACTCTCGTGAATTATTTACTTTTTTTAAAAAAAAAGCACTAGTGTTTTCAAATTTTATTCTCCTCAATTATAACATTTTTTTTCTTTTTCTCCATCCTGGTTCTGTTACATAATCCTTCTCTTCATTCTCCCAGCTCCCTTTCTGTTCGTAGCTTGGGCCTTAGCTGGTATTTGGTCCAAAAAATGATACATTCCTATTCATCACCTCTTAAGAGGAATTTCTATGCTATTTTTCCCTCAGATATAAGTGGTCTGTAGTTCCCAGGAGGTATATGTAATGGTTGGCTGACTGACTTGCAGTTTTCCATCTTTATAACTGAAGCTTCGTAATCCTCATCTCATGGTTGATTTTGTTGATTCAGCACCAACAGGACTGAATTCTGTTCCTAGACAGGATTATCATTTGCTGGACAACCACCTGGCTCTCCCAATAGATACACCGTTTTCCATTCCCTCGCGCTGTAAAGCACTGCTTATCTAGTTCATCATCATGCCATTGAACCCTTATCCTGCTCTTTAATTCTAGCTACTGAATTACTCTCCTATTTCATCAGGTGCAATCCATCCAAAATTAAAGGCCCATACAGTAGTTATTTATTGCTGTGTAACAAATGACCCCAAGACTTAGTTACTTAAAACAAGAGCCATTTATTTTCTTATAGTGTCTATGGGTCAGAAATTTGGGAGATTAGCTGGGTGACTCTTGCTTGGGTCTCTCATGAAGTTGTAGTCAGCATCTTAGTAGGGGCTGCATTCATCTGAAAGCTTGACCAGGGTGGGAGGATCTGCTTCCAAGACAGCACCACACATGGCTTTTGGCAAGATAACTCAGGTTCTCACCATGGAGGACTTCCCATAGACTGCCTGAGCATCTTCGTGACATGGTAATTGGATAACTTATGCAAGAGGGAGAAAGAGAGCAAGAGTGAAGCCACAATGTATTTCCTGATCTAGCCTCAGAAGCCACATGCCATATCTCTGCCATATTCCATGACGCACACAGACCAACCCTGGTAAAATGTTGGAAGGAGTGGCATAGGGGCCAGAATGCCAGGAGGTCAGTATCCTTGAGGACACTGACCACTCCACAGACTCAACTGACAGGACAACTTCAACAAGTTTTCTCTCCTATATCTTTGTATTGATTGCTGCATAATAAACCAACCCAAAGTGTAGTAGCTTGAAATAACCACCATTTACTTCTGGTCATAATTCTACAGGTAGACAATTGATCAGGCTTAGCTGGGATGGACCACTGGGGTTGAATGATCCGAGATGACCCCACTCACATGTCTGGGGTTAGTGCTGCCTGTTGACTGAGCATCTCTTTCTGTGGTCTCTCATGATTCAACTGTCTAGCCCATTTGCTTCCTTATGTGGCAAAGGGAATTTTCCAAAAAGATGAAGGCAGAAACTGCACTGAGGCTTTGAGACTCACTTCATGTCACTTCTACCACGTCGTATTGGCCGAAATAAATCACGAGCCCAGCCCAGATTCAAGGGTAAGAAAATGGACTCCACCACTTAAGGCAACCATGATTTTCAGTCTGCCACATTCTTCATTCCTGATGTCACTATTTCCAATTGTATCTCATTTCCACACCCCGTCATTCTTTTTTAAAAAAATTTTATTGGAGTATAGTTGATTTAAAATGTTGTGTTTCAGGTGTACAGCAAAGTGAATCAGTTATACATATACATATATCCATTCTTATTTAGATTCTTTTCCCATATAGGTCATTACAGAGTATTGAGTAGAGTTCCTTGTGCTATGCAGTAGGTCCTTATTAGTTATCTATTTGATATTTAGTAGTATGTATATGTCAACCCCAATCTCCCAATTTATTCCTCCCCCCACCTTTCCCCACTGGTAACCATATGTTTGTTTTCTACATCTGCGACTCTATTTCTGTTTTGTAAATAAGTTCATTTGTCCCATTTTTTTAGATTCCACAAATAAGTGATATCATGAGTGGAAATAGAGCAAATAATTTTAAAATTTGTATGGAAACACAAAAGATCCTGAATATCTTGAGAAAGAAAAACAGAGCTGGAGGAATCACACTCCCTAACTTCAGACTATACTACAAAGCTACAATAATCAAAACAGTATGGTACAGGCACAAAACTAGACACATAAATCAATGGAACAGGATAGAAAGCCCAGAACTAAACCCATGAACTATGATCAATTAATCCATGACAAAGGATGCAAGACTATACAATGGAGAAAGACATTCTCTTCAATAAATGGTGCTGGGAAAATTGGACAGCTAAATGTAAAGAATGAAATTAGAACATTCTTTAGCACCATATACAAAAATAAACTCAAAATGGATTAAAGATTTAAATGTAAGAGCATATACAATAAAACTCCTAGAAGAAACAGAGGCAGAACACTCTTTGACATAAATCGTAGCAATATTTTTTTGGATCCATCTCCTAAAGTAAAGGAAATAAAAGCAAAAATATACAGACAGGACCTAATTGAATCTAAAAGCTTTTGCCCAGCAAAGGAAACCATCGACAAAGAGAAAAAACAACCTACAGAATAGAAGAAAATATTTTCAAATAATATGACTGATAAAAGATTATTATCCAACATATAACAACAGCTCATACACTCAACATCATAAAGCAAACACTCTGATTAACAAATGGGTAGAAGAACTGAACAAACATTTATTCAAATGCAGACGTCCAACAGGCACATGAAAAGATTCTCAACATTGCTAATCATCAGGGAAATGCAAATCAAAACCACAATGAGATATCACCTCACACCTGTCAGAATGGTTCTCATTAAAAAGAACACAAATTACAAATGTTGGCGAGGATGTGAAGAAAAGGGAACCCTCATACCCTGTTCGTGGGATTGTAAATTGGTGAAGCCACTGTGGAAAAAAGTATGGATGTTCGTGGAAAAAAGTATGGATGTTCCTAAAAAAAAGTAACAATATAGCTACCATATGATCCAGCAATTCCTCTCCTGGGTATTAATATTCCTTATAGATGAATTCAGATGTAACATTGGCTGGCTGTAATAGGGGGTCAAGATTTTCTTACATTCACCCAGAATTCAACCAGTTGCATACCTCAATCCATTCTGTCAGGAAAAGCATCCCAAATTTATGCATACCATCCAGGCCATGTCCTTGGCTTTATTCCAATCTCTGGACTTCCATTTCTTTTCAGATCTGATCCTTTTCTGAAGATTTTCTTAATAGAAGCCACTCTAGATGGATTCCCTTACCCTGTTTCTCTCAGTTCTCCATTTATTTCACGCATACTAAAATTGTTCACATAAATTTCCATTCTCAGGTATACACATCCATGTCTTCCCAGGTTTCCTCCTGAGCCATACTGCCCTAAAAGCCATATCCACCAAGTGTGTATATTTCTATTTCACCCCCAACCATTGGAAGCCACACTTGTGAAGCAAAGAGATAAAGCACATTTTTTAAGGCAGCTTGCAAATGTATCCTCATTCCTTTATGGGCACACCTTTTAAATCTCAGAATTTAATTTAATCTCCAGAAAGATTCCACATCTCCTTTTTGTCAGTCAAGGAAAATTATATAATCTGTTATGTTTCCATTGTTCCCTTAGATACCAGGAAGTTTAGAGGTAATTTAATGCTTATACATAAGTAACATAACCAAGGGGGTGGGATCTGGATTTAGGGAAGGGAATTTTCCACATAAGACCCTTTCTGATGCCTCAATTTGGGGTCCAGCTATGAATTCCACTAGCTCTATGATAAGCCAGAAACTCGACCATGTTTTTGGACCATCTGGATGATAAGAAACCTTTCTCTTTAGCACATTTTGTTTCTTTAATCAGTAGTTCCCCAATCACCAGTACACACCATACACACTATATCTTATTTTCCAAACACCTGAAGGGTCTGGCACAGACATCCGGATGAAGTTGAGGCTCACAGAGGTTATTAACCTACTGGCCCCAATCCTTTAGCAAGAAAGAGGCAAAAAGGGGGGGGTGTTGAACTTAGGTTGCCTGAAACAAGGTCCTCTTTCTTTCCACTTTACCTATAGAGTCACTTCTTTCTCACCTACAAATGCATAACTTATTGTATGTTTTATTCATTCGACAATTAACCAGATACTGCTTTGTGATTGATTTGTATTTTTTTAACTTTTCAAGAAACTATGTTTGTTATTCTTTGATAGATGGGCATAGAAGATGGAAACTTGTATTATACTTTTCTATGTCTTTCTGTATCTTTCATAATGTTTCATTATCACAGAAGTACTTTAACAGAAGTACTTCTGGTAAATTGTGGGTGCACTATCCATAGAGAATGAATGAATTTTTAAAAATACTATTGAGTGTGAGACTTCCTCTCCAAAATTGCTATACTTCCTAGGCTGGTTCTGCTCAGGGAGAATAAAACGTGCATTCAATCCTGAAATATCTCTGAGTCATTTTGCCGGCTACTAGCTTTCAGGAGGATTTCTTTCCAGTAAGACCAAAACATCAGGATGTGTAAAATTATTCATCTGTGCTATCACCCTCATCAGTGTATTCTAAGGGTATGGATAAGCATTTGAAATAAATCATATTAAGGGGGGGTTTCCTGGAGCATATTTAGAAACGTCCTTCTTTACTGCTGCCCTCCACCAGTGCATGAGTAACAGGAGAGGGCTGGATTCTGTGCCTCCAAATGTAACTCTTGAGCAGTGTCAATATGTATGATCTCACAATCCACTGCCTTTCTAAAACCCAGAGAAGGCTTGGGGTTCTTCAAGAGCCCGAAGTAGGATTGAATCATGCTCCAGAAAGAATGACAGAGGAAACAGAAAGTCTCATTTTATTGCATGCAGCTGTTTATAGCAGTTGGCTGGATGTGACCTTACACTGAGAACATTGCTCATTCCAGACATGGCACTCCGAGGGCGGGGGGAGCGAAATCAACAGCTCCTTATGATGCAGTGTCACTGGCTTGGCGTATTTTGTTTTCAGGAAATAGCATCTACACCTTGATGAACGTATCTCTCGGTGTCTTTCCATTTTCCCAGCCTCTCTGTTTTATTACCAAAGAGTGAGAAGAAATCTTTTTTTTTTTTCTGGAAAATTTGAAGCTGAATTACCACAAGACAACAGCTTTTCATCAGTATTTGGAGCTGCTCCCTGCAGTTGGCCTGTGCTGTTCTCTGGCAACACGAGAAATTTATGGTGGCTCAAGTGCCAGAGTTCCAAGGTTGCTTTTCTTTTCAGCGTGAAGGGAACAGTGTATCTGCACAGCATCCTTGCGCTGATTAAACAGTCTGAGAGGGACTAAGCACTAGGGTGAGAAATTGCGTTTTGTATATAAGGACATCTCTAGGAAAGGAGGGAAGAACATCTGCAGGAAAAATGTAGGTGTAAACTGGCCTTATTTTTACAAGATGTAGATCATTTTTCTTTTATTTTTGCACTTTATTTTTTTCTTCCAGTTTTATTGAGATGTAATTGACAGTGCTGGATAAGTTTAAGGTGTACAGTATAATGACTTAATTTGCATGTATCATGAAATGATTATCACAGCAAAGTTAGTGAACATTCATCATCTCATATAGATAAAAAATGAAAGAAATAGAAAAAATGTTTTTCCTTGTGATGAGAATTCTTAGGATTTACTCTCTTAACTTTCAGAGATAACATACAGCACTGTTAATTATATTTATCATGTTGTACTTTACATCCTTAGTATAAATTGGCCTTATTTAATTTCTTGGTTTGCTGTCAGATCCCCATGATTGTCATTGTTATCATCTCACTGAGCAGCTCCCAATAAATTTCGGTTCTTGTCTTCTAACAGAGAAAGATGGCTGCCCTGTTTTGCTTGAGGTGCCAATGAATACAAGAAATAGGGGTATTTCTATAATAGACACTTTTATAACTGAGCTCCATCCTCAAACTGACTTGATCAAACCACATCAGTATGGCCCTTTCTGTGTATAGGACATGCATTCCAGGGAACCACTTAGGTCCTGTTTTGTTTTGTTTTGTTTTTTGAATTGTATTTTTTTTTTATACAGCAGCTTCTTATTAGTTACCAATTTTATACATATTAGTGTATATATGTCAATCCCAATCTCCCAATTCATTGCACCACCACCAAGCCGCCCCCCTCCCACTTTCCGCCCTTGGTGTCCATATGTTTGTTCTCTACATCTGTGTCTCTATTTCTGCCCTGCAAACCAGTTCATTTGTACCATTTTTCTAGGTTCCACATATATGCATTAATATACGATATTTGTATTTCTCTTTCTGACTTACTTCACTCTATATGACAGTCTCTAGATCCATCCACGTCTCTACAGATGACACAATTCCATTCCTTTTTATGGCTGACTAATATTCCATTGTATATATGTACCACATCTTCTTTATCCATTCGTCTGTCGATGGGCATTTAGGTTGCTTCCATGACCTGACTATTGTAAATAGAGTGGCAATGAATATTGGGGTGCATGTCTCTTTTTGAATTATGGTTATCTCTGGGTATATGCCCAGTAGTGTGATTGCTGGGTCTTATGGTAATTCTATTTTTAGTTTTTATAAGGAACTCTTGAGCAGTGTCATACTCCATACTGTTCTCCATAGTGGTTGTATCAATTTACATTCCCACCAACAGTGCAAGAGGGTTCCCTTTTCTCCACACCCTCTCCAGCATTTACTGTTTGTAGATTTCCTGATGATGCCCATTCTAACTGGTGTGAGGTGATACCTCATTGTAGTTTTGATTTGCATTTCTCTAATAATTAGCAATGTTGAGCAGCTTTTCATGTGCTTTTAGCCATCTGTATGTCTTCTTTGGATAAATGTCTATTTAGGTCTTCTGCCCATTTTTTCATTGGGTTGTTTTTTTTTTTAATATTGAGCTGCATGAGCTGTTTATATATTTTGGAGATTAATCCTTTGTCAGTTGATTCATTTACAAATATTTTCTCCCATTTTGAGGGTTGTCTTTTCATCTTGTTTGTAGTTTCTTTTGTTGTGCAAAAGCTTTTAAGTTTCATGAGGTCCCGTTTTTTAATTTTTGTTTTTATTTCCATTTCTCTAGGAGATAGATCAAAAAAGATCTTGCTGTCATTTATGTCAAAGAGTGTTCTTCCTATGTTTTCCTCTAAGAGTTTTTTACAGTGTCTGATCTTACATTTAGGTCTCTAATCCATTTTGAGTTTATTTTTGTGTATGGTGTTAGGGAGTGTTCTAATTTCATTCTTTAACATGTAGCTGTCCAGTTTTCCCAGCACCACTTATTGAAGAGACTGTCTTTTCTCCATTGTATACCTCACCTCCTTTGTCATAGATTAGTTGACCATAGGTACGTGGGTTTATCTCTGGACTTTCTATCCTGTTCCATTGATCTATGTTTCTGTTTTTGTGCCAGTACCATATTGTCTTGATTACTGTAGTTTTGTAGTATAGTCTGAAGTCAGGGAGCCTGATTCCTCCCGTTTTCTTCCCTCAAGACTGCTTTGGCTATTTGGGGTCTTTTGTGTCTCCATACAAATTTTAAGATTTTTTGTTCTAGTTCCGTAACAAATGCCACTGGTAATTTGATAGGGATTGCATTGAATCTGTAGATTGCTTTGGGTAGTAGAGTCATTTTCACAATGTTGATTCTTCCAATCCAAGAACATGGTACATCTCTCCATCTGTTTGTGTCATCTTTGATTTCTTTCAACAGTGTCTTATAGTTTTCTGCATACAGGTCTTTTGTCTCCTTAGGTCGGTTTATTCCTAGGTATTTTATTCTTTTTGTTGCAATGGTAAATGGGAGTGTTTCCTTAATTTCTCTTTCTGATCTTTCATTGTTATTGTATAGGAATGCCAGAGATTTCTGTGCATTAATTTTGTATCCTGCAACTTTACCAAATTCATTGATTAGCTCTAGTAGTTTTCTGGTAGTACCTTTAGGATTTTCTCTGTATAGCATCATGTCATCTGCAAACAATGACAGTTTTACTTCTTCTATTTCCAATTTGTATTCCTTGTATTTCTTTTTCTTCTCTGATTGCCATGGCTAGGACTTCCAAAACTATGTTGAATAATAGTGGTGAGAGTGGACATCCTTGTCTTGTGCTTGATCTTGGAGGAAATGCTTTCAGTTTTTCACCACTGAAAATGATGTTTGCTGTGGGTTTGTCATATATGGCCTTTATTATGTTGAGGTAGGTTCCCTCTATGCTCACTTTCTGGAGAGTTTTTATCATAAATCGGTGTTGAATTTTGTCCAAAGGTTTTTCTACATCTATTGAGATGATCATACGGTTCTTATTCTTCAACTTGTTAATATGGTATATCACATTGATTGACTTGCGTCTCTTGAAGAATCCTTGCAACCCTGGGATAAATCCCACTTGATCATGGTGCATCATCCTTTTAATGTGTTGTTGGATTCTGTTGCTAGTATTTTGTTGAGGATTTTTGCATCCACATTCATGAGTGATATTTGTCTGTAATTTTCTTTTTTTGTAGTATCTTTGTCTGGCTTTGGTATCAGGGTGATGGTGGCCTCACAGAATGAGTTTGGGAGTGTTCCTTCCTCTGCAATTTTTTGGAAGAGTTTGAGAAGGATGGGTGTTAACTCTTCTCTAAATGTTTGATGGAATGCACCTGTGAAGCCATCTGGTCCTGGACTTTTGTTTGTTGGACGATTTTTAATCCCAGTTTCAATTTCATTACTTGTGATTGGTCTGTTCATATTTTCGATTTCTTCCTGGTTCAGTCTTGGAAGGTTATACCTTTCTAAGAATTTGTCCATTTCTTCTAGGTTGTCCATTATATTGGTATAGAGCTGCTTGTAGTAGTCTCTTATGATGCTTTGTATTTCTGCAGTGTCCGTTGTAACTTCTCCTTTTTCATTTCTAATTTTATTTATTTGAGTCCTCTCCCTCTTTCTTGATGAGTCTGGCTAATGGTTTATCAATTTTGTTTATCTTTTCAAAGAACCAGCTTTTAGTTTTATTGATCTTTGCTATTGTTTTCTTTTTTCTGTTTCATTTATTTCTGCTCTGATCTTTATGATTTCTTTCCTTCTACTAACTTTTGGTTTTGTTTGTTCTTCTTTCTCTAGTTCCTGTAGGTGTAAGTTTAGATTATTTATTTGAGATTTTTCTTGTTTCTTGAGGTAGGCTTTTATTGCTATAAATTTTCCTCTTAGAACTCCTTTTCCTTCATCCCATAGGTTTTGGACCATCGTGTTTTCATTGTAAATTTTCTCTAAGTATTTTTTGACTTCTTCAGTGATCTTGTGGTTATTTAGTAACATATTGTTTAGCTTCCATGTGTTTGTGTTTTTTTTAATGTTTTTTCCCTGTAATTGATTTCTAATCTCATAGGTTGTGATCAGAAAAAATGCTTGATATGATTTCAGTTTTCTTAAATTTGCCAAGGCTTGATTTGTGACCCAAGATGTGATCTATCCTGGAGAATGTTCTGTGTCCACTTGAGAAGAAAGTGTAATCCCCTGGGGTTTTTTTGGAATGTCCTGTAAATATCAATTAAGTCTATCTGGCCTGTTGTGTCATTTAAAGCTTGTGTTTCCTTATTAATTTTCTGTTTGGATGATCTGTCCATTGGTGTAAGTGAGGTGTTAAAGCCCCCCATTATTATTGTGTTATTGTTGATTTCCTCTTTTATAGCTGTTAGTAGTTGCCTTATGTATTGAGGTGCTCCCATGTTGGGTACATATATATTTATAATTGTTACATCTTCTTCTTGGATTGATCCCTTGATCATATGTAGTGTCCTTCCTTGTCTCTTGTAACTTTCTTTATTTTAAAGTCTTTTTTTATTTGATGAGTATTGCTAATCCAGCTTCTTTTGATTTCCATTTGCATGAAATATCTTTTTCCATCCCCTCACTTTCAGTCTGTATGTGTCCCTAAGTCTGAAGTGGGTCTCTTGTAGACAGCATATAGATGTGTCTTGGTTTTGTATCCATTCAGTGAGCCTGTGTCTTTTGATTGGATATTTAATCCATTCAGATTTAAGGTAGTTATGTATGTTTCTATTACCATTTTCTTAATTGTTATGGGTTTGTTTTTGGAGGTCTTTTTCTTCTCTTGTGTTTCCCACTTAGAGAAGTTCCTTTAGCATTTGTTGTAGAGGTGGTTTGGTGGTGCTGAATTCTCTTAGCTTTTGTTTGTCTGTAAAGCTTTTGATTTCTCCATCGAATCTGAATGAGATACATGCCAGGTAGAGTAAACTTGGTTGTAGGTTCTTCCCTTTCATCATTTTAAATATATCGTGCCACTCCCTTCTGGCTTGTAGAGCTTCTGCTGAGAAATCAGCTGTTAACATTATGAGAGTTCCTTTGTATGTTATTTGTCATTTTTCCCTTGTTGCTTTCAATAATTTTTCTTTGTCTTTAATTTTTGTCAATTTGATTACTGTGTGTCTCAGCTTGTTTCTCCTTGGGTTTATCCTGCCTGGGACTCTCTGTGCTTCCTGGACTTGGGTGGCTATTTCCTTTCCCATGTTGGGGAAGTTTTTGACTATAATCTCTTCAAATATTTTCTCGGGTCCTTTCTCTCTCTCTCTTCTCCATCTGGGACCCATATAATGTGAGTGTTGTTGTGTTTAATATTGTCCCAGAGGTCTCTTTTTCTGTCTTCCATTTCTTTTCATTCTTTTTTCTTTATTCTGTTCTGCGGCAGTGAATACCACCATTCTGTCTTCCAGGTCACTTATCTGTTCTTCTGCCTCAGTTATTCTGTTATTGATTCCTTCTAGTGTAGTTTTCATTTCAGTTATTGTATTGTTCATCTGTTTGTTTGTTCTTTAATTCTTCTAGGTCTTTGTTAAACATTTCTTGCATCTTTTCAATTTTTGCCTCCATTCTTTTTCCAAGGTCCTGGATCATCTTCACTACCATTATTCTGAATTCTTTTTCTGGAAGGTTGCCTATCTCCACTTAATTCAGTTGTTTTTCTGGGGTTTTATCTTGTTCTTTCATCTAGTACAAAGTTCTCTGCCTTTTCATTTTGTCTGTCTTTCTGGGAATGTGGTTTTCCTTCCACAGGCTGCAGAATTGTAGTTCTTCTTGCTTCTGCTCTTAGGTCCTGTTTTTATGGAATTTACACACAACCTATAATGACTCTATGAGTTTCCTAGCACTGCTGTAACAAATTACCACAAACTTGGTGACTCAAAACAACAGAAATGTGTTCTCTCAGAATTCTAGAGACCAGAATTTCAAAATCAAGATGTCAGCAGAGGCTCCAGGGGAGATGGCATTCCTGGTTTGTGGCCACATGACTTCAGTCTCTGCCTCCATAGCCACGTGGTTTCTACCTCTTCTCTTTGTGTCTCTTATATAGATATTTTTCACTGGATTTAGAGTCCAAGATTATTTCATTTTGAGATACTGAACATACTTACACTTGCAAAGACTTTATTTCAAATTAGGTCAGTCAGGCGTTCTTTGGATTAGGACCTGGATCTATCTTTTGGTGCCACGAATCAGTCCACTACAATGACTAAAATACCAGTAAGATCAAGTTAAATATGACCACGAGTGTTCCCCTAATTAACAACTTTTCTGCTTATTGCTTTGGGTGTGAATTAAAGAGTAGATCAAAGTTGGAATGACCCTTCATAATGTAAAGCAATTCAGGGTACAAAGTATGGGGAATGAACTGGTTTGAGGATATGCATGCAGAATATTTTACAGGCAAGAAAAATATATGGAGAGAAGAGTAAAGAAAATTTTAGGTCTTTGTTTCCCTCAATTGTCTGTACAAGGGGAAAGGTCTATTATAGCAGGGAGTTATTAGCAGGGGATAGATAACAGAGTTGCTGTTTCAGGACTGGATCATCCCATTTACAGGTGCATCAGAAATGATTTTTTCTGGGCTATGCTGGTGGCATAGTGGTTGAGAGTCCACCTGCCGACGCAGGGGACATGGGTTCGTGTCCTGGTCTGGGAAGATCTCACATGCTGCAAAGCAGCTAAGCCCATGAGCCATGGCCGCTGAGCCTGTGCATCCAGAGCCTGTGCTCCACAACGGGAGAGGCCACAACAGTGAGAGGCCCGCATACCGCAAAAAAAGAAAAAAAAAAAAAGAAAAAAAAAAGAAAAAAAAAGACTTTTTCCTAGTTCTTGAGTTGAAAGCCTTTGATGATTAGAAACAGGCAACTCTCTTCAAATTTTCAAGTTTTCTGAAGGAAAGTCTTTTCAAATCAATTTTCACCTAATTAAAACATAGTTGTAAAACGGGGTGAGCTTTTATGCATTTGGTCACTAAGGTTCAGCAGCAACCTCCCCAAGTACCACCCACTCAGTGTTCCTATGGGATCTGCTAAGCTGCCAGGTGAGGGGGAAGACATGGAAAGACAGGGTTAGATGCCAAAGAAAGAGTGGAAACTCTTTTTAAAGGGAATTAGACCATACCCTACATTATTCCTCTTTGACATTTCTTCTATGCCTTTGCCAACAGAACATAAAGTTTTATTCAGTTCTGCAATATTTCCTATGGAATGCTTGATTCAGCTTGAGACATTCTCTGAGAAGCTGTTTTTAAAGTCTGGAATCTTCATGGCATTCAAACCTATCTGATATTCTCTTGAAAAGATGTTCAACATTGCTAATTATTAAAGAAATGCAAATCAAAGCTACAATTTGGTATCACCTCACACTGGTCAGAATGGCCATCATCAAAACATCTACAAGTAATAAATGCTGGAGAGGGTGTGGAGAAAATGGAACCCTCCTACCCTGTTGGTGGGAATGTAAATTGTTACAGCCACTATGGAGAACAGTATGGAGGTTCCTTAAAAACTAAAAATAGAGCTACCATATGATACTACAATCCCACTCCTGGGCATACATCCAGAGAAAAATATAATTCAAAAAGATACATGCACCACAATGTTCATAGCAGCAGTATTTACAGTAGCTAAGACATGGAAGCAACCTAAGTGTCTACTGACAGGTGAATGTATAAAGAAGATGTGGTATATGTACGCAATGGAATATTACTTGGCCATAAAAAGGAATAAAATAATGCCATTTACAACAACATGGATAGACCTAGAGATTACCATACTAAGTGAAGGAAGCCAGACAAAGTCATATATCATATGATGTTGCTTATATGTGGAATCTTAAAAAAATGATACAAATGAACTTATTTATAAAACAGAAATAGACTCACAGACATAGAAAACAAACTTATGGTTACCCAAGAGGAAGGGGGGGGAGATAAATTAGGAGTTTGGAATTAAAATATACACACTACTACATATAAAATAGATAACCAACAAGGACCTACTGTATAGCACAGAGAACTACACTCAATATCTTGTAATAACTTATAATGGAAGAGAATGTAAAAAAAGAACATATATATATATATATATATATATATATATATATATAACGGAATCACTTTTCTGTATACCTGTAACTAAGACAACATTGTAAATCAACTATATTTTAATAAAAATTAAAAAAAATAAAGTCTGGAATATTCATGGCTTTCAAACCTATCTGATATTCTCTCATTGGATATACTGGATTACGTGTTTATCATTTGTTTGACCACACGTGGAAGGAACCCCATTTGTATTGTTCACTTCTGAATTTTCCAGCAGCCTGGACAGAGTGTGACACCAAATATGCATCACATAAGTGAATGGAGGTCCCCGGAGTCTTGGGCAGCAATGTATGGGGCTGTATACTGACACTCTTTGGACGTCACTGCTTAAAACTAAAAGCTAAAGTAAGAGGAATGAATTAAATTTAAAAGAATTTGTAAATGCTACTTGAAAAATAGTTTGAATATATATTCTCTTTGGAATTCTTTCAGCCTATAAATATCCTCTACATAAAAGAGAGGAAAAGATGTGGAAAAAATGTCTTCCTTTCACTACTTTCGCCACGGATCTTCTTTTTGTGATTGCTGCAACTTTTGAATACCAATCTGGTAATCAGAGTTGTGCAAACCTACTTGTAAAGAACCAGGAGGAGGAACTTGAATGTTACGTTGTGGAGGCAGGTCTACCTTTCCCCATGGGTAGTAACAGTGCTGGGGATGTATGGGAGGATGGAACACTGGCTGGTAGCATGAATCAGAAATGAGTGGGTGATAGCCTGCTTCCCAAGGGTGTCTCATAATGCAATTCTTCTCTCATAATCAGAAAAAAAGACTTGTCCAAAAAGGATTTGGTTTTGTTAAAATAAACTTCAGCCCCCCATTCAATTATCCAATTGGAATGATCCCACATCCCATGACACATACCACATTAAAATACTTTTAGGTACCTCAAAAATATTTGTTGGGATGGCAAAAGCCCAAGTACCTCTGCCTAGCCAGGTCTCCCTGGTGCAAGCAGATCACTCATTTGCCAACTCACGGATTATACCAAATGCCCTTCAATATTAAAATATTTGGCCAGGGAAAAGATAGACAGATGTCTGTCTCTGCCACTGACATTCCACCAAATCTTCTTGGTTACAGCCAGCAGGTCTGGTGCATCTGTTACCCTAACTCTTTTCTACTTCCTATTGAAGTGGTCCAGGTTGGATTGAAATTGGGCTTCTGGAACATTTGCCATGTGAATTTAAGCAAAACCACTCCAGATTCTATTTACAGGGAGTCACTGCATGGCATGTAGACCATATGGCTTCTTTGACAATACAAAAGGGAAGCTCTGCAGTAGTGTCTGTTGCTGGTGGGGTGTTGCGTTGAGGTGGGGCAGTGGGCTGGAAGGTGGAGTGGAGGAAGGAAAAGAGGGCACAGCAGAATCTTGAAGACAGATTGAATGATCCAGGCCCTAAGGGAACTCTTGGTAAGGATGGTGAGAAACTGGTTAGCTGGACCCCACAGAGGGGACTATCCTGGCACCTGTGAGAACCCAGGGGAGGCTCTGGATAAAACAACAGCTTTAATAAACTCTGTGAAACATTAAGGTCCAAGCAGAAGAACTGAACCCAAGAAGGGAAGAATGATTTACTGAACCACCTCACAGAAGAAATGGGGCTGTAAGCAGGGCAGAGTCATGTCATTGGTGGATAATGATTAGTAGTCAGTGGTTCATTTCAGAGCAGTCAGGGGATGGGGAGAAGTGAGAAGCAGCTCAGGTAACTAAACATTGTGGACCAAGGCCCATTCTATGAGCATTGTTGAGGTATTACGTGGGCCCCCTCAATACTTGTGGAAACGGGGATAATACCTACCATAATCTAAGCCAAGATACACCAGTTAGCAAAATTTAGCTGTTTATATTAATATGACCTCATATGTACCCATAGTTTGGTGACCTTCAGATTTCTTATTAAATCCATTTCATAGACATTTTAAAATAATTCCCTCAACTTTGAACAGATAAATATATATCAACATCCTTAATGGAAACTGGCCTGTATTCAAATGCACCAACAAAACAAAGGAAAATTTGACCTAAAGAGTTTAAGGCAATGATATTTTTGGAAAAAAACATGTATACTAGTTGAAAAATTGTGAGGAGAAAGATAAATTAAGCTTATCTTAGACCTAATAAAGTTTTGCTTCTACATTCATTGTTTTTAAATTTGCTTACTTCAAAGAAGAGTTTTTAATTAACTTAATTTCAACTCAATTACTGTGTTATTAAATATAAGCTTCATAGCTTTTAAGTCACAAATAAAATTTTATCAGTATATTTAGCTTGATATCATTCATCAATTTAGCTGCAAAAGAATCTTAACATAAATCATGGAAAGGTTTACTCCCAGGGAAAATTACTCCCCTGCTACTCTGGATTTCTCATCACTGAACAGTCTTAAAATGTGTGTAAATAAAAAAAAAATGTGTACTGTGACATAAAGATCAAGAATCATGCACCTCAATATAAAAAATCCTTGCTGTTTGAAAAGTAAATAGAAAAATTAGAATGTGCTATATTTACAACTCTGCAACTATACTAAAACCATTGACTTGTACTCTTTAAATAGGTGAATTTTATAGTATGTGAATTATATCTCAATAAAGCTGTTTTGTTTAAAAAAGGATATAGAAATTATATTTTAAAATTTGGCAACATTATTCAATAACTATAAGGCATAAAGTCATTATAAAAATACAGTTGTTTTGAATTACCACTAGTAATTTGAATTACCATTCCAAATTTTTTTAAATAATATTAACTTAATGGAAGTTTACGTAGTTTATCAGAAGGACATTTATTGAAGGGATCAACTTTATATTTTATTGTTAATTTTACAGTGAACTCTATTATTTGAGTTACTAGTCCTATAATCTTGAATTATTTTTAAAGTTTTTGTAAGAATTATAGTATTTCAAGAGATAATATTTAGCTAAATATTATCCCTAGAATCAAAGTACTTTATACTCTTACTTCATGTAAAGTCCTGTGCTTACATGTTGAGAATTTTAGGTCCCTGGTATTTTTTCTGTAGTTTAGTTACTCTGTCAATTGCTTTTACAGGGGTTTTGTCCAAGCTATTTTATTTTTTTAAGTTAATTTATTTTATTTTTATTTTTTGGCTGCATCGGCTCTTCGTTGCTGCACGCGGGCTTTCTCTAGTTGCGGCGAGCGGGGGCTACTCTTCGTGGCAGTGCGCAGGCTTCCAATTGCGGTGGCTTCTCTTGTTGCAGAGCACAGGCTCTAGGTGCATGGACTTTAGTAATTGTGGGGCATTGGCTCAGTAGCTGTGGCTCGCGGGCTCTAGGACTCAGGCTCAGTAGTTGTGGTACACGGGTTTAGTTGCTCTGCAGCGTGTGGGATCTTCCCGGACCAGGGCTTGAACTCGCGTTCAGTGCACTGGCAGGTGGATTCTTAACCTCAGCACCACCAGGGAAGCCCCCAAGCTATTTTAATAATTCTTATGTTGTGACTTCTTTTTAAGAGTATAGAAAATGGAGACCTCAAAAACATGAATGTATGAGTATGTACTAGGAAAATAGTAGAGCCACTTTGGACAACAGTTGGCAATTTCTTATGGAGGTAAAAACACATTTGCCATATGACTCAGCAACCCAAGTTAAATGAAAATCTAAATGAAATTTACACACACACACACACACACACACATACACACACACACACGGTATGCAAATGTTCATATTAGCTTTATTTGTAATTGCCCCAAACTGGAAAAACCTCAAGTATCCCTCCATCAGGAATGATTAAACCATGTGGAATACCATTCAATGGAATACTCTGCAACAAGAAAAATGAACCAAGTACTGATATATCCCCCAATGAAGATGAATCTAAAGTCAACTATGCTGCATGAAGGAAGCCAAATTCAAAAGGCTTTAATTCCTTTAATATTACATTCTTATAAAAGACAACAGAAACAAAAGTAAGTGGTGTTCAGGGCTGTGGGTGGGGGAGAGAGTTAACCATAAGGGCATGAGGGGATGTGGGGAGTTTTGGGGCTGCTCTGTGTCTTGACTGTGCCAGTTGTTACACAACTCTAGCATTTGTCAGAACTCTGCACTGAGAATAGTGACTTTTACTGTATGTAAATTGTACCTAGATTTTTTTACCAGTGGAAAAAAGGAGTACTAGTGACATACTGGTTATTTCTTAAAAACAATGCCAAAGTCAAGGAAGAACTCAAAACAAACAAAAATGAATAACAATAAATCCGGAATCACAACTTTTATAAAATATCTTATAGGACACTTTCACACTTCAAACTCTGAGGACCCACAAGGACAATGCCAAGGAGATGCTGATGGCACAGGGAGTGAGTGGAAGACCTTCAGCTTTTGTCCACGTGGCTCTAAGAGAGAGTTAATGCTGGTGTTGTGTCTGTCTACTAATTTCCCTCCTATGTGTCTAGAATGGTATTTTGTATGAACTATACTTCGGAGAACTGAAAAAAATTGCCACTCAAATCATTTTCTAGGTTCTGGGGTTGAGATTAAAGATGTTGTCTGAGGTAAGCTCTTCTTCCAGGCTCCTTCCCATTACTGAGAAAGGGATTTCAGGAGAAATAGGCTTTATTTTGCCCTGGTGAACACATTTGATATTTTGTTTCTGGAATCAAGTCATGAATTCCCAGGACAGGAAGGAAGGGCATCCAGAACAATGAGAGGTGCTGGGCATTGCCCACCACTGGTACCATATTGGTCAGACCAATAAAATGCATCCTTCCCAATGGAAAAATAATGGTGGAAGTTAAGAAGTGTATGGGCAAGAGAATGTTGTTAAAATAATTTGCAAAGTGCTGTCAGTATTCTGATCTAAGGAAGGTCAACGGAATTCAAATCTTCGTTTATGTGTATGTAGGTATGCTCCCATTCATTCACTTGCTTGGCTGTTAGATGTATATATATTCACTGTGATATATATTAGTTCTTTCGGGACACATTTCTTAGACATACGTATATAGATGCACTGAAGTTTGGAGGTAACATTTTCTCATACAATTTAGTGAGCATCTGTCTGCTCCGTATCCTGGCATGGGAGTAAATCCTTTGTATTTATTCACTCTTTTTAATCTTTAGAGCAGCTGTTCTCAAAGTATAGTGCCAGAACACTTGGAGGTCACCTTTCAGGCAGCCCATGACATCTTCACCTTTCCAGCTGTAAATCTGTATTTTCTTTATACACTTCAACCAAAACAATGTATTGCAACAGATTGAATGCAGCAGCAGATAAGAGAATCCAGCTGGTTTGTTTTGTTTTGTTTTGTTTGTTTTTTCTAGTCCAATCTGTTTATTCTATGTTCTCAATCCCCTCCTCCCATTAGGCAGCCATTGGAACCAGGACACCTCCCTCTTTCCCTCTTTGCCCTCCATCCAGAGTTTATCTTGTCCTTCTGCAAACACTTCCTGCTCAATACAGACTGAAGTTTCTGTCATTGAGCATAGAGTGATCCATAAACCTGGTCATTGGGCTTTTGATGAGGCAGTGGCAGGGACTCCGGATCCATGGCATGGTTTCCTCTGGGCGCACTGCTGGACTGTGGGATCGTCAGAAGCTGAAGTTCTGAGCATCAGTCAGGGGGACTCTGAAGACCTGATTGGGGAATGTCTTCAACAACACCTTCCGTACAGCTTCCTGGTACCTTGTGTGGCTATTCTGGTGCCCGGAATGATTACCATCTTCTGAGATAATAGGGGGAATCCTAGTGGGCTCTGGTTCTTTCTTTTCTGGTCTTTGTCTTCATAGGTTTCCCTGGAGCTCCACACTCCAACTCCCTGGAGTTTCATAGCCTTATCCTGAGCTTCTAGAGTCAGCCTATGTGCCCCGGAGCTTGGCCATGTGGTCCCAGACTTCAGCTCCTGGGCAGCTCAAGTGGCTTCAAGGGAATACTATGAATAGTTTTATGTTAAGCCAGACGTTAAAGCAATTTACAAAGTTGTAAAACAATGCCACTCCTCTCTGTAAGTTTTTTGGGGGAATGTATAGTTATTGTTTTTAAGAAATATATGTTCTTGATGTTAATATGTAATAGATGTATTCTAAATTTTAAATAAATTAATAAATATTTTTGATGTCTTGGTTTTAATTTATAATGCGGTTAATATCAATAGATAGAATGCATATCTAACTAAGCAAAAGCTCTTTTTGGTTCCCAACAATTTTTTTCAGTGTGAAAGAGGTCCTGAGACCGAGAGAGAGAGAGAGAGAGATGCTAATTCCCAGCAATCTTACAAAGTAGGTATGATCATCCCCATTTTCAGATGTCCAATAACTCACAAATATTAAATGGCATAGCTGCCTGACCCCTAGACGATGCTCTCTCTCCTATAACATTCTGTGTCTTTACTGGAGGCATTTGCAGACAGTGTTTCTCTCAAAAGCCCATCTACGCCTTTTAGGTTCTCTTCCCACGAAGATGTGCTCATTCAAGTGGGGCAGGATAATGGTAGGGCATTGACATACCGTATTCCCCACCCCATTTACTCCCACTGTTCCCCATTGTTTCTTTGAGGACCATTAAGGACACGGCTCCATTGATGTGCTAGAGAAAAACTTGGAGAGAGGAGGAACGGGATGCATTGTCAGAGAAGTTGTGGAGAGGAGTCCCTGCCATCACCTAGAACCTGGATCTGAGTGAGCAGCCGTGTATCATTTTGGAAGAGGTATAACTTTGGAGTCAGCCAGCTTGGCTTTGAGTCTATTCCTCTGCCATTTGACTAGCTCTTCCACTTGGGGCAAGCTCTATTTCCTCTGTCAGTCTTAGTCTCCTCCGCTGTCAAATGGGATAATGGTAGAATGGCTGGCAGGCTTTCATAAGCTAACACAATTAAAGTGCTTGCAACCGAATAAGCAAGGAAGAAAAGAAAGCATCCTCCTTTCTCATTCCCCTTGATTTGTTCTCTCCTAAAGGCTCTTCTCTCTTCTCCTGGATTATGGTCATAGGAGACCTACAGACACCTAAGGTTCTGTGATTGCTGTTTTTGTATTTTCTATCTGTTTTTCTTTGGGGGCAGTGGTTTAGAGTGACTTCACAAATGTCTTTACAGATGTCTAAGATGTGCTCTGTTTCTTTGATGTACAAAGTATAAAATACTTCCATGGTAGCCTATTTTCTCAGAGAAAACTCTTTAAAGGAGGGAGAACTTATCCTCATTTCACTGTTAGGAGGTAGCAGCCCATCAGAATAAAGCTATTGCCTGAGGCTGCCCGGATCTTAAGTGTAAACCATCATCTCTCCTTTTCCTTTGCTCTTGGTTCTCACCACCGCTCGCCCCTCAGCTGGGAGAAAAACCAGGGTGGGGTAAGTGGTGCACAATGGCCAGGAACATCGTGTCACATGTATAGATGCTCTTAATGTGATTCTTTCTATCTCTTGTCTGTTTCCTTTGTGGGAGAACAGAAAATAAAATGACAAAGAGAAGGTTGTTTACATATTTCAGGCTGTTCTTTATATTCTCCGTGAATCTCTAGCTCCAGCAAATCAAGTTTGAACAATATGAAATGTCTGATATTCAACATTTTTGACCTGTTACACAAATGGCAATTTCAACCTCATAATCATCAGGCACAAGAATCTTTAACAGGTTAAGGAGAGACCAGCCACCTTAAAGACAGCTTTCACTGCTAGTGAGAAAAAGTGCATGTAAAATGATGTCCAGGAAAATCACTTAGTAGAACACAAGGAGCAGGAGATATTTTGAAAGAATGACATGCATCAGTCAGAAGTAATATCTACAAAAGAGCACTAATCAAGTAGACTGAATCATTTCAATAGTTGTTAAACAAGGACACATTAAGTGGACTGCATCTTCCTTGGGTCTATAATTTTTTCCAAAGGATTTGGACCCAAGAAGGAGGACATAAATGAAGGAGTGAGTGACTGTGCCCACCCCTCTGTAAAGACTTCATATATATTAATGAGATGAGAGCCCCCCTCCAGCACAAACATATTCCCATGTATCAGCAATAAAGATGCTGATGGAAGCTTCATCATTTCTCCTTGAGTCTCCATGAGGCATTAACAAAATACTTCAGTTTTATCCTCCTTCCCACTTCACACCCCAATAGCTACTTAATTCAAAAACATCATGAGTGAAGATGGCGTACTAGGAGGATGCAGAATCTGCATCTTCTCACAACTAGGGCACCTACCAGGCACCGGTGGGGGACCACAGACACCTAAAGGGACGGGAGGAATCCCCAGCTACTGGGTAGGACATGGGGCATGGGGGGAGTGAAGGGGGAGGAGAAGTGGAGGCAGCACAGGACTGATGCCCCTGAGGGGTGACTGGGGGAGGTAAAGGGATCCCACGCCCAAAGGAGGAAATTGGGGAACCATTGGGAGGGCAGAGGATCAAAAGAGAGCATTGCCAGGTTTCCCCTGCTCCCTTGGACCACCAGGAACCTGTTGAGACCTTGGGCCTGATCCTCTGACCACCTAGGCCTCCTCCAGCCACGAGGATCCTGAGGGAGTGGGAGGGAGGGAAGGGGGAGCAAAAGTAAAGGCCAGACCTCTGAGACCAGCACCCCTGAGGGGTGGCTGGGGGAAGGGAGGAGTTCCTAAACCCAGCAGGACCCACCCACAGTTTGGGGTCCAGCGGTGACAGGGGAGACCCTGGGGGAGATGGTGGGGGAGGAGCATGAAGGAATGGAAGGGAACAGGGCTGGGACTTTCCCTGTTCACTTAGGCACCAGGAAGCCTGTTGGGCTCCTGGGCCTAAACCTCTGCCCTTGGAGTCTCCCTCCTGCCCCGCAAAACCAAAGCCCCGCCCCTACACCCACACCCAGGGCCCTACCTCTACACTCAGAGGCCCCCTCCAATGCGCTGGGCCTAAACCCCACCCACACACCCTCACTCAGGGCCGCACCTCCAAATTCCCGAACTCCACACTCCAGAGGCTCTCCTTTTGATGGGCATCCTCTTGCCTTCCGTGCAGGTTCTAAGCAGAGGGCCTGCCCCATGCTTCAACGTCACCCAGCCTAGGCCCCACCCCACATTCAAACGTCACCTCCCACCCCACCGGCCTAGGTCCCACCCCACCCTGAACCCTGCCCCTGCCTAAGTTCCATGCCCTGCCTTAACTCCGCCCCCATAGCCAAGGTTTGTTTGTTTTTTTTCTTTTTTCCTCTTTTAGATTGGGGTTCTGTTTTACCTTGTTGATTCATTGCTGTTGATTCTTTTTTATTTTTCCTAATAAATCTTATTTTTATGATTTTATTTTAATCTTTATACTTTGTTAGTGATCTCTCCTTTTGCCTTGTTCCCGTCCTCTTTTTTTCTTTTTTCTGTTGTGGTTTTATTTTACCTTATTGCAGTTGTTTCCATTATAGTTTTATTTTTCCTAATATGATTTTTATCCTTCTAATTTTATTTTGCTTTTTATTCTTTGATATTGTACTGCTCCTTTTTTTCTTTCTTTCTTCTTTTTTTTTTTTTTTTTCAAACCACACCATGAAGCTTGCGGAATCTTGGCTCCCAGACCAGAGGTCAGTTCTGAGCACCTGTACTGGGAGCTCCAAATCCAAACCGCTGGACTAACAGAGAACCTTAGACCCCAGGGTATATCAATCATAGTGAAACCTCCCAGAGGTCGTCATCTCAGCACCAAAACCCATCTCTATCTAACTGCCTGCAAACTCCAGTGTTGGACGTCTCAAGCCAAACAACCAGTAAGACAGGAATACAATGCCACCCATCAAAAAAAAAAAAAAAAATGAAATGACAAAAAAATATGTTAGAGATGAAGGAGCAAGGTAAAAACCTACAAGACCAAATAAATGAAGATGAAATAGGCAACCTACCTGAAAAAGAATTCAGAGTAATGATATAGTAAAGATAATCCAAAATCTCAGAAGCAGAATGGAGAAAATACAAGAAACATTTAACAAGGATCTAGAAGAACTAAAGAGCAAACAAACAGTGATGAACAACAAAATTACTGAAATTAAAAATACTCTAGAAGGAATCAATAACAGAATAACTGAGGCAGAAGAACAGATAAGTGACCTGGAAGATAAAATGGTGGAAATAACTGCCAGGGAGCAGAATAAAGAAAAAAGAATGAAAAGAGATGTGGACAGTCTCAGAGACCTCTGGGTCAACATTAAATGCACCAACATTTGAATTATAGGGGTCCCAGAAGAAGAGAAAAATAAAGGGTCTGAGAAAATATTTAAAGAGATTATAGTCGAAAATTTCCCTAACATGGGAAATGAAATGGTCAATCAAGTCCAGGAAGCACAGAGAGTACCAGACAGGATAAACCCAAAGAGAAACATGCTGAAGAACATATTAATCAAACTATCAAAAATTAAAAACAAAGAAAAAAATTTAAAAGCAGCAAGGGAAAAGCAACTAATAATATATCAGGGAATCCCCCTAAGCTTAACAGATGAGTTTTCAGCAGAAACTCTGCAAGACAGAAGGGAGTGGCAGGACGTATTTCAAGTGATGAAAGGGAAAAACCTACAGCCAAGATTACTCGACCCAGCAAGGATCTCATTCAGATTCAATGGAGAAATTAAAGCCTATACAGATAAGCAAATGCTAAGAGAATTCAGCACTACCAAACCAGCTTTACAACAAATGCTAAAGAAACTTCTCTAGGCAGGAAACACAAGAGAAAGAAAAGACCTATGAAAACAAACCCAAAACAATCAAGAAAATGATAATAGTAACATACATATCAATAATTACCTTAAATGCATTTAAGAATTAAATGTGCCAACCAAAAGACATAAACTGGCTTGAATGGATATGAAAACAAGACCCGTATATATGTTGTCTACAAGAGACCCACTTCAGACCTAGGGACACATACAGACTGAAAGTGTGGGGATGGAAAGTGAGGGGATGGAAAAACATATTCCATGCAAATGGAAACCAAAAGAAAGCTGGAGTAGCAATTCTCATATCAGGCAAAATAGACTTTAAAATAAAGACTATTAGAAGAGACAAAGAAGGACACTACATAATGATCAAGGGATCAATCCAAGAAGAAGGGATAACAATTGTAAATATTTATACACCCAACACAGGAGCACCACAATATATAAGGCAAATACTAACAGCCATAAAAGGGAAAATCGACGGTAACACATTCATAGTAGGGAACTTTAATAGCTCAATTTCAGCATTGGACAGATCATCCAAAATGAAAATAAATAAGGAAACACAAGCTTTAAATGACACATTAAACAAGATCAACTTAATTGATATTTTTAGGGTATTCCATCCAAAAACAGCAGAATACACTTTCTTCTCAAGTGCTCATGGAACATTCTCCAGGATAGATCATATCTTGGGTCACAAATCAAGCCTTGGTAAATTTAAGAAAATTGAAATCGTATCACGTATCTTTTCCTACTACAACGCTGTGAGACTAGATATCAATTACAGGAAAAAACTGTAAAAAAATACAAATACATGGAGGCTAAACAATATGATACTAAATAACCAAGAGATCACTGAAGAAATCAAAGAGGAAATCAAAAAATACCTGGAAACAAATGGCAATGAAATCATGATGATTCAAAACCCATGGGATGCAGCAAAAGCAGTTCTAAGAGGGAAGTTTATAGCAATACAATCCTACCTCAAGAATCAAGAAACATCTCAAATAAACAATCTAACCTTACACCTAAAGCAATTAGAGAAAGAAGAACAAAAATACCCCAAAGTTAGCATAAAGAAAGAAATCATAAAGATCAGATGAGAAATGAGTGAAAAAGAAATGAAGGACAAAATAGCAAAGATCAATAAAACTAAAAGCTGGTTCTTTGAGAAGATAAAAAAAATTAGGTAAACCATTAGCCAGACTCATTAAGAAAAAAAGGGAGAAGACTCAAATTAACAGAATTAGAAATGAAAAAGGACAAGTAACACCTGACACTGCAGAAATACAAAGGATCATGAGGGATTACTACAAGCAACTATATGCCAATAAAATGGACAAACTGGAAGAAATGAACAAATTCTTAGAAAAGCACAACCTTCCAAGACTGAACCAGGAAGAAATAGGAATTATAAACAGACCAACCACAAGCACTGAAATTGAAACTGTGATTAAAAATCTTCCAGCAAACAAAAGTCCCGGAGCCGATGGCTTCACAGGCGAGTTCTATCAAACATTTAGAGAAGAGTTAACACCTATCCTTCTCAAACTGTTCCAAAATATAGCAGAGGAAGGAGCACTCCCAAACTCATTCTACAGGCCACCATCACCCTGATACAAAACCAGACAGATGTCACAAAAAAAGAAAACTACAGTCCAATATCTCTGATGAACATAGATGCAAAAATCCTCAACAAATACTAGCAAACAGAATCCAACAGCACATTAAAATGATCATACACTATGATCAAATGGGATCTACCCCAGGAATGCAAGCATTCTTTGATATATGCAAATTGATCAATGTGATACACCATATTAACAAATTGAAGGATAAAAACCATATGATTGGGGCTTCCCTGGTGGCACAGTGGTTGAGAGTCCACCTGCCAATGCAGGGGACGTGGGTCGTGCCCTGGTCTGGGAAGATCCCACATGCCGCGGAGTGGCTGGGCCCGTGAGCCATGGCCACTGAGCCTGCACGTCCAGAGACTGTGCTTCGCAACAGGAGAGGCCACAACGAGAGGCCCATGTACCACAAAAAAAAAAAAAAAGAAAAAAAAACATATGATTATCTCAATAGATGCAGAAAAAGCTTCTGACAAAATTCAACACCCATTTATGATAAAAGCTCTCCAGAAAGTAGGCATAGAGGGAACCTACCTCAACATAATAAAGGCCATATATAACAAACCCACAGCCAACATCGTTCTCAATGGTGAAAAACTGAAACCATTTCCTCTAAGATCAGAAACAAGACAAAGTTGTCCCTTTCACCACTACTATTCAACATAGTTTTGGAAGTTTCAGCCACAGCAATCAGAGAAGAAAAATAAATAAAAGGAATACAAATTGGAAAAGAAGAAGTAAAGCTGTCACTGTTTGCAGATGACATGATACTATACATAGAGAATCTTAAAGATGCTCCCAGAAAACTACTAGTACTAATCAATGAATTTTGTAAAGTAGCAGGATACAAAATAAATGCACAGAAATCTCTTGCATTCCTATACACTCATGATGGAAAATATGAAAGAGAAATTAAGGAAACTTTACCATTGCAACAAAAAGAATAAAATACCTAGGAATAAACCTATCTAATGAGACAAAAGACCTGTATGCAGAAAACTAAAAGACCCTGATGAAAGAAATTAAAGATGATACAAACAGATGGAGAGATATACCATGTTCTTGGATTAGAAGAATCAACATTGTGAAAATGGCTATACTACCCAAAGCAATCTACAGATTCAATGCAATCTCTATCAAACTACCAGTAGAATTTTTCACAGAACTAGAACAAAAAATTTCACAATTTGTATGTAAACACAAAAGGTCCCACATAGCCAAAGCAATCTTCAGAAAGAAAAACAGAGCTGGAGGAATAAGGCTCCCTGACTTCAGACTATACTACAGAGCTACTGTAATCAAGATAGTATGGTACTGGCACAAAAACAGAAATATAGATTAATGGAATAGGATAGAAAGCCCAGAGATAAACCAATGCACATATGGTCACCTTATCTTTGATAAAGGAGGCAAGACTATACAATGGAAAAAAGAGAGCCCCTTCAACAAGTGGTGCAGGGAAAACTGGACAACTACATGTAAAAGAATGAAATTAGAATGCTTCCTAACACCATACACAAAAATAAACTCAAAATGGATTAAAGATCTAAATGTAAGGTCAGAAGCTATCAAACTCTTAGAGGAAAGCATAGGCAGAACACTCTATGACATAAATCACAGCAAGATTCTATTTGACCCACCTCCTAGAGAAATGGAAATAAAAACAAAAATAAACAAAGGGGACCTAATGAAACTTAAAAGCTTTTGCACAGTAAAGGAAACCATAAACAAGACGAAAATACAACCCTCAGAATGGGAGAAAATATTTACAAACAAAGCAACTGACAAAGGATTAATCATCAAAATAATCAAGCAGCTCATGCAGCTCAATATCAAAAAAACAAAAAACCCCAATCCAAAAATGGGCAGAAGACCTAAATAGACATTTCTCCAAAGAAGATATATAGATTGCCAACAGACACACGAAAAGATGCTCAATATCACTAATCATTAGAGAAATGCAAATCAGAACTACAATGAAGTGTCACCTCACACCAGTCAGAATGGCCATCATCAAAAAATCTACAAACAATAAATGCTGGAGAGGGTGTGGAGAAAAGGGAACCCTCTTGCACTGTTGGTGGGAATGTAAATTGATAGAGCCACTATGGAGAACAGTACGGAGGTTCCTTATAAAACTACAAATAGGGCTTCCTTGGTGGCGCAGTGGTTGAGAGTCCGCCTGCCGACGCAGGGGACACGGGTTCGTGCCCAGGTCCGGGAAGATCCCACATGCCGCGGAGCGGCTGTGCCCGTGAGCCATGGCCACTGAGCCTGCGTGTCCAGAGCCTGTGCTCTGCAACAGGAGAGGCCACAGCAGTGGGAGGCCCGCGTACCACAAAAAAAAAAAAAAAAAAACAAAACTGCAAATAGAACTACCACATGACCCAGCAATCCCACTACTGGGCATATACCCTGAGAAAACCGTAATTCAAAAAGAGACATGTACCACAATGTTCATTGCCGCTCTATTTACAATAGCCAGGGCATGGAAGCAATCTACGTGTCCATCAACAGATGAATGGATAAAGAAGATGTGGCACATATATACAATGGAATATTACTCAGCCATAAGAAGGAATGAAATTGAGTTATTTGTAGTGAGGTGGATGGACCTACAGTCTGTCATACAGAGTGAAGTAAGTTAGAAAGAGAAAATCAAATACCGTATGCTAACACATATATATGTTATCTAAAAAAAAAAAAAAAAAACAAGTTCTGAAGAACCTAGGGGCAGGACAGGAATAAAAACACAGATGTAGAGAATGGATTTGAGGACACAGGGAGGGGGAAGGGTATGCTGGGATGAAGTGAGAGAGTGGCATGGACATATATCACTACCAAATTTATAATAGATAACTAATGAGAAGCAGCCACATAGCACAAGGAGATCAGCTCGGTGCTTTGTGACCACCTAGAGGGGTGGGATAGGGAGGGTGAGAGGGAGACTCAAGAGGGAGAGGATATGGGGATATATGTGTATGTGTAGATGATTCACTTTGTTATAAAGCAGAAACTAACACACCGTTATAAAGCAATTATACTCCAGTAAAGATGTTAAAAAAAAAGAGAGAGAGAAACAAATACCATGTGCTAACAAATATATATGGAATCTAAAAAAAAAAAAAATGGAACTGTTAAACCTAGGGGCAGGATAGGAATAAAGACAGAGATATGGAGAATGGACTTGAGGACACAGGGAGGGGGAAGGGTAAGCTGGGACGAAATGAGAGAGTAGCATTGACATATATACACTACCAAGTGTAAAATAGATAGCTAGTGGGAAGCAGCTGCATGGCACAGGGAGATCAGTTTGTTGCTTTGAGACCACCTAGAGGGGTGGGATAAGGAGGGTGGGAGGGAAATGCAAGAGGGAGGGGATATGGGGATATACGTATGCATATAGCTGATTCACTTTGTTATACAGCAGAAACTAACACCACACTGTAAAGCAATTATATCCAATAAAGATATTTAAAAAAAAAAAAAGAAAGAAAAAGACAGTGAAAATTAAAAAAAAAAAATCATGCTTTGGGGAGCTGAATCCACTTCACAGGAAAGTGTTCCTTGTTATAGGAGAAAATCAGAAAATCAATATTATGTTTATTATTAATGGAACTTCCATGGTGGAGGATGGAATGTAATACTAGAACTACATTTTACATGTTCTTTATTCTACCAAGTAATTTATGAAGCACCATGCAAAGCACATCCTCTTCCTCAACCCTTCAGATTTGAAAAGCGTTTCTGGAAATATGGCCTTTCAAATATTAAATGTTCATGCCTATTACACGGGGCTGTTTTAGTCAAGGTAGTCCTACTTTTCAAGAAATTTAAAGCGTAGGTATTATTAAAATAATTCACCTCTTTTGGTTAACTTAAGAAATAGGCAATTTGCAGCAACATGGATGGACCTAAAGATTATCATACTAAGTGAAGTAAGCCAGAGAGAGAAAGGCAAATACTGTACGATATCACTTATATGTGGGATCTAAAAAAATTGATACAAATGAACTTATTTACAAAACAGATATATACCCACATACATAGAAAACAAACTTACCGTTACCAAAGGGGAAAGTGAGGGAGAGATAAATTAAGAGTTTGGGATATCAACATATATACACTACTATATATAAAATAGATAACCAACAAGGACCTACTGTATAGCACAGGGAATTATACTCAATATTTTGTATACTCAATATATATATAACTGAATCACTTTGCTGTACACCTAAAAGTAACACAACATTGTAAACCAACTATACTTCAATTTAAAAAAAGGAAAAAAATAAGAAATAGGCAAGAATCAAGCCTGGGCCATAGCAGAGTATTGGTAATTTTACCCCATTTGGGGAGATGGTGCTCATTTGGACTTACAGAAAACTGGACTTGGAAACCACCTTTTGGAACCTCACAGGTTCCTAAGAGGACATCTGTATTCCGGAAACTGGTATCCCACTGAGACCTTTTTGAATTAACTATTCATATCAAGATTATTCCTCTAAGCCATTACCAGAGGTGAGTTAATATGAGTAGCCCAGAGCAATTAATAAGTGCCAATTAAACAAGGTATTCTTTCCTTTCAACAGTCACAAGCAGAGCTCCCAAGAGAGCCTTGTGCTAAGCCTGGTTTTGATTATTTCATCCAGCTCCTCTCCATTAATTAGAGGAGCTTGTGAGGCACACATTTGTCTGCTGCTGGCAGGTCAACATCTGGTCCCTCTGCTCACAACTTTCCAAGCAGCAGTCCATTTCACATAATAGCTAAGAGGGTCCACAAAGAACAGTCAAGACAAATGCCCTGGAAATAAAGAGATGGTGGCTCTAACGAGCCTCATACAAGAAAGTTTGCACATGGAGCCTATCTCAGTAAGGATGGGCTAGGTTGTGTTGCAATAAAAATAACCCCAAACTTTCAGTGGCTCAACACAAACCAAAGTTATTTTTCACTCATCCTAACTCAGCCACAAGTCAGGACCACTGTCCTTTCAGGCTGTTATCAATCCTGAGGCTCCTCCATGCCAACCTCTGCTTCCAAGGTCACAGGCACAGGGGAAGAGAGAACTCAAGGGTCATACATCAACAATTAAGGGCTATGTCTTAGAAGTGACACACAGCATTTCTACTCACATTTCATTGGCCGAACAAGTTGCATGGTCCTGCCTAACCTGAAAGGAACAGGAAAATGAGATCATCTCGTGTGCCCAGACAGGGAGAGGAACTTAGAATATTCATGAGTCCCAATAATAACCAAGGCAGAGTCTGAATTAAATAAACAAAGGCTCCACCTACATTTAAAGCCATCGGGTGCAAAATTACTAGAACAAATCCATCTTCAGAGAAGAGAAGTTCAGAGATGATTTACTTCAATCGACTTTAATCCCTTCTTGAAGAAAACAATCTTTATGCTACTCCTCATGTAACTTCTGGATAAGAATTTGAGTTATTGACTCACTTGATTTGCTGATTCTATTGAGGGCAAATCCCTATGACAAGAGGTCCTCTGGGAAGGGAGCAAGCATTCCCAGTCTCCTGGAATAAGTATCACCTCTTAACCTCAATCATTTCACAAAAATAAAACTTGATTGAAAAATATTCTCAAATTTTCAAACTTTCTGAGACTTTTCTGCAAGGGCATAGCACACTGTTAATAGTTAACATGCTACTTTATTAGGAGCTATGGAAGGTCCCTTCCCTAGCCCTACCCAAGTAAAGTTCTATAGAAATTGGCCTTGGAGTGCTGAGCAAATTTTTTTACCCTCATAATTCCATCTTTGAATGATACCTGAACATCCCATGCTATCTTAGTTCAAGGACAAGCAAATAATAGGCAGAAGTTGATTTAATTTATTTAAAATGAGCTGCATGAGTGACCCGAATGGGATGTCCTATTTATTGAAGGAGAAACTTGCTGCCTTTTCCTGCCCACAGCACCGCACAGAGAGCTGTTGTCAGCAGGCGGGGAACAGGAGAGGGGAAGGTGGGGAGAAAATGAGTTAGTACCATAGCCGATGATTCTGAAAAAGCCTCCTGGTCTGAAACTGATAAGATGGGGTGAGATGGGTTGAAGGATTTCAGTACACTGTGGAAGGGGCAATTTAAAAAAAGGTCAGGTCAAAGCAATCAGTAGAATTTCTGCAAACATCTGTAGCTTCTTAGGGCTTCTAATGAGAATTTCCATATTAACGTTTGGTTTTACCAGGGAACTGCATAATCTTCTACTCAATTTACCCCTGACAGGTTACAGACATAATAGCATTCTTATCAAACTGACTTTCCATAATGTAGAAAGACATGGAAGTTTTAGGATATTCTTTGTAGAGTAAGGGAGAGAGGGTGAGAGAGAATAACTTTAAGGCAAGTAAACCCAAATCAACTCCTTTGAATACTTATGATACTTATCATTTTTTTCATGAATTTTTAATATTCATCAAAAATACATTAATGGTTCAGCCTGGGCATCATTTCCAAACTAGACAGCAGTGTTTAGATACAAACAGTAAGTCTTGGGCTTCCCTGGTGGTGCAGTGGTTAGGAATCCGCCTGCCAGTGCAGGGGACATGGGTTCAAGCCCTGGTCTGGGAAGATCTCATATGCCACGGAGCAACTAAACCCATGTACCACAACTACTGCGACTGTGCTCTAGAGCCCATGAGCCGCAACTGCTGAGCCCACATCCTGCAACTACTGAAGCCCACACACCTAGACCCTGTGCTCCACAACAAAAGAGGCCACCACAATGAGAAGCCTGCTCACCACAATGAAGAGTAGCCCCCACTCGCCACAACTAGAGAAAACCCGTGTGCAGCAATGAAGACCCAATGCAGCCAAAAAAAATAAATAAACAAACAAAACCAAAAACTGAAACAGTAATTCTCTATCTCAGCAACAGAAACTCGTTGGGTTTAGGAAATAAACCCATTAGCTCACTTATGAACTGAGAGTGTAGATTCAGTTTCTAGACGTGTTCTTACCAAAAGGAATTCAGAAAAAATTCAGGAACTAGTACTGTATCAAAATAGAGGACCCTGACTGCTTAGATTCTATAGACTGAGCACTATTGTTTTTTGGTTACCAAATAATAATTTCTTTTTAATTATTACGATACCTTTGCAATGGGACCAGGAATTGCCATCTATACCTGCTTCCTAAAGGAAGATGGAACTATGGTGAGAGGCAAGGACTGAGTCTCATGCTCTACACTTTTAGTGGAGATAAAGCTTCACCCAAAATATCTGATGGAAAATGTTTAGATGTGCTTCCTCAAGGGACCAGCCCACAGGACTCCTAATTCCTAGAGTTAGGAAATAATACATCGTGAGTAGGATCTATAGCTTCCTCTCTTAAGTCCATCTGGTTCAATTTTGTCTTTGTTTAGGAATACTTTGATTTGAAATAAGCTTATGCTGAAGTTCCATCTGCAGACATTCTAATTTAATTGGTATGGGCAGGGTCTGCAAAGTTGGGTATTGAAGTCAGGTTTTTCTCTTCTCAAGAAGACCGCCCCCCCAAAATGAAAGCCATTGACAACTCAAAGAGACATGAAAGAAAGAAAAAAATCCCCCACATAAATGGTTTATCAAAATATTAAACAAAAATTAGACATGGGGCTTCCCTGGTGGCGCAGTGGTTGAGAGTCTGCCTGCCGAAGCAGGGGACACGGGTTCGTGCCCCGGTCCGGGAAGATCCCACATGCCGCGGAGCGGCTGGGCCCGTGAGCCATGGCCGCGGAGCCTGCACGTCCAGAGCCTGTGCTCCGCAACGGGAGAGGCCACAACAGTGAGAGGCCCGCGTACCGCAAAAAAAAAAAAAAAAAAAAAAAAAAATCAGACATGAGTTTAATCCCCTTGATGGTATAAACAATATGAGAATCATTTGACCTTGACGACTGGCACTTTCTTTTTCAAGTGGTCCAGAAGGTCATCACTTTAGACCTGTGTTCCTAGCCACCATTTGGCCCTACAAAGAACAATATTTTGACTGTCAAAGTTAGATAAAAGCACTTTGCTAATTTCCTACTCTGACAATTAATCTATAGAGAAACTATAGAAGACACAATTATGATTTAAGAAGAAAAGGTAAATAATGCTAAGCATGACAATATGAGAGTAGATATATCTGAAAGAAAATGAAACATAGAAAACAAAGAAGGAAGAGTAGGCAGAGATGCTGAAGTTGATATAAATAGAGGTATGATAAAAGCAAGTCATAAAGACAATAAAATTAACATCCACAGGAAATGGGGAGCAAAGTGAGGGGAACCCTCATCTTTCCTAACAACGAATCAACAGACTTCCTGTAAAGTTAATAAATCAAGAAATAATAGATGTGTTATGTAAAGTTAAGGAAATAACCAACGGAGGGAAAGAAAATAGAGGCACAAGTTTGGGGCAAGAGAAGTAAGGAATCATCAGCTCTGAAGGACTTTTAAAATTTTAAAACCACATGCTTGTAATTTTTTGAAAAACGAAAGAGTAAAGAAAGTAAAGGAATAATTGGGAAACACATATTAGATTGATTTCCAGCTCAGCCAAGAGCAGAGAGCAGCCATTTATAACCCTGACAGTGCAGAGAGCAGTGGGTGAAAAGCAGGTTTTCCCAAGTACCCACTCTGATCCACATCGGCACTGCAAAAAAAGAAGGAAGCAAGGGGTGGGCAGGTGTAGACCAAAGGAGCGTCACAGCCTGGAGCCCTGGCTCTGCCATTTGAGTTATGAGCTTTGGTCTCCCCCAGGAGGGAGTCTGCAACACTGACATTTGGAAATCCAGACAGATACACCCAGAGTTTATCTTAGTGCAGCTGTGTTCTGTTAAAGTTAATTCTGCATAATCATAAAGACATGAATCACACATGCAAATTGAGTAATCCATGTAATTAAAGAAAAATGAGCTAGGGATAAACAGAGGGCGGCCCTCTGAGGGTGTGAACCAAGGTCCAATGCCGGTGGCTCTACTGGAGGGAACCTGCCAGCTCGGAAAACACAGAGATTGCCCGGAAAAGTGAAGCCAGCTCAGAACATAGAGGTTGGAAGAAGCCCAAGAACTTTCTTATCTGGGGTTTTAACCTAGATAGAATGCAGGGGTACATGTGCTGGGATGGAAAAAAAATCTTTAAGTTCACTAACTATCTGAAATTTGGCGTTTCCTTCAACTATGAATGAAAGCAGCCAACCAACAACAAGAGCACTAGCAGTCTTCACTCCTTGACACCCACAGAAATGACAGGTAGTTTTATATTGCATTTCCGTCGCTGTGAGTATCTCAAAAGATGGCTTGCACTCATTATTTCTTCAAAGTTACAATAGTTCTTAGATCCACCACAAGGTCTTATTATTTAATGTGTTAAGAAGTACACATATAGTTACTCTGACCCAGATACATTTTAAATATTTTTATTACTCTATTTCAGTAAAAGGCTTTTCCTTTGTAACCTTATGTATTTTATTATAAGCATTTAAAAATTAATTCTGAGCAGAAGTTTACAGGCTCCCCCAGACTTCCCACGGGGCCCATAACACACAAAAATTAAGACTCTCTGGAGTCCCATTTGTTTTCCATTTCTGTGTAAAAGAAATTATACAAACGCAGAGTCTCAAAGACCACAAACTATCTCCCAGTTTCTGTGGGTCAGGAGTCAGGGCCCAGTTTAGCCAGATCCTCTGCTCGGGGTCTCGGAAGCCTGAAATCAAGGTTTTGGCCTGGCTGGGTTCTTATCTGGATTTCAGCTCCTCTTCCAAGTTCGTCCAGGTTGTTGGCAGAGTTCAGTTTCTTGCCACTGCAGTGGGTCTGAGGCTCTCAGCATCTCAAGGCAGCACACTGTTCCCCACCAGGTGTGGTTCTCTCCACATCATGGAAGTTTGCCTCTTTCTAGACCAGCAGGAGCTGACTTTGCTGTAAGGTCTTCCATTTCTGACCTATCAACCCTCTTGTAAAACCTCAGCTGATCAGGTCAGGCCCACCCAACACAATCTCCCTTTTGATTCACTCAAAGTCAATGAAGGGAAAGAGCCTGGTGAGGAGTGTTCCCAGGTTCCACTACCTACCACTGGCAGTTCAATTTAAGAATTCCATCCCTTTAAGGTACTTGTTTCTTCCAGCGGACAGCTCTTCCCTGATGAAGGGCACATTGCCCTGCTAATACATTGCAGTGAACAAGTACACCAGCCATTGGAGAGAGCAGGGAGGCTACAGCAGCATCAGAGCACAGGATGCTTGAGGACAAGGGATGCTAAAGGGTTAGAAGAACCTTGAGAAACAGCAGTGGGGTTTGCAATCCCAGATGGTCCTACTGAACGGTGATGTGTAAGGCCCATACTTGGCTCTCGTTTCCCTCCCAAAATATGCTGGGTGATATCAAAGGGCCTGAGGCTGATTGACATCGGATGTGGCTCCTCTGCACTGTGATTGACTCAGCAACTGAGGGCATTGGTTTCAGAGGACACAGGCAGAGCTGCAAGGGAATGGATCCCCATCTGACGGTCACTGGACCTGAGTAGGGTGACAGCACCCATATTCTCCCAGCAAGGGAAACCCATCACTCCATGTTATTTGGGCATCGAGAGAAGCATTTCAGTTTGCCCCCTTGACAGATCTTTCAGCTAAAATTTGACTAGGCATTGCTACAGTAAGAAATACTGACTTTAGAGTGGAGAAATTAAGAGTACAATCACATTTAACCTCCACTAATGAATCAAGCCAGTGTCTTGAACCCTCCTATTTGTTAGAGACTTGCTCTAAGCATGGCAAAGCCCCCTCCAAATCTGCAGTGTCCTGGATACTCCCCAGTCTCATCTCTGCCCAAGCAGGGAGCAAACACAGCACGTTCAGAATAATTCCATTTTACATTTCATCAGTAGATAACAAATCATTTAAACTGGCATCTGTTCTTCTAATGGAAGTGAAAAGGTGGTTCTATACTAAAGATTTGGGATTGGTAGGGCCCCAATGAGAGGGCTGCTGTTTTTAGAAGCCAACAGACTGATCAGACTTTAAGTTATATATATATTTTAAATATCACCCTTGTTCTAAAATACAGTGACTCTTTTCCAGGGCATTAAGCCATGCCTGAGTAAGCTCTTCCCTCTTCAGAAACAGTTTGCTGAGTTTCAGGTATCATGGGAGAAAAAGGACTGTTAACAAATAACTGAAGGCCCCAGGAGGGTCCTGTTGAGGAGAGAGAGGTCAAAGGCCTTGGACTGTGGTTGAGGAAGAGATACATACATGCAAAAAGAAGTGGGGGGTATGGACAAATAAATTGGTGGATCTCATGTTCTTAGCTTTTTCTGTGCCTTGGATCCTGTTGGCTGTCTGATGAGCTGATAGACCTTTCCTCGGGTTAATGTTTTTCATGGCACAAAGTGAAATGCACAGGAGTACAAAGTCATATCTGAATTATACTGAAATTTAGTAACCTAAATATAAAAGAATAAGTCTGTGATGTGGTAATGTTTGTGCTTCTTTAGTAGCATATTAAAAAAACAAAACAAAAAACAAAAAAAACAAGAACTAGTGAGTGGAAAGTCTGATAATATAATTGTAAAATAATAATTAGAGTAAATGGCATTTTAAGATGTGGAACAATTGCATAGCGATATTAAAATAACAGTGATTTCCACTGAAACCAAAGAGCCAGATCTTGTTGTACTATTGTAATTGGTTACCTATATACATAATTGAAGAGAATACAACATTTCAGTGAAAGAAAAGTGTTTTACTTTTTTTCCTTAGAAGTTCATGGACCCTCCTCCTAATCACCCAATTTTGGTATGTGGACTCCAGGCCAAGCAGCAATGAACGTTACCTGGTCACCGTAGATGAAATAATTCATGCCAAGAAAGGCCAATCTTCTTTTACCTTGACTAGAGTAAGATGATAATTATTAAATCCCATTATCATTTCTGCAACTTCAAAGTTTGAGAACAATGAAGCAGCATGGATTTTTTTTTGTAGAATTTTAAAACCATATTAGACTAGTGAAAAGATAGAGAACCCTATTTAGTTTTAATTCTGCTCTGTGGAGTCAAGAGGATGCACAATATGCAAATGTATGCAACTAGTTTTCAAATTAGCATGTTGACCCAGGAGCATTGGCAGTGGAAACAAAATAAAAATAAAAACAAGAGCACGTTTTTTAAGCATCAGGAGGCACGAGAGTGTTGGCTTGTCTCCTAGAGCTCAGAACATACCTCCTACAATTTTGTCTGTGACACAAGACCAGGTTTTTTGCCCCTGACCTACTGCTGCTTCCCAAGCAAATCCTCTTTCTCCGGAGAGAAATTCACAGCCAACCCCCACATGGAAAAGATCCAGGTTATCCTTCCCTGTGAGTAATTAAGTCCATTTCATCTGATCATACTTAAGAAAATCCCCCAAATACAAAAACACACATGTATCATCACATTTGACATAGAGCTCATTGTTCCCATTAAAGAAGATACTTTGCCTTAAAGAATAATTCCCTATAGGGTTATTAATTCAATCAACCCAATGAATGGCCACCTTGTGCCAGGAAATCTGGGTGGTGAAGCTATAAGCCTGAATGAGAAATACACCTTGTCTAGAGGGGTCCGCTATTTGTTGGAAATTCCTTGAAATTTGAGTTCACCCATGATCATTATTGTTTTAAAATTCTTAAACTTGATAAAGACACTGTTCATGGGGCAGGAGGTCTTGAAGGCAGGGCTTTAGAAGTCAAGGTTAATTGAAGGCAATGACCAGACATAAAGAAAAACCTCATAGAACTCCAAGGCGGGTAGGGAAGAAGGCAAGGCTATGTTCTCCCAAGGCAGCAAAGATAACAGACCGCTAAGACTGTTTCCCTTTGGTCACCTTCTGGGCACAGGGGTTTTAGGAAGGGACACAAAACCACAAGCAAACTCTAAGAGAAAAATGGGAACAAGAATGATGCCAGGGAGAGAGTGGGCCTGCCGTCCTGCCCCAGGAGACAGTGGGTTTACACCTTCAATGCATTTGGTGTGACTGTATTTCTCCTAGAAGCTGGAGAAAGAATGGTACATTGCACCCAGACAAGGAAGGAAAAAGCCTGCTCAAACAGCCCCAGCATGAGAGATACAGGGGCCATGCCAACGTGAGAAATACACCAAAACCATGGGCCAGGGGGTTCAGAACCTCATTTCCCAAACTCTCTGGAAGGCAGAGAAGTTTCAGGGAACATCGGAGTCACAGGAGAAGCTGATGCATGTGCCCTTGTTCAGGAACACCACTCCTGTGGGACGCGAAGTGCAGCTTGCAAAGAGATGTTAAATATATGATTCCAGAAATAGACGCTTAACAAAAAGATTAAAACCGTAGAATTGACAGTTGTGCAACAGGCTGTGAAAGACTGAAAATGGTGTGTGAATGTATGTCTTATATCCTCACACTGTGAGGGTGTTGGGTTCATCGCATGTTGGCAGTCAGCAGCTTTCTTTTCCAACTACGTGAGTCACTCTCGTAAGTTCTCTCCCCAGTAAAATGGCTTTGTTGGGAAAATCTCCCCAAGGAAGGGCAGCCTGTGGAGTTTGTGCCCCTAGTAATCTGCGGGAGAAGGTAGGCTGTCTGTCTGTGGGTGGGGTCCCAGGTCCCTAGAACCCTAAAGAATAATGCAATGCCAAACTCCCTAACATGTTTGGGATTGACATGTCCACACTGCTATATTTAAAATGGATAACCATCAAGGACCTACTGTATAATACAAGGAACTCTGCTCAATATTCTGCAACAACCTACATGGGAAAAGAATCTGAAAAAGAATAGATACATGTATATGTATAACTGAATGACTTTGTTGTATACCTGAAATTAACACAACATTGTTAATCAACTATACTTCAATATAAAATAAAAAGTTAAAAAAACTTTTTTTAAAAAAGAATAATGCAGAGTTTGAGAGAATATGCTCGTGGATTCAGAGAGTGTCAAGCTCATAGCCAGGGGACACCTGGGCCACAGAAGTACGTGGAGCATTCGTAAGGTGGAGAGAGACAGGAAACCCCACCATATCACACATTTGTCTGCCTGATGTTCTGAGTCCCAAATGCCTAAAAGACAAGAGATCTGCTATATAATACACACACACACACACACACACACACACACACACACACACACACACACACACACACACTTCTGACTTTTTCTTTAAACATAAGAAAACCCCAGTTAGGCAGGGGAAATTAAAATAAAAAGTGTGAGAGTAGAAAATGATGAAGTGTGTTATAGGCCTTAGCAAAGATGAAAAAAAAAAACTAAGACCTCAAATTAGCATTACCAGAAAGCAGAGGGGGAGGAAATGTAAGAGCAGCAGTGGATAAAGAAGCTGAGGGGGGGTTGCTTCACAGCCCCTGATGGTCCCTCCTCCAGGTCTCTCCTGATCCTCACGTGGGGAGGTGCCTGGACAGGAAGAAACTAGGGAGCAATGGTTGGAGCAAGAAATGGGGTTAGAATTTGCCTGGAAATCGCATGTTCCCAGCACCAACATTTGGTTTAGCTGTAATGTTTCAGAGCGTCTTCACTCGCATCCCCTGGAAACAGATTCTAAGTCAGGGAGTTGGACTCTCCAGAGATACCTGTAAGGAAGTGAGAAAGGTGGGACTAGACAGAAAAGCTGGACAGCCCCCCCTCCCCCCATTGCAGTTACAGTGGAGCCCTGTCAACCCTACGGGGAGCTCTGGAGACAGGGTGGCCTTCTCCGTTGTCCCAATTGAGGCCACGGGGTTGGTCCCGCACTCGGCAGTGATTACAGCAGCCGCCTAGCCTTGAGGGAGGCAGTCCCTGAGTCTGAGGGCAAATTTCCAGGGGGCCCCGTTGTAAGCAGTCAACAGCTGAAATCCTGAGAGCTGGGAATGGGAGTATTGCCCTGAGGAGAGGATCTGGGTGCTGGTCCCCCATGATATCTACCATCTAATCAGTAAAAGTAGGAACATGCTGATGGAGAGTCTGGAAGCCTACAGATCCTCTGGCCACCTTCTTCCTCCTGTTCTTGGGCTGGGTCCTCAGGTGAGCAAGGCTGGAAGCAGTCAGCGCCTGGTTTATCCTGAGCGCATCTTGGGATTTTGATCCACCACCATCGCTCCCTTCGGCCATCAGCAGGCATGCAACCCAGGCTGGATCACCTACTGCTCCTTCCCAGTCCTGTATCCCAAGGTCTTCACAGCATGGCTAGATTCTCTCTTGTTCCAACCGAGCCTCTCAGTCTTCTAGAATCAGAGAATGTTTCTACCGGAAGGGCCTCAGAATTCTCCTACATACTCTCCTAGTTCTTCAGATGAAAGAGCAGAAGGGAACAGGCAAAGGGCACAGAGCAGGTATTAATGCCAGCTTTGCATCACTGCGGGAAATAAGCAGAGAAGAAAAAGCAGGAAAGGGCCTGGACTGGGACAAGAACTTATGCCCTTTTACACACTCTGAATATTCTAAGGGGCTGCCGAGGGATGCACCTCAGTTACTACCTGGGAAGGTTACAAACTCTGCTTCCCAATTCTCTTGCCCTTTAACCAGGCTTTTTTGTCTTGTTTCCTAGTAGGAAGAAATTTAAACCGTGTTTATCATCCACATGGTATGAATCAGCCATTTCTTGACTCCCTGTCAGTCAGCTACAGATCTGATGATCCTACATTCCTGAAACAGTCCCATTTTACCCCTGGGATCTTGGCTTCATTATTAAAACTACATCCTTTCACTCCCCAAAGAGGCCTTATTTGGTCAATATGGTGACCTGAGCTACAGCCAAGTGGTTGTTCAAGTACTACAACTTCTTAACTCTGCTTTCCACACATCTCCTGTAGCCCCAGAGACCTCCCCCATGTTCTCTTCTCTTTCTTGGGCACAGAACCTCACCATGTTTCCCTTTCACATGTGTCTGAATTCTGCTTAATGAAATGTGGGTGAAAATGAGGTCGGTACTCCCAGAACAGGCCCATAAATCTGCCTTAGTCCAAGCCTCCCATCTTCCCCAAGCAGAGAGGATGCTGAGGACCTAGAGAAGGGAGAAGCCACAAAAGAGAAGGCACCTTGGTCTTTGGATGACTGCCTGATGACTACAAAACCACACGGAACTGAAGTGAGCATGAAACCATCTTGTATCGTTTTAAGACACTGACATCCGAGGTTAACTGCTACAGCAATTAGACTCCACAACTACTTCTCTCCCAGATCCCGCTGTGCAGTGTGGGCCTGGCTTTCCTAGAAGCAGCACCGAAGCCAGGGATTCATTGAGGAAGTGGTCTCAGGAGAAGAGGGCAGGGAAGGAGCTGAGCAAAGACATGGTCTCGGCTGGAGTCTAGCCTCAGCCTGATGCCTGAGGGCTTCTGAAGCTCTATTGAGCTGGGCCCCCTTGAGGCATAGGCATTGGCCTTTCTACCCTCTTATCAGTTCATCATTGGCCTTGAGGTGCCTCTGGGGGAGGGGAGTGGGAGGAAGGGAAGGCAAAAGTGGCTCTGAGTGCTGAGGGTAATTCTTCAGCTGGGGGGTGAGAAGTGCGGAGAGAAGTTGTAAGATCTTAGTAGTCAATACATACAGCATCTGGGGATGGTAGATCTGCCTGGAAGGGGGAATCTGAGCAGGGCCCCACTGCTTTTCATTTATCTGTACTGAAAAATCATTGTGAACCTATTCCAATGTGGCTTTAATCTCCAGCTTTCCAGCCCCATCCCCCAAAATAAATACTTTGACTAATAATTAAGAGAGCCCGAGGAGAATTGAAGGAAAACATTTAAAAATCAATCAGTAGAGTTCTTAGTTTCAAGCAACTAAAAAGGATTCTGGTTAACTTAGCAGAAGAGGGATTTATTAGCCAGGGGGATTACTAGCAAGAAGGATTTTTATTATTAAGTAGCTCCAAGAATTGCTGGAAGTATGAAAAATAGAGCTTGCAAAAAATGGCAGGGATCAAGGAAGGCAGGACAGAAAGAAACGCAGCCTAAGGTCACAACATCTAAACAGGATGCCACTGGGGCACCGTTAGCACTGGCCATCCCGCCGTCATCTCCCAACATTACCCTCTATTTAATGTACGTGGGAAATGCCTTATAGAGTGTTCTACGCATTGGAATTTAGAATTGACAATAAGCACTTCAATACTTAGGATAAAAGGATCAGAAGTATTGTCTAGGAGCAGGATGGAGCCCTCTGTTCAAAGCCTGAGCACTTCTGCCCGTCCTTCTACCATCATAGCTTTATGACTTTGCCTTCTGAAGTCTTTGAAATGTCAATAGACCCCTTGAGAGACAGAAATACCCTTAACATTTTTTCCTTAGCGTTTTAGCTATCAGCTAGCACCTCAGTTAAGACCATGTTCAAGTTACCTGAAGACAGGGCAGAGATGGAGTACCACATGTCCAGAGGGGGGGAGAAAAATGATGGAGGAAGACATACCTGACTCCACGCAGAATTTGGGGGGCCATTCATTGACCTTGTTGGTTTTCCTTGCTGGAGCCCCACTATTGCCTCCAAAATGGTAACAAACATCATCACAAAGGGTTCTCATTTCAGAAGTCATAGCCTATCATCCACTCAAGAAGCAGTACATTCTGCACAGCAAAACTGGGCCCTACTTCTCACTCCATTACAAAATCTACAGCGATTTAGAGTTCTCAGCACCAGGCGACTCAACTAATGGGCTTACCTTGCTCATGTAGATTTTTAAATAAATTACATTTTAGCTGCTGTTGTAGATTGAAAAAATGATCTCTCTGCATCTAGGCCCTTTCCATGGATATGATTTTCCTGCTCCTCCCATCAGGATGTGGAATCTATTGCCCTTCCCTCTAAGTCTCATTGGCTTTGAGACTTGTTTTGGTCCACAGTATTTAGTGGCATGCCTGTTCTGAGTCTTGGCCTTGAAAGGATCTATGTGCTTCTACTCTTTCCTGGAACACTGCCCTGCTGCACCTGTGAGGTAAGAGACACATGGAGCAAAAATGAGCTACCTCAGTGGAAGTCATTTTGAAATGGTCAGCCCCAGCCAATCTGGTTGTTGACCACAGACAAGTAAGTGATCCCTGGCAAGACCAAAAGAACACCCAGCTAAGCCCAGCCCAGCTTGCCAACCTACGGAATCATGAGCAAACAAAATGGTTGCTGTTTAAGACACTAAGCAAAAGGGTGCTTTGTTGAGCCACCAAGACAAACTACTACAGAGAATAGATTATCTCTTGCCGAATGGACAGGGCAAAGAATAAAGATATTCAAAGCTTGGGCAATCACCTCATGTGTGTCTGCCCAGAGACTTTATCCCCTGTTTAATATGCCTTATACTCCAAGGCTGTGGGGAGACACATGAGTCTCAGTAATTTGGCAGGCACTAATTATGTGATCATGTATCACTGCCATTTCCAGGAGAACTTGGTAATACCTAACGGCTGCTCACGTCTAATTCCAAGGGAGCTGAGAGAAGGCAAATAAATAAATGAAGGGCCTCAACACATTTGTAGCAATCGTTGGCTGCATAATTAAAATAGAAATCTGTCATCGACAGTCAGGGGTGAAGCAGGTAAAATTAAACATAAACTGTCACAAAAATAATTAAAAACTAGACTTTCAAATTAAAAGATGTCTTCTAATAATTAGTTAACATTTGCCATTGTTCTAAACAGACTTGCTATTACCCTTTAACACTTTGCTCAGGCAGTCTTTTCTTAACCAAATTTTTAATATGTCTGAGGGGAAGTAAAAAGTTATCCATTCATTAATTTATGAAGTTCTTTGTCTATATAAGGTGGGCCTTCATGGGATGCCTCAAAGAATGGGACTACCTCTACTCTCAAATATATGATAATATAGAAGGGGAGATAAGTGCTCCAAAATATCACTTAATTGTTCTTTTTTTTAAACCCGACATTTATTTATTTATTTATTTTTGGCTGTGTTGGGTCTTCGTTTCTGTGCAAGGGCTTTCTCTAGTTGTGGCAAGCGGGGGCCACTCTTCATCACGGTGCGCGGGCCTCTCACTCTCGCGGCCTCTCTTGTTGTGGAGCACAGGTTTCAGACGTGCAGGCTCAGTAGTTGTGGCTCACGGGCCTAGTTGCTCCGTGGCATGTGGGATCTTCCCAGACCAGGGCTCGAACCCATGTCCCCTGCATTAGCAGGCGGATTCTCAACCACTGCACCACCAGGGAAGCCCAATTGTTCATTTTTAATGAATTGGCATAAGGAAAAGGCATTCTCAAAGAGGTGGTGACTGAATTACTGGAAGATATGGGACAAGAGGTTGGTATTTAGAACCCACAAAGGCCATACAAAGCTACAAGCAGCGCAGTTGATGTGGGAATCTTCAGAAATATATTTTCAACAGTGGATTGAGTTTTAGCAATCTTGGGAAGGGGATTGTCAGCAATCTTGGATTGGAAAGCAACCCATTTTATCCCCTAGAGGTCCAACGGAGTTTCCTTAAATAAACAAACTTCCTTCTTAGAGCCACAAACAGCAGAGAAATGAAAATCTAAGCACCAGGAGACTCTGGAGTGAAAGAGCTTCTCCTGTAAGAAGACCAGGAATCTGGTTCTTCAGCATCCCAGCTGTCCCAAGTCACAAAAGTATCTGCAGACCACATTTGCTACGGATGTCCTTATTTATGTCTATGGAGGCCCACCGTCCCTCTCTGGGTTGAGGATTTCCAACACATTGTTTGGAACTACAGCACCAGTATGGCTTTAAGAAGGTGCTTGATTGAGGCTACCTTAGTTGGAGGTAAGAGAACTGACTTTGGACAATGGGCAGATGTTTCCCTCGTCACTGAGAGAACAGGAGCCCCCAGTTCCCATCAGCACACCTCTCACCTACCTGCCTTTGTCTCCAGTTACTCTGTCCTCCCTCTAGACTATGTGGATGAAAGGTCCATGCTTCTAGATAAAGCACGTACCTTCCATTCTGCACAGAATCTATCCTTCTCAACACTCAAGGCCATCAATTCAGTAATTTTCCTTCTCTTCTGTATTGTTATTTTTTCTTGCTTTAAGAGGTCTCATAATTATGCTTCTCCCACTTACAAAGAAAATGGTTCTCCCTTAATTCCCCATCAGCCTTCAGCAAACAAACAAACAAAACGTTTACCTTCTCCTTTTATAAAACCTCTTGGAAGAGTGACCTAAAGTCACTGTCATCAATGTCTCCTGTCCCATTCTTTGTTAAACCCATTTTGACAACGTTTTTGCTCCATCATTTCAGTTAATCAATTTCTCACAAGATCATGAACGGTCTGCATTTCACTCAACCTAACAGTTGTTCGTCCTTATCTTACTTGGCATTTCAGCTGCATTGGACTAAGTTGAAAACTCCCTCTTCCTTGAAAATGTTTCTTCATTTAATTTCCATGATATCACACTCTCATTTTCTCTCTCTTATATTCATTAATTCTAAGTTTCTGTTGCTGGTTCCTCACCATCTTCTTGGAATTGGAAATTAGAAGGTTCAGGCCTTCGTGTTTTGTCACTGTTTTATCTAAACTCACTCATTTGGTGATCTCATTCAGTCTCATGAGTTGATTAACTTCACTCTTACACACAGGCATAAAGAACAAGGCTCCAACATCCATCTGTCAGCCTGGACCTCTCCTCCACTCATCTCACTAGGTGACAGCCCACTTGACTTTCCACTGAATGACTAATAGGCACCTTACCCATAAGGGGTCCCAAACTGAACCCTGATCTTCCTTTTTCATGGGCTTCTCACAGAGTCTTTTCCATTTCAGGAAAATAAATTCCTTTTTTTCCAGTTGATTCAGCCAAAATCTTAGCCATCATCCCAAACACCACTCTCTCCCACACTGCAAATCTGATCTGTCACTAAACTTGAATGACTCAATTTCAAAATATTTCCAGAATCAAATTCAGTGACTTATCATCATATCCACTGCTACGACCCTTGTCTAAGCCACCACTGTCTATCCCCTGTAATACTGTGATGGCCTCTTAGCTTGTCTCTGCCCCCCCACCCCAACCAGTCCATTCCCAGTAGGTTAGCCAGGATGATCCAGTAAAAAGTATAAACATACTGCTTTTTTTCTGGAAATCCTCCAATGGACGTTCACCTCATTCAGACTTAAAAGACAAAAAGTTTCACTGGCCTCGAACAAGCTGTGCTCACCTCTTCGGTCTTCTTCTCACTCCCTTGGCTCAGTTACAGAGACACTCTTTCTGCTCTTCAAAGATGCCAGGTCAATTCCACGATCAGCCTTCAAAGGTGCTTTCTTCCTCTGCTTTTCCTCAGCCATCTTCACGTTTGTCTCTCTCAGTTCCTTTAAGAAAGTTACTCAATTGTCATTTTGTTTTGTGAAGCTAACCTTCTTGGCCAATCTTCAAAAATGTTAGCCACTATAATCACCTTTATTCTTTCTAACCTCCTTCCTTGCTTTACTTTCTTCTCCTCAGCAGTTACATCTGTCTAGTTTTACATACTTTATTTATCAATCCTTTTTCTATAGGATATAAACTACACAAAGTTAAGATTCCAGTCTGATCACTGCTTGTATTGATTGCATTACTGTTACAAGTTAATTGCCTTTTTCTAAATCCCTGTCCTTCGTCATGTGCTTTGCAGTTTATCCCAAGGGAGGTTGATTATTCCTCTCTGCCCCATGGCCATTCAGCATGGCCATGAGACTTGCGCTGATCAATGGAATGTGACAGAAATGATAGTGGGGCAGTTCCAAGCCTAGACTTTAAAAGGCATTATAGGGCTTCCCTGGCGGCACAGTGGTTGAGAGTCTGCCTGCCGATGCAGGGGACACGGGTTTGTGCCCCGGTCTGGGAAGATCCCACATACTGCGGAGCGGATGGACCCATGAGCCATGGCCACTGAGCCTGTGCGTCCAGAGCCTGTGCTCCACAACGGGAGAGGCCACAACAGTGAGAGTCCTGTGTACCGCAAAAAAAAAAAAAAAGGCATTGTATGTTTCCACTTGCCCTTCTTATATTTCTGCCATTGCTGTGAGAAGCATATGCCTCATGTAGCCAGTTCCAGGAGGATACAGTCTATATGTAGTAGACTCAAACAACCTGTACAATGTATAGGTTGAAGTATTGCTCAGCTGAACCCAAGCTAGATCAGCCAGATCCTAGTGACCTGATACATGCACAAAAGAGAAATAAATGCTTATATTGTATGTCACTGAGATGCTGTGATTTTTATGCACCAATAACTGAGTAACATACTGTTATAGCCACTAATTCTGGCACATAACAAGTATCTGATAAATAATTGATGAGTAAATGACCACATAAAAGAAATACGAATCATTTTATCTGTGGGAATCATTAGCTTGCCAAATGTCCTGGCTTTGCATATTCTAGCAGAGAGCATAGGGACATACAAGTAGTTCTGATAAATGAGTTATAAATTGCAGTGACAATGTGTCACTTCCAGCCTGGAGTATTTAACTGCCAGACATTCTAGAGCTCTATTTTTCTGTTTGGCATGGTGAGAAGCAATGTTTGCAATGAAAACTGCTCCATGTATAACACCAATGAGCAGAACCTCCTGGTGACCTGCAATCAACATACAACCTGCATGAGAAATCAACTGTTGTTGCTTTAAACCACTGAGATTTGAGGTTTGTTTGTTACTGTTACCGAACCTATACCTTATCTGTTTTGCATATATGCAAATAAGACACATATTTAGAGTCATCATAAATAAATTCAGGTGGTATGGGGGTGTTGTCTTTATGTCTTTGTTTCATAAGATAGTAAGTTTCTAACGTAAATTTTTGCTCTAAAGGAACTTGAGTTGAGATCCAGAAATAGCCACATTTTGTATGTGTGACATTAGATAAACCATTAAACCACTCTGACCTTGTTTCCTTATTTGACAAATAGGACAAATAATATCCCTCTCAGAGGTTGTTGTTGTCATTCATTCATACATACCTGGCATTTACTGAGGATGTACCGTTGAGCTCAAGGAGCTTGATGCCCAGGAGGAACGAGCTGTACACACATTCTGCTATGTTACCCAACACTGCTTGTGAGAAATGCCAGGCTAGCCTCAGAACAAGAGTATGAGGGGGCTGGAGAAGAGAGATGAAGACACCATGCATGACTCAGCAGCAATGATCTATGCCAGAGGAAAGCAAAATGTGGAGCCAACTTTCCAAGTAAATTCCATTCTCAGTACTTAGCTTTCTGGTCCACAAAGCTGCTCTATGCTACTTCTTCACAAGAACTTCTGCTTCTTATTCAAGAGTACCTACCCCTTTGAACATGACTTGGCTGTCCTGGATAGCACCATGGCCCTAGAAAAGTTGATTTATATGACCTTCCCATTCTTGCAGAATCTGTTAGGCTATAATAGCCCCTTGCTCTCCTTCATTGAGGTCATTGCAATCTTCAGTTATTAATTCTGTGATTATGTAAACACCAATCACCTCACTCAATGCATCGCATGTTCCATGAGGACACAGTCTATATTATATATCGAGTGCATAGCATGGTGTCTGACAAATAGTAAGAGCTCAGTAAACATTTGGTGAATGAATAAATGTCAGGTCTCCTGTCTCCACTATGTCACTCCACCCAACTCATGACTGAAGTTAGGTTCAATAATGTTTATTGAATCTGAATGCTTCAAAAGAAAAATGATCCAAATAAAATAAATTTGTCTCAAATATCACCCAAACTATTCAGAAGTTTTCATATTTTAATAGACGATTGTAAAGGAAGGCTGTTTATGCTATATGAAAGACTGTCTAATGGTGGAATTTCTGATTAGAGGAATATTTAATAGAAAAGAGACAAGAGAATGTTTTGAAGTATTTTCACGTGCACTATTGTGCTGCTCTTTAAATTATACCATCTGTGTACTTGTTTACTCATAAGGTTGAGCAGGAGTAAGAGAATAGAGAGGTAAAGAATCATTTGGGAAAAAAAATACCTAATTTTTACTAAATCAGGATAATTTTTATTTATTCTGCCTTCATTAAAGGTGAAGAACTAATTGAATTAAGTGTGTGCTAGAAACTATAATAACTGTCCTTGGAAGTGCAAATTCTTGGGTACATAAAGAACAATTTAAAAAGCAGGTCAGAAAGAGTCCTTAATGCATTCTGATGTAGCCAAACATTATAGGTTGTGCTTTTCATGTCACTTCATTTGGAAATATTTCACCATAACATGACATACCAAAATAACTTAGGCATGAAAATCCTTTTTTTCTCTTTAGCAAGAATGAACTGTGAACCATTATGTGCTTGGATATAAACTGAAATCATAGGACTAAAGAAGTAATTCCTTATCATAAATGCTAACTCTGTGAAGAGTAAAAGACTAACAAGTCTTCAAAGAGTGTGGATTTCCATCTGAATGTTGGGATGCTGAACCAAATAATACACATACTTGATTTGGATTGAAAATCAACTCATTTAGCACAGTGTCAATGGCTCTAAAAATGGCATGTTTCTTATTTTATAGATATCATCTGCTCAATTTGCCTTTAATTTACTATATAAGTAGTGTGACCTCATTTCATGGAGATGAAGACAACCTCAGATTCATTCAGAAGCAATAATTATGGATTGCAGAAGGAGAACATAATGAGAAGATCCCGTTTGCATAAAATTGCTATTTGAATGTTGGATGCCAGTGTTGGCTTTCTCAGGGTTTGACACATCTGCCAGACTCAGCTAGGGCTCCAATGGGAAACAACAATTTAGTGTGAGTGCTGGAAATGTTGAAGCCTATAAGATTCATGGGGATGGGCATTTCAGCTGATGGAACAAGTTGTCTTTCTGCAAATAGAATTATCACAGGCCTGCCAACTTGCATTTATGAAGCTTATCTCTATTCAGACTTTAAAATGACCCTCTGAGGTTAGTATTATTAGTAGTATTCCCATTTGACAGATAAAGTAACTTGCCCCAAATCATACAGTTAGGCAGTGGCAGAACCAAAGCAACAAGATCAGAATACTGAGCCCAAGGTCACATTATATTACCTCTTCTCTCTCTTTAATTATCTATCTTTTATCCATGTATTTATCCACCCTTCTATCCATTTCTCTCACTCCTCATTCTTCTCTCCATTTGTCTGTCCAACCATGTTCTTTCTCTGTCTTTTTCTGTATCTTCATGTATCTCTCTGTCTCTGTCTTTCTCCGTGTACTCTCTTTCTCTGACTTGGTCTCAGCCCTTGTGAGCTTTTGTCTTTCTCTTATTCCCTGTCTCTTTCTTTCCCTTACACTTTCAGTCTATTTATATAATTCTGTATCTATCATCCACCCATTATGTATCTATATATCCACCCATGTATGTTTTGTCTTTATTTCTTCATCCAGCCATCCATACTCCCATTCATGGTTTCTATGTCCCAATATACTTTTATGAATCTGTCAAATACTTTCTATTTTTCTCTCCTTTTCTCTCTCTCTTGCTCTCAATTTTTTCTATTCTCTCACCCCCCATCTCTCTCTCTCCCCCTCTCCCTCCCTGTCTTCATTCAACATGTTTTTCTCATCCAGGTATTTTAGGCATAGCCTTAACCCCTGCCCAAGGTCAAGGAATGCATCCATCCCATGTGTCAAAGGTACATGCTTTGCTAAAGCAGTAAAACGTCTACCTATGGCTCAACTAAAGGTCAACCCTGTTGCTACTTGATGAAAGACAACGTATTAGAAAGAAAATTATCCATGGAACTCTCACATTTCTATATATTTTATGAGTAGGAATGAGAGGCACTAGCGGCCCTTTTTTCCAGATTATCTTTTCAAGGACATGTGCATACTGAACAACCTTGGAAGACAAAGATAGTGTCTTCCTCTGAAGCTAAAAACAGGTTTGCTTACACCCTTGCAAGATAGAGATAGTATCTCCTTCCAGAGGAAAGGTCAGGCAGCCTTAAAATCCAGGATAAATGAGATCATGTCTCCCTTGAGCAGAGGGCATACCTGGCTAACGGGTAACTCAGATTCCTTAAGTTGAAGGTTCCTCTCCTCTAATGTAACCTACTGCCTGAACAGGCATCTCTATGGGCCCATCTGTGTAGACTCTGTGAGACTGGAGGGTAAGGAGAATGGATACAAATATGCTGATGCTCATGCTGCCTGTGGTACCCTAAGTAACAAAGTCCTCTGTGTCTGGCACAGGAGCCTCCTGTACTCTGCAGGCTTCCATGAGAGCGTGGCAGGCGACCAAAAATCTCAGCCCCTTCACAGTCTTGCCTCAAATCTGTACGTTTTTTCCTCCTGCCTCAGCACCACACTGGTCCTCAAAAGTGTTTTTTGTTTTTTAATATCTTGAAAAGGGGAATGTTTTAACCAAATTTTTCCAGCTTCCTATTTTCCATTAGGAAATGGCACCTATTTGAACAGCAAACTCAGGTATCCCTTGCTCTGTCTGTGATTTTAATGAGGAAGAAAATCACTTCCATCCAGGCGCTTCACAACACCTTCCCCTCTACACTTAATTTGGTGGGGTGGGACTGGGCATGTACAAGCTTTACCATCTTTGCGAAGCCAACGCAACTGACGGATCACATGACAGTGTGACCTGGAGGGGCTGTACCTGGGGAAGTACAATTGGATCAGATGCCCCTGGTACCTCAACTCACATCCTCTCAGCCTCACATCTGATCCCAGGTGTCAGCTGCAGGCAGGTGCTTACAGGTTTTGACTTACTCATACCTACCGTGGTTCATCAGTTATGGCCTGTGAGTCTTTCCCTTTCTATTCTGGGGATTCTCTGATGTCCCTAAAGCAAGCAACTGTCCACTCCCAGGCATCAGTGCACTTCCTAGAAGTGCAGAGCTGGTAGTGCCCGAGGGCCTGCCCTCAAACGTGGGGTCTGGGGGGTTATGGATAAATATTTTTCTCCATTGATTCTTAGGTGGAAAATTCTGAGCAACATCTATAAGCTGTTTAGAGAGCCCATAAAACCATCAAATCCAAGTGGCCTATAGCCGTGACCTCAACAAAATGCACGCTCACATGGTTTTCCTTCCTTCCTTCACTCTCCCTTGCTCCTCTCTCCTCGCCTCTGGGGTCACCTCACAAATAAACTGCCTGTACACAAGTCCTTGCCTCAGATTCTATTTCTGGAGGAAATGCAAGCTAATCTAAAGGTGAACTAGAAAGACCAAGGCCTCTGGAACCAGATAAACTCGAGTCTGTATATTAGCTCCACTGCTTTCTTCTGGGAGATCTTGAACTAGTTATTTAATCTGAGTTACAGCATTTTTTTTTTTTTTTTTTTGCGGTACGCGGGCCTCTCACTGCTGTGGCCTCTCCCGTTGCGGAGCACAGGCTCCGGACGCGCAGGCTCAGCGGCCATGGCTCACGGGCCCAGCCACTCCGCGGCACGTGGGATCCTCCCGGACCGGGGCACGAACCCGTGTCCGCTACATCGGCAGGCGGACTCTCAACCACTGCACCACCAGGGAAGCCCAAGTTACAGCTTTTTCATTTGTAAGATGGGAAAAAATAATACCTTGCCCGGGTGGGGAATATTGATTATGACAAAAAAACATGCAGTCCTTAGCACAGGGTCTGGCAAGGCATCAATGTTCAACAAATAGCAGCAATTATTGTTATTATAGCCTGAGCAAATCCCAAGGGTACCCTGGAAACTAGAGGTGCAGAAATCCTGATGTTCTGACTGCAGTGACTATCTGGGGACTGCTAAGCTGCAGGACTTTATCACTTTAAGGACCCCGAACTGCATGAATTATTTATTAATTACTGTTTATGGAAATGGTTGCATCATAAGTAGCTTCTGGATCGCTTAAACTTTTTAAGGCACATGTGGAGAGAGAATACATTTGGAGAATTACGCCATGTTGTTGCTTTCTTCTTCTTCTTCTCCTTGATTCTTTCTACCTCTCATTCTTTCCTCTGTCCAGTCAGCTAATCATTGTGCATTTGTGGCCTCATGGAAACCATGACACAGCAGAAATGTACAAATTTTTTTTTTAAAAAATTCAATTCTTGTTTATGTATTTATTTAATGCAACAAAGCTAGAGTAGAGGCCATAGCTTTGGAGAAAGTTTTCCCTCCTTTTTATTTTATTTTTTTAAATTAATTTTTATTGGAGTATATTTGCTTTACAATGTTGTGTTAGCTTCTAGTGCACAGCCTCCTTTTTAAATAGTAAGGAATTCTCAGAGCATAAGGAAAGTAAGAGAGAATGGAGGTTCAGGTGGAGAGTACGGTGAACTCACACAGGTGAGAATGGAGGTTGGATTGGAAATGGCCCCGCCTCCCCTGGAGTGCCATTGGGTGAGCCCCATCTCTCTCCCGGGCAAGTTGCTGTATGAAATACGACTGAAATTCCACAAAGAGCTCAGTGCATTGCAGTGAGCACTGAGTGCTTCCTCTGATGAGGACACTCGTTCGTTGTTCTACCTGTTGTCATCCACTGAATACCTCCCTTCAATAGCAGTTGGATTCCCAAATGGGCCCCTGAAACTTTGCTGAGTCAGCATTCAACTTACTCTATGTGAAGAATTCCCTTTTCAGAATTCCAAGATTCCTAAAAGACCTGAAATGAAGGGTGGGCCCAAGTGTGGAGGTGGGAGAGTGTTATGTCTTTGGTATGATGTCTACCCCAGGCCAGGACAGTGGTAAATCAAGTCCCATGACACATGCATTATTTATTAAAATTTACAACATATTGAAGGAGCTCAGAATATGCCACTCCAAAATATTCCACTCTGGCATATTGATTAATTTGAGCTAAAAGCACTTGAAAAACAGAAAATGCAAGGAAAACACTCTATCCTTCTTTTTCTTAAGAGCAGGAGATGAAATTCCCATATGAAAGATATCCTCCCCAGATCCCAGCAGGAAAATATCATTCTTATCAAGGAAAAGAAGTTGAGATCAAGAGAATTCTCTACAAGCAGTTATCATATGATCCTGCAATCCCACTCCTGAGCATATATTCAGATAAAACTATAATTTAAAAGGTATATGCACCCCAGTGTTCACTGCAGCACTATTTACAATAGCCAGGACATGGACGCAACAGAAATGTCCATCAACACATGAATGGATAAAGAAGATGTGGTACATATATACAATGGACTATTACTCAGCTGTAAAAAGCATGAAATAACACCATTTGCATCAACATGGGTGGACCTAGAGATTATCATATTAAGTGAATTAAGTCAGACAGAGAAAGACAAGTATCATATGATATTGCTTATATGCAGAATCTAGAAAAATGATACAAATAAACTTATTTATAAAACATAAACAGACTCACAGACATAGAAAACAAACATATGGTTACCAAAGGGGAAAGGGGGGGAGGGATAAATTAGGAGTCTGGGATTAACATATACATACTACTATATACAAAATAGATAAACAAGGACCTACTATATAGCACAGGGAACTATACTAAATAGTTTGTAATAATCCATAAGGGAAAATAATCTGAAAAAGAACATATATATATACATATACATATGTGTATATATGTATATATATATATATATATATATAACTGAATCACTGTGCTGTACATTTGAAACTAACACATTGTAAATCAACTATACTCTAATTAAAAAATTTAAAAATTAAAGGAGAATTCTCTACAAGCAGATGTTGTTCAAATAATTCTTATCTTCCTTAAGCCACCCTGCATCATAGTTTAATTACTTTTCCATAATTGCCTCTCCTTGTTCAAGCTCATATAAAGGCATGTAGTTTCACCATATCTTCAGATTGTCATTCATTACGAAGGCTCCCATGTTACATAAGACCCGTATGAACTAAATGTATATGCTTTTCTCCTGTTGATCTATCTTATGTTAGTTTAATTCTCAGATCCAGCTGGGAAAACAACCTAAGAGGTAAAGGTAAAATTTTGCCTCCCCTACGATTTCCTGCATGTTTTTTTCTGGCTTATGCTACACACACTCTATGGTCTCTGGGAATCCTGGAGGGTGAAAGTCCACACATATGTGGGTTCCAACCCCAGAGAAGACCATGCCTATAAGATGAGAGTTATGAACTGATCTTCACATACACCCTCCCACTTAACCCCAAAGTGTCATTTCCAGAAGATCCCTATGTTACAGTCACTAATGAATTAGACCAATGGGGATCTGGAACACTCTAGCCAGGAGGCACATCTGGCTGGAAGCATCCCCACTAGTGGCTGAGAAGTAGATGCCCTGATTGTGGATGGCAGATTCAGGACTTCTGAGATTATTACACTTAGCAGGCAAGGGGGGATTTACATAGAGATAGAGTAAAACCTGATGGCAGGGCTTCCCTGCTGGCGCAGTGGTTGAGAGTCCGCCTGCTGATGCAGGGGATACGGGTTCGTTCCCCGGCCTGGGAAGATCCCACATGCCGCAGAGCGGGTGGGTCCCTGAGCCATGGCCGCTGAGCCTGCGCGTCTGGAGCCTGTGCTCTGCAACGGGAGAGGCCACAACAGTGTGAGGCCCGCGTACCGCAAAAAAAAAAAAAAAAAAAGCTGATGGCTATAATGTTTTCCTTGACAATTTCAGTGAGGACCAATGCCCTCTAATTACATAAATGCCCCTTTACCATGAAAGAGGTGGTGAGTTATACAGGAAAGATCACTGTACTTCTGAATGACATTGGGAAAACTGTCTTCTCTCTGCCCAAGCCACCTGACCTCCAACCCTAGGCAAATCTTTTTGTAAAGTATCTCTCCTTCAGCCCATTAATTGATGGTGAATGTATTCATTATCTAAAGCTCAGTAACAAATTACCTCAAAACGTAACAGCTTAAAACAACAACAAATGTCATTTCACAGTTTCTGCAGGTCAGGGACGGAGTGCGGCTTAACTGGGTGCCTCTGGCTCCAAGTTTCTCCTGAGGTTGCCATCCAGGGGCAACCTGAATTCCTGCTTCATGACCAAAGATAAGTCATCCAGCCATTGTCTTCTCTAGTTTCTTTCTTCACTGCAGAATTTACCTGTATTTAAACCCAATCCCCCTTTTCTCTGTTGCTTCAGAAAAAAAGGGATGAGAGTGAGAAAGAAATGTAATTTTGAGAGCACCTCCTATTAGCCAAGCTCTGTTTTATATACATATCACATATAATTTACTAACATTTTAACATGTGCCATGCAATGGATTTGGCATTGAATTATCTCATTTAATCCCTGCACCATTTTATAGGTGGCCTGAGACTCATAGAAGCTAAGAAATTGTCTCAAGCTGAGACAGCTGGCGGGGGATTGGGAACCCAGGTTCCTACCCATCACAGTTTCCTCATCTCCAAAACTGCTTCACATCTACATTGTTGCTCCTGTCTCTTCCTGTTTTATATGGGAGCCTCTGCCCTTCATCACTTGTATTTTCTCATCTCTGGATGTATTGACTACAAACGTGCTCTTAGGCAACAAGTTCAAGCCTCTTTTATTCTAAAAAAAAAAAATAGGAAGGAATGAAAGAGGAAGGAAGGAAGGAAGGAAGGAAAGAAGGAAGGAAAGAAAGAAGGAAGGAAGAGGGAGAGAGGGAGGGAGGGGAAGAGAGAGAGAAAAGAAAAAGAGCAAAAGTAAGGTCTCCCACTTTCAACCATTACCTTATCATATTTCCATTCCATCACTTCTGTTCCTGTCCCCAGATGTCCCAATAAAGAGCCTTTCCTCAGTGGCTCCAGGCTCTTGCCTGTCCTCCACCCATTCTCATGGTCCCTCTCTAATCCTCTGTAAGGTGCACGATGAGCAGAGCTTTGGCTCAGTCCTTCTCCTTTCCTGCTCACCCACACAGACCATCCTCAACTTAAGCCTGGTTTCTCAAAATGCTCCATTTTTGTGGGCTGCAATATTAACCATTCCAGATTCTTCCTCTGTATTTCTCACCGGTCCTTCTTGATCCTAGTCATTCTCTTTCCACTCACCTCTAAAGTAAGCCTCTGTATCAGTTTCCTCCAGCTGCTATAGTAATGTACCACAAAATGAGTGGCTGAAAATAACACATTTATTTCTCTCACATTTCTGGAGGTTAGAAGTCTGGAATCAAGGTGTCAGCAGGGCCATGCTCCCTCTCAGATGCTTCATGGAATCCTTCCTTGTCTTTTCCTAGCTTTTGGTGCATCCTTGGAGTTCCTTGGCTCACAGCTGCATCCCTCCAGCCTCTGCCTCTGTCATCACGTGGGCTTCTCCCTTTGCATATATGTGTCCCCATTTTCTTCTTCTTATGAAAACAGCAGTCACATTGGAATAAGAGCCCATCTCACTCCAGTATGACCTCACCTTAACTAATTATAACTGCAATAAACTTATTTCCAAATAAGGTCACATTCGGGGTCCTGGGGGTTAGGACTTCATCCTACATTTTGGAGGGGACACAATTCGACCCGTAACAGTCCTCTTTTAGATTCTGTGTTCTACCCTCCACTCCTGTCCTTGATTCACAGCTATAACCAGCACCACCACCAGAGTTCCCAGATGATACAATTTTCCCTAAATTTTGTTATTTTGCACTAATGTTCTCTTGGATTAAACTTAGCAGCTCCAAATGCCTGAAAGATATCCCCACTTGTATGTCCCATGGGCACAATAACCCAATATTTCTAAAGGCCAATGGCCAACATGAGGCATCTTTCACTCATAAGCCGTAACCACCAAACCACCATCCTTGCTCACCTCAACCCCTGCAGCAGCCCCCCACCTAATCCTGCTTCCCCTCTGCCTCTGCCTCCTCCTCCATGTCTCCTGGTAGCCAACAGTAAACTGTTAAATGCAGAAAGCATAGCACTCCTTCACTCTACAAAACCCTGTGGCTTTCGGCTGCCTTTAGGGGAAAAAACCAAGCTCCTTCAAGACTGTGCATGTTCTCCTGCAGCTTCTGGTCCTGTCACATTCTGTGTATTTCATTTCCAGGGGTTCCATTCATCTGTTCCATACATGCATTCCCAGCACCTAGGATAGTGTTTGGCATATAGTAAGTGCTCAGAAGATGTGTTGCAAAAAGTAATTAACTCTTTATTGCCCCCATATTCATCATACAGACACTCCTTGAAGATGTCTCTTTCACCATCCTAGCCATTTTGTGTGCAACATTTTGACCATCAACAGTTCAGATGCAGCACAGGTAGACTTTTCTTGTGGTTTTACACCATCACTCCCATGGCTGGCAAGGCCAGTGCCCTCTCTAAATACTCAGTTCCCAGAAAACCATCTGCAAGGATATCCTCCAACACCATCTCTCAGAAGCCAAGATGCCCTGCATCTCTCAGGCCTTCCATCACAAGGATGTCTCTCCCTGATTATGTGCTGTGCTTTGTCTTCAAAACCCCAAACAGCATTTCATGCACTTCATCTTCCTTAAAATCCCTCTTTAGAGCTCTTCTCCAAAAGTCAAGGGCTGGGCAGTTACCGAGTTGTGTTTTATCAGTGCATCTCAATTACATTAGATGCAGGACCAGGAATTTGTTGTTTTTGTTTGTTTTTGTCTTTTAATTTTTAATTCCAATCAATCACTACCTGATATTATCATAAAACACAATAAAAATGAATTACTATAAAAATGAAACGTCTGTTGGATTCTGCAGCAGTGTCAGGTTGCTATGACAGCTCCCACGTGTTACATCTGTGGTCCGAATTTCCTTCGTGGATGGGTAACCAGCAGTTCATGGGTCAGCACCAGTGCACAGAGCACACTTAGAGAAGCCTTGATCGACCGCCTTCTTCCTTCTACTCACCTCTGTCCCCCAAGCCTTCCCCTCAAAGACCCTGTTCTTCCATGGACATTGTTCCATTCTTCTTCCATCTGACATTGAATGTCAACTCAGGCAAAAAGAGTCCTGCAGTTTCCTGGCCCTCCAAGTCATCATTTCTGCTCCTGGATGTGAATATATCCTGGATCTCTGTTCTCCACATGTGTTCAAATCCAAATCTCTCTCCTCACCAAGTTTGCTCTTTCTCTCAAGCTATCAACTCTGTAAAGAGATTGTGATTATCCCCGCCACTGATGGGAGACCACAGCCTCATCTACACATTTCCCTTCCTTTTTTCCCAACACATCCATTTGGTGGTCAGGACCCAGGGATTCAAGTCCTGCAATGTTTTCTTGTGCCTTCCCTTTTCTGCCCCACCCCATAGACACAATCCTAGCTCAGGGCCATATTATCTCCCAACCAAATTATTACGGTTGCTTCTAAATTGGCCTTCGTGCTCCCTGCTTTCCTCATTCTCCAACTCGTTATGCAGAACGAGTCCAGAAAACAATTTCTAAACCAGAGCCGTGATGATTATCCCACAGCTTCTCTAAAGCCTTTAGTACATCCCCAGAGTCTACAGCATAGATGCCTGTGGTCCTCAGATGCACATCTAAGCCCTCCACAGCAGCTGAAGGTAGTGTCTTTCCTACAGGTCTCAGCCTGTCTCAGGTGAGACCTGTCTTTCCTTAGGTCTCAGCCAACCCCAAGAGTATTCAGGGAGTGCCAGAGAGGTAACACAACAGGAAGAGCCCCTGACTAATGAGGGAGAGGAGTTGGTGGATCAATATCTCAGAGGACCCCCAGTGGTGGAATTAAGCCCACCATGGTAACTCGTTCCATGACAACTGGAGCCTGAGGCAAAAGAAATAGGTACACTCCTATATACAATTTTAAAGTAGTTTTAAATGGTTAATGGGTTTAATGAAAATATTATCATTGATGAGTTTGTTTCCATGAAAACCAGTAAAGTAAAATTATAATGAAATTTGTGTTTGATGTAAACTAGTATTTAAATTTAAAATAATGGTGTGAGTTTTTAATACACTTATTTGATTTTTCAATATCTTTTCAGTTATTTTCATGTTCTGAAGCAAATTCACCATTTTAAAAAATACACTTAGAATGTGTTTTTACATATTTTTTTCCTTTTGCCTCAGGCTCCAGTATGGCTCAGCACAGCACCGTCAGATCCTATCTTTATTTAAAATGTTGATAATTTTAATCACATTTTTTGTGGTATTTTGATATTTAAAAAATTATTTCATTAAAATACTATACATCCTGATTACTGAGTGTTTGGCACCCCTTACAGTAAGTTCCCTATATACAAACAAGTTCCGTTCCAAGAGTTTGTTTGTAAGTCCAGTTTGTTTGTAAGTCCAACAAAGTTAGCCTAGGTACCCTGCTAAACACAGTCATTATCGCTTGGTGCTTCTTAGCAGTACCAGCTACATCATCGCTGCTTTTACGCTTGCTTCCAGACATCCTGGGCTTGAAATAAAGATACAGTATTACTGTACTCTATAGAGTATTGTACAGTAAAGTACACAAAAGCTCAACCAACTGTAGAGGATGCATGCATGTAACAATGTATACCAGACACGTGAACTAACTTACATGATTGGACGTGTGAACCCACGTTTGCATCTTTGAAAGTTCGCAACTTGAAGGTTTGTATGTAGGGGACTTACTGTACTTCCTGCATCGAGGTCAGTGCCTCCCTTACTCCACCCTATCCTGGCCCTGGTGGGATCTGCTCATTCTTTCCCTCATCTCTCCCTTAATTGGCTTTCCTCCCTTCCCTGCCTCACTTTGCACTCCCCTCACCCTACTTCCTGGGATTCCTTCCCCAAAAGAATAAGGTCTTTATTTTAGGATCTGCTCTTGGAGGTATCCAAATTAAGATATCCTTTGTGGTCTAGTAACAATCGACTGTCACAGAAACACTCACACCACTGTCCTTTGAACCTACACTCAGCCAGTTCAGGGTGTTTTCTACTCCTACCTTGATTAACTGTAATAAAATATGGGGAAGCCCTTGTTTAGAAAGCTCTAAATAATCATGGACAATCTTTATTAACTTCTTGTTTGTCTAGGAAACTCCCTCTCCCTAGAATTCCTTGAGTCTATGTTTACCAGTTAAAAAATGAGTCATGCCACCACCCCCATGAAGTCACTGTTCCCACATTTCCTCACTCAAATTTATCCCCTTTCTCTCTGTCCCCATAGCTTAGTGATCATCTATATGAGAGCCCCTATCCCAGGCAATTTATATCCTGGGTATTTTAATACACTTTATCTCTTCTACTAGACCATCAGACTGAAAAAATGGGGACAACCACTGCATCCTATCTTGCAGTGGCCCATTGCATGTTAAATGTCTGGTGAATTGAATTAAATGAAGAATTCAATAAACTCAGAACTAAATGCATTCAACAACAGGACCTTCACTTGGGTGAACAGAGCACGTGGAGATACACACAAATATATTCAAAGCAGAGCTATCAGGGAACACAGCATACCAGATTAGTTGGCTTGACTTGTGCCTGGGTGGTAGGTTCAGAAACATGCACCCAGCAAGCTGGAGGTAGATCTGGCAAACAAGGATACACAGAAACTCCTGGCCTCACCCAACAACTAAAGGTTCTATCTTTACTGTTACCAAACTCTCCGATACTGATGTTTGCCTCCTCATGTATTAGGTGCCAAGTATTCCTGACAGGTGTCCTCAATCAGGTCAGAATTGGGGCATGAGAAAAAATAGCTGGCATCTGCTCTGATCCTGATGGTAGGGTTGATTTAAGCCTTGGCAAGCTCTTCTCAAAACCACCCGACAGCAAATCTGAACACACCCACATATGCCATTCAGTTGGCATTTTATAGAACTTCCATAAATCTCTAGGTTCTCCAAATTGCTCTATGGACAGCTGAATTTTCCTTGGCCATGATTAAACTGCTCATGTCACCAGCCCCACCTTGCCAACAGTTCAGGCGGTGCAGGAGCCAAACAAAATAACACCCTGTATTTCTACCTCACAGGCTTTCCCCACCATCTAAGTCATAACAAGTTGTGCACCACAGCATTATTTATCATAGTGGAGAACTGAGAAAAAACCTAAATCACAGAGTAATGATTAAGCAAATTATTCCCTTTTCACAGGACTATATATAGAAAAAAATTACACTAATAGTAATATACTAATAATATTACTAGTTGTAATAATTTAGATTATACAAACATGGACGATTGTTTTCTCCCTTCCATTCATAATCCATTTTAATGCATTATGGATATGTATTCCTCTAATAAATATATGAAATAATGATACATGGTACACAGTTTAGAAAATTAACTGCATGGACAACCTAAATTAGAGAAAAGTCATAAAAGAAGAGCACTTGGGAGAGAGAAGTTCTAATCTGATTCTTTGCCTTGACAAAGACTGACAAATTCTCAATGTGAATGGTGGTGGTATGTGTTTGTGTGTGTTTATGTGTGTGTATAACATCTAGTTGTAATGCTTATACATGTTTAACAACTGGCTCTAATAAATATCTCAATCTGTAGCATTTGCTGATTTCCATGATGTAAATATTCTCACTGTAGACAAGGGTTGGGCAGAAATGCACACAATTGATCTCACAAGGCTATAAGAGCAGAGCCAGCCCAAGGCACCTTTGGACTTCATTTACCATTGAGAGCATCCCTGAGCTAGCCACCTAAAAGTGGCTCCAGGAAAACAACTATCATGATCAACTCAAAGCTCCTCTCCAAAGTTCATAGCTCCCTGATAAGACAAACTCATTGAGATACAAGATAGAAGGAGAAGATGCACGTTGCCTCTGCCCATCTGTCCATTCCCCTTGAGTCCCTCTTCTTCTCCTGAACCACTGGAGCCTTAGAGGGCTAAAGCCTGAGCATCAGATAGGAAACTCAGTGTGGGCTTTTTTAACAGAAATGGCCAAGTTATGAAAAATGTTAAATGTGAAAAACACGTGTGAAGAAGAGCAGTAAGCATACTTTGGGATTTGTAAGTAAACATGAGAAAACCAAAATATCAATTGAAAAATTGATCAAGGAATTGCAGGGCTAGTGGGGGCCTCGGTGAATATTTAACTGTTCATTCTATAGAAAACAAAACTGAGAACCAGAAAGTTTGACTGATTCAAAGTCAGATTTCAAATCAGTGTATCCTGATTCCAAATAAATTGCTTTTGCCATTACTTTAGCACCATACAAAAATTCATGTGAGCTCAAATTTTAGACGGTTATAATGATATATTTCAAGACAACAAAGACTCTAAGAATTTTTTATATTTTTCCCAGTGAGTTTAAGTAAGAAGTAATTTTTTTTTTAATATCTTCAATAAGTTTATATTCTAAGCAGAAACTTTTCCCACACCTAAGAGGAAGGTATTGGTATTCATTGTAAATGAAACTCTCTCTGATACTTTTCTGCTCCCTGTTCTGGTAGAAGGTAGGCTGCCCCCATTCACCTCTTTCCATTTCATCAAAGTGAGTGTGTCCCACGCACACACTGCAAGGAAGCCGCATCTTTGACTTCACTGCAGACGTTAGTCTTTGTGGAATGAAATCTGGAAATGACTTTCTCGGGAGAGCTGGCAGCTTGCTTTTGCTGTTACTGCCAGTGGGCTGCATCTTGTCACAAGTGCCTACATTTCTGAGCGAAAACCTGAGGACTCTGAAACCTCATAAAACCATCCAGTTAAACATAAAACAGTGGAAAGCCAAATTCATATCCGTGCTTATATTCTCGCCATCACATTTGTTAATTTTATGAGCCTGTCTTGGGGTGTGCAAATCAACCCAAGCATGTCAGACACATTAAGAGGTTTTCTTGATTTGGCCACATAACTCCAATTAGAATTTCATGTGAGCATTTCTCATTACTAACATGCAAATATATGTTAATATTCTGTGTCACTGGCTGGAATACAGATTCAGTCTCAGGATGAAAAGTAGAAACATACTACAATACAAGCAGTTTAAATGAAAGTAACTGGTTCGGCAATTAAGGCATCGACATAATCCATTGTTTATGGACCATAAATTTAGCAAAATCCTAAAAAGCATAATTCCCCAGCTGATATATTGAATCAGTAAGCTTGCGATACTTATTTAAGTTTCTTCTGGGTTGTATTGGAGGGGGATTAGAAGGTATCCAATGGGCAGAGAATAATATTTGGGGGAAAGTAGGAAGATCATTACTCCGAAAGCTCTTACTTCTGAGACTGACGTTTTTCCTGCAATGAGAGCGTGAAATTGTAGAGAATCCATCCAGGTACCAAACCACATTCACATGATGATTTAGGGAATTTGGACTTCAGTATCACACTTAATAGAGTTATTTAAAATGGCTTTAAAGTTATCTATCTATCTATTATCTATTATCTGTCTATCATCTATCTATTATCTATCTATCACCTATTATCTATCTATCTATCTATCTATCATCTGTTTATTTGCTTACTTGCTTACTTCCAGAACTGGAAGTTAACTTGGGGAGAATCATCTGTCCACCTGCTACTCAGAGCGTGATTTCAGATTTCACAGCATCAGCATCACCTTGGAGACACTAGAACTGCAGGATCTCGGATCCCAACCCAGACCTACTGAATCAGAGTCTGCAGTTTACCAACATCCCAGGGGATTCAAGTGTGCATTAAAGTTCAAGAAACACTGGTCTCAGTCCATTCACACCTGGAGCAACTGAAGAATTGTTCCAAGTCCTCATAGCTAGTTAATTGATGATCAAAACTCATGCCCATCCTTCTCTCCACCCCCTTGTCATTTCTGTTTGCATGAAATATCTTTTTCCATCCCCTCACTTTCAATCTATGTGTGTCCTCTGCCCTAAGGTGGGTCTCTTGTAGGCAGCATATTGTCGGCTCTTTGTTTTTTTATGCAGTCTGCCACTCTACGTCTTTCGATTGGAGGGATGGACTGGGAGTTTGGCCTTGGTAGATACAAACTATTACATTTAGAATGGATAAACAGCAAGGTCCTAATGTATAGCACTGGAAACTATATTCAATATCCTGTGATAAACCATAATGGAAAAGAATATTAGAAAAGAATGTATATATATATGTATAACTGAGTCACTTTGCTGTATAGTAGAAATTAACACAACATTGGAAATCAACAATACTTCAAAAAAAAAAAAAGAAAACTCAGACCCAGAGTTCTTGAATTCCAGAATTCCAGAACTACATCTTTCCCCTGCTTTCCGCTCTTCCCTTGACGCATTTTTAGGCAAAAAATGGAAAACTCTTTCTCCATAACCACTTATTACTAATCCAGTTGTTATCAATGCCCATCATTAATGCCAGGTTTGGCTGGATCTATTCTCTGCAATGATTTAAGTTTTGACACCTTTTATGTTAATATAGTCCCAACTTTGACACAGGTGCAATGGTTGGCAAAGTCAAGAGGAATGTATTGGTATCTGTTGGCAAAGATGAATCTACTCAGGAGACCTGGACAACTGGTCTTCGGAGGATTTGTCAGTTTATCAGCAAATTAGAGAAGCTTAATTCCCCCCACCTCATTCCAATCAGGAGAAAGCAGAAGTAGGTCTTGAAATAGCTTATGTTTTCCTAGAACCAACAAAGTAAACAGAAATTTACTTCAAAAAGATGGCGAAGTACAAACCAACAGAGGAAACAAGTTTCAACTGACAACTCTCTACGGATGGGAGATTCACAGCTGGTGAGAATGACCTGGAAGCAGATCATAGGAAAAAGAGTTTATTTTCTATCACCCTAAGAGGAATGAATTGGAGAATATGGCTTGTTTTTTCCAGTCTCTTAAGTTATAGCAATGAAAAACAACAGCCATTACACAGCAGGAATGGGGGGAGGAGGGGGGAGCCAGCACCAAAGCAGTGTCATTGCAAAGAGACAAAGACCCACTTAGTGTTTTAGCTGCAAGTTTGAAAACCGGCAAAATAGATTTGCCGTGGACTGTTATCGCATAGATTTCTCCAGATTCCCATTGTTTTACGAAGACGCTTTTACATTATTAAAGTTAAAAGTGAATGTGAGCAGGCACTGTCATTTGACAGTAAAGGAAATTAGGTTCAGAACAGTCTGAAGGTCAAAGACAAGGTGCGTGTGAGGAACCTATGAATCTGGCTCTCCATCCGGCACTCAAGACTTGGCATAATACCCGCACTGACTGCCTGGATTTCAAGCTGGATTTTGCAAATGAAAATAATCTTATTTCTTGTTTAACAATTCCATAAGAGACTATTTCACAAAAACAGAAAAAATGTTAAGATCTTGGGGAAATAACAAAAGGATGTGGGTTAGCTTTGGAGGAATCTATTCTCCGGAATTTAAAATTTTGACATCCTTTTATGTTAATAACATTCAGGCGTAGAGATCTGGTTCAAATGGGCTGAAGGTCACGAGAAGTCTGCTTGCATCAGTTGGCAAAGAATAATGCATTCAGGAGGACTGGACAGGGGTCCTTGAAGTCTTTGGGGCTTAATTAGTAACTCAGTAGTACATGTGGCTTTTGGTAGCGCTCCTACTTCTGTTTCCTAACTTTAGGAAATGAGAATTTGGCCTCAAAGCTACAGACAGCTGTGAAATTGAATGCTCTATTGGAGCATTTTAAGTGGCACATTTGGCCCTTTGGAGGTAACTAAATGGGCTTCACGTCTACAGATTTATAGAACTTGCTCTTTTGCCCAAATTTCTACCTCTTCCAGCTTACTCATTCTCAGGACTTTTGAATCATGCCCTTCATTACTCTCATTCCCTACAGTCTGTAAGGTAAGCTGGGATTGACTTCACACAAGACTAGCAAAGCTTATTTCCTTTCAGATGCTAGAATTTTTATCCATCTCTTTTCCTTCCCTATCCATACACTGAAAAGTACAAATTGCAGATACTCTAGTCTTCTGCCACTAGAAATGAAGATATGGTCAAGGGGTGACTTTTAACCTTGGGTGCACATTTTAAAGTCTGGGCAGCTTCAACTAATCCCCATGTCAGACTGTTTTCCAGTCCAGTTTCGATAGAACCGGCTAGGTAAGACCCAGGCATTGGTAGTATTTAAGCAACTCATCAGGTGGGTCCAATGTCTAGCTAAGGTTGAGAACAATTGGTTTAAAATAGTTCTTCTCAGACTTTGGTAAGTGTCAGTATCACCCAGGGGCTTGTTAAAACACAGACTCCTGGGCCCAACGGCCCAACCACTGGTTAGCAGACGACTGCCTCAGTGTTACTCAGGCTGTGGCCCTCAGCCAGCACGACAGCATCACCCAAGAGCTTATTAGAAATGCAGATGCTCAGGTCCTACCCAAGACCCAGTCACAGGAGGCGAAGCTCCTGAATCTTCAAGACTACTAGCTCTCCAAGTGCTATTGATGTTCACTAGAGTTTGAATAACAACCCTCTAACAATGAATACAGCTGAAAATATCTCACCAATAATATTTCAAACTATTCTAATAGTCTAATCACTCTTTAACTGCCTTATTGATCTTTTGATTCTGCAACACCCTGACAACTGTAGAAGGCCTGGTCAAATTCATTTGTTTTGTTTGTTTGTTTGTTTCTTCAAGTATAGTTGATTTACAGTGTTAGTTTCAGGCGTACAGCAAAGTGATTCAGCTATATATATATATTCTTTTTCAGATTCTTTTCCCTTACAGGCTATTACAAAATATTGAGTATAATTCCCTGTACTATACAGTAGGTCCTTGTTGGTTGTCTATTTTATATATAGTAGTGTGTATCTGTTAATCCCAAACTCCTAATTGATCCATTTTTGATTCCTCATCTCACCTTATCTCCCCAGATGAACCTTCCTGATTCTCTCACAGACAGTACCCGTAAATGCTGAGGTCACCTCAGAAGAAGAGAACCCCTTACGGCTAAGCCAAGTCTCTGAAAATTAACACAGTGGTATGTCTGCCAAGGACCCAGATTCTCATTTTTTATCAAGGCTGGAGGAGGGGAGTATGATTTGAAAGCAAAGTCCATGACACCTTAGAGGGAAAGTGTCCAGGACAAAAATGTACGTGGGAGCCTGGCATATCTTGCTCCAGCTTCAATCAGGCACGATGTTCAATCAGGCTTCTAGCTGCTTCATGGGGCCCAGACAGTGCTCCAGACACAGAGCATACAGGCAAAAGAGCTTCTACATGGACCTGTTTCCAGCCCCTCTTCCTCCAGCACACTTCCCTGGATTTAGACCCAGGGCTCCACTGCTTCCCTTCCCTAAACCCTCCCTTATTATTTGCCAGGTCCTCTGAGGTACCTCAGCCCCTACGGTTTTTTTTTTTTTTTTTTTCTGTTCAGCCATTGTCTGCCTCAGGTGAACACTGTCCCAGAGCTGAACCAGAATGTCAAAGTCACCAACAATTACAGGGTTATCTTTCAGTACCATCATTGGCCTTCAGCAGTGTTATAATGAGCCTATGAACTAGCCCCTTCTAACCAGAGAAACTCCAAAAAAAAAAAAAAAATAGCTTGGATGCCCCGATGGTTGATACACAAATCACGACTTCCCGGCCTCTATCCATTTTGAGCTCAGGGACAAAAACTGTGACTATCACTTACGAGCACAAGTCACTTTTTTTCTTCCCTAATTAAAATGCTACCTCATGTCACAATACGAGGTAAAAACAATCACTAGTGTTTCAAAGACACTTGATAGACATCAGGGAAACTCACTTGAAAATTAACCTAAATATTTTCACTGTGAGATTTTGAGTGGCAGGACCAGAAATTTGCCTTTCTCTAACAAAAGGAAGAAATATAAATCTAAGAACAGTGGGGTGAAGCTGACCTATGTTGAAATTCCCCATAGGGAGCAGCAAGCTTCTTATGCTGGTTGTGGGTTGTGTATAATATTTTATCATTTCCCATGCGTTTTGGCTTATAGAAGTGCGAGTGGAACAGAATGCCTGGGATCAGGAAAAACATGCAGATTCAATAATTGCATAAAAGCCTTAAACAATTGCTAGTCTCCGGGTTGGGTTGTTCTCTTTGTTATGAGTTTTAATATAACCACCTGCCCCCTTAACATTATATTTTAAAAATTGGGCTCACTTCGCACATTGATGTACGTCCTCCTTAGGAAGGTGCTTTGTAACCAGGAAGCTGCATGCTAATGCAGGGGTTGCTATGGTAAGCAATCTTTTCTATTGAGCAGGAGAATAAACAGTTCCATGAATTCCTAAATCAATAGCTGGCACTGAACAGGATCCAACCAGGTATTTTAGCCCCTAAATACAGGTTTGGAGCTAGCAGAGAGTGTCTTCTCTGTAAATTCCTAATATAATTATAGGTGCTTCAGGAAATCTTGTGTTTTCCTCTTGCAGCTAGCTGCTTGTTGATATTTTTTTTCAAAGTTTTTCATAACCCTCTAACATTTGTTCAAACATTTTTTTTTTTCAGCCAGATAAAGGCAGCTGAGAAAAAACTGCTGATTTTCATAGGTAAGAAAAGGAGCTTGCAGACTTAGGCCCTAATTAATGAATGCTTAATGAGCTAGAAGTGTTTAATGAACATTAACTAATAACAGTACAACAGGTATGCACTTTTTAAGAAAAGAACACAATCTAAGCAAAAAGCTTTGTTCTATTTTTTTGAGAAACTTAACTATCCATATGCTGCTGGGTATTCTCCGCTCACCTCTGGCCCTCTTCTGCTTGAGAGCAAGAGGAACTTACCCGCATGGACCAATCAACAGGCTCCTTGTCCCCTCCCCCCAGCTTCCAACTGGATTCATCCAATGGGTGATACCAGTGGGGGATGGGAGGAGGATGGGAAAGTAGGGTTTGGCTCCCTCCTGCCGAGTTGCTGCAGGTTGGCTGAGATTCTCCACCTATAGTCACAGCTCCTGGGTGCTGGTCGCTGTTTTCTCCCTTATTCCATTCCCGCCTTGTAGTGATAAAGAGCCCCTCACTATTGCTAGCCCCAGGGGCTTCACAATTCGTTGTTGGTTCCCCTTCATCCTGCACACAGTTTTGTAAACATATTTTTTTAACTCCTCAAATTCCCCATCTGAGTGTGCATGTGATTCCTTCTGGGGCCCTGACCCCTACTCCTAGGGAGTCAATTTTTCATTAGGATAAGAAAATAAATAGATTAAAAAGCATAACTAAATTTTTAAGTATACTTTTTAAGCATATCTTTTAGGATATAACGCTCCATTGGGCAATTTCAGGGCCAAATCAGCCACCTCTCTGACACAATTAGTAAGGTCAAAAATACTCTCTCATATTCTTATGAATCACTTTGATCCATAATTTGTACCTTATTTGCATCCTGTTTCCTGTATGTTTTCCTTGTCTTCACCGAAGTGAAAACTCTGTGAAGGAGGCTTTCCAGACAGCTTTTGTACTCACCAAGGGGCAAGAGACATAGGGAAGAGCATAAAAATTCAACCTGCTACGAAGGAGGATGCTGTGATGAAGTTTTCCACTGTGCACTTTGTCTTTTACTCCCATTGGTCACTTCCATCTGAAAGGTAGGCCCTTTGGAGGGAGGCCACCCACTCTATATTTTTTCTCTCAACTCTAGATTCTCTTGAGTAAATTTATTGGTCGTGATTGACAAGCAGACACTGAGCAAAAAACTCTCTTTGACCGTCACAGTGGGCAGGTGCTTTACCTCAGAGCCATAAGGAATGGTAAGGTATGCATTTTAAATAGAAGTAGGGGTGTCTTTTTCTTTTCTCCATGGGCATGTCCTCCTTCAAATCCTGAGGCTCTGCCACCCTCCACAGAGAGGCATCCATGTAAGAAGCATCAGGAGAGAGGCAGGGGCCCCTCTTGCCCTGACAGAGCAATCATCTCATTAGTACAGCCCTTGAACAGGCCTCTCCCTCTCTGTGGGACTCTACATGATAAATGACTCTGTCATTGGGACTCATTCGGCACACTCTAATTTTCAGACACATCATCCCTCCCAGGAGAATATTGGATGATGGTGTATTAGGACATTTTCCCTGTGTGTGACCGTGTTGATGGCAAGAACCTGCATCTCTTACCAATTTATGAGTAATATTGGATATAGCCCCAGGGAGATAAGAAGCTAGTCGGGCTTTCAAAACTGCCTAATTCACAACAAAAGAACAGCTTAGGCCCAGAAAGATATAGGCTTGTGAAGTTTTAAGTGGAAAATCAAATGTAGCCACATGCTCCTATGACTAAGTCTACTCTCCTATCAAACTCTTGAAATAGAAGCTGAAAGTCCCCACTAACTATGAACATATATAAATTCTATGACCCACAATGCAGGTTTTACATCTGCCCATATATTTACCTTTACTAAAAAAGTTTACATTTTCATATGGCTTTGAGTTACTATCTACTGTCCTTTTGTTTCAACTTCAAAGACTCTTTAGCATTTCTTGTAGAGCAAGTCTATAGCAACAGACTGCCTTTGCTTTTTTTTTAAATCTGAGAATGTCTTATTTCTCATTCTGTACTTCTGAAGGATAGTTTTACTAGAGGTAAATGGTTTTACTGGATATAGATGAGATATTGACAGGTTTTTCGGTTTTTTTTCATCTAGCACTTCAAATATATCTCCACTGCCTTATGGCCTACAGAGTTTCCACTGAGAAGTCAGATGTTATTCTTACTGAGGATCCCTTGTCTATGAGGATCCCTTGCTGCTTTCAAGACTTTATCTTTGTGTTCCAACAGTTTAATTATAATGTGTCTTTGTGGGTATCCCTTTGCTCAGGAATCACTGAACTTCTTGGATGTGTAGGTTCACGTATTTTATCAAATTTAGGAAGTTTGAGGCTGTTATTGGTTCAAATACTTTTTCTGCCCTTTTCTCTCTTCTCCTTTTGGAAATCCTATAATATTTATGTTGGTATGCTTAGGCTCTGATCATTTTTCTTCGATCTTTTTTCTTTCTTCTCCTCAGGCTGAGTAATTTAAATTGCCCTATCTTTGTATTCACTGATTCTTTTGCCTACCCGTTAGAATCTCTGGCTTAACTTCTGTAGTGAGTTTTTCATTTCATTTCAAATCCAGAATTTCTATTTGGTTCCATTGTTTATTTCTATCTTCGATCCCCTACTTGCTCATGCACTATTCTTCTGGTTGACTTCCGTTCTTTGCCCATGATTTCCTTCAGCTCTCTGAGCATACTTGTTTTAAATATGCAGTTTAAGTAGACTGTTTTAGTCTATTTAAAGTCTTTGTCTAGTAAGTCCAATGTCTGGGCTTCTTGAATGGTTGCTATTGATTAATTTTTTCCTGAGAATAAGCCATATTTCCGTGTGTGTGTGTGTGTGTGTGTGTGTGTGTGTGTGTGTGCTTTGTAGTTTTTTGTTGAGAACTAGGCATGTTGAATATGGTAGTATGGTAACTCTGGAAATCAGACTCCCTCCCCTGGGATTACTGTTGTTTCTTCTTGAGGGCTACAGTTGTATGTTTGTTTAGTAACTTTTCCATATTATTCCTACAAAGACTCTATTTCTTGTCTGTGTGGACACTGAAGTATTTTCTGTTCTATCATGGTCAGCCAGTAACCTGACAAAATTTTCTTGAGTGCCTAAATCCAGTAAGAGAAACAGAGAGAGAGAGTAGGTGTGCTTTCATAGTTTCTTCTATAGATGCTGCCTGGGAAGCCACTTTAGCCAAATGAGTTTTAAACAATGGATAGCCTCTATGCTGGTCCCAATGACCCACCGGGCAGATAAAAACACACAACTTCAATTTTTAGAGAACAAGGTCCTTATTCCACATTCTGGCACAAACAAGCCGTACCAGGATCTCAGGCTGGAGATCTCATGGCCGCTTGCCACAGGGCTAGGAGAGGGAGGAGGGTAATTACTGTGCAAAACCCTAAAATCCACTGAAATTTATTAGCCTCTTTCTTCAAGGACTCCCTTAGATACTATATGACTAGATACTAGAATTCCAAAATACTTCATTCTAATAGTTCTTACCAGCTCAGTAGTTGTTGTGATGTAGGGACCAATTCCTGAAGCTTTCTACTCTGCCATCTTCTGTGATGTTACTCAACATATTTCAATATTTGGTAAACCAAATTCCTTATGTGTCTTCTATTGTCAGATTCTTTTTTTTTTTTTGCAGTACGCGGGCCTCACTCTGCTGTGGCTTCTCCCGTTGCAGAGCGCAGGCGCAGCGGCCATGGCTCACAGGCCCAGATGCTCCGCGGCATGTGGGATCCTCCCAGACCAGGGCTCGAACCCGCGTCCCCCGTATTGGCAGACGGACTCTCAACAACTGCGCAACTGCGCCACCAGGGAAGCCCTGTCAGATTCTTTTTCTAGCTTCTTTTGCATATTTATTTTTCCAGGCAAACATTAGAATAGTTTTTGTCACTCTTAAAAAGAAAGAAAAACAAAATCATACTTGTTTTTCTTTGTAAACTGAATTCAATGTATTGGTTAATTTTAGGAAAATTGACTTATTTCCAGTATTATAGCTATACCTATATAAGATATAGTTCTCCATTTATTCAAGTCTTTTTCTAAATCATATGGATTTTAATATTTTCATATAATGCTTGTCCATTTATTGTGATATTTTTATTATTTTATATTTGTGAAATAATATCAGTATTTAAAATACTACTATTGTAAATGCAATAATTTTCTGTATTACAACTTCTAAAGTATCATTATTTTACAAGAAAACTATATTTGATTGTTTATTTTGTGATTGGCCACACTACTGAATTCTTCCATTAATACTAATTGTCATTTTTCTTAGCATTTCTTGAATGTATAATCAGATAATTTGCAAATAATAATTATTATTTTCTTCCTACTTCCAGTATTTCTATTGCTTGTATTTTCAGAACAATTATAAAGAATAGTGATGATTGCAATTGTCCTTCTTTTGTTCCTAGTTTAAATGGGAAAGTGCCTAGTGTTTCAATATTAATCATGATGCTTGCTATTATTGTGTGCTATGAATACATATATAAACTTACCTATATATACACATATAAGTATGTGGAAATTATATTTTAATTAAATATTATTCTATTATTATTATTAAAACTACTAGGTGCCTTAGATATAATGTGAATTATATACCTTTTTAAGATGTACTGAGATAACCGTAACCTTCATATTTTTTAATAGATTTATTCATATAGTAAATCTGTTAGTAGATTTCTGGAAATTTGGTTGTTCTTCATTTTTAGCATTAACCTCACTTGATCACTGTAATTGATAATATTTCCTAACATGGTTCATAATTTTATTGCGTATAATTTAACTTGATCAGTCTTTTTTTTCCTCTTCGATTTTGTCATGATTTGTTTAATTAAGTTCACTGGAAAACTTGTATTCCCTTTCTTTATTTTAAAATTGTATAAAATGCAGACATTTATAGATTTTTTTTGATGTTTAAACATAGTAATGATAAAAACATATATTGTTTTCCTTTTGTGTAGGTAGATGTTTAAGTCTTTACTGTATTTTCTACATGATTATTACATTATTTAGACTTTAAATTTGGTAACTTAAAATTTCTTAGAAAATCACCCATTTCAATTGTTTTCAATTTATTAGCATAAAGCTATGTAAATACTCTCATAATTTTCTAAATTGCCTCTTACAAGTCAATATCTGCCTTTAGACGTGATTTATTTGGTACATTTATTTTGTGGCTATATATATGGGTGTATATATACATTATAAACATTACATTACATTACATTACAAACATTATAAACATATATATATTTATATATTATACAAATATATACTAGCATTATGTATGTTTCATTCACCTCTCAAAAACTACCTTTCATTACATTTCTGTCTTATATTTATTTATTACTATTTTTAATCTATTAAAAAATATAAGGTAATGAGTTCTCAGATATGTCACCAAAACCACAATCTATGAAAAAACCAATAACTTAAACTTTATTAATAATTTAAAATTTTGCTCTGCAAAATACTCTTGTTAAGATGATAAAAGACAAACCATAAACTGGGAGAAATTATTTGACAAAGGTTTGGATACAGAATATATTAAGAATTTTGTAAACTAAATAATAAGAGAACAAACAATGCAATTAGAAAATGGACAAAATCTTGGACATTTTGTGAAAGAGAATATAAGGATGACAAATGTTCATATAAAAATATGTTCAACATCACTGGCATTAGTGAAATGCAAATTTAGGCTATAATAAGATGCAACCATACACCGATTAGAAGAACTAAAATTTTTTAAAATAGTGTTAATTTCAAGTGCTAGCAAGGATGTGAAACAACTGATGTCTCATACATTGTTAGTGGAGATATAAAATGGTACCACCACTCTGGAAAACAGTTTCACAGTTTCTTGTAAAGTTAAATATAACAATCATCATTTGACCCAACAATCATATTCCTGGATATTTATCCTAGAATCATGAAAATGTATGTTTACACGAAATCTGTGCATGAATGTTCATAGCAGTTTTATTTGTAATTGCCCAAAATTGGAGATAACCCAAATGTCCTTTAACAGTTAAATGAACAAACAGAGGTTCAGGCACACAATGGAATACTTCTCAGTAATAAATGGGAATGAACTACTGATGTATGAAACAACTTGAATGGATCTCAATGATATTATACTGAGAAGCTAATCTCAAAGGATAATATGCTGGGTAAAGATGAATATATATATGTATATGTATATATATATATATATATATTACACACATACACTCTTTAAAGAAACCAAATTATAGTCACGGAGACTATATCAGTGCTTGGTAAGGGGTAAAATCTCTCTGAAGAGGACTACTTAGGGAATCCCAAAGTCAACAAGGAAGAAGAAAAAAAGGCACGCTAGAGGAACTTAAGGTCATTTGTACCTATCGCTAGGGTAAACGTTAAACATAGTCCAATTTTTAGCCAGGTTAACCTAAAACCTCACACTAAAGCCTACTTACTTTAATTCCTAGTATCTAAGTTCCTTTCACATGTGCATCTTTCAACAAAAATATTAAAAGGCATGTCAATAGGCAGATGTGGAGGTTGTTTATTATATAGCATTTTGTAGTAACAAGCTGACTAATAAAGAAATCATCATCTATAAATGTTATCTAAATTATTCTGTCTTGTTTATGGCATGTGAAGACATTTATGGCATGAGGTTGAAATCCCAGAGGCCCAGGCAATGAGCTCCATAATTCATCACCGAGTCTGGGCTGAGGCCTCACCTCCCAGGGCTGCTCCCATTCAATCATGGCTCATGCTAAGGTGGATCTTTCTGGGAGACACAGGACTCCTCCTCTGATGACTGACTTTGGCTCAGAAACATCCAGAAAGCCTTGCTAGAACTCAGACTGTAAAGTGGTCTAGGAAGTTTTCATCCCGTTTTTATTCACTCTCACTTTCTCTCCTGGTCAGATGTGCATTGTTGTCTGACAGCTCTCCCAGATATTCCCAGCTCCCTCCTTATTTTTTCTCACAGCTGTTCCCCCCTAAAAAAATCCTTTGTGTTTAATGCTTTCTTGCCATCTGTTTCTCAGAGGACCTGGACTAATAATCTCTTATCCCCTCACTACCCCAGAGTGATGAACAGTGTTTCCTGGTGGGCATTTTTAAATCACAGATATTCATAGATAGAAACCGTCCATATTTTTAGATTTATTTTCTCCAGGAACACAGAGAAATTCAGAGAACTTCCTCAAATATACACTCAGGGTTAGTTTTTGAATCTCTTGAGTTTCAGGATGGGATGTCTTTTTAGAAAGCAGTGCCATATCCTTTACTGTAAACTGGCATCGTAATAAAAAGAAAAGACTAGATTTAAGAAATGTAGAGCCTGTCCACAAGATTCTGTATGATAGCCACACATGTCATGGATACTTAAACAAAGCCAGCAAGATGAGCTTTCATTTTTCAAATTTAATTATGAATCTTAAACACACTGAGGTTTTGTAGACACATGGCCTCTGAATTAGCTCATGAAGTGATTGGGTTAATAGGACACAGTTGGATCTTTGCAATTATATAGCTATGACCTTGGTTTTATTTCCCTAAGCTCTGAGGAATTTGGAGGCTAGGAGCAGATTTTAAATAGATTAAGTAGTGTGTGTATGTGTGTGTGTGTGTGTTGTGTGTATATGTAAAGTAGGCCAATGTGTGTGTATATTGTGTGTTTATGTAAACTAGGCCAGTTATGTTTTCTTAACTGTCACAACAGCATGTACGTGTGGTTCAATAATTGCATCTTTTGTGTATTCAATTTTGAACACTGCACCCCAGCTAAAATCCACAAAGGAGATGGAACCATAATTTCCTTGAAGCTATTAAATTCTTATGGAAAATTACTGATGCACTGAAGCCAGTTTTCAATTTGAGACTCACCAGGAGTTTGGTATTCTTAGGGGAAGTTAAGATCCTTTTTGGTATCATATGTCCAAAAACACCCTTGAGGAAACTGCTCTTTGACACTGGTCTTGGCAACACATTTTTAGATATGATACCAAAAGCACATGAAACAAAGGCAAAAGTAAACAAGTGAGACTACATAAAACTAAAAAGTTCCTGCACAGCAAAGGAAACAATCAACAAAATGAAAAGACAACCTACAGAATGGACAAAATATTTGCAAACCATATATAGAATAAGGGGTTAACTTCCAAAATATGTAAGCAACTCATTCAACTCAATAGCAAAAAACCCAAATAACCTGACATAAAAATGGGCAAAGGACATGAATAGACATTTTTCCAAAGACAACATGCCAAAGGACAATAGGTATATGAAAAAGTGCTCAACGTCACTAGTCATCAGTGAAATGCAAATCCAAACCACAATGAGATATCACCTCACTCCTGTTAGGATGGCTATTATTTTAAAAACAAAAGATAACAAATGTTGGCTAGGATGTGAAAAAAGGGAACCTAGCACACTGTTAGTGGAAATGTAAAATGGTATAGCTATTATAGCCATTATGGAAACAGAATGGAAATCCCTCAAAAAATTAAAAATAGAACTATTATATGACCTGAAATCGTACTTCTGGGTATATATCCAGAGGAATTGAAATCAGAATCTGGAAGAGATACCTGTGGCATTATTCACAATAGACAAGGTATGGAAGCAACCTAATGTCCACTGATGAAATAATGAATAAGGAAAATGTGGCATATACAAACAAAGGAATATAATTCACCCTGTAAAAAGAACATTTGGCCATTTGCAGCAACATGGATAGACCTGGAGGACATTGTGCTAAATGAAGTAAGCCAGACACAAAAAGTCAAATACTGTATGGTTTCACTTATATGTGGAATCTAAAACAGTCAATCTCATAGAAACAGAAAGTAGAATGGTAGTGACCAGGGGCTGGAGGAATTGGGAAATGGGGAGATGTTGGTTAAGTTTCAGTTTTGCAAGATAAATAAGTTCTGGAAATCTAATGTATAGCATGGTGCCTCTAGGTAACAATAGTGAACTGTGTACTTGCAATCTGCAAAGAGGGTTAATTCTAAGTGTTCTCACCACTGCACACCCACAAAAATGTTAACTATGAACTGTGTGAGGTGATAGATATATTAATTAGCTTGACGGTGGTGGTTATTTCATAATGTATATGTGTATCATATCATCAAGCTGTACACTTTATATTAAAAAAAATCTTGAAGCCAAACTTGCTTGGGTCAAGACGGAGGTGGGTTAAAAAGTGCACAATATTTCTAAACAAGTAAATTACCCAAGAGTCATTTGAATTTTCTGTGGACAAATGAATACAAACAGTTCTGCGTATCAACACTCAGGTACTCACATACCTGAAAAACACCTGGCTAAGAAACCATCAGTTCATACCAGTTGTTCACATGGGCACAACTGATCTGCAATAGACCTAGTAAGTCAAACTTTGGACAACTGACCATTCATCAAGATTGCTGGAAAGAAAAAAAATTCCATTGGAAAATGGTTAATCTATTGTTTCTGAATAGAAAGAGCTTTAGTTAGAAAGATAGAAAACAGTTTTTCAAAGTAGGTAGTTGAACTGCTAATATCTTAGAGGATAATAAGAAGTAAAAGAACCTCATTAAAATGAGTGTTTGCACCACACCAGAAAACTTGGAATCCATTCTTTTCTCATAACGAAGGGGAGTGCCTCTTTAGTCAGAGCTCAATTTTGCACTTCCTTGATTTACAGATGGAAAGAATTCTAATTCTCTATTTATTTTGTAATGCTTGGTATGTGAACCTCTAGCTGGCTCAAATAGTTCTGATGAAATGCAGGACAATGACACCTTGAAAAGTGGTGACAGTGTCTCCACTTGAAAAGTAATTGCTCCTGGCTTCATGCACAGTAACTTCAGGAGGAAAATACATTCAGAATAGCAAATGCCAAGAATGCTTCTAATCCAACTTGAGTCCCTCCTTTATAATTTTAGGGAGGCAGATAGGATAAAAATAGTGCTAAAAAGCATTATTTATTACATCAAAATTTAGTGTTTAAGTGTCTATGTTCTCTACTTTTTCTGTCTCTTTGTGTCTGTCTCACTTTCAAACTCTCTTTCTGTACCTCTTTGTCTCTCGCTACCTTCCCTCCTTCTCTACACCCCCCAACCTACCCCTCAATTTCTCTATTTTTAATGTTTTTCTTCTTTTCTTATACAGGGCTTCCACCCAAAACTATTAACTGAATTCATTTTCAAAAGGTTAATTAGTCTTTTAAAATGTAAAGCTCTGGAGATATTTTGTCTTTTTATTGTTTTGAATTTATTTTAATTAACTTTTGATAGGGTGCAAAGAACTGACAAATGGATTGATTTTACTTTTTTAATATGTAAAGTTTGATGCATACAAAAGAATATATGTAACATATATGTAAAACATGTAGCATACCACTAACAACCCATGAAACATCTCTCACTTTATTTTAAACTATTCTTAATATTGATGCAGTCACTTGTTTCCCCCTTTCCTACCCTTTACCCCTGACTCCTCCTCAACCCCTGAAGTAACTATTATTCTGTATTTTGTTTTTATCATTCCTCACTATGTTCATGATTAGTTTGTCTCCTATGTATACAATAACTACTTCTTTAGTCAAATGTATCTATCTGGATTTATGTTTAGTACTTTTTGACTCATTTAAGACAGACTTCCTTCTCCAAAGTTATGGATATATTCTTCCAAATATTTTAGTTTGCCTTTTAAATTTAAGCCCTCAATCTATCAGGAACATATTTCTGTTGGGGCTATTTTATTAGGTGCATACAAATTTAGAATTTTATATTTTTCTGTTTTAATTTTTGTTATCGTTGCACAAAGACCCTTTCCACCCCTAATCTTGTTTTATGTCTTAAGGTCTTTTTTGATTTATTTTAATATATTAATTATACCAGACTTCTTTTGGTTAGTATTTGCTTTGTATGTTTTCCACATATTTTTACACTCAAATTTTCCATGCCCTTGCCTTTTGGTTATGTCTCTTATAAAAACCATGTTGGTGGATTTTTAAAAATATAATCTGACCATATTTCAATATAATCTGACCATATATTTTTAAAAATATAATCTGACCATATTTCAAGGATTGGAAGTTATCAATAAAATTTAACCTTCCAGCTAGAACTCTTCATTTTCACAGAAGTATATGTACAGAGGGCACTATCTTATAAAAATATCAGATTGGATTTTATTATGCAATTGATTATTACCATAAAGATGAATTAGCAGCTTTAAGAGAAGTTAATTTTATCTCCAGCCTGATTCTTTTAGAACAACTTATGTGGACACAGTCCTAAGTATACGTTACGTTCCTTGGATCATCTCAACTCTTAGAAGAAAAATCTTTCAAAGAGAAATAAAAATGGCCCTATCAAATATTATAATCAATCACACATTTAACAATATGTCGTATTTCAGACTAATCTAAGCAGGGTGAATACCAAATTATTTAATCACATTTATTCTTGACTGCATTTAGCAATTTAGCCAGGAAAATGCCCGGGTGTAACTAAAGAAATCTTGTGAGATGTCCCCTTCCCCACCACCTCCCCAGGAGAGTATTTTCTCCTATTGGGAAGATCATTCAAGCCACAGTTCTGGTTCTGAAGGTCTGGGCTCATGAAGGAAAGTAAGAGATTTATCCACAGGGAAGCAAAGGCTTCATGCTTGTGGGTTGGAAAAGAAGTCTTCTGGTCTCGGTTAGGCTCATCACGTAGGTAGGTGTCACTGGCTATTGGCCGACTTAGGATGGGCTTGGCTGCGTTGCCTTTTATCTACTCTTACATCCTCCAGCAGGCTTGCCTAGACCCTGTTGACACAGACATTACAGAGAGCAAGAGAAGCACGTGCAATATGCAAACACTTTTTTTAAAAATAAATGTATTTATTTACTTTTATTTTTGGCTGCATTGGGTCTTCGTTGCTGCACGTGGGCTTTTTTCTAGTTGCGGCGAGCAGGGGCTACTCTTCATTGCAGTCCGCAGGCTTCTCATTGGGTGGCTTCTCTTGTTGCAGAACACGGGCTCTAGGCACACGGGCTTCAGTAGTTGTGGCACTCAGGCTCAGTAGTTGTGGCTTGCGGGGTCTAGAGTGCAGGCTCAGTAGTTGTGGCGCATGGGTTTAGTTGATCCGCGGCATGTGGGATCTTCCTGGAGCAAGGCTCGAACCCGTGTCCCCTGCACTGGCTAGTGGATTCTTAACCACTGTGCCACCAGGGAAGCCCCTGCAAGCACTTTTTGAGCCCCTTCTTGCATGAAGCTTGCTAACATCCTATTGGCCAAAATAAGTTATATAATCTAATTGAGTTTAGAGTCAGACAGGAGGAATTAGTGGGGCCATTAATGCAATTAATCTACCACAGAGACCAATTTCCTTCCTGGACTCTGAGAAATATAGGATATGAGCAAAACAAGCCTCTGGAGAGGACTGATAGGGAACCATCGTCCCCAAGGAAAGGTGAGTTTCGTCGGAGGCATGACCTCTCTGAAGGACATCTTGTCCTTCAGCCTGGGCCCTCAGCAATCTCTGCTTACTTTTTGATAGCTTGCTTTTTTGATAGAGCATCTAATTGCCTTGCATCAATTTTTACAAGGAGAAAGAAACAACCAACCACAAAGAAGCAGGGTCCTTTGTCTAACATTGCATTTATGGCAGGCAGGAAGCAAGATGGTAAAGTGACAGTGCCCATAAAGGAAAGGTATATTTCTTCTCAGGGATAGAGAGAGCTTTGGGGAAAAAAGACGTCTCTTATAACTGCTGGTGGGGAAGTGTTGATCCTTGATTTGCATAAGCTGTGGGCATCTCCTTTGAATTTTCAAAAACTTGCAAATTGAGAAGGACAGATACATTGAGAGGGAGCATCTAGATTTCTGAGACACAATAACAAAGTACTAAAGAGCCTTGATTTGGGATAATAAAAGGTACTCATGATTTCCATATTTTATATTTTGGAACATCCCTTTAATTGTTTTAGTGTGTGTGTGTGTGTGTGTGTGTGTGTGTGTGCATGTGTGATAGTCACACTACAGACTTGATACATAATTTTATTGGGGTTGGTTCCACAGTGTAATATTAATGAATGTTTTTGCATTCACTGCTGGAAAACAGGGCAATAAATCTTAGGACATTCAGACCTAATCTGTGTTGCCATATGAGAATGAAAAGCTAGAATTTCTGCACATATTTTAAGCTGCTTCTTTCCTTAATGCCTTGTGTCATGTTCTTAGCAGTTTCTCCCATATAAGTTAGGCTTTCAGTGTGCATGTCGGCTTGGGGGAAATCTTGCTCCTATGTATTAACTGCTGACTCCTTTAATCCTGTTAGAATTTAATTTCCCTTGATTGAAGGCGGTGTTATCACCAGGTGCTGAGTGGCCCTTTCCTATCAGTACATATAAATCCTGTTAGTCCTCCCCAGACGCCACATGTTCCAGAGTCTTCTGAGATCAGACTCTTCTGAAAGAGTGTTTACTCTCAGGCTCATACAATGCAGAGAGTGACAGTCAAACTTCTGGACACAGATGTCTTCTTTATTTGTGTCTGGCTGAGTTGTGGGACTGAGGCCTCTCTGTTGACAGCCTGTGACAGTCCCAGCAATTTTTAATCGCTTTTGCATTAAACAGCAAGTTCAAGGACTTTTTAAAAAAAGGCTTAAATTAAGTTGAAAGGTGTTCATTGATTAGCAAGATACTGACTCATAAAACTCTGTATGGTTTTCAACTCTTCCACTTTTACTAAACAAAGCATTTCATTTTTATATGTGTGACCTGTTTTAGCTACTTGTCTCAGGAAACTTACTGGGATTTGTAATGAAATCAATTCACAAGGATCCCAGTGTCTTTGGTTCTTGGTGAGACAGTCTTCCTGCTCCCAGCTTTGTCTTTCTGCATCTTATCTGTTGGCCATTTCCTGCTAATTATCTTCCTTCACCAGACCAACAACAACAACAGAAAACGCCAATTCGGTTTACAGTCAATTTTGCTACTTGTTAGCACCTCTATTTTTTTCAAAAGTTTGATTTAAGAAGAAATTATTGGATAAATTGAGGTGTTTGGGCATCTGTGGAGTTCAGGAATTAATTAAAATAAATCCACTGTACTAGCAATCAAGTTTGGTATGTATAGTGACAATTTTTTAAAGCTCTAATTTAACTATTTCACTAACATTGAAATAGATTACATAAAATGTAGTCTAAGTGCTCTGTATCATGCTGTAATTTAAAGATAATTCATTGAAAGCACTTGTCCTCAAGGAAATGAGAGTTTACTGTCAGATTTTTTTTTCAAGGATATCAAATTCAAAAGCACCTTTACAAAAGAATTGGGCCAAGTGGCAGTGTGCAGATCCCAGGCCCCAGCTGAAAGAGGGAAACCAGCTGTATTAAGCACAGCCATTGTTTCTATGTAGGAATGCTAGTCTACCGATGTCAGGATTCCGGATTTCTGGTTTTTCAAGAGGAACTAGAATTTTGGATTTTTATGCACTATCTCATTATTTATAAAATTTAACCTTCATACTAGCTTTATAAATGATTAATCCACTACCTTTACTGTATATTTACCTTTCCAGTGAGATTTATTCTTTCACATGTGTCCTTGTTACTAATTAGTACCCTTTCTTTTCAGCTTAAAGAATGTCCTTTAACATAACTTATAAGGCTGGTTTAGTGGTAATAAGCTCCTTTAGCTTTTGCTTGTCTGGAGAACTCTTTATCTCTCCCTTTCACTTCTGAATGATACCTTGCTGGGTAGAATGCACTTGGTTGGAAGGTTTTTCTTTCAGCACTTTGAATTTCCCTTCTGGCCTGCAAAGTTACACTTGCAAAAACCTGCTGCTAGTCTTATGGGGGTTTCCCTGCATTTAAATTGTTTTCCTCTTGTTGCTTTTAATACTCTCTCTTGTCTTTAACCTTTGACATTTTAACTATAATGTGTCTTGGTGTAGTTCTCTTTTGGTTTCCCTTATTAGAAATTCTTTGGGTTTCCTGGATCTGGCTGTCTGTTTCCTTCCCCAGGTTAGGAGACTTTTCAGCCATTATTTCCTCAAATAAGTTTTCTTCCCCTTTCTTTCTCTTTTCTCCTTCTAGTAGCTCTATGATGCAAATGTTACTCTATTGGATATTGTCCCATAAGTCCCTTAAGTTATCTTTACTTTTTTCATTTTTTAAAATGTTTGCTGTTTTGATGGGTTGACTTCAAATATCTTCGAGGTGACTGATCCTTCCTTCTGCTTCGTCTAGTGTGCTGTTGAGACCTCCTAGTGTATTTTTCAGTTCAATTGTTGTATTCTTCAGCTCTGTGACTTCTCCTTGGTACTTTCTTATATTTCCCATCACTTTCTTGAAATTCTCATCATTTTCATTCATTCTTCTCCCTAGTTCAATGAGCATCTTTATCACTAAGACTTTGAGCTCTTTATCAGGTAAATTACTTATCTCCATTTCATTAATTTTTTTTAATGAGGTTTTATCTTTCATCTGGGCCATATTTATCTTTCTTCATTTTGCTCAAATTTCTGTGTGAGTTTTTATACAGTAGATGAAATAATCACCTCTCTCAGTCTTGAAGGAGTGACAACATGTAGGAAATGAACCTTGTCTCTCAACCCTGCCTCAGCTCCTGGTTGTCTCTCAGACCTCTGTGCTCATCCAAGCAGCTTATTGTATCTTTAATAGCTCCCAGGAGTTGAGGATGTGGCATGACCTGTCAGTGTCCCAAGGGGAGGATCTCAGCACCTAGATGTAAGCTGACTGGAAGCCAGACCCTCAGGCATCAGCTTTTAAAAGTATATGATAAATACAATAATAAAAGTATGAAAAAAAAACCTTCCAGACAAACAAAGGTCCAGGACCAGACCACTTCACTGGTGAATTTTAGCAAACATTCAAAAAAGAATAAAAAATTAAAATAAAAAGACATTTTGAAGTTACAGACAATGTTTAGCCTTCTGTTACACCCTTTTGCAAAGAACAGTTGCAGATCCAATGATCATTGACAACTGGCAGGGTATTTCTTATTGTCTCCTGCAAGATTGATTGTTGAGTCCTCAGTGAGCTATAGCCTAAACACCATAATCCACATATTATACAAGAGATGCTTCTCATTACTTGACCAGTAAGAGAGAATTACAGAGATAGTGGGCAGAACAAAGTAGAGATGAGGAAATATAAGCCCTGGGAAAGGGAGACCCTTGGATCCCAATAGTTTTCTAGTTCTTGGATTATTTTCCACTGAAGCTAGGGTGTATTTCCTGCACTAAGGTTTTATTATTTCTCCATGTCCTTTAATAACTTGCCCCTTTTAAAATATATAACAAATATATGGGGCAAAATACATATAAGAAAAATGTTAACCAAAAGAAATCTGGTATAGGGCTTCCCTGGTGGCGCAGTGGTTGAGAGTCCACCTGCCAATGCAGGGGATACGAGTTCGTGCCCTGCTCCAGGAAGACCCCACATGCCACGGAGCATCTGGACCCGTGAGCCATGGCTGCTGAGCCTGCGCATCCGGAGCCTGTGCTCCGCAACGGGAGAGGCCACAACAGTGAGAGGCCCATGTACCACAAAAAAATAAATAAATAAAAAGAAGTCTGGTATAATTATATTAAAATGAGTCCAAAAAATCTTTAAGACAAAAATGAAAATGAAAATTACAAACAGTCTTTGAATAATGATTTAAATATGTAACACAGAAAAATAAAAAGTTCTAAATGCTAAAGTCTAAATTAAAATATGGAGCTGGAGTCTTTTTGTGGTCCAGGTGACAATGAATAACATATCTGTTAGCTAATAAGGAAAAGAAGGAGATTTAAGAAGGAAAAGAAGGAGGCTGACTTTGGTCCCCATTTAGTTGTGCACATTTGTTATGATGTGATATACTGTAGTTTTATATGTTCCAGGTCACATTGAGTTATGGATTATATTCTCTGAAAGAGTCAAAACTTTATAATACTCATAAAACTTTGTAATGAATGGGATGGTACCAGGTACCTAATAATATGGCTTCAGAATATATAAGCAAAATTTGACAGAAATAAAAGAGAATAATTGAGACTAACACATCATAATAAGATTTTCATACAACTCTCAGTATCTGATAGAACAAGTAGACAAAAACTAGTAAGACTCTAGAAAATACAAACGATTGGATTAATACATCTGACCTGATTGTCATGTTTAGAATACTATACCCAACATCTTTAATATTATGTCAAGTGCACACAAGACATGTACCAAAATGAATCATATGTTTAGCTGTAAAACAAATCTAAACAAATTTCATGGGATTGGAATCACACTTAGTTTGTTCTCCGAACAGAGTAGAATTCAATTGGAACTCAATAACCAAATCAATCAAATAAACAAGCAAATAAATAATATTAGGAGACCCCTTTACTAGTGGAAATTAAATACTGACTCCTAAGTTATAAATGGGTAAATAAAAAACAAAGTATGTTAAAATGAATGAAAATAAAAATAAGACAAATCAAAACTTGTGGAACATTGCTCAAACTATGATTCAATGAGACTCTACAGCCATATATACACAGAAGAGAAGAAAAACTGAAAATCCATTATCTAAACATTTATGCCAAGAAGTTAGAAAAGAATAGCAAATTAAACTTGGAAAGAAAAGTAGAAAGGAATAAAGATTAAGGAAGGAATTAAAGAAATGAAAAGTAAATATAAAATAGAAAGAATCAACCAAGCCAAAAGCTGCTTTTTTAGAAAGAAAATGGAATTGATGAACCCCTGGCAAAACAGATCAGGAAACTAAGAAAGGGGCACAAAGCACCAATATGCAGAATGAAGATCAAGCACCACTATAAGTAAAAGATAATAGAAGAATATTATGAAGAACACTGTGGCAAAATGTTTTGTTTTGTTTTTTCTCTTCTGTTTTTTCTTTTTCCTTGAGGTGACTTTGCTTTATAACATTATGTGTTTTGTGGGTACAACATTAAATTTGACTTCTGTATACACTACAGAGTTCTCACCACCAAAAATTTAGTTTCCATCCCTCACCATTAAGTTGATCCCTTTTATCCATTTCACCATGTTCCCAACCTCTTCCCATCTGGAAACCACCACTTTGTTCTCTGTATCTATGTGGGTTTTTCTTAATGTTTTAATTTTTTTATATAATTTTTAAAGGTTACTTTCCATTTACAGTTATTACAAAATATTGGCTAAATTTCCTGTGTTGTACAATATGTCCTTGAGCCTATCTTATACCCAGTAATTTGTACTTCCCACTTCCCCGGCCCTGTATTGCCCCTACTCCCTCCCCACTGGTAACCACTAGTTTGTTCTCTATATCTGTGAGTCTGCTTCATTTTTGTTACATTCACTAGTTTGTTGTGTTTTTTAGATTCCACTTATAAGTGATATCACACAGTATTTGTCTTTCTCTGTCTATATCACTTAGCATAATGCCCTCCAAGTCCATCCATGTTGCTGCAGATGTGTGGCAAAATTTTTTAAAAATTTAAACACAATGGATAAACTCTTGGAAAAATACATCTTACCAACTCTGAGTCCAATAGTTTTTTTGTTTTTTGGTTTTATTTTGCAGTGCGTGGGCCTCTCACTGCTGTGGTCTCTCCTGTTGCGGAGCACAGGCTCCGGACGCACAGGCTCAGCAGCCATGGCTCACGGGCCTAGCCGCTCTGCAGCATGTGGGATCTTTCCGGACCAGGGCACAAACCCATGTCCCCTGAATCGGCAGGCGGACTCTCAACCACTGCGCCACCAGGGAAGCCCCAATAGTTCTTTTTTTAAATTTTAATATGTAATTAATAATTTTTCCACCAAAAAATCCCTAAAAAACAAAGGCAACTTTGGACTCCAAATTACATTACCTGTGATTTCCACCAAATAATTAAGGAAGAAGTAAGACCATTATTACATAAATTATTCCAGATAATAGAGAGGGAAATCACATGGCTTCTTTTTTTTTTTTTTTTCTGGTACGCAGGCCTCTCACTGCTGTGGCCTCTCCCGTTGCGGAGCACAGGCTCCGGACGTGCAGGCTCAGCGGCCATAGCTCATGAGCCTAGCCGCTCCGCGGCATGTGGGATCTTCCCGGACCGGGGCATAAACCCGTGTCCCCTGCATTGGCAGGTGGACTCTCAACCACTGCACCACCAGGGAAGCCCACATAGCTTCTTTTAATAATATATCATGGCAAGGTGGAAGTTGTTCCAAGAATGTGCAGATGGTACACATTCAAAGTTCAATCAATATCATTCACCACATGGAGGGAATAAAAGATAAAGCATTTGATAAAACTCAATATTCACAATAAAAAAATCATTGACAACTAGGGATAGAAGTGAAGTCTTTTAATCTGATAAAGAGAGTGTAAACAAGCTGCTTTCCTATGATATTGGGAAGGGGATACACATACCTGCTGTAGGGGAGGAGGATTCGCCACCCCCAAATAGGTCTCTCTGGCAAATTTATTATCTTAAGCTGGTTATTTCCTAGGAAACAGAAGACATGGGAAAAACTCTGAAAACTGAGTAGAAGTTATTCTTTTGTAAGAAACAATTGCATTTATAAGGGAAATCTCCATTTGTAAGCGTGTCTCCCTAGATGTACCAGGGAGAGGAAGATCATCCTCAAAATCTCTAGATGGAGAAGACAAAGACTTAAATCTGCATAACGACCTTACCCCTGTTTACTATGCTCTTCCTGGTCACCATCCAGAACTGACTGTCCCCACCCTCAACACCCTCTTTTGTCTTTAGCTAAGGGTGGTATTTAAAGTGAGGGCTTCATAAACAGTGTCCTACTGTATAGCACAGAGAACTATATTCAATATCCTATGATAAACCATAATGAAAAAGAATATTTAAAAAAAAGAATGTATACATATGTATAATTGAATCACTCTGCTGTACAGCAGTAATTAACACAACACTGTAAATCAACTATACTTCAATAAAAAATAATAAATAAACTGAGGGCTTCAGCCATTTTCACCTGAAGTGAGTTACTCAGTTCTCCTGGGTCTCTCCCGTGTATACATGTTATTAAAATTTTATTTGATTTTTTTCTGTTAATCTGTCTCATGCCAATTTAATTCTTAGATCAGCCAGAAGAACCTAGGAGGGTAGAGAAAAGTTTCTTGCTCTCCGACGTTACTATGCTATTATAACTTCTAATCATTATTGTAGTGGAGGCCTAGCCACTGCAGTAAAGAAAGAATAATAAATAAAAGGTGAAATAATATGACATGAAGGAATAAAGTTGTCATTATTTGTAAATGAAATGATTGTGTATGTAGAAAATCCAAAATAAAGACTATTTGTATTAAAAATAAAAAGGTCGCTGTATACAAGATTAATTTAGAGGATCATTTAAATCCTATTTTCCAACAAGAAACAATTAGAAAGCAATTTTAATTGATATCTTTTTTTTTTTTTTTTTTTCAGTACGCAGGTCTCTCACTGTTGTGGCCTCTCCTGTTGTGGAGCATAGGCTCCGGACGCGCAGGCTCAGCAGCCATGGCTCATGGGCCCAGCTGCTCCGCGGCACGTGGGATCTTCCCGGACCAAGGCACGAACCCGTGTCCCCTGCGTTGGCAGGCGGACTCTCAACCACTGCGCCACCAGGGAAGCCCTAATTGATATCTTTGACTTAGACATTGAAGATTCCATATAATTCCTGCTATATTAGCTTCCTCTCTGTGATGGAGGAGATCATGAGATTGATGCTTGTGAGTGCTGTTCATATTCCTTGATGTATTTAAGGTTTTATTCACTTAGCATATACTTTTTGTGTTGTTGAAAAGCACAGATATTTTTACTGAAGTGCTAATAAATGTTGAAATTTAATCAGTTAAAAAAAGGATACCCCTTTTAATAGCATTTAAAAAATCAAACACCTATTAGAAATTTAATGAAGGGTTTTTAAAACCTCTACAGAAAACAACAACAACAACTAAAGAAACCAAAGAAATCCTTCAAAAATGGAAAGATTGACTATTTTCTTAAATTGAAAATTTCAACATATTTAAGATGTTAATACTCCTCAAATTAATCTATAGGTCCAATGAAATTAATCTAAAGATCTCTTTAAAAGCTGTGATATTTTTAGGGGAAATTAACAAGCTAATACTAAAATTTACATATGAATAGGGGCTAGAGAGCCCAACAGTCTGGAAGATCAGACTCCTGGATATGATGACTTGTACTACCTATTATCACGATAAAACCTCGGTAAATAAATCAAAGTGGGATTGTCTGAGGGACAGATGAATAGATCAGTGTAACAGAATTTAGAGTCCAAAACCAGACCCGTTCATGACAGTTCATTGATGACAAAAATGGCACAGTAGAATCACAGATAAAGGATAGTTTTTCAATTAGTGGTTCTGAGTCAGTTGAACATCTATATAGAAAAATGCAAATTTTCCCCTATTATCATCTACAGAAAATCAATTCCAGTCTGATCATGATGGTAGAACAAAATATAAATGGTAACTAATAAAGCTTCTGGGATGTAATATAGGAAAATGCCTTCATGTGGCTGGGCTGAGAGAAGGCATTGTAAGCTTTTAGCACTAACTATAAAAAAAGAGATGAGTAAATAGGACTTAATTATCACTAAATAGATGGATGAAATGGGAATTAATTAAAATTAGAAACTTCTGTTCATCAAAACATACAACTAAGAGAATAAAAAGGCAAGTCAGAGGATGGGTAAAGATTTTTGCAAAATAAATAACTTGTATCCACAAAGCACTTACATTTAGAAAACATAAACTTTCTTACAAATCAATTTAACAAAGAAACAAATAATACAATGGAAAAATGGACAAAATTTCTGCATGGTTATTTCACAAAAAGAGACTATGCAAAGGGCCAATAAACATATGAAGAAATGCACAACTTCACTAGTCAGTGTAGAAATACAAATTAAAACCATACCAAAATATTTTTTATTACACACCAGATTGCCTAAAATTATCCAGAATAACAATACCAACTGTTGGTACATATATGGAGCAACTGGGTCTTTCACACATTGCTGGTAGAAATGTAAGATCATACAACCACTCTGGAAAGCTGTTTGACAATTTCTTATAAAATTCAACCTATATTTACCATATAACCCAGCAATCATACTCCTAGAACTCAACAGAAATGAAGACGTGTATGCAACAAAAGATATGTTAAAAAATGGTTATAGCAGCATTATGTCATTATCACGAATTTGAAGTGAGCCAAATGCCTATTGACATTAAAATGAATAAATAATTTGAGTTATATTCATATAAGCAAGCACTGCGTATGAATGAAGACAAATGACCTATCATTTCTTGCAACAAATTGGATGAATCAGATAAACATAAATTTGAAGAAAAGAAACTACTCACAAACGAGAACATGCTGTATTCTCTCTTTATATAAAGGTTGAAAACACTATTAGATATCCCTTTAAGAGACACTGAAGGCATAGTTACTCTACTGAAGGGTCAAAAAATAGCTTATGGGATGTGGGATTGCTCTATTTTGGGGCCTGGGTATGCTTATTTTGTGATAATTCATTGAATCATACGATTTATTCACTTAGTGGATGGCATACTTCAAAAAGTATTCAAAAATGTATCTGTATAAATAAAATTATACACAGAATTGAGCCTAAAACTTTAAAATTGTGCTATTACAAGTTTTAAGCTAAGATTTTTAAAATAATGAGGAATATTCAATCTCATTATTACTAGAAATATTTTAATGTGTTCATTATTCATAACTAAAACAAATAATACATAATGATAGCAGCAATACATAATAAAATAGCATAGCAAATATAAAATAATGGTTTAAATATTTATATCATCTTTTTTCAGTTTTTACATTTCTAGTTTGTTTGAGCTTTATAATGTACAATCTATCTTACATATTTATAAATATGTAAGTATACTTATAGTATACACATGTAAGTATATGTACATGATAACAAATTTTTTACTGCTAGGATTGCATAATTAATGACACATGGACACCAGTGATTTAACTGATTAACAATGACACCCAGAGTGATAAGCTAACAGCCAGCTGAGAATAAGGACATCCTTGCAGGTTTATCACCTTGAGGAGTTTGCAGGAGAGCAGTTTAAGAATATTTGTAAGAAACCAATCATCTTAAATTAAAATCTTATTCATTTACTCAACTAGTAAGTGTTCTATTGGTTTCAGAGGTAATATCATGTTATTGAAAGGATCCGTAAAGTCAATAAGACTCAAATTTATCTACTGATTGTCTGACCTCTTTCGAGTTTTTCTTCTATCTTCTCCTTATATCTTGATATAAGAAAATATGACATGACCATCCCTAATTATTAATATTGAGAAAAGTAAATTAAACATTATACCTGAAAGTTCGTAGCACATGGCTGGCAAATAACAGTTGATCAATAAATGGTAATTCTTTTGTCCAGCCTTTCCCTTGTTATTCTGAATTATTGTCACCCAGGTTGCTAGGGGATGTTTGCATGAACTCTGCCAAGGGTGGGTATGGAAGTATAATTCTCAACATCCAGAACATGCAAGGAATTTCCCCATCATCACCCCCTCCAAATATAAATAACATTCCCTGGCTATTTACATACAAGAGCACACATTAACTTGGACACTTTTAATATAAGTACCAATTTTTGGATTCTTATACTCGGGTTAATTCAGAGACACAGATTTACACTATGCAATATATTTTCAAATTTCCTCCTATTTACAGTAGTGTCCATGAGATCTGTGACTGAAATTGCTGTTTCCCAACTACTGTTGACATTTTGGATATGGAAAATATTGGCATACTCTACTGCCAACTTGCATCACTTTTTCTTCAATAATGACATATAAACCTAAAAAATCACATCATGGTGATAGTTGAACAAAGGACCCCATTGTCTTGTGCTTTACATCCACTTCCTGCCCATTTCCTGCCTGCTGAATTTAATCTGCCTGTAAACTCCACGCCTTGAAGAAGCCAATACATCTTGCCAAATTATTTGCCAGCGTCAATTCTCTATTCAAATTGCCTTTTCATCCTTCTTAAATTTTACAAAAGGAGTTTGGCTTCTTTCTGTTTCAATTTCCCCCTCGCTTTACCATTCAATTCTTGCATTTGACAGCCCTGGAGTAGGTCTGGATTAATACCAATACGAGATGCCCGTGTTCTCTGAGCCTACTGTTCTCAACTGTGAAATTCCATGTTTTTTTTTTCAAAAAGGAAATAGAACATGTATAGCTGATCCAATGACATATAACAAATTACATAGATAAATGAAAAATTAAGCTACCTTATTTCAAATAATAAGCCACCTTTCTCTGGTAATAGTAATACTTTGATGTATTCAACATATTTTAGTTGAAGTGAGTCAAAGGTGAAATTTGCCTGGCATAGGAAGTCATCCCTCCATCCCCAAATAGCAATATTTCTTAGACTTACTTTATGAATCATAACTCAATGGCTTATGAGGAAGGCCATGAGGATTATCATGGCCTGAGCCCATCCACCTGCTGGGATGTTGGTGGGAAGAGACTACACTCTCCCTTAGCCTCAAAAGGCTCCCTGGCTGCTTCTGGAAGCTTTCCGTGGCATTGTGTGATGGGCACTCAGAGCCTTTATGTTCCTGCTCCCTACCTTCCTCATGTACCATCTAGCAATTTTCTCTTTGCCCAAAATTTCTCTTAGAATAACCCTATGCTCTAATATCAGCCCCCTCTGCTGGTTGAGGCTACCCCTGGAAGTCTGAGAAACAGTCACCCCCATATCTCTTTGTCCCAAGTGTGTACATCGGCCCTATTCTTTTTTTTTTTTGGCGGTATGCGGGCCTCTCACTGTTGTGGCCTCTCTCGTTGCAGAGCACAGGCTCCGGACGCGCAGGCTCAGCGTCCATGGATCACGGGCCCAGCCGCTCCGCGGCATGTGGGATCTTCCCGGACCCGGGCACGAACTCGTGTCCCCTGCATTGGCAGGCAGACTCTCAACCACTGTGCCACCAGGGAAGTCCTGGCCCTATTCTGATTCCTTGGAACATACCAGAGGCCAAGCTTAACTTTTAACAAGGTGTCCCTGAAGTTTGTGCATGACCACAGATGAACTGATGGCAGCAACACAAGCGTAGCTCCATCTAAAATCTCAATGTGGCTGGCCACAGGCTTCTTACTGTCTACACTTACCAAGCCCATTTCAGCCTTCTCTAAGTTCTAGAGTCACAGCCAAACAAACTAATTTTGATTTTTAGAGAGAGGACGGTTCTCTTACATCCTTCTTTAAAATCTGCATAATGGGCTGAATGGTGATCCCAAAAAAAGAGAGGTCTGTGTCCTAATTCCCTAGAACCTAGTTATATGGCAGAAGATGTGATTATACTAAAGTTCTTGAGAGGGTTAGCTTATCCTTCATTATCTGGGTGGACCCTAAATGTAATCACATGTATCTCCATAAGAGAGAGTTTTGAGACAGACACACAGAGGAGAAAACACACAAAAGAGGAGGCAATGTGACCCCAGAGGCAGAGATTGGAGTGATGTGGCCTCAAACCAAGGAATGCCAACAACACTAGAAACTAGAAGAGACAAGGAATAGAATCTCTCCTAGAACCCCTGAAGGGAGACGGCCCAGCCAACATCTTGATCTCATACCTCTGGCCTCCAGAACCGTGACAGAATACATTTCTGTAGTTTTAAGCCACCAAGGTTATGGTCATTTGTTATAGCAGTCCTAGGAAATAAATACAATCTACCTTGCTAAGTTTTCATTCTTTCCCCAAGATTCACCCCTCTGTTTCAGGGGCAGAGTTCAACAAACTCTAGAAATAGGCTGGGTAACTTCTTATAAACTGAAATTATTTAACTGGACCCTGAATTGGTGTGGTCAGGGCCCAGACTGTCAGAGTCTTTCAAAATAGTAAAAAGTTAGATATTATTTCCTTTAGTTAGAAAACAATAAAATAAGGTTCTGTGCAGGCAGTTATAGGAGTTTCTCTGCCTCAGCCATGTGCAAAACCCATGTGCTGGGCCACCACTACATGTCTGGCACCTGCAGAGAAGCCAAAGGCCAACTTCTGTGAGAGAACAGAAGGCCTGGGAGCTTCCTAAAGCCTCGTCTGCCCCTCCGTCCCTCAAAGAGCCAGGGGTTGGTATTGTTCTAAATGAAACTCAGCTCTCCTCCCATTCTCTCCATGATTCCATGCTCCCCAATATCACTCAAACTGACCAACATTTATGTCAGAGGAAGAGAAGATCAGAGAAATGAATGTTACTCAAAACAAAATGATCCACTTGCATGTAGAAAAGAAAAAATTTACACAAAGCAAAAACAAAAGGCCCAGGTGTGCATTAACCTTTCATGAACTTATGATTAAAAGAGAATGTAATGTTACTTCTTACAGATTTTATACACAGTGGAAAGGGAGAGTAAAAGGCTATACATGGGTGATTAATTACCAGGAAAATTGATTAAGAAAATGTCAATTCCCTCCCAGAGAAACTCAACCCCAGTGGCTCTGACAAGAGACTCATAAAATAGCTCACCTTTTGTATATTTCCTCAAGTCTTGGTTTCCCAGCCCTATTTGTTGCCCTTTATTGAATATCACTGGTGCTAGCACCTAAACAGAATTTCCAAACTCACCCCCTCTAGGTCTAAGGTTTCATACTTTGCAAATCTGAATTGGAAGCATCAGGGTGTACTAGAAAGGGTGAGGCAGATACAAGTTCAAGTTTAGATTTAGCCACTTCATAGACAGGAGAGCTTAGGAAAGTTATTGGTTATTCACCTTTTCTAATATACATTTGTTTAATCTACTAAGACAGGAAACTGACATATCACAGAATTGCTGTAAGAAATCAATACAAAGAAAGATATTTGTGAGGCCACTTTCCTTCCATGTAAGTGCCTACATCACGGTGTGAACATTATACCCTGCATTGTACCATCCATGAACAATAAGTATTATTAGGGCATAGTAATTACAGGTGATTCTTCTTATAGACCAGGGCTACAGTAACTATTTCAAGCTTTGTAGGCCATGTGGTCTCTGACACAACCACACAACATGGCTCTTGTAGCGTGAAAGCAGGCTAAATGAATGAAGTGTAGCTGTGTTACAATAAAACTTTATTTAAAAAGTAAGTTGTGTCTCAGTGCCTTTGGGCCACCATAACAAAATATCACAGACTGAATAGCTTATAAACAACAGACATTTATTTCTCACAGTTTTGGAGGCTGGAAGGCTGAGATCAAGGTGCCAGCATGGTCGCATTTTGGTTAGAGCCCCCTTCCTGGTTCCTAGCTGGTACCTTCTCACTATGTCCTCACACAGTCGAAGGGACAAGGGATCTCTCTGGAGCTTTGTTTATATGAGCACTAATCTCATTCCTGAGGGCTCTGCCCAGATGATCTAATTGCCTCCCAAAGATACCGTATCTTAATACATTACCTTTGAGGGTTAGGATTCAACGTAAGAATTTGGGGGGGACACAAACAAGTGACATCCTACATTTGGTTTGTGGGGCATAGTTTGCTGGCCTTTTGTATAGACTTCCTCTGATCATAGCAATAGGGAATATTTAGTTGGAAAATATAACTGTCCCATATGGGGTCAACCTCAAACATTAAGCAATAATTCCTGAATCCCAAGTTCTCATTAATGATTCCCTACAAGGATGAATTTACTCATAATTTAAGCTATTGTATACTTACTGGTACTACTTAAAGATAACAAGTTAGGATTTTATCATTTAATACATGCTTTGTTCATTCTTCCATTTGTTACTAAAACTGCCTTTTTCAACTTTCAAAGCATCTTGCTTGATTTTAGTACCCTTACTCATCATAAACATAATACCTGTTTGACATTATCTTTCTAAATGACAGCCTTTTTAAAAACATAAAATGTGATAGATACCTTGTGAACATTCAAATACCTTTCCAGGGCAGGTAGTCCTGGAAAAAACACCCTAGTTTTTTGAACTCACCCCCTTTTAAAAAATTTTTTTTTGAGAATAACAGGCATATAGTAAAGTCAATGATCTTAAGTCTAAATTGATTATACATACACCTTTGCAACCACCATCCCCAGAACAAGATCTACAATATTTCCAGCCCTCCCGACAGACGTGTCCCCTGTGCCTTCCCAGTTAGTACCACCTAAAGGGTAACCATTATTCTTTTAAAGATTTTTAAAACTTCAAGCAAATCCTATTACCAAATGCTTTCTTGCCTTTTTATTTTCTAAAAGTAGTAGATAAATTGATCAGGCATAGTTTTCTCTAATTAAAAAAAATCTGTCTCACCCCAAATGTTCTGTTCAATTAAACATTTGATGAAGCAACCTTTTTGCAGAAAACCCACCAGCTTACCAGGTATGCAAACGAGGTTCATTCTCTGTTATTGCCAGGGTCATTCTCCTTGGAAAGGCTTCTCATGGATGGAAGACATGTTGTCAGGACCCCAGTTCATAATCCAGCACGTACCATCAGCCCAGTGATTTCACGTTTCTGTCAAGAGTATTCCAATTTTGCCCTTGAAGTACTGCGGCTTCTTAACAGATATGTTTCTGAGCAATTTATGCAAATTGAATGTGATGTCTTCTCAAAATGAAGTATTTATAACAAAACCTGAATGTAAAAATGTTTAAAGCAAAGAAACTGCAGCTGGAAGGCAGGAATTTAATGGCAAATTTTTATGAAACATGAGAAAAATTTAAAGGAACTCTTTAACTGTCAGTATCCTCATATATCCAATTTATTTTTAAGCAAACTGTACCTATAGGGTGGATGGTAAAAAAATCATGTTCAGAATCCTTACACACCACTTTAAAAGGGCACTAGTTTGTGTTAGGAAAAGCACTTAAAATTTTATTCAAGGTGGTGAAACTTAAGCCCTATGCTACACTAATTACCTGGACAGAGGTATTTAATGATGGCTAAAGTTGATTGGAATCTAGCAATGTATGTATCTATTTATAAATATACTAATTCACTTGGCTATAGATGCTTAATGAACCACCCCAAAATATAGTGGCTTAAAACAGATATTATCAATTAGCTCACAATTCTCTGGATCAGCTGTGTATTTCTGCTGATTTGGCAGGGATTGGCCGATCATAGTTGGGCTTACCCATGTTCCTATAGTCAGTTGGAGTCTATCTGAGGACTCCCTGGTCTAGGAAGTCTCAGCCTCATGGCTGATTTCTGCTTCACATGGTCTCTTACCTTCCAGCAAGCCAATCTAGGCCTCTCTCTCATGCAGCTCTCCTAGAGAGAGCAGAATTATGCAAGGTCTCTAGAAGCTTAGGTGCAGAACTTGCTTCATTGTCACTTTTACCACATTCTATTGTCCAAACAAATAAGAAATCTGACTCTGATTCAATACGTGAGGATATAGACTCTTCCTGATGGAAGGAACTGTAAAGTCATATTGTAAAGGAGTGGAAGGGTAAAGGATTGTGGGTATTTTTTTCAATGATTCTCCCAAACATGTATATATGCATGGATATATGTGTATGCTGAAATATTTATATAAGTATATTAAATAATAAAAGTTTTCCACAAATGGTGCCATTATATATTGACTATGTATAATCATTTTCTCCAAAGATAAGTTTTCAAACACACATTTAAGTTTCACTGTTTCACATGTTGAGGCCACATTCCCCAAACTGACCTGCCTGAAAGGAAATTAAAACTAAATGATTTGGACTTCCATTTCTGGCCAAGCTGGAGTAATCAGGACCAGATTTATGCTACCACCTGAAACCACCAGAAAACAGACAAAATATATGAAACATATGTCAAGAAACTGAGTATTAGGCAATAAATGAACAGGGATCCTCAAAAGACAGGAAACAAACATGGCCAGACCTACACTTTTCCCAGCTAACTACCTGGAGAGTTTCCACTCCATGGTGCATGGAAGGGGTGCACAGGATGAGACCAGTAGGCTCTGAGTTGTGAAAACAGAGATGACAGTCTTGGGAGACCAATGCAATCAAAGTTCATTGGACACAGAACCAGAGAGGAGAGAACTGAATATAGAGATAACTCAAGAAATAAGCAGAAGGTTCCACTTGCGTTTTTAGCTGAGTACTGATCAGTGCATATGTGTGAGGAAACATCTAGAGATGAAAGTTACAATGTCTCAGAAAATTACACTGATGTGTTAGGTAGTTAGTCAGACATTAGCAGCAAGGAGGCAACAGTGGCAAAAGACAAGAGGGGAGTAGTCAAGTTACACCCACTCGTCTGGGGACCCTCCCCTGACCCCACCCAGAATGGGCAAAACTATGGTCATGTGGTGGGCAATTTATCCTGATAAAGAGGGAACACAGTAACACTAGGGAACTTCCCTGGGCTGCGCATGCCCAGACTAGACAGGTGTATAACCTATAGTAAACCCAAACTCATTATACCATCACTATAATAAAATATGCATATGGTTTGGCAACCCCCACCCCCACCCCGCTGACCCCAGGCTGTTCTTAGCGAATCAAGGGTAAGGGCATGAGCAATAATGAACTTGTTACATAGATGGGGACTGTCAATCAAATAATGATACCCCTGTCACTCACCCATGATTGCGCCCCGCCTTCTCCCAGAACTCTCCTTATAAACACCTTTAAGCCTGTACAGGAGAGCTGGTTTCACTTAGTAGAAACAGCCCACTCTCCCTCTGAGAGTGTAACTATACTTTAATAAAACTTTTCTTTGCACTTAAGCCCAAAGTGGTAGTCTGCAATTCTTTGCTTGCTCTCACAAGGACCGAGATTGCTGGTCCGGCATTGACCTCCTCTGTTGGAGCTCTTCTGACACAACGCAAACCAACCTGGTAACAGATGGAATTAATGGCAGATTAAATATGCAGAAAAAAATTAGTAAACTTAAACACATAGATATAGAAGTGATGTAAAATGCAACAGAATAAAAAGAGAACAATAGGGACTTCCCTGGTGGTGAGTGGTTAAGAATCTACCTGCCAACACAGGGGACATGGGTGCGAGCCCTGCTCGGGGAAGATCCCACATGCCACGAAGCAACTAAGCCCGTGCGCCACAACTACTGAGTCTGCGAGCCACAACTACTGAGCCCTCACACCTAGAGCCCATGCTCCGCAACAAGAAAAGCCACCGCAATGAGAAGTCCACGCACTGCAACAAGGAGTAGGCCCCACTCCCAGCAACTAGAGAAAACCCATGCACAACAACGAAGACCCAACACAGCCAAAAATAAATTAATTAATTAATTATTTTTTTAAAAAAAGAGAGAACAACAGCAACAAAGCAGAACATCAATGAGCCATGGGACATCTTCAAATGGCCTAATATATGTGTGAGGGACGTGCACAGAGAGAGGAGAAAGGGGGAAACAGAAAGAAATAGTCAAGCAGTAATGGCTGAACATTTTCCAGATTTGATGAAAACCTGCAGATATGAGTAGCTCAAAGAATCCAAGCCCAATAAACTAGAAGTAAATGACATCAAGGTATATTATAATCAAAATACTCAAACTCGTGATAAAAAGAAAATTTAAAAGCATCCAGAAAAAAGGACATATTATGTATAGTGGAACAAAGATAAGGATGATATGAATACACAAAAAGGATAACACATCATAACATGTCAAAACTTATCAACTTCCAATATGTGCAGTTTATTATATGTCAATCATACCTCAGTAAAGCCATTTGAAAAAAGGAAATGATGTTCTTCTGATATAATTTCCATCTTCTATTTGGGAATTTTGCCTTCAGACACACTGCTGAACAATGTCTATATGAATGATTACACTATGAATTGTAAATATTGACCAAAAAATTCAATAGTTTTGCAATTTAGAGATGCACTAAGGGTACTTCTCTACTTCAAATTTTCCTTTTTAAATATTTTGAATTCCTTTTAAAATGGTTAAAGAAAACCACATATATTAAAATACACTAAATATACTGAGGATTGGGACTTCCCTGGTGGCTCAGTGGTTAAGAATCCGCCTGCCAATGCAGGGAACATGAGTTCGATCCCTGATCCAGGAAGATCCCACATGCCGCAGAGCAACTAAGCCTGTGTGCCACAACTACTGAGCCTGCGCTCTAGAGCTTATGAACCACAACTACTGAGCACGTGTGCCACAACTACTGAACCCTGCACACCTAGAGCCCGGGCTCCACAACAAGAGAAGCCACTGCAGTGAGAAGCCCATGCACCGCAATGAAGAGTAGCCTCCGCTCACCGCAGTTAGAGAAAGCCCGCACGCAGCAACGAAGACCCAATGCAGCCTATATATATAATATATATATATATATTATATATATAATATATATTATATATATATATATATATATACTGAGGATTACTGATATTATAATTTATGCTGGTGGCAACTCATTTTTGTGCAACTCTCCAAATAAAAGTCTTCCTGCTGTCTCAGTTTAATTAAAGTGTGGCCTGAGTTTGCGAAGGCTCCCCATGTATTTGTACTTGGTGTAAACATGTTGTGGATCTGAAAGGTTGCTGTTCTGTACTGACCTTTCGTGACTTCAGGCCTGTGCATGTTCATCTACTTAAAACTGTACAAGTAAGTTCAAATCTACAGAACAAGGACACCATGCTCTATTAAATACAAGTAAGACCCAGGCATGTCAGTCTAGCATAATGGGATCCCTCAGAGTAGAAATATATTATGCAAAATTTTGTATTCCTTATGTATTTAATGTGGTTCTTATCTATTTTATTTTTAGTACACTTTTTTGTTGTTGGGATAAAACAATAATTATTTAAGCCATAATTGGATCACTGATTAAAAACAATATTTGAAATGAAAATTTGATGATGTAACTGGCATGATCAAAAATGCTCAAGACGGAGCTACAAATCATGCTCTATTAGCACCAGGTGGATTCTTGAGCTGATGCTAATCACACTGAAAACAATACATAAAAGCAAATGCTAAAAAAAAAAAAACCCTCATGCAGTGACTTTTAACTAAAAAAATAATTGAAACTATAATGTAAGGAGTATGAACTTATCAACATATTTTTTAAACTTTTTAAAAATTAAATTTAATGACACCAAACCGTGTTGGTGAGTTTTGCCATATTTTCTATGGCTTCCTTGGCTACACTCTACTGCCCTCAGAGCTGGTCTCCATCCCAAGTCTGGGCACTGTGTTCAAGCTCACCTGCTCACAACCTTGACCAAAGGGGACCCCCTAGATTCTGATCCTCAGAACTTGAGGCTTCGTGACAATCATCCAGGCATGTTCTTGACAGTCTGAGAAGGCCACAGTCTCACCCCCAGCCTTTGCCCTGGAGTCTCTCATCTTTTAAGACAATCTAGCTGTAGGACCCACAAGAGCTACTTTCCAAAACAGAAACTGTCAATTCTCCCCTGGAGCCAGAGGAACTCAAACAACAGGAAGCAGAGTCTTCCTTGCTACTTGCAGGTCCATGTTCCCCCATGCTCTCTGCGTGAAGTGTCTGCTTGTTCAAGCGGGCTGGCGAGGCTACAGTGACCCAGATGCAGGGAGGGACTGTCTCATTCCTTTTCAGATGCCTGTAAGTGGAAGCTGGTAATTTTTCCTTCAGGTCATTCTGTGACAAAGTTATTTGCTATCTTGGCTCACCTATAGAATTTTTGCAAAATAAACTTATAGTCATTTTTGCAGACTAATTCTACAGCTAGTCCTATGAAGTCACAGTGTAATTTTTAATCAAAATAAGTTCAGCCTAAAAGTATTTCAGTTTCACTTATCATAAATCAAAACAATAAATGCTGTCAGAAATTTTATGAAAAACAATAAAATAAGCTTATAGTGTCAATGTAAGTTAACGCCTTCAATTTTCATACATTTTATGTATTTTAAAGTGTGTACTTATATTTTTTAATATATTAAAATAGAAAGGCAGTGACTTACATAGAACATATATATATATATATATATATATACATACATATATACAATTTGCTTTGTTGTTTAGTAAATATAAATGTAGGACCAGTGTTTTCTTCACAAATTGTACCTTTTGCCTGTTGCATACTGCCTCCTTTTTTTTTCTTTTTTTGGCTGCATTGGGTCTTCATTGCTGCACGCGGGTTTTCTCTAGTTGCAATGAGCCAGGGCTACTCTTTGTTGCAGTGAGCGTGCTTCTTATTGCGGTGGCTTCTCTTGTGGAGCACGGGCTCTAGGCATGCGGGCTTCCGTCCTCTTTTACCCCTTTATCTCTTTTTTTTATTTGATAGTAATGTTTCTGCCCCAATTTTTTTATATCCTGTAAATAAGGTAAGACTATTTTGTAAACAAATTTAATCATCTGTTTTTTCATAGGAGAACTTAGCATGTTCTCACCTAAGATAATAAATGAAGTATTGATTTTATTCTGTTCACCTTTCTTCATATTTTCCTTTTTTTTTTTTTTTGCTTTCTCAATTTTTTGTCCTTGTTTCTTTGGAAGAAACTGCATGACAGTGTAGTTTCTGATTCCTATGATGATTCTCTTCAAAGAGCCAGCACTCGTTATCAAACACAAATTTCTCTACTATATGAAAGCAAGTTACCACTTATTTCCCCTCAAAAAGAAATTCTCTTCCCCCACAACTCACATTTCAACAAAATGAGAGCTTTAGATATTTTTGACTATTTTTTAAAATTCATGTTATCAAGGAAAAATTCACATATAGCAAAATACACAAATCCTAAGCATACAGTTACAGGAATTTGACCTCTGTATGTAATCTGGGAACCACCGCTCAGGTCAAGATGCAGAGTATTTCCAGCAGCCCTGAAAGTTCCCTCAGGCCTCTGCTTAGTCAATACCCTCCATACTCCAATATAGTCACTACCCTGATGATTCTTGAACTTTTAATAAAAGGAATCATATAGTATGTGTTCCTTTGTGCCTGGCTTCTTTTATTCAGCATTATGTTTCTGAGATTCATAAAAACATCTGTCAGTAAATTATTCTTTTTATTATTGATCATATTTTATTATATGAATAAACCACAATTTATTTATCCATCTCCCACTGATAGACAATTGGGTTGTTTCCAGTTTGAAGCTATTATTAATCACCCTCTCATGAACACCTGTATATGTAGCCTCATTTTTCTTGGGCATATATCTAGGGGTGGAATTGCTGGCTTATAGTAGGTGCATGTTTAACTTTAAAGTGTCAAATGATTTTCCAAAGTAGTTTTACCAATTTGCATTCTGATTAGCTATATATGAGAATTTCCATGGTTCTTAATTTGTTCCAACACTTGGTATTGATGATCTTTTTAATTTTAGGCATCCCCAAAGGTTTATAGTTATATCTCAATGTGTTTTAATTTGAATTTCCCTGATAACTAATGATGATGAACACCTTTTCATGCCCTTATTAGCCACTCATACATGTTCTTTTGTGACATATATATTCAAGTCTTTTGCCATTTAACAAAATTTGTGCTTTTTTTCTTATTAGGATTTTAGAAGAATAAAATATGCATTGTATATACATCTCTAAGAATTAGTAAAGAGGACATGGAAAGAGCTCACTTAAAATCAATAATAAAAAAGATTACATGCAAAATAAAAAGAGGCAAAATATTTGAACAAGTAATTTATAGAAGTAGAAACCTGAATAAGCACAAAACATGAAAAGATATTCCATCTTTTGAAAATTTAGGAATTGCAAATTAGAACATTAATGAAAAATCAATAACTATAATAAATTATGCAAAAAACCAAAAGTGTGACATAACCAAGGGTTGGTGAGGATGAGGGAAACTGAGAACCTTTGTAAACTACTGATGGGCATGCAAACTGGAACTACTGCCTCGAAGACTCATCTGACAATATCTAGAAAATTTGAAAGTGTACATCGCTAATATTTAACCATTTTGCTCCATGGTATATATACACTGGGAGACATGTAGAAAAATCTTCATTACAGTCTTGTTTATAAAAGCAAAAATTTGGGAAAATGGGAATAACCAACAGTAGGGAAATGGATACATAATTGTTCTAGAGCAGTTAATATCAATGAAGTGTGTGTATAGATATGTTTCACATGGATAGACCATGGGAACACAATTTTGAATTAAAACAAGTGATAACATTACATAGAGAATATTTCTTAAAGTAAGAATTAATATATATAAGTGGTTCTTAAAATCTGGCCCCTGGACCAGCAACATCAGCATATCCTGGGAACTTACTAGAAATGCAATTTCCTGGGTTCAACCTCAGACCTACTGAATCAGAATCTCTTGAGGGTAGCGTCCAGCAACCTGTACTAACAAGCCCTGAAGTGGATGATGATGCTTACTAACGCTTGATAACTATGCATTGTAGATCTACATATTACATAGATCTGTATTTACTAAAAATATAGTATAGATAGCTGGGTCAATACAAAGAAATTTCCTGACTGTTGTTACTTTTGGAGCTGGAGCTGAACAAACGACTTCAAATATCTGTCATGCCATGTGTATAAATATTAAAACAGATCTTAAGAAGGAAGGATGAAATACTAATATGTGCTAATTCTCAGTGGTGAACATGAGGGTCTTTTATATTATTCTTCGCATCCTTCTAAATACTTTAAACTTTGCAAAACTAAAAAAAAAACGGGGGGGGGGTGCTACAGAGAACATGATGTAAGTGATTGTTGAATAGTGTAGGGATTTAATGTGGTAACCAAAACATCTTAGTTCTTTCTCAAGTCTCCAAGTTTAATTAAGAATATCTTGAGATTGCAAGACAAGCTCTTAAAAAACAAAACAGATTCCATGATTTGTAATCATTTACAATGTTTAAATTTACTGAATGAAACTTTTCATGATTTTCAGCTCAAAAAAATGTAGAGAAATAAATCAGAGAGCAGAGTGTATGTTAAATGTAACTGACATCTATAATCTCAATTTTAGCTATTTAATTTGATCAGAATATCGATATAATTGATTGCATAGTAAGAGAAGTTAAAATTAGAAAATATACTTAATTGAAAAAATGTTACTTGTATTTGTTTATATATTGGGATTGTGTAATTAAACAAACAGCTCACTGCTTTACAAATGGTTAGCTTTGTAAGGTGATGTTTTAATTCACTCTTCTTCCTGGAAGGGCTCTCCTTCAACCCCCAGATAGAGATATTATTTTACTTGAGTAACTTCAGATTCCCCAGCTATTCTTAGTAAGGATTTTTTAAGTCTTGCAACTCAGATCTTAGGATGTCTGTATTATCTTCTGCCACATGACAGCTCTGAAAAGACAATAACCATTTCCTATCACTCAGAAGATACTCCCCCAAATAACTAAGCTCACAATTAAGCCTACTTCACTTGTCAGTACTGGAGGTTAAGCCCATACAGCCAGTATACCCTGGTTTTCTTCCATTGAACAGGGACCCTCTCCATGTAGCACAAAAGAAGTACAAAAACTGCCCTTGACCACAGAAGGAAAAATTGAAGGCTTTTATGCTGCTAAAATATTTCCAAAAATTTACCCATATATGATAATGGAACCATTCCCAATGTATAAGCAAGAAGAGACTTCATTACATCTTTTCTAACTCAGAATCATATTTTTTAATTAAACTTTTTATTTTGAGATAATTGTAGATTTACATACAGTTGTAAGAAATAATACAGAGAAATCCCATGTACATTTTACCCAATTTACCCCAATTTTGCAATGATCTTGCAAAACTTTAGCAAAATGTCACAACCAGGATATTGACATTGATACAGACAAGATACAGAATGTTTCTATCACAAGGATTCCTCATGTTGCCCTTTTATAGCCACACATAATTTCCTCCTGTCCCACACCCTCCTACTTCCAGGCAACCACTAACCTGTTTTCCATTTCTATACTTCGTCATTTGAAGAATGTTATATGAATGGAATCATACAATGTGTAACATTTTAGATTTGCCTTTTATCCATGAGTATAACCTTTAGGAGGATCATCCAGTTTGTTGCATGTACCAAGCCTTTGTTCCTTTGTATTGCTGAGTAATAATCCATGGTAATAATATCACACAGTTTGGTTTAACCATTCAGTTGCTGAAGGGCATCTGTGTTGTTTCCAGTTTGGGACTATCAAAAATAAACCTACTAAGAACATTTTTATTCATGTTTTTGTGTGAACGTACATTTTCATTACTCTGAGATAAATGTCCCCAAGAGTGTGATTTCTGGGTCATATGACAGTTATATATTTATTTTTATGAGGAACTGCCAACTGTTTTCCAAGGTGACTGCACCATTTTACATTTTCATCAGCAGTGTGTAAGTGATTCAGTTTCTCCTCATCTTTGCCAGCATTTTTTTAAAACTATTTAAGTATTTTTTAATGTTAGCCCTTCTGATAGGTATGTAGTGTTATCTCATTCGTGTAATTTTTAATCTTTACTAATTTAATGCAAGAAGTGTTTTTTCGTTTTAATTTGTTCTGTTTTTCAGCTTCTCAATTTTTCAACATTTGTCTTTCCTCTATAAATTATAACTCATGTGCTTTTTCCAATTTCTTATGTTTTAGTGCTTTGAAAGTATATGTCGTGTTTATATATTAATGACATTAGTCCTCCACTTTTTAATTTCTTTCTTTTCCTGATAGCACCAGAATTACTTGAGCAAGTAAATATTTTCATTTGCTTATAAAGCTTTGTTTTCAAGCCTTGAATGGCTACTACACTCTTATAGATACTTTTGACATCTATTTCACCTCTTTGTCAGGTCATTTGGTTGATTTGAACTGAACTGAAGGCTCTTAAAATTCTGCATAGAATCTTCCCCTGTATATTATACATAAACTACTCTATTTCTATTAAGATTATTATCTATTAAGATCATCTATTGTACCATGTTATTTGCTATTATGGATTATCAGTTCTCTCTGAAACCAGGTTTGTTGGTTTTCTGTTTTTTTTTTTTTTTCTGGTTAGTATTTTGTAGTCTTCAGCCCATTTCTCAGTCCTGGAATGCAAGTACTATACCTGGAAATACAGGCATTTAAATCCACAGCATGTATATAGATTTCTGAAGAAAATAGAGATTACTCATGTAGTCAAAGGACTGACAGAGCTTAAGAATTTTGCACCTGGAGATGTTCATTCAGGCTCAGCCATGAACTTGCTCAGTGACCTCAGGAAAATTACTCAGCCCCTTGCCCTTTCCATTTCTTCTTCTCTAATCAGGGATCAAACCATTTTCTGCCCCCTTAGTCTGATCCAAGAACTTCACTGATGAGATAAAAGCAGTGAAAAGGTTATGACAAAAGACAGCCTTTAGCTGGGAACAGGTTCATTTTAATTATCCACCCAGGGAATATTTGTGTTTGCAGTAACACAAATATTGATTATCAAATGTGGGGGAGCGTATTGATGTCTGCAGCAGAAGGCATGGGGGGAGTGTTTCAGGACGCTCACCCAAGAACCCAGGTCTACACTAGCAGCCAATCACAATAACTGAAAGCACCATGGAGGTCAGCCTCAGAGAGTCTTAACTACACCAAGGATTATTCCTAAGGGCTGCTGTCCGCAGGTACAGTCAGCCCGCTCTCTAGATGAAATCAGATGAAAGAACTCATGGCAACGTACAAAGGTGAAACCATCTGAGACAGAGGCAAACGTTGTGGGCTGAATCTACTGCTTAGAGTCTGAGAAAGTCAACCCTTGTCAGAACCGATCCTAATTACCGTGGGAGGGAGCAACCACTTCCGGCAGGGTGAGATTCAGTGAAACATCCACCTCTGTCTGAAGCACATTTACCTTTGGAAGACAAGGATTTACCTGTGGAAGGCAAGCCCCTTCCTCTTGGCTGGAGGAAGCCACCTCCAGAGTATTCCAAGCAAGGCCAGAATCCTCCCTGCACCCCCAGACTCCTGACATTTTGAGGTTCATCTAGGCCAGAGGTTGGCAAACTAATGGTCACATGCCCAAAGCAGCCTGCTACCATGTTTTTGTCTGTGAGCTAAGAATGATTTTCACATTTTTAAATTATAGAAAAAAAAATCAAAAGATGAACAATATTCCATGACACGTGAAAACTGTGAAATTCACATTTCTGTGTTTATAAATAACATTTTATTGTAATGCAGGCAATGCTTATTTATTTATGTGTGGTCTGTGGCTGCTTTGGGGGATACAATAGCAGAGCTGAGTAGTTGTGACAGGGATTATATGGCCCAAAAGCCTGAAATACTTACTATCTGGCCCTTTACAGAAAGAAATTGGCTGACCCCTGACCTAGGCCATCCTTCCACGCAATCCTTGTATAGAACCAATAGACCATCATCTTGTTTTGTGCCTCACTCCTGTCGTGGCAGGGAGTTCATCACCTCACAAGCCAACCTGTAACTCTGACAACAACACTTCTCAAGATGATCATTATTTTGAACTCAAATCTGCAGCCCACTTGGCCTAATTAGGCTGTATTAGAATGACCTAGAATAAGTCTACCCCCTTCCATGCCTGAAGGCAAAAGGACATAAGAAGAAAATTCTTCCTCTGTTTATACAGCACACATGAGTCGTTGTCAGCTGCTCAACACCATGAGCTTCCAGAGCAATCTAGTCCATTCCTCACTCTCCCCTCAGTGTCATTCAGGAGAGTTAGGGTGTGCAAGAGCTGGGAACCACAGAGACCCACCATGTCCCACCAAGCACGCTCTTGTCCGTGGCTGGTCACAGGGGCCAAAGCTGTGGTCCTTGAGGAGTTATATGCGGTTCCCATTTGGCAATCCCAGGTGAACACACGTGGAGCAGAGACTGGCTGACATTCTGGCCTCTCAATTCTCTCAGTGGCACATCTTGAATCACTGAATTCCTGTCATTTAACATTTTATCCCCAGCACTTTCACTTCTTAGCCTATAAACCAGTCTCAAGGAAGCAAGGAAAAGTATAAGGGAGTCTCAGGTATCATCTGATCCACTGTTGCTCAAAAAGAGGTTCATGGACCAGTAGCATAAGTATCACCTGGGAGCCCCCAGCCAGACCTTCTGAATTAGAATCTGCATTTTCACAGGATCTCTGGGTGATTCATATGCACCTTAAAGTTGGAAAAGTATGCAGCTGATCTATTGCCATTCTATAATTTCCAGACCTGAGGTTTAAATGTAGTAACTCAAACCTGGGACCTGATTCTGATCTTACTCTTGTGAGCAGCATCCATTAACATCCAGGAGGAGTCATGATCATGCCTTTCAGTGAGCAGCAACCGAGAGGGCTACCTCAGCTCCATTCTCTTAATTCAAAATCAGTGCTCCTGGAGATCAAACCCTATTCCATAATTGATCAGCTCTGAGCTTTATCTCTTCATGTCTAAGGCTAGTGAGATACTCAGCTAAAATAGATACATAGAAATTCTTAAATAAGTTTTCGTCTTTTGTCTCCAGTGGGTGAATAGATAAAGTGTGATACATCCATCCCATTCAGACCACTTAGTATTAAAAAAAGAACAAACTACTAATACACACAAAAACTTGGATACACCTCAAGGAAATTAGGCTGAATAAAAGTAGCCGATCTTGAAAGGATATCTATTGCAAGATTCCATTTATATTACATTCCTGAAATAACATAATTAGAGCAATGGAGAACAGGCTGGTGCTTGACAGGGATTGGGTATGCTGAGGAGAGGATGGATATGACTATGAAAGGATAACATGAGGTAGCCTTGTGGTGATGAAAGAGTTCTGTATTTTGATTGTGGTTGTGGTTACACAGAGTAGCACTAGTGAGAAAATCGCATAGAGCTACACACACACACACACACACACACACACACACACACACACACACACGAGTGCTTGTGTAATTGAATAAGCTTTGTGAATCATACAAATAATGATTTCCTCAATTTGATACAGTTCTCTAGTTATGCAGGATGCAAACACTTGGGGAGGCTGAGTGAAGAGTACACCGAACCACCCTGCTCATTTCTTTGCAACTTCTTGCGAATTGGTAGTTAAATATTTCACAAAATAAAAGGTTAAAAAAAATTTTAAAGATGCATTAATATGGATGAATAAATAAGCCAATTAACAAACAGAACATTATCCACAATAGGAGTGGGAGAAGTAGGTCCCCTTCAATTGAGAATGTGTTTTCTCTATTTTATATTACCAAATGCTACTACGATTTCATCAGTTATAAATCTGTCCTCTATTTTGGCTGGTTCTAACTAGACATAGTTTTGCTGGCATTTGGGAAATGAAGGGGCATTTTTAGACGTCTGATAAGTGTACCTAAGATATAGGTATATAATCAATAAATACATCACAAATCTAGAAACCCTCATTAATGAAGAATCTTTGTCTTTCTGTAAAGCCACAAAAATACATCATGCCTCATGCGTAATACTTTTATCTAAGACATCTATTTGGGGCTGAAAGTATTAAAAACACATTCATGGGGCTTTGAAGTCAAGATCTTAGTATATAGGCCCTGTCCCCACCTCCGGCATCTCAGATCCTTTTCTTAACAGCCAACTTAAGTAAAATGAAAATGGACCCTGCATTTTAACATAATAGCCGCTTTTGCCCTTGCACATGTAATTGCTTGAATTTTAGTTTTAATTCTCCCTCTCTCGCTGTAATTATGAGAACAATTAAGGGCCAGAGTTTAAAGCTTCTCAATTTTAAGAAAAGAGGGACAGCCAAATGAACTCCCTTTTCCTGCCTTGAAATTCCAATTTGCTAAAACAGCTGCAACTAACATCTTCTTAATGCTTTGCAACTGACAACACACTTTCGCTTAGAAAGCTCCACTGAGGAGTGGCCTCAGACGGTATGGAAAATGGTGTTAAAAGTTATTAAACTAGGAACAGAGAATTGTGTGGACATTTTCCAACCAGTCATCAAAAGCCTGTCTAGGTCCAACTGAGTCCACTGACACCAAAGAAGACTGGAACCCCCCAAAATCTCTCATTCTGACTTTTTGGACTCCTGACTATGGCCCCCATCACTCTCTAGGAGAACCTGATTGTGTCCTGAGCTTGGGGGAAGGAAACAAAGCTTGAACCAGGACCTGAATCTACTAAACACTGGTGAAAGGTAATGGCTCAAACTTGAGTGAGCCAAAGTCTACTCATTGGGTGACGGCCTCCCACTAACTGGCTGTAAAATTTACCATGACTCAGCTTCTTGGTTCTTTGCGACTCCCAGTAGATAACTTGAGTTCTTATGGAAAGCAAACAGGGCAGTTATTCCCATGGGCTGCAGAACATACATATGTATTGAATCCTTGATAGGTACGTGATTTGGGAAAGCAACTCTCACCCAAGGCTGCAGGGAATATTAGAATGAGTTGAAAGCAGAGTCAAACTAGAAACCAAGTATGCAAGTTCAAAAGGACAAGCTCAAGACACTACGTTGAAGGGGTAAGGAGAAGGAAAAAAGCAAGGGTAGATACAAAGCCTGGAATTCAAGCATCAGGGTGCTGTGTGTCTATGACGAATGGTTGGGGCATTACCTAGGGCAGACAATGTTTTCAGCATCGGTCTTATGGGCCATGTAGAATGTAGGTAAGCTGGCCAAGCTGAAAAGATCAGAAGGTAGATGGACTGAAGAGATGTGACTAGAAGGGAATAAGATGTATTTTCGTCAAGTACAGTGGAGAAGTGAGATGACTTCACTGGTAATAAAAAGAAAAGCAGAATATGGAAAGTGCCTTGCTAGAGAAACAAATAAAGACCCAAAGGAATATGGGAAAAAGGGACATTGGTTTTGATTCAGGGAATCTTGGAAGGCTTCATGGAGGAAGAAGCATTTGAACTGGATTTTCACAGATAGCATTTCAAAAGCAGAGATGGTGAGGAGAAAACATTCTGAGTGGAAGAAATTCAAGTTCAAAAGCAAGAAAGCTGGGCTTCCCTGGTGGCGCGGTGGTTGGGAGTCCGCCTGTCGATGCGGGGGACGCGGGTTCGTGCCCGGGTCCGGGAGGATCCCACATGCCGTGGAGCGGCTGGGCCCGTGGGCCGTGGCCGCTGAGCCTGCGCGTCCGGAGCCTGTGCTCCGCGGCGGGAGGGGCCACGGCAGTGAGGGGCCCGCGTACCGCAAAAAAAAAAAAAAAAAAAAAAAAAAAGCAAGAAAGCTGAGAATATACAGAGCATCCTTGGAATGCATTTCTGGAATATATAGAGGGCAAAATGTTCCCATATTAATTTGGTTGGATTATTTAGGTCAAGTTACCTAGACGCAGAGCCTGAGACAAGAATTTGCGTCCCAAGACACATGATTTATTGAGAGTGCTCTTGGGAGAGGAAGAAGAAGATGTGTCAGGAGAACTAGCTGAGCAAGACAGCTTCCACTTGATCCCACAAGCAGCTTTACAACAGGAATTGTACCACAGAGTTGGTCCCAACTTAAGGAAAAAGGATCAGCCTTCTGTACCCCTGAAGCCATCACTCATTGGCTTCAGGCTGTCCTGAGTCCAAGGAGATGAGCCTCACGTCCTGGGCACAAAGGCTTCCGTTGTCTTAGGGCAATTTTCTAGACAAGGGAGCAGCTGTGAGTCTTTAGTTGCCAGCACACAAAGCAGCTGGGCATGGATGTACTGTCCTAGTATATGGGATTGAGGTGAGGCACCAGTGCCTGCTGCCTACCAGTTTGGATGTTCACCTTAGATAACCATATCCTAGTGTATTTCAAATAAAGGATATTTTGGTAACTCATAATTTCTTTAATTGTCCCTTGTTTCCTCCATGGAGGATGAGCTGGAAGACAATATGTTCCAACTCATATCTCTAATGGACACACCTTGAACCAAGGTCCTGGTGACAGCAAGAGATCTGGCAAGAGAGTGCCACACTCTCTGAAACTTCTTCCACTTCTAATCCCAGCTTTTCTTTTCCCCACAGAGTGTCATAGTCAGGATATATTCTTGTCTGAATTTGAGTCATGATCTTCGTTGCCTGGGTAACATTTTAGCTTAACCATCCATTGATCTCAAATTGCAGGAAAGACCTGAGCCCAGAAGTAAAGCAAGCACTGTATAAGAATACAAAACAAGTGACCAGAATTTGGTGCTAAAATTCTGGATCAACCAAGGCCATTTCTAAGGTGAAGGACTTTTAAGTGAGCTCTGTGTGGTTGAGAAGCAAGAGTATATGATTTTCAGGAAATACCAGGATCATAGTTTAGTTGCTTATAACAAAGAATTAATGAAGGCAGTAGTTCTGGATTTGATCACTTAATGAGCTTGTTAGTTTCTGGAACATGATCGTAGAAAATAGTCTGCGCAAGGTTTGTTTGTTAGACCAGAAATTTTCTTTCAACTATAAAGCCTTGGGGTTATATCATAAAGGCATGGGAGTAACTTGAAGGACCTCTTGCTGGCCAAATCTAGAACAATTTGAGCACCAAAATATTTAAGGAAGGTAATCCCTGAGTCCATGCCCAAAATAGCTAGACAGACCAATAAATAAACAGGGGAGGAGGAAGGCTCTTGCTTCAACAAAATGCTGATTCCTGGCTGGTAGATGAAGCAGATGAGCCAGAGTTTGAAAACCATTATTTTGTAGCCATCATAGCAAAGATAGGAGCAGGCAAGAATCATCAAGGGATGCTTAATTCATGGAGAAATTTTGATGAGGATCAAGATAGTTGCATGGTCGTGTCTTTGACAAACTGTTTTATTAGTTGCAAGTGAAGCATATTAACTACACTGTGAAGAAACTGGACAACCCCTGGAAGGGGAAAACCTTAGATAATACTTTGGGTGATCAAAATCATCATCACCAATGATGGGCCGGTGGACATCCTGTGCCTCTGAATGTGATATCTTGACAAAGGCACAATATCCCCCATGCGATATCCCAGCTGAAAATACAGAACTGGATCTGGGCATGAGGAACTCTGGGAAATTCCCAAATGAGGAATATTCAACTAAAAAGAGGCAGTCATACTATTTAAAACTGTCAATGTCATAACTGAAAAGACAGGCTGAGAAACAGTTCCAGATGAAAGAAAACTAAACAATTAAATGAAATGTGTGCTCCTACACTGGATCTTGCAGTAGAAGGAAAATAATGCCATAAATGTCCTGAAATTCACAAGTGACTGTGGTTTATTTAAAGATTATCCTTATCCTTAGGAAATATATACTTAAGAACCTTCTGGTAAAAACTCATAATGTATGCTACCTACTCTTTAATGGTTTACAAAAAATATATTTATGTATATGTTTATGTATGTATATTTAGAGAGAGAAAAGGAAAATAAACAAATAAGTCCAAATGTTGAGAACAGATAAATTTGGGTGTTTGTTGTGCTACTGCTGTAGCTTTTTTGTAAGTTTCCAAATAAAAAGTTATTAACAATTATGATGTTAAAAAAAAAGTAGGGGCAACTCAGTACAACTATATCAATAGCATTATCCCAAAACTATTCCCTGTCAGCTGAATAAAACGGAGTCCATTCCTTCTACCCTGACTCCCATGCACAACCAGTGACCTGACACCTAGACCAATGTTGATGCTTCTGGAGTGGTTTCTCGGGCTCTGAAATTCACCCTCTCTAACCACTTGGATCACCGCACACAAAATGAGTTACCCTATGGAAGGAAGCTCAGTTAGGGTGGTGTCTGTCCTCTACAAAAAACCTTTTAGGGCCCCAAGTTGACTACGAAATACTGATCAAACACATTTGCTTGACCATCAAGACCCTCCAAATGTGACCCCAAATCGATGTTCCTTCTCTACCTTCTGCTGATATCCACAACAAAAGCTAATGTAATAAAACATGAGCTTTGGGGTCAGAAAGACCCTGAGTCCCCACACAACTCCAAAATGCGTTGTGTGAGATTTGGTAAGTTCCTACCCCTCTCTGAGGTGTAATTCCTCCATTTGTCAAAAAGGAAATCATAGCACAGAATAAAATAAGATGATGACAAGGATGATTATATTATTCCACCTCATCAGCTCCCCTGGGTCTGTAATGATTGCCATTCCCCAATTTTCTGCAAAAGTTTCTTTTGACAGGAGTTCCCTCATCCTTGAGTTTTCTGTCTCCGTGAGAGCATTCTTTGATCCACCCTGAACCTCGCTTCTTCTGTGGAAAGTCTTCCATCTTCCCCACACATCTGCAGTTGCTCTCCATTCTACATTCTCATAACCCTTTTTTTCATAAACCCTTTGTTTATAAAACCAATATTTTATTCCCCAGACTTGTCTCAAGATCAGACCAAATGAGCTTTCAGTAAGTGTGGGCTCAGGGCATGTGGGTCCTTCTGCCCTGCTGAGCATGGGGTATGAGCACTGAGTATCCCATGTAGTAAGTACTTGTATAGTATTATCTCCCATTTCAGATCACACATTTGTTTAGGGCAGTCACCACGTCTTGTATTCATCCGAATTCCCCACAGGGTACTCAGCAGGGTGCAGTGGGCTTCTGTGCCCTCAGTTCTGGTGAAATAATAATAATGATAATAACCACTAACATTTACTGAGTACTTACTACCTTCCTGGTCCTTTTCTAGGTACCTTATACACATTAAAACATTTAATCTTCACAGTGATTTGTATGAGGTAGAAGGTATTACTAGTCCATTTCCCAGATAAGAAAACTGAGACACAAAGAGGCCAAATAACTTTTCAAAGCCAGCAAAGTGGCATAGCCAAGGACAGAACCCAGAGAGTCGGGATCCAAAATTCACCCTCTTAACCATTACACTTTATCCTTAGACCACATTAGGGCATCTGAAGGACAGCACAGTTCACCACTGTGACAGCAAGCAGAAGGTCTGCAAATAGAGGTGTGTCACTTGAGGTGTCCATGCCACAGGCTAGCCACCCAACTGGTCGTTCTCAGTGGGCCATGTTCTATCTGTTATTGTCTGGGGTCTCTCCAGCGAGGACACTGCTTTCTTCCAGCATCTTCCCTATTCCTTCCCCCAAGCCAGCAACTACTCTTTTCCTACCACTTATCTGTGAGGACTTCGGACCCTGGATGTCTCACCACCCAGTCTCTCCCTCTATTAGATTTTCACTGCAGTAATGCTTTGTAAACGCCCCCCCCATCCCCCTGCCACCCAAATCTCAGTGGCTTAAACAACAGATGCTTATTTCTCTTCTCTAAAGGTCAGCTATGGTTTGGCAAATCTTGATTGAGTTTACCTGGTTCAGGTGGGCTAGGTTGGACTCAAATTCAGATCACATTCAAGTCTGCTCCGTGTGTTTTCATAATTTTGAGACCAGATAAACATCAAAGACAAGTTCTTCATAAGACAAATGGCGGCACAAAAGCAGCTAAACTAACCACAGAGCATATTTAAGGTTTCTGCACATGGTATGTCTGCTAATGCTTTATTGGCCAAAGCAAATCATATGAACCCAAAATAAACAGCATAGGAATGAGTACTCTGCCTACTCTACTAGAAGGGAAAATCACGTGGCAAAGGAGCATGGAAATATAACTATATTTCAAGAAGGACCGAAAAATTGGGAATGGTAACCCAGTCTACAGACCCCTCCAATGCCCCAGAGACAGCAATGCAGTGGGGTCCCAACACAAACAGCATGTTTTGCCCTTGGCCTCCGATGTGGACTCAGGCCCAGCCATCGTTTGGGAGTGGCTGGATGAGACCACACCATCAGTCACGGCCAGAGCGCATATCATGTATAACACACATGCCTCAGAAATGTCATGTTGCCCAGTTTGAGTAGGCGGGGTACCATTATGCAACCAACCAACAAAAGCTATTAAACACCTCACCTGCAACGTCAACTCAGTGTTATTGAGTCTGAAAGAGAAACGGTGTGTCAAGGACCAATTGACCTCCCCAGAAAGACGTGACTAACACACCTGGCAACACTGATTGAACAAGCCAGTGTGTGTGATTAAGTTCTCAGCCACATAGAGGACCTCCTGGAGAAAAGGATGGTGTTTTATAAAGTGGTAATTGCACAGCACAGAGCGCATGCAGAGAAAGCCTTGGGGAGCTAAGAGCTTTGAAAGAGGACCTTGAACGTCCTAGAGATAGAAAAAGCAAATAGAAAGTGTTAGATACGCCTTTCCAGAAAGGATAACCAAATAACTCAGGAGTGACGGGGGCCGATAGTAGTGTAGGATATTATAGGATTGTCATTTAATAGAGTTTTAGAAAATGATATTCCAGGACCAAGAGGGAGATAAAGGAAAATAGCCTGGGCTGACAAATACCTATGGCTGCCCTGATCTGGGAGAAATTCCTAAGCTGTCTTTTCGTGTTAAAGTTCCATTTTCTGTGTTATTTTTTTACTGCTTCAAGCCCATGTACTCTCTGACTAAACTGTGTAGAGAGAAACAAAATTCAAATGATCCAACATATATCACCCAGAACCACCGAGCCCTGCCGTTCTTTTTTAAAGACAACCCGCATGAGAGTTCTAGTTCCGGTTTGAGATTTCCATTTCAACCAGAGTTACCTGGGATGATATTTTTCTCTTCTCTCCTCTTCAGTGTGGGAGCCAGTTGGGATTCTTTAAAAGGCCTGCTGAGTAGCTGAGTGTTCTGGAAGGATGCAGCATTGCAGTAGCTCTGGCTGAACCAATAAATCAGGACCTGGAAGCACCAGCCATTTTGGCCGCCTGTTTATCACAAACAAAAGGAAATGCAGGGCTTTTTCTTTCTTCCTTTGTGGCAATGTAGGACCCGAGGGGTTTAAGATGAGGAAAAAGAATTAAAAGCTGAAAGCTAGATCATTTTCTAGCTTGAGTTAAAATCTACTTTGGGATTATAAATGTCATTACAGCGATTTCTAGCTCTCACCCAAATCTGGTTTCAGGAGCACAGGAAGATTAAACATCCCTGCCTCTTGGCAGTGGGGTGCAGGTTTTGGACAGGTTCTGGCCAATGGCCAGAGATGTGAATGAAGCAGTGAAAAGTTGGTGCATGTTTTTCTTCCCCTGCCTGTTGAACAAGGAGGCTGCTTGTTCTTGATGCTGTGGATAAAAGTAGCGCCCCCATCTGCCTGGACCACTATTATCTGGAGGACTGTTATCCTGGGGGATTTTGTGGACACTCAGTGGATGTTGCCTAAGCAAGAAATACTCCTTCCTTGGGTTCAGGCACTGAGATTCCAGGACCATTTGTCAATCAGGCACTGAGATTCCAGGACCGTTTGTCAATCACAGTTCAAGCTACCTACCCTGACTAATAAATGCTAACCAATATCTATAAGGGACAAAAATACAGTAACTTTAACTTAGGCTAGAATAATTATGACTAGATAAAGTAGACCCCGAAGGGCAGAGGGCTTGAGCAGCATGAACTGATCCTCCAAGTTCCTCTGTGGGTCTTACTCATAGATGAATCCCTCAGAATATCATTTAGAAGCTAGTAGTTCTCCCTTTAAATACAATTCAAGCAGGGTTTCTTCTTTCTAGATTAAAGCAGAAAATTGGAAGGGAGGGTGTTCAGAGGTACCCTTGCAGCAACAAACAGAGGCAGCTGACAACAACAGCTTATCCACTTGGGTGTTTTTGCTGCATTCTTGATCCTGAAGTAGGTGAATTATCAAGTTCTCCTTTTTAATGTCTGATTTTCTGAAATGTCACTTTGAATGTATCTTGACAATGATTGTTCAATGTCTCCTCCATGACCTAGATCACCCTGTAATATCAAACATTTCGTAGAAAGGATACAGTTTAAAGAATATCAGGCGCATGGTGTTGTTGACAGGAAGCCAGTGCAAGCACATAGCTTGAATATATGCCATGGTTTCTTACCACTGGTCCGCAGCATGGATCTGAGTGTAGAAACAGAACGCCTAAGAAGTGTGGGGCATTAGCTTCTTATTACCAAAGAACAGTGTGATTTACAGTAGGAACTTCATCATACGCATGCAGACATACAGCAGCCCTGTCTAGGATTGCATGCTTCACCTGTACTGTCACAATCTCTTGGGGACTCTTTTCTAAGGCCAAGCCTACCTGCAAATTAGGAACCCCAGGTAAACAGAACTATAGATCTTTGGTTGTCATTTTCTCCTGCACACTTGACCACTGTTCATAAACAGCAAAGCTGGTACATGGTGCAGGAGGGAAATTCGATGGATGCAAACAGATCACATTGTTCTAGAATCATTAGATGTTTATGTCCCACTTTGAGATATTCATAACCCACCTCTACAAGCTAATCAAATCATAGGTTTTCCTAAGCATCATCCATCACTTCTCCACATCAGACGCCAAGCAAGGAGGGTGACTAATAGAAAAACTATGGTGAATTTAATTTCTAACCAGTTACCTCCCTGAGTGGATGTCTTGTCTTTCTTTTGAAAAGTGCCTTGGAATTTAAAGATGGGTACCCTGTTTTCTGGGCCAGCCTATCCTCCAGAATTTCAACTGAAATGTCTTTGCCTGTGAGCACTGGCTAACGTTTCTGTTTCACAACAAGGAGTTTGGAGTGATGCTGAAAAGAGGATAAATAGGGCTGAGCCATGCCAAGTAACTAAGTACAACCTCTAGGAGGTCCCTGTATCTCTATGGCACATGATTAAGTGTCTTTGGTAAAAAGTCCATGTTGAATGGGGAAACTTTTACAGAGAAAGAATTCAATGGTGACTAATTCTTTCACAAATTAGGGGCAGTCAATGGCCGCTCATTCTACCTTTCATGGCCACAGGAATAATCAGACCTTTGCAGCCATCATGTACAAAGTGGGTAGTCAGACACAATCATTTGTAAGCACAGTTAAGAATAATGAATTTGTAGACAGGGTCCTGATCTTAGTTGTAGCCTTCTCTATCAGTTAGACCAAATGGTCAGGCTGAAATGATGGGATTTAACTGTAAGGGGACTTCAAAGTGGGCCTGTGGGTGTCACTAGTAACTATGCTCATATTTTCAAGAGCAAGAGTCATCTGGTTTAAGAACAAATATACTGTAATTCAGGGCTTTTCTTGATGTAGACTCAGCGACTCGCAAAACTAAAAAGAATAAAAAAAAGAAAAAAGGAGTTAAGAAGTTACTCTGTCTGATCTATCCACTTTTACCAAGGAATTACTCTTTCCCCCGCGCTCCCCAGGAAACATGGAGCTAAAACAAGACAAGTTTCTGCTATAATAATTGAGATCACATCATTTATGTCTTGCAAACTCAAGAATGCATATATTTGATTGAGGAATTAACATTTGCTTACTTTTGAAGAACTTCTCGCTAATATGTGACAGTTAAACTATTCAAAGAAACCACTTTAGTTTCACATGGCAGAGATTTTGCTTATTTCTGAGAGGTCATGAAATGAACGATTGAATCATTGTATTTTTGTTCTCTCAAGCCTGTAAAAGTAGAGTAATCTGCTAATTCTGCCCCTATAGGTATGATATTGAGGCCTGCCCTTTGCTGACTGAAAGACTGGAACAAGAATGGTATAAGACAAGAGGGTACTGTTTCAATGTGGTGTTTTTCTTTTAGGAAACCAGACTAATTGAGAGGCCAGTAAGCATGGAGGAGTAGTTGATATTTCAATAATGGAATGTTGTTAAGGCCTATTGATTCTTTCCTACTTAAGTGATTCTGAAACAGTCATGGAAGAAGGATGATTGTGTGGGTGTGTGTGTATAAGAGAGGGATGGAAAGGGTTGAGCTACTTCCCAAAATCATTCTGCATGAAAGCATAGGTCTGTCAACTTAAAGCTCATCCTTAGGCTGTTTTGTTGCTGATCTGTCTTCAAACACACCCCAGCAAAGGCAGGAAAATGCAGTGCGGATGAAAGAGGCTCAGAAGCTTTGTGCCGACTGGGTCTTGGTGCTCCAGCCTGTTGTCAGGCCTGAGGCTCTGAGGTGGGAGAGCCAAGTTCAGGATGTTGGTCCACCACACACTGCTCGGCCCCTCATAATATCAATCAGCAAGAGCTCTCCCAGAGTTCTCCCTTTCAACACTAAGACCCAGCTCCACTCAACGACCAGCAAGATCCAGTGATGGACACCCCATGCCAAAACAACTAGCAAGACAGGAACACAACCCCACCCATTAGCAGAGAGGCTGCCTAAAATAGTAATAAGGTCACAGACACCCCAAAACACACCCCAGGATTCAGTCCTGCCCAGCAGAAAGACAAGATCCAGCCTCATCCACCAGAACACAGGCACCAGTCCTCTCCACCAGGAAGCCTACACAATGCACTGAACCAACCTTACCCACTGGGGGCAGACACCAAAAACAATGGGAACTATGAACCTGCAGTCTGTGAAAAGGAGACTCCAAACACAGTAAGTTAAGCAAAATGAGAAGACAGAGAAATACAGAGCAGATGAAGGAGCAAGGTAAAAACCCACCAGACCAAACAAATGAAGAGGAAATAGGCAGTCTACCTGAAAAAGAATTCATAATAATGATAGGAAAGATGATCCAAAATCTTGGAAATAGAATGGAGAAAATACCAGAAATGCTTAACAAGGCCCTAGAAGAACTAAAGAGCAAACAAACAATGATGAATAACACAATAAATGAAATTAAAAATTCTCTAGAAGGAATCAATAGCAGAATAACTGAGGCACAAGAACGGATAAGTGACCTGGAAGATAAAATAGTGGAAATAACTACCACAGAGGAGAATAAAGAAAAAAGAATGAAAAGAATTCAGGACAGCCTCAGAGACCTCTGGGACAACATTAAATGCACCAGCATTTGAATTATAGAGGTCCCAGAAGAAGAAGAGAAAAAGAAAGGGACGGGGAAAATATTTGAAGAGATTATAGTTGAAAACTTCCCTAACATGTGAAAGGAAATAGTCAATCAACTCCAGGAAGCGCAGAGAGTCCCATACAGGATAAATCCAAGGAGAAACACGCCAAGACACATATTAATCAAACTATCAAAAATTAAAAACAAAGAAAAAATATTAAAAGCAGCAAGGGAAAGGCAACAAATAACATACAAGGGATTCCCCATAAGGTTAACAGCTGATCTTTCAGCAGAAGCTCTGCAACCCAGAAGCATGTGGTAGGATATATTTAAAGTGATGAAAGGGAAAAACCTACAACCAAGATTATTCTACCCAGCAACGATCTCATTCAGATTTAAAGAGAAATTAAAACCTTTACAGACAAGCAAAAGCTAAAAGAATTCAGCACCACAAAACCAGCTTTACAACAAATGCTAAAGGAACTTCTCCAGGCAGGAAACACAAGAGAAGGAAAACACCTGCAATAACAAACAAAAAACAATTGAGAAAATGATAATCAGAACATACATATCAATAATTACCTTAAATGTAAATGGATTAAAGGCTCCAACCAAAAGACATAGACTGGTTAAATCGATACAAAAACAAGACGTGTATGTATGCTGTCTACAAGAGACCCACTTCACACCTAGGTCACATACAGACTGAAAGTGAGGGCATGGAAAAAGATATTCCATGCAAATGGAAATCAAAAGAAAGCTGGAGTAGCAATTCTCATATCAAACAAAATAGACTTTAAAATAAAGACTATTACAAGAGACAAAGAAGGACAGTACATACTGATCAAGGGATCAATCCAAGAAGAAGATATAACAATTGTGAATATTTATGCACCCATCATAGGAGCACCTCAATACATAAGGCAAATGCTAACAGCCATAAAAGGGGAAACTGATAGTAACACAATCATAGTAGGGGACTTTAACACCCCACTTTCACCAATGGACAGATCATCCAAAATGAAAATAAATAAGGAAACACAAGCTTTAAATGACACATTAAACAAGCTGGATTTAATTGATATTTATAGCACTTTCCATCCAGAAAAAACAAAATACACTTTCTTCTCAAGTGCTCATGGAACATTTTCCAGGATAGATAATATCTCGGTTCACAAATCAAGCCATGGTAAATTTAAGAAAATTGAAATCATATCAAATATCTTTTCTAACCACAATGCTATAAGACTAGATATCAGTTGTAGGAAAAGAACTATAAAAAATACAAACACATGGAGGTTAAACAATACACTATTAAATAACCAAGAGATCACTGAAGAAATCGAAGAGGAAATAAAAAAATACCTGATAACAAATGACAATGAAAATATGATGACCCAAAACCTATAGGATGCAGTAAAAGCAGTTCTAAGAGGGAAGTTTATGGCCATAAAATCCTACCTCAAGAAACAAGAAAAATCTCAAATAAACAAACTAATCTTACACCTAAAGCAATTAGAGAAAGAAGAACAAAAAAACTCCAAAGTTAGCAGAAGGAAAGAAATCAGAAAGATCAGAAATAAATGAAAAAGAAACAAAGGAAATGATAGCAGAGATCAACAAAACTAAAAGCTGGTGCTTTGCGAAGATAAACAAAATTGATAAACCATTAGCCAGACTCATCAAGAAAAAAAGGCAAAAGACTCAAATCAATAGAAGTAGAAATGAAAAAGAAGTAACAACTGACACTGCAGAAATACAAAGGACCATGAGAGATTACTACAAGCAACTATACGCCAATAAAATGGACAACCTGGAAGAAATAGACAAGTTCTTAGAAAAGCACAACCTTCTGAGACTGAACCAGGAAGAAATAGAAAATATAAACAGACCAGTCACAAGCACTGAAACTGAAACTGTGATTAAAAATCTTCCAACAAACAAAAGCCCAGGACCAGATGGCTTCACAGGTGAATTCTATCAAACATTTAGAGAAGAGCTAACACCTATCCTTCTCAAACTCTTCCAAAATATAGCAGAGGGAGGAACACTCCCAAACTCATTCTACAAGGCCACCATCACCCTGATACCAAAACCAGACACAGATGTCACAAAGAAAGAAAACTACAGGCCAATATCACTGATGAACATATATGCAAAACTCCTCAACAAAATACTGGCAAACAGAATCCAGCAGCACATTAAAAGGATCATACACCATAATCAAGTGGGGTTTATCCCAGGAATGCAAGGATTCTTCAATATACGCAAGTCAATCAAGGTGATACACCATATTAACAAATTGAAGGAGAAAAACCATATGATCATCTCAATAGATGCAGAAAAACCTTTCAACAACATTCAACACCCATTTATGATAAAAACTCTCCAGAAAGTAGGCATAGAGGGAACATACCTCAACATATTAAAGGCCATATATGACAACCCCATAGCCAACATCATTCTCAATGCTGAAAAACTGAAACCATTTCCACTAAGATCAGAAACAAGAAAATGTTGCCCACTGTATTATTCAACATAGCTTTGGAAGTTTTAGCCATAGCAATCAGAGAAGAAAAAGTAATAAAAGGAATCCAAATAGGAAAAGAAGAAGTAAAACTGTCACTGTTTGCAGATGACATGATACTATACATAATGAATCCTAAAGATGCTATTAGAAAAGTACTAGAGCTAATCAATGAGTTTGGCAAAGTAGCAGGATACAAAATTAATGCACAGAAATCTCTTGCATTCCACACCCTAACAATGAAAAATCTGAAAGAGAAAATAAGGAAACACACCCATTTACCACTGCAACAAAAAGAATAAAATACCTAGCAATAACCCTACCTAAGGAGACAAAAGACCTGTATGCAGAAAACTATAAGACACTGATGAAAGAAATTAAAAATGACACAAACATATGGAGAGATATACCATGTCCTTGGATTGGAAGAATCATCATTGTGAAAATAACTATGCTATCCAAAGCAATCTACAGGTTCAATGCAATCCCTATCAAACTAGCAGTGGCATTTTTCAAAGTACTAGAACAAAAAATTTCACAATTTGTAAGGAAACACAAAAGACCCCGAATAGCCAAAGCCAAAATGGAGCTGGAGGAATCAGGCTCCCTGACTTCAGACTATACTACAAAGCTACTGTAATCAAGACAGTATGGTACTGGCACAAAAACAAATATAGATGAATGGAACAGGATAGAAAGCCGAGAGATAAATCCACGCACATATGGTCACCTTATCTTTGATAAAGGAAGCAAGAGTATACAATGGAGAGAAGACGGCCTCTTCAATAAGTGGTGCTGGGAAAACTGGACAGCTACATGTAAAAGAATGAAATTAGAACACTCCCTAACACCATACACAAAAATAAACTCAAAATGGATTAAAGACCTAACTGTAAGGCCAGACACTATAAAACTCTTAGAGGAAAACATAGGAAGAACACTCTATGACATAAATCACAGCAAGATCCTTTTTGACCCACCTCCTAGAGAAATAGAAATAAAAACAAAACTAAACAAATGGGACCTAATGAAACTTCAAATCTTTTGCACAGCAAAGGAAACCATAAACAAGATGAAAAGACAACCCTCAGAATGGGAGAAAATATTTGCAAATGAAGCAACTGACAAAGGATTAATCACCAAAATTTATAAGCAGCTCATGCAGCTCAATATGAAAAAATCAAACAACCCAATCCAAAAATGGTCAGAAGACCTAAATAAACATTTCTCCACAGAAGATATACAGATTGCCAACAAACACATGAAAGTATGCTCAACATCATTAATCATTAGAGAAATGCAAATAAAAACTACAGTGAGGTATCACCTCACACCAGTCAGAATGGCCATCATCAAAAAATCTACAAACAATAAATGCTGGAGAGGGTGTGGAGAAAAGGGAACCCTCTTGCACTGTTGGTGGGAATGTAAATTGATAGAGCCACTATGGAGAACAGTATGGAGGTTCCTTAAAAACTACAAATAGGGCTTCCCTGGTGGCACAGTGGTTGAGAGTCCACCTGCCGATGCAGGGGAGATGGGTTCGTGCCCCGGTCTGGGAATTTCCCACATGCTGCGGGGCAGCTGGGTCTGTGAGCCATGGCCGCTAAGGCTGCGCATCCAGAGCCTATGCTCTGCAACGGGAGAGGCCACAACAGTGAGAGGCCCGCGTACCACAAATTAAAAACTACAAATAGAACTACCATACGATCCAGCAATCCCACTACTGGGCATATACCCTCAGAAAAACATAATTCAAAAAGAGACATGCGCCACAGTATTCTTTACAGCTCTATTTACAATAGCCAGGACACAGAAGCAACCTAAGTGTCCATTGACGGATGGATAAAGATGTGGCACATATATACAATGGAATATTACTCAGCCATAAAAAGAAATGAAATTGAGTTATTTGTAATGAATGGATGGTCCTACAGTCTGTCATACAGAGTGAAGTAAGTCAGAAAGAGAAAAACAAATACCATATGCTAACACATATATATGGAATCTAAAGAAAATAAAAAAGGTTCTGAAGAACCTAGGGGCAGGACAGGAATAAAGATGCAGACATAGAGATGGACTTGAGGATATGGGGAGGGGGAAGGGTAAGCTGTGACAAAGTGACAGTGTGGCATGGACATTTATACACTACCAAATGTAAAATAGATAGCTAGTGGGAAGCAGCTGCATAGCACAGGGAGATCAGCTCCGTGCTTTGTGACCACCTAGAGGGGTGGGATCGGGAGGGTGGGAGGGAGACGCAAGAGGGAGGAGATATGGGGATATATGTATATGTATAGCTGATTCACTTTGTTATTTAGCATAAACTAACACACCATTGTAAAGCAATTATACTTCAGTAAAGATATTTAAAAAAAAACAAAAAAAACCTCCTTACCCACACCTAGAGATGTAACCTTTTCTACAAGTAGCATTCTAACTTAGAGTATCTTTGTATTTCCACCAGTCTCAATATGTCTATTTAAAGTATCCTTGCTACCCAAAACTCATATTCTATATGGAATTGTTAGTAATGAGAGACCCAGACCATTGTTCTCCATGATCTAATGTCTCCAATCATACCGGAGCTCTGACCTTGCACTCTTCTAAATGTTTGACTGTTTCCCTGAGCTTGGGGCCCATGAGTAGACATCAGGGGATCCACGAACATGTTACATTCTATGAAACTGTGTGTGAGCTTGTGTATGTATGTGAGTGTGTATTCTGAGAGGAGGGTGCATAGCTTTCGTCGGGGTGTCAGAGTACATTCTTAACCTTCACCCCAAAAAAGGGCAAGGAACAGTGCCCAAAGGAAGAATTCCTTCTGCAGCGCACACCCAGCTCAACAGTACAGGTACTCCTTCTGTCCTCTCAACATCTCTAAGGAGAATGTAGGCAAAGCTCATCTTGGTCCCTCTTTACATCCCCCTTCTGTTTCTTCTCTTCCCTGCACTTTCTCGTCCACCTGGAAGCATCCTTGGCCCTCTATGAATCACATCAAGGTGCTCTCTGTTGAACGTATCCCCTCATGGGTGTTAACTACAGAATATATTAGCTCTCCCAGCACTCTTTTGCTCTACATTTAAAAACAAACAAAAAAGTCAGAGAGTTTACACCCAAGGAATAAATCTGATAGAATTTCAGACACTGTGGTCTCTAAATTGAAATTACTTCAGGGTTCCTCCAAGCGCCTTTCCAATCTCACCCGTAGGCAACAATATTATGCTGCTTACAGGTGTGGCTGATTCTAGACAAACCATTTTCTTAAACCACAAGAAGTCTCCAAAAGGGCACAATTCTAGTTCACCGGGAGAAAAATCAGCCAAACTTGTTGAGAGAGCAAATAAGGGCTGGCTGATTTTCACATTAATTTGTATTCTGATCACATAGCCTTATCTCTAAATTGTATAATGTCTCTTTAATAACCTTGAACTATACAGGAATCTATACCAGTGCCCTCTCTACAAAGAGAAAAAAGTAGGGTACGGCTGAAGTTGCTTATCTTGCTTTTACTAAAACACAGAGGAGCATCTTTTAGAAGAAAGTGCAGGCAGGGGAGTGCTGTGCACTTTCTTGGCTTGCACTGCACTTCTCCAGCCCAGAGCAGCCTTTAGAGTCTGTGTCAGCTCACATGGACAGACATCATCTTCTTCTCCTGGAGAGGACAATGTAGCCAGTTATCTGTTGATGGTTCTAAGAAAAATATACGTGTCTAATGAAACTGCTTAAATGAGCCTGAAAAGAAGGACCATTTTAGACCATCCCTGCAGTTTCTATGGGTTTCCTGTGACACTCCCCAAACCTAATCATCTTCCATCTTTTGCCCACTTTTCTGAGCAAGGGTGGGTATATGTGTTTCTCTGTCCCATTATCATTAATGGGAATTGGGAGCACTTAAGAGGAGGCAAGCCTTTCCCTAGAGATGTAATTTCGTGCATTAAGATATTAAAACATGAGAGGATACACATTGATACATAGTGGATTCATGTGATTGGCTCCATTAACACTAATGGGAATGAGGCCCCCATCTCCCCGCTGCGCTGATGGGGCAGATAGAAAAACCCTTGCACCTCAGGAGGCCCAGGCTTGCTGACCGACCTCACCCTTGTGTGTATTTTCCTTTGTTTTCAAATCCAGCTGAATATATATGGCAGAGGCCCCTGATTGAATATAGATACCGGGTCTTCACCCTGCCAGTGGGTAGTCTATGGGGGATGGCTTTAAATGAATGCATGAGACTGATTCCATAAGCCACATATAAACATCAGTCCAATCAATGTATGGTCACATGCTTCAAAGAATAGGCAAAGCAAATTAGGGATATCAGTTTTCCCAGAAAGGAGATGCAACATCCTGAAAGTCAAAGATATCTGCATGCTGCAGACTCACGCTTACGCCTGCTACCCAGGGGACCAGCCGTTCCCTGATGGGCTCACCGTCCACATCATTCCACTCCAAGCCTCACCTGCCTTCCCTCCTTTAGGGTAAAATGTGTACTTAATTGCCTTTCCTTTGATGTTTTTTCTCTGTCATAGTTTCTGATATTCTCTCCCCTCTGAATGTTGTGTGTATGTCATATATAATCAATTACAAAATTCCATCCCTCCCAAGCATAAAGAGGGGATACAACATTATAAGGAAAAAGACAACATGGTCAAATTATTCACCAAGAGCCATAAGTCAGCAAGGAATACAGGTCAAGGATCCAGGGGAAAGTAAGAGTAACGTGTAGCAATTAAAGCCATGAAGTTGGATATTCCTGGATTCCAGTCAAATGTTTAATGCGTGATCTCAATCAAGTCATTTAACTTGTCCTGTTTCCACATCTGTTAAAATTAAAAAATCAAGTCAACCTTGCAGGATTGCGAAGCTTTGGATTGGCAATCTGTGGCCACTATAATGCATCATAGAAAACATGCCCCAAATCCCAATGACTTACAAGAGTAAACATATTTTTGCTGATGGATCTTTGGGCTGGCTGTATGGTTCTGAAGATCTGGCATGGCTGACATCGGCCAGCTTGCTTATGTATCCTTGATGAGTTGGTCACTCAGGTCTGGCTGGTCTAGGATGGTCCCAGCTGGGATGGCTCATCTGAGCTCCCTGTGGCCTCTCCTTATCCAGCTGTGCCCCCTATGCTTGTTCTGGGGATGGGGCTGAGAAAGAGAGAGGGTGGTACACAGGGCCCCCTAAGGCTCAGAGGGGTTACACAGTCATTTCTATTGCATTTTATAGGTTTAAGCAAGCCACATGGCCAAATTCAAAGTCAAGGGCTCAGGAAATAAACTCCACCTCGTGAAAACAGGCATTGAAACAGGACCATATTGCAAAGGCTGTAGCAAAGGAGAAGTAGAGGATTGCGGCCATTTTGCAGTCCGTCTTTCACAAGTCCAAATAAGTCAGTTGTTAAAGGGCTTAGCAATGCCCAGCACACAGCAAATTGCTCAGTAGAATACACCTATTGTTAAAACCATGACAAACATAATGTCAATCCTACTTATGAATTGTATAGTATTTTATCTGACACGTTATATGTGTCTTCAGATTCCTTTGGTACTGACCTCTCCCAGATTCTCTAAGACACTTGCTCTGTCTTAGTTTATTGTACAAATGACCGACTCTGCTCAGACCTCTTTGGCCCGACTACAAGTCACTTACCCCAGGAATGTCAGGCCCTCCACCTAGCTGAGCTTTTGGTTTGTCCCATGACATCTGGACTAATGAGAAAGACCACTGTGGGGTCTGAGGTCTGTCACTCTGAGGGGCTGAAAAGCCATTGGATAAATAAGCCTGGATGTGTGGGGGAGCCAGTCCCCTAAGGGGTCACCTTTGACCAATGGAAAATAGGACACAAAAAGGAGCAGGCAAATAAATGTCCTCCCCTCATCCTTTCCCATGGACTATTCCACAGGCACAGTCTTTATAAATCTGGTACAGAGACATTGCCTGGGGCTGAGCAAGCACATCTGCCAGTCAAACATACTATATCTGTTCACAGATCCTCAGGAAGGAATGACTAGTACAGTACCTGCCATCTTGATTTCCTTCCTTCCCCGCCTCACTTTCCTCTGTCTTCAGTCTCACTGTCCTGGGTTTCCAACTCCCAAAGAAAGCTTTGGCATTTAATCCTTGCCTCAGTCTCTGTTTCCAGGCAACTCTGGATAAAATAAGTGCATTTTTTATATATCTTGTGCATGTATTACACATCTAAGTTACATATGAATCCATTTAAGATCATCAATGTACCAATATTCATCTAATGACTGGAGTTTATAGGCGTAACTTCTATGTAATTCACACTTGTGTTCAGTGTACTGATGAGGAGAATTCATATCCTTTTTGTGATGAAGTGATACGACTGCTTCTGGAACAGCTCGGAAAACAGGCACAGAGGCAGGCATTGGGGGGAAAAACAAATCTCTCTAGTGCCACAGTTAGTGCTGGTTTCAAGTTGGATCTGAGTCATGCAGCTGTAGATGTTCTGCAGAGCAGGTTGAATGGGTGTGGGGGCTTCCTTCCTTGTTCTCAGGTGTAGAAGAGCTGACACAAACTCTCAAGTCCGCTCTGGGCTGCAGAAGTGCAGTGTGTGCTAAGAAAAGTGCCCGCCACTCCCCTGCCTGCACTTTCTTCTAAAAGATGCTCGTCTACATTTTTAGAAAAGTAAGATAAGCAATTCTGGCTGCAACCTACCCTTTTCTCTTTGTCGAGAGCGCACTGATATAGATTCCTGTATGGTCTGAGTTTACAGACATAATTATACAATTTAGAGATAAGGCTGTGTGATCAGAATACAAATTAACGTGAAAATCAGCCAACCCTTATTTACTCTCTCAACAAGTTTGCCTGATTTTTCTCCTGTTGTACTAGAATTGTGTCCTTTGGGCAACTTCCTTTAGTTTAAGAAAATGGTTTGTCTACAATCAGCAGCATAATATTGTCACTTCCGTGTGAGATTGGAAAGGTGCTGGGAGGGACCCTGAAGTAATTTCAATCTAGAGACCACAGTGTCTGAAATTCTATCAGATTTATTCCTTTGGAGTAAACTCTCACTCTTTCTTTTTGAATGCAAGGAAAGGCTGGCCAAGCTGTACACATCCTGCAGACAAAGCCCGGAGTCCAGAGAACCAAGTGTTTTATCTCATCGAGTCTGCATTTCCCAAGTAGAGCCCAGTTGTTCTCCTTCCATACCTGCCTTTAATATCCCTCCTTCCATATCCCTCTCTTCCCTATGTTGTGACACAATGTCTAAAGCATTTCTCCAAATGGAGAAATAAGAAGGAAAAAATAAGAAAAAAGAAGAGACATGAGAAAGTTTGCTTCCTCTCTCTGCCCTCTGCCATGTGAGAATACAAGAGAAGGTGGCCATCTGCAAACCAGGAAGTGAGCCCTCACCAGACACGAGATCTGCTAGCATCTTGATCTTGGACTTCCCAGACTCCAGAATTGTGAGAAATAAATGTTTGTTGTTTAAAAATAAAAATAAGAAAAACAAAACTGAGATGCCAGAAATGGACTAACAGGGGAGGAAGTTTTGCTCCCTCCTCCCACGATTCCCAGATCCTGCTGACTCTTATAAGAGATGCTCAGAGAGCCTCAATATCTTGAATATCTGATAAAAGAGTTGTTCTGGAGTTGAAGGCAGTGCGGGTGGGGTGGGCATTATCAGAGTCATGATACTGTAACGCTGTCTGTCTAGGTTATCCCTTAGTTGGTGTGACCTCAGTTTATTGGGAGACACTATATGGGGGCATTTAGAGCAGGACTTTGACAAGGAGCCAGACCTGAGTTAATACGTGGGTTGTCACCCTAACTAAACTTGTGACCTTCAGTAAGTTGTATCATCCACCTTCCCTGGGTCTTGTAATTGGTAATATAATCTTCTTGGGCTAATGTCTTGGGTCAGCTCCCCGTAATATGAGAACTCATGTGCAAGTAATTTTCTAAGGACTCGTGCGCAGGAGAGACTGGTGAGTGAGGAAAGCTGGTCGAAGGAAAGAAGCCAAACAAGTAGGGAGAAAGTTCAGGTAAATTCCTAACATCAGCCTGCTCCCAAGGGAAGCTTTGGAGTATGAATTACACTCCACAGAGTTTTTGCCACCTCAAAGCAAATGAGCTGAGCTTTCATATTTCAAGACCAATCAGAAAGGCTTGCCTCTTCATCTATAAAATGAGAATCATATCTACATTACTGGGCTATTTGAATTCTACACTGTAAGTGGGTAAAACACTTGGCAAAGTGCCTGGTGCATGGAAAGAACATGACATGTGGTGAGTTGTTCATAATAATGATCATCATCATTATTGAAGAAATTGAGCAAGCTGCTTACGAGTCACATATCCGGCCACAGGAGAGCCTTGAAAGAGGACATGTGCTTGATCCTTTCCCTTGAGGCTCCCTGAGGAGTCACAGAAACTCTAGGCTGTGAGTTTACACTCTGGGTTATTTGGTACCCAAGTGTCTTCTTCTGCATGGTTCTAATTCTAAAACCAATTAGGATTAAAGTGAAGAGTAAAAATGAAAATGATTCTGTCATGTGTTTGTCAGAGTTGTTCTGAAAACCTGAATATAAAAGATCAGACAATTCAAAAGGTCTTCATCCATGTGGATGCATTCACATGGAAGCAAAGTTGAATTGGAAATATTTCACATTGACCAGTGTCATATTTTTGTTTGAAAGTAGAGTTTTGTCATCTCCCATTAGGTCTCTAAAACACACCTAGTACGTGGTAAAATGGAAATATATAGTGTGAATGAACCATATTATTTTTTGAAAATATTCAGCAATTTTCCATCTTTCTTCCTCCTCATTCTGTGCACTTTGCTTCTAATAATGAGGCGCTCCGTGGTTCTTATTGGAAGAATATTCTCAAGTTACTAAAGACATTTTTCCTGCACACCCAGAGCCAGGAGGGCTGGGAGTTTACATCTTCCAGGATGAACGTTAATAACTGTTTGGCACTGAACCATGAAATGCCAGTTCCCTTGTCCTGAGGTAGGGTGAACTGTGGAGCTCCCCTTGAGGTCAGGCGGAGCTGAGAATTTGCCTGAAATTTCTCCATCATCACTCAGCTACTTCCTGTCCCACGTCTACCTTTCCTTACTCCTTCATCAGTCTTTTTTGGGGACAATTCCATAATAAATCACTTCTAAGTGAATCTTTGTCTAAGGGTTAACTTCTGGAGTCCTGACCCAAGAAGCCACTAGTACAAAAGGAGTTTCTTAACAATTGTAAGACCAAGGTAAGCTAGTAACACTGCATAATAAAAATTAACATTTTTTGCATGACTGCAATTTATTAGGAAATGTGTAAAACAATCTATAGGCTACAGTATCTATGGGCTAAATTTATAGATAAGGGACCCATACTAATAAAGGTTAAGTAGACTATTCATAGTCACGCAGCTAATTAGTGACTAACCACACTTTGATTCAAACTAATTAAAAAAAAAACCAAAACCTAGATTCTAAGCCACCACCTTTGAACCCTTGAACTTGAAACTAAGAAAGTGTGAAAGGAGATCCTTTAATTCTTATTCCAAGAGGCATCCATTTCAACCTCTGGATTAAGAGTCCAAGGAAATTCTGTCTTTGTTTTCAGATTTTCTCCTAGGTCAGCTTTGTGAATGTCCCTGGATATTTCATCATATTCCATGGAGAAAAGTGTGGACTGACATTCCTCTTGCACTTTCATACTCTGTTGCTTAGATCTTCTTAGAGACCCCGTTGAGTTCCAATGCTAGCTGCCAGAGATTCTCCACCAAGGAGTGGAGTTTTAAATTATCAACAACAATAAAGGCTCATCCTCCAGAAATATAATATCCCTGAAACCTAACCTTCTTGAAGTTCAAAAGATAGTATCACTAAATTAAAAGGAAATCCTTGTATGTAGGATTGATCTCATTGGCCCTAATGAGGACTAGAGTTTCAATAGGCCTCTCAAGTGTGTTGTAATGAGGAAGGAAAGAAAGACAAACAAGAAAGTGCAGATGAGGCTAATTCCGTGAACTCAGTACCACAAATGTATTGAACGTCTTCGACATTTACCCACTTTGTTACACTAGGGCAGAACCCACCCCCCCACCCCCGTCTTCATTTTGAACTTCACCATAACTCCTACAACCACATTCAACACAGCACCAACACTTCCTAATGATTCTAAGGATAATACTCCCTTGGTATTTCTCCCTCGTTCATAAAACCTATGTGGAAACCACAGAGCTAATGGTCATAAAAAGGAGTGAACACAGATGTATCGTCAAAGAGAAAAGAGCCATGGACTTAGAACCTTTCCTTGTTTCTTTGTTCTTTCCCTCCTGCCATGTATTAACTTAAAGAAGGACATAGTAAATCATTGAGATGCTTACATTTTTGAGTGGATCCTCCCACATACTGAAGCATGTAAAAGATACTGTAAGTAGGTGCAGGAATCTTCTTTCCTACAAGAAGTCTACAGTCTAGATGAGTGGTAAGACATTTAGATGGATGGATAAAGTGTGAAATAAGTAGATTCTATTTACAGTTCTATGGGTTTAGTGGATGAAGAAATCATTTAGAGCCTGTCTGGTCAAGGCAAGCACTGTGAAGGAGGACAATTCTGAACAATAGCCTGCTGTGGGCAGGCTAAGAAGACTACAATAGGCATCCCATGCTCAGGGTTCATATAAGCAAAGGTGTCACAGAAGGAAATTTATAGGACATTATCTGACGCACAGTGGGCCTACGTGCAGCAAAGAGTTTACAGCAAAAATCTGAGCTATTTTAACTAAGGCTACATAGCCTTTTAAATAGTTTTGAAATGCCAAAGTCTTCCTTTATTAAACAATTGGTTGTTGACTAAAAAATTATATTACTAGCCTACCTTTGAATAACAAACCACCATAAACTCAGTGACTTAAGACAACCACCATTTTATTTACTCATAATAAAGCAATTATGGACAAGCAATGTGGGTTGAGCTCAGCTGAGTGGTTTTTCAGTTGGTCTAGTCTGGGATCAACTCAGATTGGGCTGGGTGGTTTTGATGGCCTTGAATATATGCTCCTATTTGGAGACAGTCTAAAAGCATGGATTCATTTGCATTGGGGGTGTATGTTCTACCTACCTCACTCTGTCCATACCCCCAGACACTTCCATCCTTTCTATTCTGCACTAAGTGGTATCTGGCTCATGGACTCTGCCCTTCCAGCAGTGTCTTGGCGAACACTGATAAATGATAACCAGAGAAATAAGAGTAATGGATCTGAAGCCAAAACATTTATCATTCTTTCATTATAGAGAAGGAATTCTAAGCAAGATTTCAAATTTGGAGATAAATCTTTGCTATTTATCCTACTTAAAAAAAAGTCACCTAGTACCATGAATGTTCTGGAATAGTTAGATTGAGAACTGATCAGCCTGTTTTGTTCAGTGCCCTACAATCAGGCATGGAAGGAGTCCATGGTCTCAGGAGAACATAGTTGTGATGAGCCTGAACAGTAGTCGTGACATTCTTTACTCAGTGGGGTGAAAATAAATCTGTGCGCTCCTGGTAGATGTCTGCAGGCCCTGACATAGATATGAAAAGAACATCTTCCTCCCTTTCGGCTTAGACATGAGACATAGAGCATACCAGCAACCTTTTCCCCTTAACACTTACATAGGGATTTGTCAATACCTGAAGTACATTTTCAGTATTGAAAATCTAGCTTCTTAACCTCCTGGTATTTGAGAAAAAAAATATCCTTTGGTGGCCTGAAATAGAATGTAACTAAATGGTACCCAAACAGGTTCAAATTTTTCATGTCTTTTCTAAAAGAATCCAAGACAGCCTTTTTTACAAGGAGAATACTTTGCTGCAATGCTCCGTCTGCTTACTGCTGCTTTCCCAAAGGTGGGGAGGGTTCTCAAAGTACTTCAGAAGTGTTAATACATTTGTTCCTCAAATGCCCTTAATTAATGTATAAAGAGCAAGAATTTATTGCCATTAAATAAAAGAGCCACATTAGCATCTGTCCACATCCCCTTTGCTCCTAACCCTGTGACGCACATTGACCTAAAATCTAAATGTCACCATTTGCATCTCTTTGCCTGAGGGCTTCTCTTGCCCCCCACATTTCTCTGCCCTGTTGCACAGCAGGCTGAAAAGGACTAGAGAATGAACATTCTTCAGGAGCAGCCATCAATGGCTGTCAGCAATGACTGACAAAAATTGAAGATCCATAGACAGCGGCCTCCCCCTACAGCAACCCCTCCCCTCTGGTGGCATAATTCTGAGGCCTCTGTTTTACACCGGCTCCAGGGTCCCCCAACAGGAGTAACTCCAGTTACCCACAGTGACACTAAACTTGAGAATCTACCCTTAATCACCTACCTTGCTGCCCTGGAGCTTCCTCCTAAATAAATCACTTGCTCTTCAATCTGCATCTCATATTCTGCTTCTGGGGGAAACACATCTCACGCAAACACTGATGTATAGAGGTTGCCTTTAATTAAATGAGATCTAATCTTTAGGTTTGAGACCCAGAGCTCCTTCCATGAGAACATTCTCTTCTTTCTATATTTAGAATTATGGAGTGTAAATTAGAAAAGACCGTAGAGAGTTTTATCCCAATTGCCTCATTCTACAGTTGAGGAAATTGAGGGTCAGAGAGGTGGAGAACTTGCTTCTTAGGGGTAAAGCAAAGCATCTTTTTGTTCCCAGAACATCACTGTCCACAATAAGCCACACCATATCGATTGTTTTGAGAGCATCTTTATGTCTTTCCTTATTGAATATGATGCAATGAAAATAGTATACATCAATGAGGGAGAGAGACAAACTTGCAGATAACAAGCAAAACAGGCAAGAAGAAGAGAGAGGGAAAGAATAGAGGAAGAAACAAACAGGTTAGCATAGCAGTGAAATGTTATGTGTGCAGTGGTTCTCAATTTTGGACATATTGGAATCACTTGGGGAGATTTTAAAACTACTGAAGCCTGGCTCCATTCCCTAGGCATCCTGATCTAATTGACTTGCTGCATAGCCTTGGTATTGGGACTTTAAAAAACCCTTCAGTTGACTCTAATGTGTAGCCAAGATTGAGAACCACTGGTTTGGTGTATCCAACTGCGCAGTTCTTCCATGATTAGAAGATAAGAAATCATATTGCTTCAAGAAGGGCCTCTCAGAAGTCAGAAGAGGCTCCAAGGTTATTTAAAAATGAATAAATATCAGAAGTTGTTTAAAAAGGTATATTTTTAGAGGTTTACATTTAATCATTTAACATTTAAGAGCACTGTGTGATATAAATACATATTCAATCATGGTGCTTGTTGTAGGTCAAACAACAGCCCCCAAGAGGTCTTAATCCCCAGAACCTGTGAATACGATACCTTACTGATAAGAGGGACTTTTCAGATATGATTAAGCTAAGGATCCAGAAATGGAAAGAGTTTCCTGGATGTGGTGGGTGGACCCAATGTAATCACAAGTGTCCTTATAAAAGAGAGGCAAGAGGGTCAGAGTCTGAGAAGAAGGGAGGCTAGCAGAGGCTGAGTGATGTCATTGCTGGAAGGGGTCCACACACCAGTGCAGGTAGCCTCTAGACATTGGAAAAGGCAAGAGATGGATTCTCCCTTAGAGCTTCTAGAAGGGATGCACCCTACCAACCCCTTGATTTTAGCCCCCAAGACCCACTTTCAGACTTCTGATCTCCAGAACTGTAAGGTCATAAATTTGTGTTTTCTTAAGCCACTAAATCTATAGTAAATTGTTACAGTGGCAGTAGGAAACAAATATAGGGCTAATGGTGTGGTCTATTCATGAGATAAAACTTTAAAGTTGTTTCATAGATATTTCCTTTCACTCCTGCACCCACTCCTCTGCTGATGGATAATGTAACCTGAAGATACTGAAAGCCTGGAATTAAAACCCTTTGTGACTGTGCAGTCCAGGCCAAATGACCCCCTGGCTCCGGGTGATAAGCTCCTACTCCAAGAATACATGACAGTGTTACAGTAGATATGAAATAGGATAATGCTGACATCTGCCTAAATGCAATGCCCAAAACAGAGAATCAGAGATTCTAAATAATCATGTATTCACTTATTTATCTATTCTTCTATTCATCCATTTATTTATCCATTCAACCAACACCTTTTGGCTCCTGCTATTGTGTCAGGCAGGGCGTATGATATAGTACAGTTAGAATTGCCAGATAAAATACAGTACGCCCAGCTAAACTTGAGTTTCAGACAAACAGCAAATGATTTTTTTAGTATAAGTGTGTCCCAAATACCACATCATATTAATATTGTAATATTGTTTGGTGTTATTTGAAATTCAAGTTTAACTGGGCACCTGATATATATTTTTTGCTAAATCTAGCAACTCAAAACATAGTGGTTTTCTGCCAGAGTTCCAGGATACACTACTGTTATTGGTAATTGGTTGCTATACTTTGCTGATGATCTATGTTTATAAAAATTAAACCTGGTTCTCTCTCCCAGAATTTATTCTGATATATAATCTGTGCCAGAGAAAGAAGAGTGGGCTTTTGGTCAGACTGAAAAGAAAAAGGCTATGCCCACAACACTTGGGCACTCCTCGGGGGATGGCAGATGCCATGTTTTATTGAAAGGTAGGAAAAAAGGGAGTGTATGGTTGGTCTTATGTGTATTTCAGAGGCTATGGACCATCTTTGAATTTTGGCCCTGACATTCACCAGCTGTGTGACTTCAGAGAAGTTACATAATGTCTAAACTTCTGAGGTTTTTTCCTAAAAAAATTGGAACATTAGCCAATTTACAGGTCATTCAGTTAATCATCTGGTGTTTATTGCATACCTGCTAAGTTTCAGGCATCATTTCCGCTACTAGAGATACTAGGTTGAAAGAGCCAGACAAAGTCCTTATTCTCAGAGAGCTTATGTTTCTTTGGTTATTGTGATAATTAGAGAAACTGTCCCAGTAGGTGTTCAATAAATATTATGGAATGACTTCTTTGAGTACTGATGACTTAAGACTCTACCTTCAAGGGGCTTACCCTCAAGTGAGCAGGTTAGTACTGCCTGCATTGTTCTATCATAGGCCTAGGACATTCTGTTCAGGGAAAAACTAGTTTAATCATGTGCAAAAATCTGGCAGTAGCCGTGTACTCTGAGATTATAGAGGAAAGAAATGTCTGATGGAATCCATAATATTCTCCTCATCGTGACGTGCTGTAACTTCTTTAATCTGTGTGCCTGCCTAGGAAAGTATATGTAAGAAAGACATTTATCCACAGAATAAAAGAAAAGCATCTGTTTATTCAACAACTACCCACTAGATGTCCTTTATTAAACATAGTGCTGTGCGCTAGGGAGAAAGAGAAAAAAAGTCATGTAAGACCTTGCTACTTAAAGTGTGATGGATCCATGAACAATTAGCATCATCATCTTCTAGAAGTTCTTCAGAAAGTCAGAATCTCATGCTCCACCCCAGAACTACTGAATCAGATTCTGCATTTTAACAAGGTCCCCAGGTATTGATAGTTTGAGAAGCCCTGATATACGATACAGTCATGATTACCTGGATCACCCTAAGGAGAGAGAATTTACACACAAGTTATTAAATAACAAGGAGAATAACAATATGATTTTTCTCAAAGTAAAGTCTAAACTTCTGCAATGTTGTTCTTCTCTTTCTTTTCTCTGTGATTTGAAACTTTTCTGACCACAAGCAACAGTGCTGAACTAATCGAAAACCGTATTATTGATGTTTGTATTATTTATTTCCTGGGTTTCATTTCTTCCTCATGAATTCTTAGCTCTGGGCATGCAAATTCTCTATTTACCCTCTTTTTGAATAATGCAACTTCACTAATATGGAGATGCTTTTTGCCCTCAGCTTCAAATATTTCTGCCAATGGATGGTATCAGATTAACACAACAACAGGTAAAAAAATGACCACAACATCGATTATATCAGGCTTTACAATATTCTTTTTATTTGTGGAAAGCTTGGTATGTCTGCTTTTCTGTGAACTCACATTGATTTTTTTAAATTGAAATGTGATTCACATACAAAAAATGATAACCCTTTTAAAGTATACAATTCAGTAGGACTTCCCTGGTGGTTCAGTGGTTAAGACTCCACGCTTCCACGGCAGGGGGCACAGGTTCAATCCCTGGTCTGGGAACTAAGATCCCACATGCCACGTGGTGTGGCCAAAAAAAAAAAAGTATACAACTCAATGCTTTTGAGTATATTCACAAGACTGTGCCATCATCACCTCGTTTCCAGAAAAATTTCACCTCCCCTCCAAAGAAATCACATACCCATTAACAGTCACTCTCCTCCCAGCAGCTCCTGGTCACTGTTAATTTACTTTCTGTCTCTACAGATTTCCCTATTCTGGACATTCATATAAATGGAATCATGCAATATGTGGCCTTTTGTATCTGGTTTCTTTCACTTACCATGTTTTCAAAGTGCATCCAGGTTGTAGCATGTGTCAGTTCTTCCTTTTTATAGCTGAATAGTACTCCATGGTATAGATACACCGCATTTGTTTATCCATTAATCAGTCTGTAGACATTTAGGTTGCTTCTGCTTTTTGACTATTAGTAAAGCTGCCATGAACATTCTTTTACAAGGGTTTGTGTTAACAGACGTTGTCAATGCTCTTCTGCATATACCTGGAAATGGAATTGTTGGGCCATATGGCATCTCTAGGTTCAGCATTTTGAGGAATTGCCAAACTGTTTTCCATAGTAGTGACACCATTTTAGATTCCCAGCAGCAATGATTTCTCCATATCCTTGCCAACACTTGTTTTTGTCTGTGTTTTTTATTATAGACATGCTATTTGGTATGAAATGGTATTTCATTGTAATTTTTATTTGTATTTCCCTAATAACTAATGACGTTGAAAATACTCTCATGTGCTTATTGTCCATTTGCATATTTTCTTCGGAGAAATGTCTGTTTAAATCTTTTGTCCATATTGGTCTTTGTGCTGTTGTGTTGCAAGGGTTCTTTATATATTCTGGATACTAGAACTTTAAGAGGTAAATTATTTGCCAGTATTTCCTCCCATTTTGTGGAATATCTTTTCACTTTACTGATGATGTTCTGTGCAGCACAGTTTTTTTTTGTTGTTTGTTTCTTTGCTTGTTTGTTTGTTTTAATAAATTTATTTATTTACTCATTTATTTAATTTTTGGCTGCTTTGGGTCTTTGCTACTGCACGTGGGTTTTCTCTAGTTGCTAAGAGTCAGGGCTACTCTTTGTTGCAGTACACTGGCTTCTTATTGCAGTGGCTTCTCTTGTTGCAGAGCATGGGTTCTAGGCGCGCGGGCTTCAGCAGTTGTGGCACACGGGCTTCAGTAGTTGTGGTTCGCGGGCTCTAGAGCACAGGCTCAGTAGTTGTGGCACATGGGCTTAGTTGCTCCATGGCATGTGGGATCTTCCTGGACCAGGGCTCGAACCTGTGTCCCCGGCATTGGCAGGCAGATTCTTAACCACTGCACCACCAGGGAAGCCCCGTTTGATTATTTTAATGAAGTCTAACTTATCTATCTTCTTTGGTTGCTTGTGTTTTAAGCATCATATCTAAGAAACTATTGGCTAATCCAAGGTCATGAAGATTTACACTTCTATTTTTATAAAAGTTTTGAAGTTTTAGTTTTAACATTAACATCTTTGATCCATTTTGAGTTAAATTTTGTATATGGTGTGAGGTAGGGGTCCAATTTATTTTTTTCAATGCTGGTATTCAGTCATGCCTATTCATATATAGTTTTTTTTTCCTTGTATTGATAATATCTTTCTCAATTCTGGGAAGTGTATCTTCCTCTTCTATATTTTGCAAGAGTTTGTAAAGTTTTTTGCTAATTTTTCTTTAAATATTTGATAGATTTACCAGTGAAGTCATCTGATCCTGCATTTTTCTTTGTGAGAAGTCTTTGATTACTAAGTCTCTACTTGTCATAGCTCTATTCAGATTTTGCATTTCTTTTTGAGTCAATTTCCTAGTTTATATCTTTCTAAAAAGTTGTCTATTTCCTCTAGGTTATCTAATTTATTGGCACACAATTTTCATAGTGTTCCCTTATAATCCTTTTTATTTTTGTAAGGTCAGTAATAATGTCATCTCTTTCAATCATGATTTTAGTAATGTGAGTCTTCTTTTTCTCTTGGCCAGTCTATCTCAAGGTATGCCAATTTTATTGATCTTTTCAAAGAACCAAGATTTGGTTTCTCTGATTTTCTCTACTGTTCTCTATTTCCATAATGTCCTCTCTAATGCTTACTAGTTCCTTCCTTCTGCGTGCTTCAGATTTTGTTTGCTCTTTATTTCCTAGTTTCCTAAGGTTGAAGATTAAGTTGATTTGAGACTTTTTTTCTTTTTTAATGAAGGTGTTTACAGATATAAATTTCCTTTATATTGAAATATAAATTATAAATTTATAATATAAATATAACTTATACATTTTAGTAAAATTTGTTTCCATTTTATCCCAAAAGTTACAGTATTTCATGTTTTTGTTCTCACTCATTTCAAGTTATTTCCCCATTGTTTTTGTCCATTGGTATTTAGGAGTGTGTTCTTTAATTTACACATATGTGAATTTTCCAAATTTCCTTTTTTTATTGATTTCTAATTTTATTCCATTGTGGTCAGAGAACATATGCTATGTAATTTATCTTTTTACACATATTGAGACTTGTTCTATGGCCTAACACATGTATATCCTCAAGGATGTGGCATATGTACTTGATAGAATGTGTATTCTGCTGTTGGGTGAAGTGTTCCACAGATACATGTTAGGTCTAGTTGGTTTATAATGTTGTTCAAGTCTACTGTTTTTCTGCTGATCTTCTGTTTATTTGTTTTATTCATTATTGAAAGTGGAGTATTGACGTCTCCAACTATTATTGTTGAATAGTCTGCTCCCTTCAATTCTATCAGTTTTTGCTTCACATATTTTGGGGCTCTGCTTTTAGATGTATATATATGTTTATAATTTTTAGATCTTCATATATTGATGTTTTATCATTATAAAATGTCCTTATTTGTCTCTAGTAAGAGTTTTTGTTTTAAAGTCTATTTTGTCCAATATTAGTAAAGTCAATCCTGGTATCTTTTGGTTACACTTTGCATCATATATCTTTTATGTTTTTTTATTTCTAATCTATTTGTGCCCTTGAATATAAAGTATATCTCTTTTAGTATATCTCTTTTAGACAGCATATAGTTGGATTATGTTTTTGTTTCAATTCATCATGCCTTTTAATTTGAGTATTTATCCATTTTCATTTATTGTAATTACTCACAGAGTTAGGCTTAGATTTGCCACGTTTTGCTATTTGTTTTCTATGTGTCAAATATCTTTTTATTTCTCTATTCACTCATTACTGCTTCTTTTGTGTTAAATAAATATTTTTCTAGTGTTCCATTTTAACTCCATCTTCCTTTCTTTCATTGTATTTTTGGGGTTATTTTCATGATGGGTGCCCTGGGTATTATGGTTAACATCTTAATTTGTAACAATCTAGTTGCCTTAACACAAGCTTAGTTTCAATAGTATACTGAAACTTTGCTCCTGTATTGCTTGATTCTCTGTTTGATCCTTTGTGTCTTTACTGTCATATAAATTACGACTTTACACATCATGTGGCCATCAACACAGATTTATAGTTGTTGATTTATGCAGATTATTCTTTAAATCAGATAGGAGAAAAAAGAATTACAAACAGGGCTTCCCTGGTGGCGCAGTGGTTGAGAGTCTGCCTGCCGATGCAGGGGACACGGGTTCGTGCCCCAGTCCGGGAAGATCCCACATGCCGCGGAGTGGCTGGGCCTGTGGGCCATGGCTGCTGAGCCTGCGTGTCCGGAGCCTGTGCTCCGCAATGGGAGAGGCCACAACAGTGAGAGGCCCGCGTACCACCAAAAAAAAAAAAAAAAAAAAAAAGAATTACCAACAAAAATACATTTATAATGTCTTATATATTTACTTATATAGTTAACTTTACTGGTAGTCTTTATTTATCATCTGGATTTGATTTACTGTTTGGTGTTTAACTTCAGCCTGAAAGACTTTCTTTAGTAACTCTGTAGGGCAGTTGGCTAATGATAAATTCTCTGTTTTCATTTATCTGGTAATGTCTTCATTTTGCCTTCATTTTTAAAGAATAGTTACACTAGGTACAGAATTCTTGACTGAATTGGTTGAAAAAAAAGTCTTTCAACACTTTAAATATATCATCCCATTGCCTTCTGGCCTGCATGGTTTCTGATGAAAAATCAACTGTTAATCTTATTGATGATCCCTTGTGTGCAATGAATTTTTTTTCTTTTGGTGCTTTTAAGGTCTTTGTCTTTCAATAGTTTGATTATAGTGTATCTAGGTGTGAATATCTCTGAGTTTACTTGAAGTTTGGTAAAATTCTTGTATGTTCAGATTAGTATTTTTAATCAAATTTGGGAAATTTGAGGCCATTATATATTTAATAGTTTTACCCCTTTTCTCTCTCTTCTCCTTCTGGGACTCCTACTATGAGTATATTGATATGCCTCTGAGTTTCTTTCATTTTTCTTCATTTTTTTTTTCTTTCTGTTCCTCAGAATGGATAACCTCAATTAATCTATGTTCAATTGTGCTGATTCTTTCTTCTGCCTTGTCAAATCTGCTATCATGTTCCTCCAATAAATTTTAATTTCATTTATTGTAATTTTCAACACTAGAATTCTTATTTGGTCCTTTTAGACATTTTTCTGTCTGTTTATTGATATTCTCTACTTAGGAGACATCATTCTTATATACTCCAATAGACTGTATGTTCTTTAAGCATAATTAAAATAGCTGTTTTAAAATCTATGTCTAGTAAATTCAATGAGATTCCTCAGGGATGATATCTATTGACTGCTTTTTTTTCTGTGTATGTGCCATACTTCTTTTTTGCATGCCTCACAATTTTTAGTGGAAATTGGAACATTTAAAATAATGTGTCAGGACTTCCCTGGTGGCTCAGTGGTTAGGAATCCACCTACCAATGCAGGTGACATGGGTTCGAGCCCTGCTCTGGGAAGATCCCACATGCTGCAGAGCAACTAAGCCTGTGCACCACAACTACTGAGTCTGTACTCTGAAGCCTATGAGCCACAACTACTGAGCCTATATACCACAACTGCTGAAGCCCACACACCTAGAGCCTGTGCTCCACAACAAGAGAAGCCACCACAATGAGAAGCCCGCACACCGCCATGAAGAGTAACCCCCACTTGCTGCAACTAGAGAAAACGCATGCAGCAGTGAAGACTCAATGCAGCCCAATTAATTAATTAATTTTAAAAAATCTAAATAAAATAAAATAATGTGGAAACCCTGGAAATTAGGCTCTCTTCCCTTCCTGTATTTTGCTGTTGTTACTGTTTTTTGGTTTATGTTTGTTTGTTTGTTTTTGTGGTTGCAGTGGTGGTGGTGGTGGTTGGTTGGTTTAATGGCTTTTATGAATTAATTCTGCAAAGTCTCTACCTTTTTTCCCATTGTGGCCACTGAAGTCTCTGCATAGTTCACACCATGGTCAGCTAATGATTGGACAGAGATTTCTGTAAGTGTCTACAACTGGCAAGTCTCCCAATCTTTGTTAAAGAGCTCTGTGTGTACATCAGGAACGCTTTCAGTACTCAACAAGTATTTGACAATTCTGCCTTACCCTTTACTTCCTGCTTGCAAAAAGCCTCAAGGTCAGCCACAGGTGAGGTCTTTCCCAAGCATACACACTGCTATGCATGCACATCACCTTTTTTTTTTTTGCAGTACATGGGCCTCTCACTGTTGTGGCCTCTCCCGTTACAGAGCACAGGCTCCGGATGCGCAGGCTCAGCGGCCATGGCTCACGGGCCTAGCCGCTCCACGGCATGTGGGATCTTCCCAGACCAGGGCAAGAACCCCTGTCCCCTGCATCGGCAGGTGGACTCTCAACCACTGCGCCACCAGGGAAGCCCACACATCACCTTTTAGATCCTTGTAAGTATGCAAGCTTTTCAAAACCCATGTGGACATCTCATTTCCCAGCTTTTCCTTTTAAGCATTTTGGTTAGCCTATTGTTTTCTCCAACTGTCATCTACTACTTCAGACAGCCACAAAAGTAGGCAGTCACTTCTAATTTTTTTTAAACATCTTTATTGGAGTATAATTCCTTTACAATGGTGTGTTAGACAAATACCCCAGGTTAAAGGTTAGGTGAGGTTCAAGTCAAGGCAAACAAAGACAAACTTGCAAGTGGAGTCTTCCAGAAAACCACTAGACAGGTAAAATAATGACAATCGATGGGCATGAGGTTTGAAGGAGCTTCAACACTGTTCCTCTTCTAGTGGCTGTTGGACTGCTATATTTAATCATGAGAGTGGACTCTAGGTTTCCATGGCTACCAAAGAGCTGAAGGGTGGGGTGATGGGAATGGAACAAGTTAAAATGCACTAAGAATAGAGCTCATTGTTTTTACTGACATTCACCCATTGTGATTGAGTAATACTTCCCATATGATGGCAAGTCTTTGGGTAATTTCCAGAAGTATGAAAACATTTATTCCGTATTTTTAAACAATTTTCTCATAGATTTTATAAGGAAGAGAATTTTCAAAGGTCCTAGACCCTTACTCTGCCATTTTTGCTGACATCCACTGCATTAATTATTTTAAAGTAAAGATATAAAAGATATAAAATATTGATCTGAGTGGAAATTAGTAAATTCATCTTGTTTTACTATTCAACACTCCCCTGTGAGGAAACAGTATGTTATGTGTGTGATATTCTAGCTTTATAAACATTATGCATATTCATTTTACTGAGAATACTGTAAAGGTATTTAAATGGTCTGTATTACCTTAAACACAAATAAATAGGAGGATATTTTTTGAAGATGCATACTTCTCAGGATAGTAGCTCGACCTTGAAGACATAGACTACCTTTCTAGGAGAAATAAGTTACTTCAAGGCTGGACTTAGAATTCAAGAAGTAGTAAAAGAATCCTTGATTTAGGTGTTTTGTGTTCAAGACAGGGCCTCAAACTTGAAGCATTGCAGGAGCCAAGGGTAGAATTGTGGAGTGGTAACCCAAAGAGGAAGCAAGCTAGGGTGCAATCAGTCCTTTTTTGTTATAAACCAGACTTCTTATGATCCTGGTATTGACTGTGTTTATTTTATTTCTGTTACCATTATGGTGATATGCCTTTCTGAAAGCTACATAAGGATATGTATTCAGGAGAAATCTAGCCTTAGCCTGTTCCAATCTAGAAAATTAATTGATCAAAAGTCAACATTTATCCTATTTCAGATCATGTCCAACATCATTGTATGTCCTTAGAGCTTATCATCAGGGGCCAGGAGGACAATTTGGCTTAGGCTACATAGTCATGAAGGATCTCAATGTTTGTTAGACTTTCAATCTTACCTTTAGATTATATCATCTGTATGGTTACAGAGGAGGGAAAAACACTATAGCCCTGAAAGGAAATATAAGACCTTGCTTCTTACTACTTAAAGTGCAGTCTGTGGACAATTCATATTACCATCTTATGAGAGATGTTCATATATGGAAAATCTAAGGTATCACCCTAGACCTACTGAACCAGAATATACATTTAAACAAGAGCTCCCGGTGTTTCATGTGCACACTAAAGTTTGAGAAGCACTGCCATTGATAATCTAGGCATGGATTGTTGAACTTTGCTTGTACACACTCCATTAAACAAAGCCTTGGGGAATTTAAAAGGTTGTTTTTGGTTTTTCTAGATATTCTGCTGCTTCAATTGCAAAAGCAACAGGGCAGTTAAAATATTCTAACCTCAAAGTGTCCTCTTATAAATTATTAGCTGAACTATATTAAATATCATTCTATATAATGTCACAGTAAAGTTTTTCTGGCAAGAAACAGAAATGTCAAGCTTATTTTCCCAAGAAAGTTGATTTATGCTTCCTAGAGAAATTCCACAGTCATGTCATTCCATCTACTAAACAGAGTTCACACCCTATTTGGCTGCTTCTTGAAAGAGATGCCAGATGCCATTCTTAGACTTTAAATAGGGAGAGGGGAAAATGAAAATAATGGCTTCAGGTGCAGATGTTACCTTGTTTCATAAGTAAAATTTCTAAAATTTATTAAATATATGAATTGTCACATTATATGAGAAATGCAGTAATAAGTTGTCCAGGGTTCTTGGGAGAAAAAGCCCAGGAAGGTAAGAAAGATCAGTGGAAATCAAGAGTTGTCTTAAATTCAGTTCTCTAAAAGTAGAGCATGAAATAGGGATTCAGATGCCTGTGTTGTACTGAGGGAGGGCTCTCAGGTAGAGGGGTGTAAGGGAAACAGGATGCGGCAGGGAAAGCAGACGAGCTCATGACATATCTAGCTTCACCCTGATCCCCAAGTAACTCTGGGGTATGAATTTCACCACAGAGCCCACTTTGAGGCAAGAGGACTAACCCGTGGTGGCCCCATGTTAGTCAGTCATTAACCGCTTCTGGAGGGTAGACATGACCTCCTGGGTGAGGCAGCTCCCTTTGGCCAAGGGCAATTCTCCAGGAAGCAGTCCCTGTGACACTCAACAGAACAGGTGGAGGAGGGGTGCTCATCTGGGAAAGGAGGTCTGGGCAGGGCCTCAACAACAGGGCTGCAACAGATGCAGAAGGGCAGGGTTCTAGGTTATGCTCTCCCAATATGGCATTCCACAAGCTTTCCGTTCTCTAGGACTCCATTCCTTTTTGTCTAAATGTAAGGAGACTGGACTTGAGAATGTCTACAACCTTATACTCCAGACACTGCTCTGACAAAACTCCAGCCCTTGTCTGATGGAACTAGTCTCTGGTGAATTTCCCACCTCCTCAAAAATGTTACTCATCCAACATGTTCCTCCAGAAAGGTCCAGGAGTGCTTTGGTCCTGCCTTAAACCAGGGTGGCAAAGTCGTTCCTCACATTAAAGGTCATCTGCCCGTTTGCAAGGTACATAAAGCGATCCCATTCTTTTTTACTTGTTTCAAGTTAGCCACCTTGTATCTCTGTTAAATAAAACTCTAGTGGAAATTCTTCACCTCATCAATTTTCATGACTCACAGCCAATTCAGACACACCTTCCCTCGGTGTAGAAAGCTCTTCTACAGTGTGTCTTGGTTTTCAATCTACATGAACAACTATCTTTAAATGAATTTAAACAAAATGTATTATTTCCCACTGTATAGTATTTTTAAAGAAAAAAATGATACTTGTGAGAAAATGTGCTGATGGATAACAGAACAGACTATGCGTATGGAAAGCCTTTCCATTCAGAATACAGAACCACCACAATGCCAGGGAGGCGGGGGCTTCCAGAAACCTTAGCCATAGAATCTAGGAATAAATAAAATACCATCCCACATCTATAAAATGACAATAAATGTTAGTGCTTATAAGTATTCCCAGATCTACGTGATCAACAGCAGAATCTAAACATGCCAGGCGATCAACCTCCCAATTTAGACAGAGATCTGAGCTGTGCTTCTCTGAATAAATCCATCTGAGAGAATCAATAGCATATGTTACCCTTGAGTTTGGAGTAAGTTGGCAAATGCAAGTTCAATCAAAGGCAATAATGTAACAAGTGTTCCACGTGTAATAATGGTAAATTTCAACAGCCACATTAATAGGACAGGCAAGACCCAAAACCTAGGTGGCAATTAAAGCTCCTCTTTTAAATGGGAAAACTCAAGCTGTGTAGAAAAGAGGCACGTAATTGGTCACACATGCTAGAAAGGTCTAGATTCCCAAGGACAAGGGGCATTTTTAAATTCCACTAAAATAAATAAATAAATAAATAACCATTCATGGCTAATGTTGCAGCACTAAACTGCACTCAGTGAAAATTTTCATTTGGCTGCTTTTTTTTGTTTTTTTAGTGGTACGCGGGCCTCTCACTGTTGTGGCCTCTCCCATTGTGAAGCACAGGCTCCAGACGCGCAGGCTCAGCGGCCGTGGCTCACGGGCCCAGCCTCTCCGTGGCATGTGGGATCCTCCCAGACCGGGGCACGAACCTGTTTCCCCTGCATCGGCAGGCGGACTCCCAACCACTGCGCCACCAGGGAAGCCCCTGGCTGCTATTTTTGATAAACCATTTCTCAATGTTCAGTAAGAGCTGGACTCCGGAGGGATCAGATCATAAATGTCATGTGTTTATAAGAATTTGAAGGAAAAAAACAGTATATCTGTCAGCCTTATGACATGCAGTAATGATGTCTCAAATTTTATGCATATAACAACTTTGGAAACATTTTAGTTTTGCTCTTTTGGATTTGAAAACATAGCTGCAAAAACAAAACAAAACAAAGGTAAGTGTTCACTTTATATATTTGCATTCTCTAGCCAGACACATTATTCAAAATCTGAAGTTTCATTAAAAAGATGGACTTGGGGACTTCCCTCATGGTGCAGTGGTTAGGAATCCACATGCCCATGCAGGGGACCCAGGTCCGAACCCTGCTCCGGGAAGATCCACACGTCACGGAGCAACTAAGCCCGTGCACCACAACTACTGAGCCTGCACTCTACAGCCCATGAGCCACAACTACTGAAGCCAGCGTGCCTATAGCCTGTGCTCCACAACAAGAGAAGCCACCGCAGTGAGAAGCCCCGTGCACCGCAAGGAAGAGTAGCCCCTGCTCGCCGCAAGTAGAGAAAGTCCGCACGCAGCAAAGAAGACCCAACACAGCCAAAAATTAATTAATTAATTAAAATAAATAAAATAAAAGATGGACTTGGAAGGGACTTTAAAAACCATTTAGTCCAACTTCCTATCCATGCAAGAATTCCAAACAGGTATTCATTCTTGGTTTGGATACTTGTCGGGGGGAGGATAGATAGGTCATTTGTCAAAAATCTCACTCTCCTACAGGCCAGGATTGTATTTCCTCCTTTCTTCCTCCCTCCATCCCTCCCTCCCTTCTAAGCCCCCTCTCTTTCCTCTTGCTCTTCCTCTTTCTTTCCTTCCTTTCCACCTTCCTTCACCATCTTCCTTTCTTCCCTTCCTTCTTTCTCTCCTTCTTTACATCATCACTCTCTATTTCTTCCCTCTTTCTATCCCTATCTTCCTTTCTTCCTTTTAAGGACTTCCCTGGCAGTCCAGTGGTTAAGACTTCGCCTTCCAGTGCAGGGGGTGCAGGTTCTATCCCTGGTCAGGGAGCTAAAATCCCACATACCTGGTGGTCAAAAACCAAAAAACATAAAACAGAAGCAATCATGTAGCAAATTCAATAGAGACTTAAAAAAAACAAAATGGTCCACATTCCCCCCAAAAAATCTTCGTTAATGAAAAGTTTAACTGATTAATGTGCTAAAACTCCATTCCCTCCAAATTTCCCATTCATGTGCAGTTCTCGGCCTCAGGGCCCATCAGGATGAGTCTCTTTGGTTTGTCGGATAATTTTCTCCCAAATTCAACCAAAGCGTCCACACCTCTTTTTTCCCAACTTCCAAATCTCTCCCCAAACTCACACACATGGTTTGCAGAACTGGAAATCAGGACTGCAAATTAGGGAAGGAGCATTGTTTTGAATGCTTCTACATTAGCTACATTTTTATGACTTTGTGACTTTGTCTTAGGGATAGAAGAGGAGCTGGCCAGAAATAACACAGTAGACCAATCTACTGCGTATTTATCATCTGCCAGGTAACTTACAAGTACTTACAGACACTATCTCACTGAATTCTCAGTACCTCCAAGAAAGCTACTTTTAGCCTTTTTTGCACTGAGAGTTTAAAAAACATGCCCGGGGTCAGCCAGCTCAGAAAGGACACTGTCGGGTGTTAAGCCTTTATTAAGTGCTCTCATCCACTACCCAGGCCTGCCTTTACATGTGTGCAGTGTTTAATTTCCAAAAAGGCACTGTACCTAACTTTTCATTCCAGCCAGTTTCATAGTTAGAATTCCCAGGAGCCCCAGAAGCTTCACTCGCATTTCTGAGCTCTCCACCCCAGCAGGAAAGGTACCCAGCAACCATAAGACCTGCTGGGTTATCTCCAGCCTGCTGTCATGTGATGTCTGCACCCATCCTTTCAGACCTGTGCGTGTCCAGCCTGCCTCATCACAGTACCTGGAGTTCACCTCCTGTCCCCGCCCCGACCTCTCACTCCACACTTTGCCTCAGGCCAAAAAACATGCTGACCTCTGGTTGAAGTTCTGCTGTGGGAGCCTTTTCATCTCCATCAGATTATGAGAGCTTCAAGGGCTGAGTCCAGGTCCTACATAGTGCTTTGCAAACAACAGGCTCTCAACTCATGTGTGTATGTATATATATATATATATATATATATATATATATGTATAAAACGGAGTATAATTGATTTACAACGTTGTGTTAGTTTCAGTTATACAGCAAAGTGATTCAGTTATAGATATACATGTCTCTATTCTTTTTAGGATTCAACTCGTGTATTTTGGAAACGTTGATCAACACATCTTTTCTAGCATCTCCACTGAAGGTTCAAGATGCCTTCCCTCCCCTGACCTTCACTCACAGCTCTGATTTCTTGAAAGAGCATGAACATATCTCAATTCCCAACTTCCTTTTTAAGCTTGCCCCTTCTGCTTTATAGCGTCACCCAAACTTTGAGTTTCTCCCAACAGCCTGCACGAAGAGGGAATTTAGTAAGCAGTCAACAGTATATTTTGTGCTAAAACTCTTGTTCACAAGCAACCAAAAAAGAAAAAGGATACTATAGGCCCCTGAGAATCTCAGCTTCCAAAGGAAATGTTAGAAGGAGATTTCCTTTGCCGGAGGCCCTCAAGAGGAGCCTGGGCTTCCCACGGCTCGTGTAACCGTGAACGGGAGGCCCCCAAAGCATTCAGGCATAATTTAGCCTCTGAATAAAACATGAATTCCAATGTAAAAGGCTGCATGGGGACCCTGATTACTAGCTAGTGGGGCCATTCCGTCTCCCCATGCCGCTCTGACCTGCTCTGGGAAGCTCTGTAACATGCAGAGATGGAGGGATGCAGATGAAACCAAAGAGGAGGCTGCACAGACCCAGAAGAAGATGCCAAAGCTCTGCTCTCAGGTCTGACGTTCCCATTTTCATCAGCTGATCGTCCATTCCCATTCATCAGACCATCTCACGGAGGCTTTCTCCTCTTGGGTTCTGTGTGGCATCATCTATGCAAGTGCTCTTCCTTCTGCCTAGGAGCTCACTGCCTTACGTTATGGTCTGGCTGATTTGTGGTGGCAGGAGCAGCTGCTTTCCACTTTTTGAACACTTCCCAGTAGACAGGCCCAATGCTTGGCACATTAGTTTGAGTTATGTCTTTTAATGCTCATAAATCCTGAGACAGATACCTATATTATTATTATAAACCTGTAATCAATAATACTATATGTTACAGAATTCTGTGTAATTAAATTAACATTTAATAAAATGTACAATGGCATGTGCAATTAAATAATAATAATCCCCATTTTGCAACTTGGGTTGGAAAGATCATCCCATGACCCTCAGCTGATAAGAAATGAGCATTGCATTCGAATCTGGTTTTCCTATCTCTCAAGCTCTTACATTTAACTACTGTGATATACCACCTGTCTGTTCATCTTTCAAGGCCAAGTTCAAACGTTATCCCCTATGTGAAGAGCCTTCTTTGGTGACAACAGAGCTAACTGGGTGATTTTTTTCCATCTCCCTATAACACTTGGACATATACAACTGAGTAAAACTGAGTCTCATAAAGGCTGATCTCAACATAGTGCAAAAATCAGAAGAAGCATCAGTCCCAGATACAGAAATTGTAGAAAAGTAGTCTAAACCTTTGTTGCAGGCTCTTGAAAGATACCAAAGGTAGATGGTATTCATTAAACCTAATGCAAAATATTTTAACACATAGTTTTTTTATATATATATTGGGTTGGCCAAAAAGTTCGTTCGTGGTTTTCCCTAAGATGTTACAGGAAAACATGAATGAACTTTTTGGCTAACCCAATATGGAGAGAGAGATTTATGTATATACATATATACACACACACCCACCCACATATACACCCACCCACATATGTATGTATGTAGGCAAACAAATAATAAATGTTACCTAAAAAGCATAACTCATGGTTGGAGTAGGTTAATCATAAAAGTAGCTTTAGTTTTTCCCCTATTTTCTTTTAAAATCTATTCGGTGTTGGTTCTTCCCTTGCCCCTGGGTGAGAAACCCTAGCCAGCCCCATGACACATCTGGTCACAATTATGTAATAAAATGTCCCATGACTTTAAATTAGAATAGCATTTAAAATGTCCAGTCCTTGTAAGAGTCACAGGCACTTGCCAGCGTCTGCTGCAGGTAGGGAGGCCTGCCATTAGGAAGGGGGGAGCCGTTGGGAAGTTTCTTTTCTTTTCCTGCACCTCCTTCCATAGCTCTCTAAGTTTGCTTTCTCAGGATTAGAGCCTAAGAAGAGTTACAGAGAAGTTTATACTTGACTGAAACTCTTGCAAACGCCTTTGTAACTTCTGATAACAAAGCAATACATACTGTGTAGCAATATATCATATTAAATGTAGCAAATATTTTTTTTAAATTTAAAACAGAGCAAAGAAGGAAACAGAAGCCACCCATAACCCCATCAACCCCAAATGACTTCTGTCAACATTTGGGTGAACCCCACTGATATTTCATTCTCATTTGTAGATGCACATATTGCATATGCATGTTTATGGGAGATTTTTTTCCTACATTGAAACTTAGTAATGAAGCTTCACTGTCATATATTTCTTGAGTGCAATAAATAAAAAGAAAACATACATCATCTGTTGATAATAACTATAACTACTTTGCCTTTTACAAATATGCCAGAAAATGGCGTAGTGTACAGGATAAGACGCTAGACTCCTGGGGTCACTACAGTATCCCCCCACTGATTAACTGAGTGCCCTTCAGTAAATAATCAATGCTCTATGTCTCAGTTTTCTAATCCGTAAAATGGGGATAATCATAGTAACTTTTCTCATAGGGTTGTCATGAAATATAAACACAGAAGTGAATATGTATGTTTAACATTCTTAGAAGAGTGTCCAAAAGATGGTAAGTCCTATATAACTGTGAGTTACGAAGATGAGGATGATGACAATGACGCTGAGAGACTCACACAGATGGAAATACAGTCCTCAAGAAGTTTGTAATTTACTTTGTGAGATAATGAATGTAAAGCAAACAATTAGAGAAGATTTAAATGCTAATCTAATCACTTTGATTCTTAAAAAAGTCATAATAGGTTTGAATAAGCGAAGTAGAACTTGGGAGAATTTCAGTTCATTTGAGTATGATGTTTGGCAAATATATAGATACATATATTTTTTCTCAACATTTGTCTGGGTCTTTTTCATGCCTCCTAAAATCCAGTTCGTTTTCTGGGATGAACTGATGAGAGTAAGCTTCTCTAATCCTAATACAAAAACAAAATGCATCCTCCCCCCATAAGAAAAGGCACACAGGAACCTCACTGGTGCTATCAGCTGTCAGCACTGCAGTCCCCTGCATCCTCCTAGACATGTCTGATAGGAGCAGATCAGAAAAAAGGATGAAGCTGACAGACTGTCATCATTCCCTCCTCCCCAGTCACCTGCCAGTGGATCCCCAGAAACTGGTGTGATTGGATCATCTCTTCTAAAAGTAAGAGGCCTAAAAAGGATTGGGCCAGATGGTACACCCTAAAGGATTGGGGCAGCTGAATTCTTCAGGTGTAAGCTGTCAGGATGTAGATGGGCAGTTAGTGATCATAAATCCAGATATTCCAATACTGTCATTCTTAATGTTTGCAAGCTTTTTCTTTCCCTTGATTATTTCCTTTTGTTCACTGGACCTAGGTTTTGAACCATGAACAGGAGCTTTTCAAGGAGTAAAGAAGTGAGAGCATTCCATACAGAAGTATTTCTCTGCAATGAAATGAAACACGTAGGGTCCTACAACTGGCTCTTGGAGGTCCCATATGTTTCCTCTCAGTCAGTGGTTCTCAATCCAGGCTGCAGAGTTAGAAATATTTGGGGATTTTTTAAGAAGCCCAATACCCAGGCTGCATCAAGACCAATTTCAGTCAGGAAAGCAGAGGGTGGAACCAAGCATCAGATTTGTTAAAAGCTCCCTGGGTTATTTCACTGGGCAGGCAAGCTGGACAACCCATACAGTAGGCAATAGCTGAAGAGTCCAGCTTTGTCGAAACATGTGTGCTCCTTCTCTGTGTACTGAGAACCCACATCTCAGCTTAGCTCCTTGATCACAAGAGGAACAGGATGAGATTTGCAGGACTGCAGCATGGTGGAAGAGAAGAGGCCAGGTTTTGTGGCCTGAAAGTTCTGTGTTCATATCCCAGCTCTGTCACCAATTTCTTAGCTGCATGGATTTGGATCAGTTTCTAAGCCTCATTTTCCTTCCTTGTTCACTCCATGGGAATAATAATAATATTAACTTTGCAAGTGTTGTCTAAAATTAGAGGGATGAGATGAAAAGTGCTTTGCACAGTACCTGAAACATGACAAGGGTTTGAGAACTGGTAGCTGTTATAGTTATTATTTGCTAAACCTACAATTTTAGAAATAAAATCGAGTGTGTGCTATTGACAGGGGAACAATGATACCATCGTCACATACATAGGAGAGCATATTTCAAATGAATATATGTTCACACTACTGATTTCTTTAATGTTAACACCTGGCTCTAAATTCATAAGTATTCATAATTATGGATATTAACTTTCTAAATGGAGGAGGTATTTCCCATGCAGGATGTGATGCAGAAAGTGAATTGACATTCAATGGATGCACTCAGTGTCTCTGTTGAAGACCTCTAAGTGACGCAGAGACATTATTGCATCCATTTTGGCAGGTATCCAGTGGAGTAGATAAGAATATGTGCTATCATCCAAGGACAGATCAACTAAGTGGCCCAAGAACTCCGGAAGTCATAAAATCATAAAATGTTTAAGTTGCAAGAGATCATCTAGTTCAATGATTTTAAAATATATATATATTCTCTCAGCAGTGGAACACTTTTCTCAGTAGAAATTTTAACTGGTAATGCCCAATTTTGGCAAGTGAAATTCTTATTATTGAAGTGAGGCTTACCTACTTTACCCTGAAGGGTTGTTTGGAGTTCTAGACATACAAAAGAACACACTTTGAAAACCAATGACTGAGTTAAAACCACTTGGGGTAAGATTGTTACTTTGGTAGCATCCAATGAAACTCACCTCCTGCTATTCTCACTGTTGTGTATTCTCTTCCAGCATTGAGTATAGCCTTGGCCATGTGACTTGCCATCGCCAATGGGACATTGACATGCATGATGCGAGTAGATATGGTTTTGCTTCTTGGTATATCCACTCTTTGAACCACTTGCCACGCTCTAATAAAGCTTGGGCTAAGCCACTGTATGATGAGACCAGCTTAAAAAAAGAGACCACGAAGAGGAACATGGAGGTACCAGATTTCTGAGTGAAGTCCTGCTGCATCTTCCAGCCCCACTTTAGCCTCCAAACAACTACAGCCTTATGAGAGACTACAAGGGAGACCAGAAGAAGAAACACCCAGCCACGCCCAGTCCAGCTTACAGAATCATAAAGAAATAAAATGATAGTTGCTTTAAGCCAACAAGTTTGGGGATGAATGGTAATACAAAAACAGCTAACTGAAAAGTTATTTACTAGAGCCCCTCATATCTCTGGCATATCCCTGTAGCTTGCATTTTAAAAATTCTTTAATAATAAGCACTGAATGGGATTGGAACCAAGATGGCAGAATAGAAGGATGTGCTCTCACTCCCTCTTGGGAGAACACCAGAATCTCAACTAGCTCCTGGACAATCATCAACAGGAAGACACTGGAACTCACCAAAAAAGATACCCCACATCCAAAGACAAAGGAGAAGCCACAATGAGACGGTAGGAGGGGCGCAATCACAGCAAAACCAAATTCCATAACTGCTGGGTGGGTGACTCATGGACTGGAAAACACTTATACCACAGAAGTCCACCCACTGGACTGAAGGTTCTGAGCCACACATCAGGCTTCCCAATCTGGGGGTTCGGCAACGGGAGGAGGAATTCCTAGAGAATCAGACTTTGAAGGCTACTGGGATTTGATGGCAGGACTTTGATAGAACTGGGGGAAACAGAGACTCAAATCTTGGAGGGCACACACAAAGTAGTGTGCTTAACGGGACCCAGGAGAAGGAGCAGTGACCCCAGGGGAGCCTGAATCAGACCTACCTGCTAGTGTTGGAGGGTCTCCTGCAGAGGTGGGGGGGTGGCTGTGGTTCACCGTGGGGACAAGGACACTGGCAGAAGAAGTTCTGGGAAGTACTCCTTGGCGTGAGCCCTCCCAGAGTCCATCTTTAGCCCCAAAAAAGAGCCCAGGTAGGCTCCAGTGTTGGATTGCCTCAGGCCAAACAACCAACTGGGAGGAAACCCAGCCCCACCCATCAGCAGTCAAGAGGATTAAAGTTTTACTGAGCTCTGCCCACCAGAGCAACAGTCAGCTCTACCCACCACCAGTCCCTCCCATCAGGAAACTTACAGAAGCCTCTTAGATAGCCTCATCCACCAGAGGGCAGACAGTAGAAGCAAGAAGAGCTACAATCCTGCAGCCTGTGGAACAAAAGTCACATTCACAGAAAGACAGACAAGATGAAAAGACAGAGGGCTATGTACCAGATGAAGGAACAAGATAAAACCCCAGAAAAACAACTAAATGAAGTGGAGATAGGCAACCTTCCAGAAAAAGGATTCAGAATACTGATAGTCAAGACAATCCAGGACCTTGGAAAAAGAATGGAGGCAAAGATTGAGAAGATGCAAGAAATGTTTAACAAAGACCTAGAAGACTTAAAGAACAAACAAACAGAGATGAACAATACAATAACTGAAATGAAAACTACAACTAGAAGGAATCAATAGCAGAATAACTGAGGCAGAAGAACGGATAAGTGACCTGGAAGACAGAATAGTGGAATTCACTACTGTGGAACAGAATAAAGAAAAATGGATAAAAAGAAATGAAGATAGCCTAAGAGACCTCTGGAACAACATTAAACACAACAACATTCGCATTATAGGGGTCCCAGAAGGAGAAGAGAGAGAGAAAGGACCAGACAAAATATTTGAAGAGATTATAGTTGAAAACTTCCCTAACATGGGAAAGGAAATAGCCACCCAAGTCCAGGAAACGCAGAGAGTCCCATTCAGGATAAACCCAAGGAGAAACACGCTGAGACACATACTAATCAAACAGGCAAAAATTAAACACAAAGAAAAATTATTAAAAGCAGCAAGGTAAAAATGACAAATAACATACAAGGGAACTCCCATAAGGTTAACAGCAGAAACTCTATAAGCCAGAAGGGAGTGGCACAGTATATTTAAAGAGATAAAAGGGAAGAAGCTACAACCAAGATTACTCTACCCAGCAAGGATCTCATTAAGATTCAATGGAGAAATCAAAAGCTTTACAGACAAGTAAAAGCTAAGAGAATTCAGCACCACCAAACCAGCTCTACAACAAATGCTAAAGGAACTTCTCTAAGTGGGAAACACAAGACAAGAAAAGGACCTACAAAAACAAACCCAAAACAATGAATAAAATAGTCACAGGAACATACATATCAATAATTACCCTAAACGTGAATGGATTCAATGCTCCAACCAAAAGACACAGGCTTGCTGAATGGATACAAAAACAAGACCCATATATATGCTGTCTACAAGAGACACACTTCAGACCTAGGGACACACAGAGACTGAAAGTGAGGGGATGGAAAAAGATATTCCATGCAAATAGAAATCAAAAGAAAGCTGGAACAGCAATACTCATATCAGATAAAATAGACTTTAAGACAAGGAAGGACACTACATAATGATCAGGGGTTCAATGCAAGATGAAGATATAACAATTATAAATATATATGCACCCACCATAGGAGCACCTCAATACGTAAGGCAATTGCTAACAGCTATAAGAGAGAAAATTGACAGTAACACAATCATAGTGAGGGACTTTAACACCTCACTTACACCAATGGACGGATCATCCAAAATGAAAATAAATAAGGATACAGAAGCTTTAAATGACAAAATAGACCAGATAGATTTAACTGATATTTATAGGACATTCCACCCCAAAACATCAGATTACATTTTCTTCTCAAGTGCGCACGGAACATTCTCCAGGATAGATCACACCTTGGGTTAGAGATAAAGCCTCAGTAAATTTAAGAAAACTGAAATCATATCAAGCATCTTTTCTGACCATAACACTATGAGATTAGAAATCAATTACAGGGAAAAAAATATAAAAAAAAAACAAACACATGGAGGCTAAACAATACATTACTAAATAACCAAAAGATCACTGAAGAATTCACAGAGGAAATCAAAAAATACCTACAGACAAATGACAATGAAAACACGATGAGCCAAAACCTATGGGATGCAGCAAAAGCAGTTCTAAGGGGGAAGTTTATAGCTATACAAGCCTACCTCAAGAAACAAGAAAAATCTCAAATAAACAATCTAACCTTACACCTAAAGGAACTAGAGAAAGAAGAACAAACAAAACCTGAAGTTAGCAGAAGGAAAGAAATCATAAAGATCAGAGCAGAAATAAATGAAATAGAAACAAAGAAAACAATAACAAAGATCAATAACACTAAAAGCTGGTTCTTTGAGAAGATAAACAACATTGATAAACCATTAGCCAGACTCATCAAGAAAAAGAGGGAGAGGACTCAAATCAATAAAATTAGAAATGGAAAAGGAAAAGTTACAACAGACACCGCAGAAATACAAAGCATCTTAAGAGACTACTACAAGCAACCCTATGCCAATAAAAATGGACAACCTGGAAGAAAAGGACAAATTCTTAGAGAGGTATAACCTTCCAAGACTGAACCAGGCAGAAACAGAAAATATGAACAGACCAATCACAAGTAATGAAATTGAAACTGTGATTAAAAATTTTCCAACAAACAAAAGTCCAGGACTAGATGGCTTCAGAGGTGAATTCTACCAAACTTTTAGAGAAGAGCTAACACCCATCCTTCTCAAACTCTTCCAAAAAATTGCAGAGGAAGGAACACTCCCAAACTCATTCTATGAGGCCACAATCACCCTGAGAGCAAAACCAGACAAAGATATTACAAAAAAAGAAAATTACAGACCAATATCACTGAGGAATACAGATGCAAAAATCCTCAACAAAATACTAGCAAATAGAATCCAACAACACATTAAAAGGATCATACACCATGATCAAGTGGGATTTATCCCAGAGATGCAAGGAATCTTCAATATATACAAATCAATCAATGTGATACATCATATTAACAAACTGAAGAAGAAAAACCATATGATCATCTCAATAGATGCAGAAAAAGCTTTTGACAAAATTCAACACTCACTTATGAAAAAAACTCTCCAGAAAGTGGGCATAGAGGGAACCTACCTCAACATAATAAATGTCATATATGACAAACCCACAGCAAACATCATTTTCAATGGTGAAAAACTGAAAGCATTTCCTCTAAGATCAGGAACAAGAGAAGGATGTCCACTCTCGCCACTATTATTCAACGTAGTTTAGGAAGTCCTAGCCATGACAATCAGAGAAGCAAAAGAAATAAAAGGAATACAAATTGGAAAAGAAGAAGTAAAACTGTCACTGTTTGCAGATGACATGATACAATACATAGAGAATCCTAAAGATGCCACCAGAAAACTACCAGAGCTAATCAATGAATTTGGTAAAGTGTAGGATACAAAATTAATGCACAGAAATCTCTTGCATTCCTATACATTAATGATGAAGAATCTGAAAGAGAAATTAAGGAAACACTCCCATTTACCACTGCAACAAAAAGAATAGAAAATCTAGGAATAAACCTACCTAAGGAGACAAAAGACCTGTATGCAGAAAACTCTAAGTCACTGATGAAAGAAATTAAAGATGACACAAACAGATGGAGAGATATACCATGTTCTTGGATTGGAAGAATCAACATTGTGAAAATGACTATACTACCCAAAGCAATCTACAGATTCAACGCAATCCCTATCAAATTACCAATGGCATTTTTTACGGAGCTAGAACAAAAAATCTTAAAATTTGTATGGAGACACAAAAGACCCCGAATAGCCAGAGCAGTCTTGAGGGAAAAAAACAGAGCTGGAAGAATTGGACTCCGTGACCTCAGACTATAGTATAAAGCTACAGTAATCAAGCCAATATGGTATTGGCACAAAAACAGAAACATAGATCAATGGAACAAGATAGAAAGCCCAGAGATAAACCCAAGCACCTCTGGTCAACTAATCTATGACAAAGGAGGCAAGGATATACAATGGAGAAAAGACAGTCTCTTCAATAAGTGGTGCTGGGAAAACTGGACAGCTACATGTAAAAGAATGAAATTAGAACACCCCCTAACACCATACTCAAAAATAAACTCAAAATGGATTAGAGACCTAAATGTAAGACCAGACACTATAAAACTCTTAGAGGAAAACATAGGAAGAATACTCTTTGACATAAATCGCAGAAAGATCTTTTTTGATCCACCTCCTAGAGTAATGGAAATAAAAAACAAAAATAAACAAATGGGACCTATTGAAACTTCAAAGCTTTTGCACAGCAAAGGAAACCATAAACAATACGAAAAGACAACCCTCAGAATGGGAGAAAATATTTCCAACGAATCAACGGACAACGGATTAATCTCCAAAATATATAAACAGCTCATGCAGCTCAATATTAAAAAAACAAACCACCCAATGAAAAAATGGGCAGAAGACCTAAATGGACATTTCTCCAAAGAAGACATACAGATGGCCAAGAAGCACATGAAAAGCTGTCCAACATCACTAATTATTAGAGAAATGCAAATCAAAACTACAATGAGGTATCACCTCACACCAGTTAGAATGGGCATCGTCAGAAAATCTACAAACAACAAATGCTGGAGAGGGTGTGGAGAAAAGGGAACCCTCTTGCACTTTTGGTGGGAATATAAATTGATATAGCCACTATGGAGAACAGTATGGATGTTCCTTAAAAAAACTAAAAATAGAATTACCATATGATCCAGCAATCCCTCTACTGGGCATATACCCAGAGAAAACCATAATTCAAAAAGACACATGCACTCCAATGTTCACTGCAGGACTATGTACAGTAGCCAGGTCATGGAAGCAAACTAAATGCCCATCGACAGACAAATGGATAAAGAAGAAGTGGTACATATATACAATGGAATATTACGCAGCCATAAAAAGGAACAAAATTGGATGATTTGTTGAGACGTGGAGGCATCTAGAGACTGTCATACAGAGTAAAGTAAGTCAGAAAGAGAAAAACAAATATCGTATATTAACGCATATATATGGAACCTAGAAAAATGGTACAGATGAACTGGTTTGCAGGGCAGAAATTGAGACACAGATATAGAGAACAAATGTATGGACACCAAGGGGGGAAAGCGGGGAGGGGGTATGGGGTGGTGGTGTGATGAATTGGGTGATTGGGATTGACATGTATACACTGATGTGTATAAAACTGATGACTAATAAGAACATGCTGTATAAATAAAGATAAAATTCAAAAATTAAAAACAATAATAATAAATAATAATAATAAGCATCGAACTAGTCTGATTAACCAGTAAGTAGATGAATTAAACATATAACCAAAGTCTTCTTGTTCTAATACAGCCCTTGTGCTACAATTCACCTGATCCCATATTAGTGGAATGAAACCTTTAAACTCTAGATATTCAATGTAGATTCCTTAACAGTATTGAAGCTTTTAAGCAATGAACTAAGATGTTACAACATCCACGGACTTTTCTTAGGAGAATCTCTCTCAAAACCTGCATGCCCTTATTCTAGAAAAAATTCTATTTTAACATGGTTTTCTGGATTCCTGATTCATCGGAATCACACACATATATGTGTGCGTCTATACATTTATATACAATGGATAATAAATAAACTATACATAATAAAGGCCAGGTATATTTCTAAATAAATTTAATTTACTAGATGAAATTTATATTTAATCGGATTATATTGTGTATGTCAAGACCAGATCAAATCACGCTTGAACACCATTCAAGGATTCTGTTGGAATTCCACCATATCGGTGAGCACTCAATCTGAGATATTTCTCAGCAGAGCGTTTGTGACAGGGTCCCTGACCTGTATGCTCTGCCCTCACAATGAATCTTTGACTCTAGTCTCAGTGTTTCACCACTGCTACCATCACTGCCACACCCGGTAGTTGTTATTATTCTTTTAATCTTATAGACCATAGATCTGGCTTTTATAAGTGCACAGAAAGAAGTTAGGAGGCTACTGGTGGGTTTATTTCTTTCTTTCCCCCAAAAGAACACGGCAAGGAAATTTATTTCCTCTTAGAATGTGAGAGGATTGTGGAGCCTGTGAATTATACCCCACAATGTTGGGTTAAAAAATTCGCTTTTCTCTATTTCTCAGAATCAAATACTAAACTCTATTCTCCTGCTTGTTGATGAAAAATCCCATCTTACTGTTAAAGTATAATTTTCAAAAGATAACATAATAATGCTCAGGCAAATAGAAAGTGAACACATGTAAAAGATTTACTCAAGGGCTTCCCTGGTGGCGCAGTGGTTGAGAGTCCGCCTGCCGATGTAGGGGACACGGGTTCATGCCCCGGTCTGGGAGGATCCCACATGCCACGGAGCGGCTGGGCCCGTGGGCCATGGCTGCTGGGCCAGCGCGTCCAGAGCCTGTGGTCCACAACGGGAGAGGCCACAGCAGTGAGAGGCCCGCGTACCACAAAAAAAAAAAAAGATTTACTCATTAATTACTGAGAGAAGCAGTAAGGTGTTAAAAACAGTCCAAAGAACATTTGAGAAGATAGGTATTTATAGGTAAATTAATAAAGGCAGGTGAGGATAGGATTTCAAGGATAGATATAAAACTGATTAACGTCTAACAGGGTGATAAACCCTAGCCTCTGAGGTGACCTGTTCTAGTGATAAGAAATAATTTGCATCTCAACTGAACACAATTCTGCAAGATAGCATGTAGCTTAAGTCTGGGACCGCTAACCAATAGCAAACCATGAGTTAAAGAACAAGCATTTGCCTAATCCCTGGGTGGGCTTGCACCTCCGTAAAACACTGAAGAAACAAGTCACCCACCACCTTTTGCTTTTGTCCAAATTTTGAGTAATTTTTATCAATACTCATTTTTACTGCATCTCTCTCTGCTTGTCAGTGGGTTCAGGCAAGAATTATGGAGCTTTTAGAAGCCAGAAAATAGGAAGAAGGCCAGGCCAGCTAGGCCATCATCTTTACCAGTGCCCCTTCTGTGACCTAATCTTGATGTCATTTCAGGCTTCTACCACATCCTCCTCAGTGTTGGGGACAGACCCTAGGATAACCCCCAATGACCACCACCTTCTGGTATCCCTGCCTTTGTATAATCCCCTCTCCTTGTGTGTGGGTGAGATCTGTCCCTTGCCCCTAGCTAATATACTGAATAATATTGCAAAGGTGAAGTGATCTTGCACAATGTAATTTAAATCCCAAACCAATTCATTCTTTGTAAAAGGAGATTTCCTAGGGTGGACCTAAATTAATCAGGTAGGTTTGGATTAAGCAAAGCCCTTAAAAGGGAGACTGAGCCATCCCTGAGCCACGAGATTATCCTGCTGGCTTTGAAAAAGTTAGCTGCCGAGTTAGAGAGCCATGTGGCAAAGAGCTGCAGGTGACACCTGGGATGAGAGTGGACCCAAGTGAGCCAGCAAGAAAACCTCAGTCCTACAACTACAAGAAACGGAATTCTGCCAACAGCCGTGTGTGCTTGGAAGAAGACCCCAAACTCCAAAAAGGAACAAGCCCAGGCAACACCTTGATCATAGACTTGTGAGACCCCAAGCAGAAGGTCCAGCTAAGCTGTGACTGGACTCCTACCCCACAGAACTGTGAGATCGTAAGTGTGTGCTGCTATAAGCCACTAAGCTTGTGGCAATCTGTTACACAGAGATAGATAACTAATACACTCAGGGGAACGCCACACAGCGCGTACTTCCCTGACAGCAGATATGCTCACAGAATTTCCCTCCAATGCTCTCAAGGCCATGGTGCTTATTTTCAGCCATCTTTAGCATCCATAGTGGCAATTCCTCTGTCTAGGGAACGGAGTAAAGCCAGCCTAGGTCTCTGCCAGTCACAGAAAACCCTGAAGACTCCATTCTTTACCTTAGACCCAGAGATGTACCCTCACCTTATCACCTCCCCGAAATCATCTCTTCTTTTCAAGTCAGCCTCCTAAAAGCTTCTACATCTGAATTATTACCCTCTACGTCTTCCTCTTTGGAATCCCCAGGTAAAATCTTCTCCCTGGGCCTGAAACTCCAAAGCTCTACACTTACCAGTTTTGGGAAGAGGGAAAAAGAGAGACAAATTGTTATAAGGATAGCTCTGGCTTTTAGAAGATTCAGTGTTGGCCTCCCTTTACTGGAATGAGAGAGGAGAAAGAAGATTCTAACACCATTTCAGTGTTGCTTGTTTGTTTTTTATTAGTAGTAACTCACCGTTTTAAAGAGAGTTACTGTAATATACACTATATAATCAGGCTACAATAAAGTCTTTTAGGGGCAGAATTATAAAATAAATGGAGGTTCTTGACACTTTCCTGATGATGCCCTTTGTATCTCTTAAGATCATGAAAGAAAAAAAAGGAACCAGAGGCAAACATGTAGTGTTTAGTGGTAATGAGTCAGAGGACATGGCAGCAGAGGAGGACGAACCCGGTTCAGCTCAGGAGAAACTGCTGAGAGGGCTTCGCAGAGGGGAGTTTTGGGGATCAACCCGCTGGTGAGGCCAGATCTGGGACTTGCTGGTTACTACCTTCGCACCAGCATTTCTCAAATTTGCCTGCACAGTAGACTCACCTGGGGAGTTTTTAAAATCCCAGTGCCCAGGCCACACCCCAGATCAATTAAATCACTGTTTGGGGGGCTGAGACCCAGGTATCAGTATTTTTTAACGATCACCACTTTTTAAATTCCCCAGGGAATTGTAATGTGCAGGCGTTTTAAAACCACTGCCTCACACTCTCTTCTTTTGTTCAGGAAGAATGCGTTCTCACACCTTAGCACCAAAGCATCACCTGGAGAGACTGATAACACCCAGTTTCCCCTGGCCCCAGCCCCTGGGGTTTCTGATTCAGCAGACTTAGAGTAGAGCCCAAGAACGTGCATTTCTAACACACTCCCAGGAACTGTTGACACTACTAATGGGGGAGCATTCTGTGAAGAGACAAGGGCTAGATTCTTACCTTAATGAAATTGCAAGCACAAATCTTAGTAAGTGGCTACTGGCTAAATATTTAATGAACCATAACCATATGTGACCTGTGTTTCACGCTTATGGAGTACTTACAATTAATAATTCCAGGGGCTTCCCTTCCCTGGTGGCGCAGTGGTTGAGAGTCCACCTGCCGGTGCAGGGGACACGGGTTCGTGCCCCGGTCCGGGAAGATCCCACATGCCGCGGAGCAGCTGGGCCCGTGAGCCATGGCCACTGAGCCTGCGCGTCCGGAGCCTGTGCTCCGCAACGGGAGAGGCCACAACAGTGAGAGGCCCACGTACGGCAAAAAAAAAAAAAAAAAAAATCCAGATTCTACGCTAATTTTTAATTTGTCTTGTTCCCTAAGCAGCATCACACAGAGACCAACGGCCTCCAGAGAGAAAGACCTTTGCACAAAAACCACTAGGAAAGGTTTGTATATTTATCTCATGTTCCCTGCACGTTAGAGTCTCCTGGGGGTTAAGTAAAAGATACCAGTGCTTGGTTCTCACCCTTGGAAATTCTACTTTACTGACCCTGAGGAGGGGCTTGGATGGGCAATGACATATATACATACATACACACACACACACACACACACACACACATACAATATACATACACACATATTAATATATACACATATGCATACATTAGTAGAATAATTGATAAATATAATTGTTACCTATTACACATAATATGTATAATGTATAATATATCATTAGTTAATTAATTATTAGAATTTATTTCTTAGAGAAGTTTTAGGTTTATAGAAAAATTGAACAGAAAGTGCGGGAGTTCCCATATACCCTCTCTTGCCTCCCTCACGGTTTTCTGTATTACTAACATCTTGCATGGTGGGATACATGTGCTACAATTAATGAACCAATATTGATACTTTATTAGCTAAAGTGCATAGTTTACATTAGGATTCACTCTCCAGTGCTGTAGAGTTCTACAGGTTTCACCAACTGTATAACAGCACGTATCCATCATTATATTATCATGCAGGATAATTTCACTGCCCTAAAAATCTTCTGTTCTCCACCTGTTCATCTCTCCCCTCTATTCCCGAAATCCCTGGCAATTCCTGATTTTTTTGTGGCCTAAAGCTTTGCCTTTTCCAGAATGTCATATAATTGGAATCATACAGGCTGGATTCTTTCACTTAGTAGTATGCATTTAAGTTTCCGCCATGTTTTTCTGTGGTGTGATAGTTCGTTTCTTTTCAACACTGAACAATATTCCATTGTCTGGATGTATGTTTGTTCATTCATTCACCTATTGGATACCACTGCCTCCAAGTTTTGTCAATTACCAATAAAGCTGCTATAAACATATGTGTGGATATAAGTTTGCAACTCATTTGGGTAAATTTAAGGAGCCTGATTGCTGGATTGTGTGGTAAGATTATGTTCAGCTATATAAGAAACTGACAAACTGTCTTGCAAACTGACTGTACCACCCTAGCCCTTGGTATTGTCAGTGCTTTGGATTTTAGCCATTCTAAGAGGTGTGTAGTGGTATCTCATTATTGTCTTAATTTGCAACTCTGATGACATGTGATGCACAGCATCTTTTCATAGGCTTATTTGCCATCTGTTATCTTCTTTGGTGAGATGTCTGGGCAGTAGTATTTTTAAAACAACTTCCTAGGTGATTTTCTTATGAAACCAGAGTTGATGATTACTGAAGCCTGGAACTCCCAGAGAAGACCAAACGTGGAACCCAGGGACATTGTGAGAAGAATAAGTTCCGTTTTTCTGTCTTGTAAGCCGACTCCATAGCATCCTTGTACATCTTTGCATTCCACCCATATCCCCTCAGCCTTAGGATCATAAAGCACAATGGCCTGATTTCTAAGCCCTAGGCTTTCTCTGATCCCACAATCCCTCCATACTGCACAGGGAAGACTGTAAGTGTCAGAGAAGTAACCCCCATATATTCCTCAGGAGCAGCCCTCAACCAAAGAAACTGATAGGAATTGGTGTATAAACTCCTTGGCTGTCTCACCCCTCCAGGGGATAATTCTAAGATGTGTTCTACACTGTCTTGAGAGTCTCCCTAGCAGGACTGAGCTCCAGTTTCCCATAACGGTAACTCATTTGTTTCATATCCTTAATTCTCTGCTTTCCTAATCCTCTACCAGTGTTTCCTGGCATCAACTGCCAAATAAACTACTTACTCTTATAATCTGGTCTCAGGATCTGCTTCTAGAGGATCCCAAATCAAAACAGCCTCTGGATAGAGTAAGGCTGGTGCTGGAGGAGACTGTGCCAGGGTATAGAGTGGAAAACTGAGTGACGCCAAGAAGGCCACAGAGATTAGTCACTGGTCAAGGGGACTGGTGGGTAGTCAAACAACATAACATTGGGAGCCATCAAGTGGCTTACCTGTATCACTCTGAAAACCCTCTGCCATGGATGGATTCTCAGGCCACTAAACTATTTCCTAGAAAATACACAAATCCATCAAAACCTGCTCTCTTTTACCATTTTCACAAACATAATTGATCTTACCCTGAGTTCATCAGACAGCTGAAGGTGAGGTTAAGGGCTTATGTTATATTATTTTATTAGGGTATGTAATGCCAGGGAAGAGGAATAAGAAACAGGGAGAGTCTGGAAGGGAAGGAGGGAGAACCAACAGGGGGAGGCTGCACTATGCAGGTGGCTGCCACAAGGGAAAGTGGTTACTCAGTCATGGACCACTGAGCCTTTGCTGACCCGCACAAGCTACATCCCAAGACTGATGGCAGCTGGGTGTAGTGAGAGAGGAGAAACGATGTAACCACTGGCTCCCAGCACCAATGATCCGGAGACAAATTTCCAGGGGATGGTTGGTGAAAAAGAACAGAATCAATCCTCCCATAGTTGATTGGCCTCCAACCCCTAATGAATATTCTATAGAAGAACGTGTGGCCTTCATTGTCTCTCCTTTCTGCCTTTTTCAAGAGGTTGGGTGTCCTAATTTCCCAGAGACTGATTGTGAGGTACTTCATATATATCTTAATTCTCTGTAAAAATTTAGTAGCTCTCTTACCTTAAGAAAGAAAGAAAAAGGAAAAGAATAGGAAAGTCAGCACTTTCCCAGCCTTTTCAATATAACAGAGCTGAGCTGAGCTCCTCTGGCCCTGATCTCTCAAGATACTGGAGCCTCCGTGAAACTCTACCCCAGGATCTAGGGTCACAGCCTCTCCTGTGAATCCCTGCAGCTGTGATCTGCCCCAATTAGGGTGTGACGAGAAGCACAATCTTCCTTCCAGAAAGAAGTTCTGCACAGACAAGGAATACAAGGCAGCTCAATTACATTATAATTGACTCTAATTGGCTCTCCCACGGGCTGTTAAGTTCTTTATCTGCAGCCTGGTAGCACATTAGAAAGCTGTAATACCTCTATCCTGCCCTGAAGAACACAAGAGAAAATGTTAAAAAAAAATCCACCAAGCAGCTGAGCTTGGAAAAAGAGAGCTCCGGTGGGGTCAGTAAAGTGGAGGTGTATTTAGGAAGAGTGTGAGAAGATATCAGGGGGAATGTGAAACTTCTGACTGCCTTCTAACTGCAGACAGAGAAGAAAAAAGTTCTGGAGGAGTTATTATTGACATACTAAGAGAGTTTCTTAAATGGACATATCTTCCAAGAAGCATTTCTACTTGCCTTCATTTGTTGAGTATGCATAGACTCCACCGTGTCAGGGCTGGAGATACAGAGTGGAGAGACATCCTGTAGAGTCTGGCCTGGGAAAGAAGATCCAGCAAGATGACCCCAGGCCCAGATGAAGGTGTGTGAGTGGGAGGAGAGGGCAGGTGAAGAGAACTGGCCAGGAATGTTCCTGGTAACTGGAAGAGCCAGGGTGAAGAGGCAGAGTTCAGAGTGGACCCAGCAGGATTTACCTGAGCCCCGTGCTCTTGGAAAACAGAGAAGCAACCCCAATTCTCTTGTCTTCCAGAATGGCCTACTGCAATGAACCACCCTTCCACATCGGACTTAGATGAAACTCACCATGACCTCCTTGTTCACTTAGACAGCGCCAGACACAGACCCTCCAAATTCCCATTCTTTGCTCCATAAGTGATTAGCTAAACCTCTTGTCCCCACTGATCAAATGGAACAAAATGCTTGGAAACCAAACGTCACTTAAGATTCTCTCCTTCCCCTAGAGCCCTGAACTTTGATCCCCCTTCAATCTGAATCAGCAGATAGCCCCTCCTTACAGCCCCTCCTAAGAAAAGAACATCCTCTGATTGACTGTCTTGTCACGCCAGCCCCCCTTCATTCCACCCCCCACTCCAGGTTCTGTCCAGCTGTGTTCACTCTTCTCTATACAGGCAGACCTCGGAGATACTGCAGGTTCGGTTCTAGGCCACCTGAATACAGCGAATACCTCAATAAACAGGGTCACATGCTTTATATGCACTGGTTTCCCAATGCATATAAAAGTTATGTTCACGTTACACTGTAGTCTATTTAGTGTGCGATAGCATTATGTCTCAAAAAACAATGTACAGACCTTAATGAAAAAGCACTGTTGTTGGAAAAATGACACCAATGGACTTGCTGCTCTATGCGGGGTTGCCACAAACTTTCAATTTGTAGAAAACGTACTACCTGCGAAGCCCAATAAAGCAAAGTGTAATAAAATTAAGTGTGCCTGTGAAAGAAAAGACCCTTGGCTTAACCCTTGGGCTGCTTGGAGATCTATGGACAGGGTGCTCTCCCTATTACAGAGGCCCTTCTCCCCATAGTAATAGTCTTTAGAAGAAAGTCTCCCGTTACTAAGTCAGTCCTGATTTGTTTTTTATTTCACATGACCACACATGTGTACTAGCCGTTCATAAAACTGAGTAGTACTTTTTTTTTTAAGTGTAGTTGATTCATAATGTGTTTCTGGTATACAGCAAAGCAACTCAGATATATATAGATAGATAGATAGATAGATATAGATATAGATTATTTTTCATATTTTTTTCCATTATAGGTTAGTACAAGATGTTGACTATAATTCCCTGAGAGTAGTTCTTAAACTGGAGCTTCATCAGAATCCCCTGAAAGCCATGATTCTGGATTCTGGGCCAGAGTTTCTGATTCAGTACGTGCGTGGTAGGCCCTGGAATTTGCATTACTAATAAGTTTCTAGGTGATGCTGAATCCTGCCCACCCAGTGCCTGCCTTAAGAACCACTCACATAGACTAGGACAGGGAGAGGCAAGCGTGAGGGCTGCCAGAGAATTAGGCAGAGGCCAGGCGTGAGGGACCACAGAGTCTACACTCTTATCTCAGGCACTATTGAAGGATGGAGCCAGGGAGGGACTTGACCACATCTGCCTGTCTTGGAAATCCCTCTGTCTGAAGTTCGGAGAACAAATTAGAAGGGGTACAAACCAGGGACAGGAGGTCTGGAGGAAGCTGCTGTGCGATCCAGGTGAGAACGGTGGGGCCTGGGCTGAGGTGGGCAGGGGTTGTGTGCTGGTGCCTGAGGAGAAGCAGAGATTCAGGTGGTCTTTCAGCAACAGCGTGCATAGGACTCTGTAACTGACTGAGGGCGGGGCATAAGAAAGGGGACGGGGCAAATTTTTTTAAATTAATTAATGAATTTACTTACTTATTTTTGGCTGTGCTGGGTCAGGGCAAATTTTTTAATTAATTAATTAATTTATTTACTTATTTATTTATTTGTTTATGGCTGCATTGGGTGTTCGTTGCTGCGTGCGGGCTTTCTCTAGTTGTGGCAAGCGGGGGCTACTCTTCGTTGTGGTGTGCGGACTTCTCATTGCAGTGGCTTCTCTTGTTGCAGAGCATGGGTTCTAGGTGCGTGGGCTTCTGTAGTTGCGGCACGCGGGCTCAGTAGTTGTGGTGCACGGGCTCAGTAGTTGTGGCACATGGGCTAAGTTGTTTTGCGGCATGTGGGATCTTCCGGACCAGGGCTCGAACCCGTGTCCCCTGCATTGGCAGGCGGATTCTTAACCACCACGCCACCAGGGAAGCCCAGGACGGGGTTATTTATGACTCATCTTTCTGTCCCCTGCTAGATTGCAACCTGAAGAGCACTGCTATTTATTCGTAGTTTTTGCCAATTGTCCCATAAGGAGTTTGATACCAATTCCAGTGTGCCTGTGTGTGTGTTAGGGGGATCCAGGGGGTGGTTCTACACCACCGAGAAATTCTCAAACCAGCTGGGTGTCCTATCATTCAACTCAATTCTGATGCCATCTACCCAGAGACAGCATCAGGTTCCACCGGCGAAGGGCTTAGTCCAAGACTGCCCCTCACTTCAGATGCCCATCACAAGTCCAGGTTGTTACCTGTGCTTTGGACCAACTGACTATAAATCAGAGGGTCCCACGACCCCCTCCTTAAATTCAATTAATTTGCCAGAATGCCTCACAGAACTCAGGAAACCTGTTTGCTCACTAGATGACCAGTTTATAACAAAAGTTATTAAAGGATGTGGTCAACAGCCAGATGAAGAGATACACAAAGTGAGGTTCCAAACAAAGGAGCTTCTGATCTCCTGGAGTTTGGGACCCATCACTTGGAACTGTTCTGGCTCCCAACTTGAAAGCTCTCCAAACCCCCCTTTTTTGGGTTTTTAATGGAGGCTTCATTACATAGGCACGATTGATTAACTTAATTGGCCATTGGTGATTGATTCAACCTCCAGCCCCTCTGCCTTCTCTGGAGGTCTAGGGATGAAACCATCCCTAGAAAATGGTTGGCTCCACTGGCAACCAGTCTCTATTCTTAAGTTTGGTCCAAAAGTCACCCTCATTAACATAACAAAAAACATCTTAACACTCATCACTTAGGAAATTCTAAGGGTTTTAAGAGCTCTGTGACAGAAACAGGACAAGAACCAAATAAATACATATTCCTTATTACAAATCACAATATCACATCCCATCTAATGCTTATTCTTCTTGGAGAGTGTGTTTGACAGAATCAACAAAATCAAGATTAATTTGTCAGTGTTTGTTTTTAAGATATAGCAAGGAAGCAAGTGATAAATATTAGGAACGTCTTCTCCCTTGGCTCCTTTCTACCAGCATCATTCAACAAATAGACACGTGAGAGATGACAGATTGACCCAAGGATAAGACACTGATCAGCAGGCCTGAGCCGGGCACACAAAAGAGGAAGCCACACTTCCCAATAGTGCTCTAGACCTATTGTACTGACATTTTTAGAGAGGATAAAATGCAGCTCTGCGCCCCAGAAACCATTTGTTATATGGTTGTGCATATTTATATAGAGACTTATATTTTTAGTTGGAGGGAGGTGGGCTTTTTCTCTGTTTCTATGGTAAATTGCTTGTACAGTCTGCATTTGTATGATTAATGTATTGACACTGGGGCTTCCCTGGTGGCGCAGTGGTTGAGAGTCCACCTGCCGATGCAGGGGACGCAGGTTTGTGCCCTGGTCCGGGAAGATCCCACATGCCGCGGAGCGGCTGGGCCCGTGAGCCATGGCCGCTGAGCCTGCGCGTCCGGAACCTGTGCTACACAGTGGAAGAGGCCACAACAGTGAGAGGCCCGCGTATCGCAAAAAAAAAAAAAAAAAAAAAAATGTATTGACACTGAATTGGCCAATTTGCCCAAGTAGGAAATGCACCTCACTGCCCAATTTTAAAATACATGTACCCTTTATAAGTAGAACCATGCTAATGGGAAAAAAAAATGGAATATATATATATTTTTTAGTTTACCATCCTTGAAACGAAGCAGAACCCTGTGGGGCCCTCCCAGGTACAAATCCTTCATTTCTTGTTTGTAGGAAATAGGCTTCATTCAGCCTGCTTGACCTTCCCTGAGTTCCAGAGTGTAAATTCAAACAGTTGCTTATCAGGGAAGGGAGGGAATGCAGAAAGAAAGGACGAGCAGTCAAGAAATAATAGTGCAGCCATGGGGCAAGGTCCTGGTTCCTCCTCAAGGAATATACAAAACAAAATACCTCTGAATTCTTCTGCAGGAACTAAGGTCCAAGATTCCTGGAACACCACGAACCAATTAGAAGAAAGTCTGTACACAGTGGAAGATAACAAAGACTCTGACTCCTTCCCCAAACAATTCTCCCTTTAAAAGCTTTCATGGCCAAGAATAATCTTTGAAGTTGGTGTTTGGACATGAGTCTGCCTTCTCCCCAGGTTGCCAGACTCCTGAATAAAGCAAACTCTCTGTGCCTACTAGCACCCATCTCTTGAGTATTGGCTTTCGAGTGGCGAACAGCTGAACTTGAGTTTGGTAACATCCTCAGGCATGAAGTTAAAATCCCCCAATCCTACTTGTCTCCCAAGGACAACACCCTGGAGTGATGGGTCTGCTCCCACCTCCTACTCACCTTGGGGGGGATGGGGCACAGGGCCCACCATCAGGACCAGGCTCAGCTCACAGTAGTGCACACTGTGGGACCCACGAGCCACACGTGGTTCCTGGGCACTTGAAATGGGTGAATCCAAACTGAGATGTGTTTTGTCAGGTATGCACTGGATTTGGAAGAACGTAAAATGTTTTTATGTTGATTACACGTGAAATGATAATATTTTTGATATACAGTGTTGACTAAAATATGTTATTAAGAAAATCTTTTCACTGCATGTGAGTTTGCTAGGGCTGCCATTCACAAAGGACCACAAACTGAGCAGCTGGATTGCCTCTAGTTCTTGGATTGCCTCTAGTTCTTCTTGCTAGAAGTACAAAATCAAGGTTTCAGCAGGATTGGTTCCTTCAGAGGCTAGGAGGGAAAGGTCTGTCTCTCCTTGGCTTGCAGACGGCCATCTTTTCCCTGAGTTTCTTCACATCCTCTTCCTTCTATGCATGTCTGTCTGTGTCACATCCTCTTCCTTCTATGCATGTCTGTCTGTGTCCAAATTTCTTCATTATAAGGCCAACAGTAATACTGCATTAGGGCTCATGTTAACGCCCTCATTTTAACTTGATAACTTCAGTAAATGCCCTATCTCCAAATAATGTCACATTCTGAGGTACTGGGGATTAAGACCCCAACACACTTTTTTCGGAGTGGACATAATTCAACAAATAACACACTGTTAATCTTTCCTTTGCTTAAAAGTGGCCACTAGAAAATGTAAAATCAAATATGTAGCTCACACTTTTCTTCTTTTGGATCACACTGCTGTAAAATTACTTCTCTCCCATAGTCTGGTGCAGGCGGGAGACGGTGCACAGGGAGACAGGGATTCCAATAATCTGAAAATTCACCAGCCTATTGAATGACATTGATAGGGATAGAATAGGATAGTTAGTTATACAGGTAGTTGTAGAGGTCCCAGTAGGGGATTATAGATAGAGAGGGAAACCTAGGAAACTTTGGGAGACCACTGTAAGTTAATGATCGCTCAAGAAAGCTATCAGTACATTGTGGAATGAAGCAGACTTGCTTAACTATAAAGCTATAAATAAAAGCCCAAGATATGCCCCAGGTCATTAGATGAAAGAAAAATGTTACCACCCTTCTGCTGATTTGAATAAGTGCTATGACAGTCCTAGTTTGACCTCATAGGGTCAGAGACTCTCCTGCCCAATACAAAGGAAGAGCTAGTGATGTAAGCCTGACATCTACTCAAAGAAGGCAGTCTTTTCCCCTCCCCACTTTCCTTTGATTACAAAATTGTAGCCCACTTAAACCTTGGGGCAGAGCCTCCTTGCCTGCCTGCTTCCACCTCTCACAAGCGTCCTATGTTAATACATCTACTTCTTGCCTACCACTTTGCCTCTCACTGAATTCCTTCTGCACTGAGACACAAAGAACCTGAGCCTCAGTAAGTCCAGACACCAGGTGAGTGATTCTAATTAAAAGACTGTGGGTTTGAGTCCCAACCTGGGTTTAGGCTGGGTTCGAATCCCGGCACGTTGGTTCAAGTCCCAATCTGAAGTGCACGGTTTCAACATGATCCTATTTCCCATAATCCTGCGAGAAGCCTGGACCTAAACTGAGCTGGGAAGACCACCACACTGTGGGTAAATGGAATTTTCTTTATTATTTGGTGGGAATTGGCTGCAGAGAGAGTGGAGCCCATTTTACCCACTCACTCATTCATCCATTCATTCAGTCCGTCATTCACTTTTCATATTTTATCCCATTGATTTGGAAACCTACTAAAGCAGAGAGCTTGGTAATGGTGTTATTCAAAAAACTGGGTTCACCTCTTGAGGGGGGTTGAGCCAAAAGACACAGCCAAGCCAGAATTTGGAGAAGGAAGGATTTATTTCTTGCAGCAAGTAAGGAGAACACCGGCATCTTTCCCAAAGCAGTGTCTCCCCAAACAGCAAAATTGGGGACATTTTAAGCTAAGGGTACATGCCTATTCATGGTGGGGCTTGGGTGGTTCACAGAATCCAAGGTTTAGTTGATTGTGTTAGGTAGTTAGTCTGACATTAGCAGCAAGGAGGTGACTGTGGTGAAAGACAAGAGGGGAGTAGTCACATTATACCCCAACCACCTGGGGACACTCCCCTGACCCCACCCAAAACGGGTGAAACTATGGTCGTGTGGTGGGCAGTTTATCCTGATAAAGAGGGGCAGCGTAACACTCGGGAACTTCCCAGGGCTGTGCATACCCAGACCAGACAGGAGTATAACCTATAGTAAACCCGCCCAGGTGGGCGTTTCTTAGCGAATCAGGGTGAGACCATGCGCAATAGTAAACTTGTTACATAGCTGGGGACTGTCAACCAAATAATGATCCCCTGTCACTCACCCATGATTGCACCCCGCCTCCCCGCAGAATGCTCCTTATACACCTTTAAGCCTGTACAGGAATGCTGGTTTCACTTTGCAGAAACAGCCCGCGCACGCTCTCTAAGTAACTATGCTTTAAATAAACTTTGCTTTGCACTTAAGCCCGAAGTGGTAGTCTGCAATTCTTTGCTTGCTTTCACGAGGCCCGAGATTGCTGGCCTGGGTCTTCCATTGACTTCGGGTGAAGCCATTTGACACAATGCACGCCAACCCGGTAACAACTGAAGTCACAAGGGTCAGCAAAGGTCAACATCATCATCTTTTAGGTTCCAGTTGATCTGGTGGTTGAGGCTTCAGGCTAATCTTTACCACTGAAACAGAACTGGGAGTCTTTACCACTGATGTATTCTCTTTGCTGTTTTTACTTCTCTAGCCTGACAACAGGCAATGTTTCTGCATTCTTTCATTCCCTTAAGATCATTAATTACTGAGACCTGTTCAAAGGCAAGCACTGTGGCCAGGCTTAGATCACAGAAGGTCTTAGGCCCAAAATGGCTTCTCTTCTGTCAAGAAAGCCCTGCCTGGTTCTCTTTCTCTGGGACACCCCCCGCCCCACCTTATCTGCTTACTGTGGGAGCTGAGGAACATAGGTTTTTAAATAGGAGGGTGGACAGCATTCCAAGCTATGGAGAGAAACATGGAAAAGAGGTCAGGGAAGGCAGAGGAGAGACACATGAGAGCAAGAGACAGGGACCAACATTCAGGTACTATCCAAGAGCTTTCTCTTCCTTATTTCCTATGCACGTGGCATGGGAAGGCTTTTTTATTTTTTATTTTTTTTTAAGAAAGTTTGCCCAGAAGTTAGATGTGAACTCTTCTTACTACATACCATTCCTGTCAGCACTTCTTGACACCTCCTGAGCATTCAACACCTGTGGGAATTTCTGCTTTGCCAAAAATAAATAAATAAAACAAATTAAAGATTAGGAGGGAGTGGTCACCAATTCCTGCTCTTTTTTACCAAGTCATGGAGCAAAATTATTCTAGTTTAGCAAAGGCACAGAAAATGAGCTGGCTAGTTATGGGGTCCAGGACGTGCTACCCTGAACTATGGCATCTTAGCCTCTGGAATATTTTTAGCTGAAGGAGTTTGAGAAAACAGCAGAAGCAGGAAGGACATTCTGACCTTCCCTCTCCCCTTCTCTCCTGAACCAGATCATAAAACCTTCCTGTAAGGGGTGCCCTCCATATACCTGGAGGCAAGGAGCATCTTCATCTCTGAAGACAAAGGGACACAGAGCAGATGCTGAACAAACAGGCCTCGCCAAGTCTCCTGCAGTTTACTCCGCTTCCGTCACACTCCTTGACCTATCATATTTCTCCTGACTGTCCACTATTCATCAAACAGCATAAAAATATGCAGGTTCAACTGTTTCTCTGGGTCTTCATTTCCTTACGAAGCCTCCCACATCACAAAACTGACATTAAATGAGCTCGTACGCTTTACTCCTGTTCATCTGTTCTTGTCAGTTTAATTTTCAGACCCAGCCAGAGACCTTAAGAGAATAGAAGAAAATGTTTTCTTTCCTGACAATAGATTCTTGAAAAGTACAGAAATCTGAATTTCCTTTGGACCAAATTGGGACTGAGTTGTCTCCTGTGTAAAAATCACGTGCAGGGGGCTTCCCTGGTGGCGCAGTGGTTGAGAGTCCGCCTGCCGATGCAAGGAACACGGGTTCATGCCCCGGTCCGGGAGGATCCCACATGCCGCGGAGCGGCTGGGCCCGCGCGTCCGGAGCCTGTGCTCCGCAACGGGAGAGGCCACAACCGTGAGAGGCCCGCGTACCGCAAAAAAAAAAAAAAAAAAATCACATGCAGGTCCTCTCCCTGGATGCACAGCATGAAGTCTTTTTAACAAGCTTCTTTAGAGTTGTTTGCATCTCTCAGATGAACCCCTTAGAGACTGAGTTACTCAGAACTAAAATTAACTGCAGCCTCTCACTTCCCAGATTCATAATAACCGGGCACAGTACGGGAAGATGGTGGTAGGCATCCTAATCTCCCTGGATTGACCTCTTTACCATCCTCCTTATCACTACAGCAAAGCACATTTCCTTCCCAGGGAGGAGACGCAAAACTATTCCAAGTTGGCAGAACGGCCTGGAGGAGATAAGACGACACTGCACTAACCTTCCCACCCGATATGCTCCTGGTTCCAAAAGGAGAGAAAACCAGACTCAAATTAATTGGGGTTATTACTGACATACTTAGGGCAGGTCACAGATTTTACTCTGACTCTCCCTCCCAGGTCTGGACATCTCCAGCAACGCTTTCTCTGGGATAAAGGGGCAGGTGGGTGAGGCAGCTCATTTCTGACTATCTAAGATTCAAGAGACAAATCCATCTTGTGGTACCTGCCAGCCAACAGCTTTCTCAAATGCTGACACAAAAACACTTTAAAGGCAGACCACGACAGGAGGTCCGAAGTAAACCATGGACAAAGGACTTGGCAGAGATAACTGGTCACACACAAGTGCCACACTGGTACCCAGTAAAGTTGAACTGGCCATAAATCATCTGGGCAATCATAAACTTAGCTTTTGTTGAGTACATGAATAGGACAGAAAGGACATGGTATCTCCCAAACCAGAAATGAGAAAATAGAATGTGTTCCATATACTTTTCCCTATGTTATCATAATCTAACCATCATATTATAAAGCCATCAATCTATCCACTTTGTACCAGTGCTTATCATTTCTGGCTGCAGTTCACTGAGATCCAGCTGTCTGAGGTATCCCTGTTCCAACACTCCCTTTTTCAGTGAGAACTGTAATTCTAAGGCTGAATTCCTGCCAATTCCTACTTAAGACCAGGTGTAGTAGCTTGATGTTTAATTTAATTAATTTAAATGCAATTTAATTAATTAATGCCCTCCTTGCATCCATACTCTGTCCTGTAACGTTCGAGCCCCTCCCACTCTAGCTCTGGACTTGGCCATGTGAGTTGTTTAGACCAACAGGAAGTTAGCAAAGTGGGGAAAGCAAAGGCATGGGAAACGCTTGCGCGTGTCTGCTTCCTCTGTCGCTTCTCTGGGATTCCCTGGACTCACAGGCACACGTGAGCTGGCTTAGTGGAGAGATGGGAGAGACTCCTCAGCAGAGGACACTTCAGACCAGCCAGCCCTAAGCAATGTGACAGCACTCCTCAGGAGATGAGCTGTCCCGGCCCAGACCAGCAAGTCTCCCCGTCAACCCACAGATTAGTGAGAAAATTTAAAATAATAATAATGCTTAAGGCACTGAGTTTTAGAGTGATTGTTATACAGCTGTATTATGGGAATAGCTGAGAAGAAGGGAAGATGATAATTGAATCTTTGAATTTGTTGTTGTTGTTGAATAAGAACGAATACTACATCTTGCCAAATGAGTGTAAATACACCTTACCACTGATGACAGACTTTGCTATTTGACCATCTTATGTCTTATGCCAAAATCTGACATTCCCTAAAACTTGGCTCAGAGACTGGAAATATTGGGGGAGCTGCCCTGCTCCTCCCCTGAGTTCTGGGGGCATTCAGCGTGAGCCTGTCTCCTGGGCCTTGGGCTGGGACAGCATCAATTTCCTCCCTTCTGCAGAAAGCAGTGTGTCCTCTCCTGGATTTCTGGCAGTCCTATCTCAAGCTAATCCTACATGGGCTCCAAAAAAATCAAGTTCGTATGCTTGACATGGTATTCATTGTTTTCCTTTATACCTATCATAAATTTGCCTGTCTCTTGTCTTGAAGAGAAAGTGTATTTGCGAAACTTCTAAGCGGAAAGGATGTTGATGACCATCAATTTTCTTATTTGCATTAGGACCTGTCTTTCTCAAAAGGAAATATCTGGGCACTGCTAATTATTTTTTTAAGGCAAAAAACAGCACTTCCTGTTTGAGGCAGGTCAAGGGGAGTACAGTGAAGAGAACCCCTCTTCTCCGGACCTTCTCTTTCCCTCTCCCACAGCCCCCAGAGGAGCCCCAGTCACCCAGGATCAGTGTTTCTCAAACTTTACCAAGTGTAGGAATCACCTGGAATCTTGTTAAAATTCAGATTCAATATCTCTGGATGGGGGCCTAAGATTCTGCATTTCTCACAAGCTCTCAGGTGATATAACACAGCTGGTGCAGGAACATACTTTGTGTGGGAAGGCCCTAGAACATTTCGGAGCAACTCAAAAAACACTGACTTTTCCCAGTCCCTCCTTTTGCAAAGAGGGGGTGTGACTCCAGGAAGGTGACATTTAAGGTCAGACTGGGACTCCCCACACACATATGAGTGTTCTCTCTTCTCATCTCTGCTTCTGACCTAAATCCTCGCAGGTTCATATCCGACAATAAAAGTACTAGTTAATAAACATGTTGATCTAGGCTTCATATATGCTTTTTCTTTCTGCTAAGATGTTTTAACTCATGAAAAGAATCTCTGGTTTTAAAATCAGCTAGTTCCAAGAAGTTTTGCAGAATAAAAATACTTGCAAAGATGTCCAGTTTAAAATAGCATCTGTTACAACACCGTATGTGCCACTAAAACACATACAAATCCACAGAAGATGAAACGAGCAAAACAAATGATCACATGACCCCAAAACGAAGGGTGCCAAGTGGCCTAGTTCCAGAATTTGGAAGGAATGTCCTCTCTCTGTAAAGTCATTGAGAGGGTGTTGTTCATGTTTTGCTTCGTGACACAGAGCAGCTCTACTTACTGGGAGAAAAGAAGAGAAAAATGCTTCTCATGAGTCTGACCCTGAGTCCCAGAGCCTTGGCATCTAACCCCCCAGCAAAGCCGCAGCCAATCCTAGTGAGAGAACCACGTGGAGAGGAGACACACCCAGCCCAGCAACGTCACACTGGATGAAATCCACACGTCTGAACTGGGAGCCCTACACACAGCATTAGCTCAGGGTCTAGCCTTGACCTGAGAAAGAGCTTCCCCATCACCCATGTGGACAGAATGCTGAGCTTAGGCCAATCCGCTGGTTCTGTGCCCTCCCCAGGTCCAGAGAAAAACTCCCCTCAAGGCTAAACACAAAATGCTCAGATATGATCTCCTTAAAAATTCTGCAGATCAAGGGAAAGAGGATTTTATGCTAAAAAGTCAGAGGATGAGCACAATGGAAGGAGCAGAATTTTTTACCTCCTGTACCCACTTTGCCTACAAGGCTCTCAGCCACCTCCTCCAACACTAGCTCACTCCTGCTCTCCATTCAGGTTTTAGTTTCAATGTTACCTTCTCAAGGAGTCCATTCGTTACCCCCAGATCACATACTTTCAGGGTACCCTGTGATTTTGTCAGAATGTAATTATTTGTGTGATTATTTTGTTTAATGTCTATGACTGATAAAGATGCTACTGAGCATGAAATAGGTGTTCAGCAAATAATTGTTGAATGAATGACTCAATCCCCATTGACACAAAAGGTATGTCTTAATCATTATAAAATAGAAACAGAAAATCAAAACAAACAAAAGACAAGATGAAATATAAAACCTCAGAGTAAGGTACAAAAGGTGAGTGAGGAGATAGGAAAGGCTTTTAAGGACACTGATGTTAGAAAATCCAATAAAAATCCTCACTAGAGGGAAGAGAGCAGATCCAACATCATTGAGAATTTAATCCATGAGGCAGAGACTGCAAAGGACAGAATTGAGAGTTTTTTTTTTTTTCCTCAGAATTTAAAGAAAAAAGATAAAGAGATGAAAACAATGTGGTAGAATATCATATATAAGGAGATAAAGAATAAAAATCTAGCTTCAGAGTTATAAACATACCTGGTGAGACAAAACAAAAGAAAATCAGAAACAAATGCAATAAAGACTAAGTTTAAATGAGAAGAGGGCAATAAACTACCCAAGTATGATGGTTAAAAAAAGTTCACACATTCCAGCAAAAAGAGTAAGGAAAAAACCCACAACTAGACACCTGCTAGATGCATTTTTGAATGTGTAGAATACAAAATAAATAAATAAATAAAAACAAAAAATCCAACAAAACAAGGTGAGGAAGATAAATAACCTCAAAAGAAAGAAAAATAGCGCCAGTAGATAATGGTGCAGAGTCTAGAAACGACAAGGATGGTAAACCAGTAATTTCATAGACAAGCAAATCACTATTTGTGGGAAGGAAGAAAAATAAGATAGTAAGCATGCAAGACTTCAGAAATTATATCAATCCTATACCCTTTCTGAATAATATTAATAATAAATTACCAAAAGTTTACATTCCTGCTCAATGAAAGATGATTCAAATTAGTGTCATGTTTTATTGTTCAAATATACACTTGCTATGTAAATTTAGCAGTCATAAAATGGGATGCATAAAATAACAGCTCACCAATGTATAAATTAAAAACTTTAAGATGAAATGGACAGAATTACAACTAATGGAGAAGACTTTAAACAAAGCATTTCAGGGTTTGATAGATGAAGAACACAGAGGTAGATGAAGAGGTAAACAAGTGCATAAAGAATTTAAATAATATAAAATAAAATGTGTAGGGAAGGACTGAAAGATATAATTCGTAAACAAAAAAAATGCACCTCTTTTCCATCTTGCCTTGAAACCATTACAAAAATGTATCATGTATTAAACAACATCAACAAAACTTTGCAATTTGTAATTAACAAAACTTACATTTGTCACATTTTCTAGCACAGATGTTTTACACTTAGAAATTACCAGTAAAATTTTAAACAAGATAAAAATAAATCAGCCTTTTGGAAAAGATGGATTTTGTCATAATTTTAGTGGAGTCCTAGACATGAGTGTGAGTTTTCACCTTAAATTATGTGACCTGAAGTTTAAGATACTTCAGTACAAGTAGAGAATAGACACATGTATGTTCATCTCAATCTAGACCACTGGTGGACATTCAGTTGCCTTGGGTAACGATCCACCCCCTAGAGGAGTTTGTTACCATTCCATTAAAGCCCACACTCTAAGGGTGATTACTACAAGTTCTGCAGATATGTTGACCTCAGAACAACAACTAAGTTTTTGTTAATTAGCATAATTGATATCAGAAATGAATTTTCTTTAGTAAGCCTAGTAGTCTCCCTAACGGTCACAATGGATTTTAGAAATGAGTGTATCTTGGTGCTGTTAATTGTGCTCAGGATATTTGGGTTGGTTAGAAATAAGTGAGAGCCATTCAGACCTGTACAAGCAGAGAGCATAGAATTCAGGGTCTCCTGGAGTCTTCTCAATCAGGAATGGTACCCTAAGCTTGATTTGTAAAATGATTCAGCCTTCAGCAGATAATAAACAGGATTCTTAGTTGTCTGAGTCCATTGTAGGCTTAGCTGCAACTTGCTGCCATTGTCTTGGGTGGATATTTTATGGAAACTACTATTAAGTCACCAGGAAGTAGAGACAGAGCTTTTATTGGGCCTGCAGAGCAACGTGTGTGGACACTTAGGTCTGCTTGCTAATAAATGTCTGTAGGTGAAGCAGAGCTAACTAGATCTGAGACTTGGCTTCACTGCAGGTTTTAGCAGGTTCTCCACTATGGTTGCTGCTGGAAGTCCCCCCAAAGAATAAACTGGCTGAGTTTGACCTCATCAGTTTAAGTCAGTCCCTAACAGGGCACAGCAATGCTTCAAATATACCAAATTAATGGCCTATTTTGACCTGTTATACGAACTTCTAAGTATAATAGCACAATTTTTCACCTCACTGATTTAGAGTAAAATATTAGCAACAGTAATTAGTATACTGCTAGCTCTAAAGACACAAATGTGGCTATTATAATTAACAAACTCATTTTCTAATTTTATCTCATTTAAGTTAAATGTAAACTAAATAGCCACATATGGCTTGTGGCTACCATATTGGACCTCAGAGATATAGAACATTTCAGTTATAACAGAAAATTCTATGGGGGTGACACCAGAGTCGAGAAGGTGATAGCATGACTCTCCTGACACATTGCTTCTCTTGACTGCATTCATAGCCCCAATAAATAGGATCCCTGAACTTTCCTTGTACTGTAACTGTGTATTTCCTTCCCACTCTGAATCTGGACATGGTTATGTGACTTGCTCTGGCCAATGAAACAAGAGGAAATGTGACACAAGCAGAGACTTTCTTGCCCTTGCTTTTCTGCAATGATCACCAGGACATGCCCACACTAGCCTGCTGGAGAGATTTTAGAGACATATAGAAAAGACCCATGTTGTCCCAAGTGAGGCCATCCTAGACCAGCGAGCCTCTAGTTGACTCCCCAGTTGACTGCAGGTGGATGTGTGGGCTGGCCCAGTCAAGGTCAGTAGAACCACCCAGTTGACCTACAGACTCACAAGAGACAATGAATGGTTATGGTTTTAAAGCACTAAATCTTGGGGTGGCTTGTTATATTTGTCCTGAAGAGTCAGTCACAATCAAACTCAACTATTGACCTAGTTGTTAAACTCAAGTAGATAAGAGGAAATAAAAGTCTGGGGAAGTTTGGGCAGAAGAAGGATGGTGTTATGGACTGCATGTTTGTTTTCTCTCTAAATTCACATTTGAAGTCGAAATACTCAATTTGATGATATTTGGAAGTGGGGCCTTTGGAAGAGAATTAGATTATGAGGGTGGAGCCCTCATGATGGGATTTGTGCCCTTATGTTAATATCTTAAGAGACATGAGATATTCTCTCTCTCTCTCTCTCCACACACTCCTTTCTCCATCAGTGTTCCCCCACCTCCTGCCATGTAAAGAAAGAAACTGGGAAGAGGACCCTCTCCAAGAACCCAACCATGCTGGCACCTTGATCTCAGACTTTCTGCCTCTGGAAATATAAGAACTGAATGTTTGTTGTTCAAGCCACTCAGTCTCTGGTATTCTATTATGGCAGCCAGAACTGACTAGGATGGATGGCATGCCCCATTCCTCAGGTACTTATTTTGACCCTCTCCCTCCTCCCCATTCAGGGAAGTGCCTGCAAAGGAGTTTCTGGTCCCTTTCTACTCAATTACTTACCCCTCTCACAGAAGGAGGAGTTGATAATCAGATGGACCAAAGTATGAAAATTTTACTGGGTCAGGTATCATAGGCATAAGAATTCTGTCTAAAAAAGGCAGTGTCTAAGACCTCACACATTCTCTTTCACTTACTGGTCCTCATGAAGAAGCTTACTGCTTACTGTCAACATGTTCTAAGCACACAAGGAAAGGCTACAGACCTGCTTTCCAGAGGAAAGCACCATTCTTGCCCATGTGACCAACTGGAAAAGAGTTGTCAGAATCACTTCACTGCAGCAACATTATTTAGATTCTGAATAGGACATGGGTGACAACACACTTTGGCTCCAGAACTAAGACCAGCTCAGCTGTAATTTGAATATGGGATTAAGCTGCCTGACACTTGAGGGCCATAAATTAACAACACTGCTCTTTGCTTCTCTTTTGGCTACTGATCCTTGTGTACATTTTTTGCATGGTCAAGTCCTACCAGGAAAGGAGGAATAAGAGAAAGCCAATGCCTCACAGCTTGTTAAAAGTAATCTAAATTGATTTAAACTCAACTGTGGCTACCTTCCCTTATTCTATGTGTCCCACTTCTTAAATAGACATCCAACAGGCAACATTTCAGACATTGTGATTAAATTGGTTTGGAGAATTATCATACAGAGAGGTGTTGGGAAAAGAAGACATTAACAAATTGTCTATTATTGGAGAGTACACACTTAGATTTGTAGTTCAGGTTGAGAAAGTAATTAATAGGAATAAAATCACTTTAAAATATTGGTGTTATGACAGAAAGATGAGCCAAAGGCACAGAGGTGGAGAAAATATCACCTTAAATGAAACACTTGAGATAGAGTTTGTACCTTTAACTAAACTCAGGCTGCCTACAATCAAAAGAAAAGGCAAGAGGAAATCAACAGAGATCCTATACAAAACGTTGGTGATCAAAAAGGTGCAAGGTATCAGACACGCATGGAGTAAATGAAAGTGCTTTTTGGTTCCTCATTCAAATGTGAGAATGTAGATTTGGAGCAAAGGTATTGAGAAGTAACATTCTGCTTTACAGCTCAAAAGTTATCTGAATATGATCTTCCTATTGACAAATCAGGCCTGGGATAGGGGGCAGTGGGGCATGGAGAGATTGAATGAATGGATAAATGGAGTTTGTGTCAGCAGAGATTTCAACACAGTGCCAAAGCAATTGTTTCTTCAATTTTCCCTCAAATAAATGACAAGTAAGGCCAGTCTAAGCAAAATTGTGAATCAAAGCCCATCTCTATTCTTGCCCCAACCTCCCAAAGCTTGCTTTCCAATCATCTTCACTCTATCTCAACTCACTTATATCATCATTCTCGTTGATCTCAGACAATCCTATGTTTTGACGATTTACTATTCAGCATAAATTTAAAGTAAAGCCATTAAGTCTTCCCACAGAGGATGCTAGCAACTCTCCCTACCTTGAGTGCTCCTCATGTGTAATACCCAAGACCTGAATCAAAAGAACAGACTGCTCCCACAACTGGATTCAACCAGGTACCCTTGGCAACACAGTAGGTGTTAGTTACTTACTGCTGTGTAACAGATCACTCCATAAGTTAGTGGCTTGGGACTTCCCTGGTGGCGCGGTGGTTAAGACTGTGCTCCCAATGCAGGGTGCCCGGTTTTGATCCTTGGTCCAGGAGCTAGATCCCACATGCATGCCACAACTAAGAGTTTGCATGCCACAACTAAGGAGTTACCTGCCGCAACTAATGAGCCCACGTGCCACAATTAAGGAGACAGCAAGCCACGACTAAGGAGCCCTCAAGCCACAACGAATGAGCCTGGCTGCCACAACTAAGGAGCCAGTGAACTGCAACTACGGAGCCCGCCTGCTGCAACTAAGACCCAACATAACCAAATAAATAAAGAAATAAATATTTTTTTAAAGTGGCTTAAAACTATAATCATCATTTATTATCTGTTATGGTTCCTGTGGTCAGGAATTTGGGGCTGACTCAGCTGGGCAGTTCTGGCTTAGGGTTTATCATGAAGCTGCAATCAGGCAGTGGTGGAGACCAGTGTCACCTTTAAGCCTTCTTCACTCACCTGTCTGGGGACAGGGCTGCAGAGACTTAAACAACTGGTGACTTGAATATCTGGGGCTCCTCAGGCTACAATCTCTATCTCATGTGGTCTTTCCACATGGTTTCTTCAGAATGGTGGCCTTGGTGTAGCTGAACTTTTTACACCTCAGCTCATGGACCCAAGGTGCATGTCTCAAGAAAGAACCAGGCAGTAGCCATGTAATCATCTCTAATTTAGCTTTAGAAGTCATATAGAGTTATTTCCACCCTACTTTATTGAATGAGGCAGTTGAAGACTTGTCCAGGATCAAGGGAGGAGTGTCAGCATCACAGTATAAGAAGAGCTTGTACACAGATTGCTGCAGATGTTTCTGGAAAATACAACCTGTCACTTCTCTTTCGGTAACCCACAGAGCTCTTCAATTTGTCCTGTCTGATTAAACATTACAATGAACATAAATGAAGTCAAATCAAAGAGTTTATTAAAGCTAGTAGAGAATGTTAATGCAAGATATATCAAAATCAATATCCAGAATTATCTCTTGGCAGACTTGGACTGCTGAGTTGAAAATAACAGGATGAAGTTTATAAAGGGCCATGTGTGACGTTTAAAAATAATTCTTTGAATACGCAATAAGGAACTCCTGGGTTGGCAGGAGTTCCTATGAGAAAGAGCTAGGAATTTTAGTGAATCATAAGCATGATATGTATAAGAGTGGGATGTGATTGCTTAAACAAACGAGAAGCTGATCTACACTTAGGTTGTATTTATGGTATATAGTGTTCATATTATGGGAAGTAAAAGCCCAACATCCCCTGCATTCATTTAACCATTCATTTGCTCCATTGATGTTTATTGAGCTCCTGCTATGTGCTAGGCACTGTCCTAGGTGCTAACAATATAGCAATGAACAAACACCCACAAAACCCTACCTTCATAGAACCTGAATTCAAATGGAAAGGACAAATAATGAGCCTGACAAAAATGCTAGAGAAAAAAAAATAAGAAGAGGATGGAAAGAAGGAATGCAACAGGGAAGGAGGGAAAGAAGGAAAGGGAATAAATGTTGAGAATGACAGGGTTACAATTTTGGATAAGTTGGGTAGAGAAGTCTTCGCTGAGAGGGGCTATTTGAGAAAATATATGAAGGACGAAAGCGAGTGAGCCATGCATACCTCTGGAAGGAAAATCCCAGAGAGAGGAAATATCTGGGCTAGAGGTCCTGAGGCAGTGATGCCTGGCAGTGAGAATCCCAGTGTAGCTGGAACAAAGTGAGCACATTGGATAGTAATGAGACGCAATCAGAGAAGTGATGAAGAGCTGTTTTCCAGGCCCCCGTGGGTTACTCTCTGAGCCCTGGATCTCATTCTGAATAAAGAGGGAAGTAGCTCAGGGCTTGAACAGGGAAGAAACATGATCTGACCTGGAATTTAACCAGCTCAGCAAGAGTGGTCACTGTGCTGAAGGGCTGCAGGGAGATTAGTTAGGATATATTTTCAATAATCTAGAGAGGCGACGGTGGTGGCTTAAATTACGATGGTAACAGTGAAGGGTCTGAGAGGTGGTCAAACTACGGGCATATCTTGAAGGAAGAGTAATAACTTTTTCTTGTTTATCAGATATGATTTATGAAACAGAGAAGTCAATGATAATACCAAAAGTTGGGGCCTGAGCATTTGCTGAGGTAAAGAAGATTGCAAATGAGCAAGTTTGGGGTCAAATAATGGTAGCTCAGCTTTGGATATATCTATTTTAAATAACTATGAGACAACCCATTGGATATATCAATCAGGAGGGTGGTTAAAAGGGTCTGTAGTTCAGGAGAGAGGTCCAGGCTGATAAGATAAATCTGGCAGACATTGATAAAGGTATTTAAATCCATATCTCTGGTTGAAATAACCAAGAGAAAGAGTATAAGAAGTTCCAAGGACTAAGCTCCTGTATACCCTAAACTTTAGTGACTGGGAAGATAAAGAGTGGAAAATAAAAGAGAAAACCAGGCAAATATGGTCCCCAGAAAGCCAAATGGAAAAAGCATTACATGTAAGAAAGGAGTTTATCATCTGCTGCTGAAAGCTCAAGTGAAAGAAGGAATTAGATTGAGCTTATGATGAGATTTGTAAATGTAGAAATCATTTGAGACCTTGATGGAAGCAGTTTTAATGGTATAAAGAAGGCAGAACTTGATGGAGTGAGTTCAAGAGAGAAGCGAAGACTGAACAACTAACAACCCTTCAAGGATTTTACTGTAAAGGGAAGGATAGAAGTGAGGTGATGGATGGATAGAGAGAATTATTGTTAGGATTGAAAAAATAACCGTGTGCTTCCAGTGTGAAAATTCTGGTAAAGGAGAAATATTATGAAAGAGAAAGACTTCCTTGATTGATGACCTTGGTAACTTGAGGAAGGGATGGGATCTAGTGGGCAAATGGAGGTACTGCCCTTCGCTAGGAGCGTGGGGCATTCAGGCATGCTAATAGGAGAAAAGCTAAATAAAAAGGCATGGATGCAAACAGGTGGGTATAAGTGCTGATGGGAGACTGTAGGAGTACTACTCCGAATGTTTCCATTTTCCTTATGAGATGGAAAGCATGGCCATCATCTGAGAGTAAGATGAGGAGGGAGGTGTGGAAGGTTAGAGCAGAGATGAGAGGGTTCGGAATGGTTTTCTTGAAGGTTGGGAGAATGAATGAATGGAATAAATAAAAGTGCCATGTCCTGGTAAGACACACTTGAGGTTGATGACCATGAATGAATATGAGACCCATCAGTATGGCTGTATATTTTTCTCCAGCCACTTTCTGCTACAGGTGAGCAGGTAGAGGGGAGGCAGAAAGTTGGATTTAGCAAGGCTGTGGCTTAATTTACCAAGTATCTCAACAAGGGTGTTGAGTCTATAAACAAGACTGTGATGATGATGGTTAGTCGTGGAATTTAAGCTGGATAAGGAGAAAAGTGAGGGGTTTAGGTAGTTGTGAGGGACTGAGAGAAGGTGGTAGTACCAGCTTAGAGTTCTCAGTGGGATCTAGGAACTAGTGTAGCTGGTGGACTAGAGGGATTGGGAGAAAGGTGAGGAAGAGGTTGGGGAGATGTTTGACTCTGAGATAATAGAAGAGGATGCAGTCATTGGCAATGACAATGCCTAGAGGATGAAGATGCAAAGTGAGTGAGGTAGGGTGCAGGACAAGAACATAGCAAGACAGGGCAAGTAACTGAGCTACCAAGGAATTGAAACCAGAGAGCCTGGCAATTGTCCAGGAGCTAAAATGTTCAAGGTATATGAACAGAGAGCTGGGAGTCTACACATAATTGCAACAAGGAAGGGGAAACCAGTGGAATAAGGTAATGACATGAGAGTCAAGTTGAGGGATGGTATTTAGAGAGGGATCAGAGAGATTTTGAAATGGCAATAAGGAGCAAAGAGGACACTCACTCATCTTCAAAACCAGTGGTACCGACAAATGTGAGAGAGAAGACAACCACCAGTTGAGTTGCAAGGGAAGTAGGGTGCGTCCCTTAAGGCTTTCCATTAGAATGAGAAGTGAAGGGAATGTTCCCAGGAGAAGGTGAGATTATGAGGGATTTTACTCATGACTCTGAGTCCTATGGGTACAGTCGGATGTTTGGGAAATGGAAAGAGTGGGCTATGGGGTCAGAAAAGATGAGGTACAGAGTCATGTGAGAAATGAGGAATTCCCTGGGATACCTGGGCTTCTTAAAGTTACTGATGTTTACAGGGGATACAGGTTATAGTGCGATTAGTCCTCATAAATCCAAGGCACAGAATGATCTCCAAACTGAAGCTTGGAAGGAGGAAAAGGTGAAAGCTCTTGCAAGCAGTGTGCAGACTCCCATGTCTGGAGTTCTCTGTTCAATGCCTGATGCTATTTTAAGAGAATATAGATGAATTAGAGTTCATCAAGGTGAGCAGGCCCAGAGCAAGGAGAATCCAAGGGAATTCCATTTTAGGAAAATCAATACAAGAAACTGAGAAGGTTTCATAGGTCCTTTGGGAGCAACTGTCTTCAAGTATCAGGAGTGTTGTAATGTAAAGGAGGGTTTCACTTGTGCTTCATTGCTCCAGAAAACAGAACTTGAACTTGTTGGCTGGAAGTTATAGGGAAATAAGTTCCTGCTGCTCCCCGATGATGAAGCGAACGACATCTACAGAAAGTGTGGTCCAAAAACCAGTGCTGATCAGCAAATTACTGGTTACCAATCTGTGATGAGGGAAGTATAAACCTTAAGAGTGGGCACTTAGAAACTTTTATAAGCAATTTTTCTGTGTTATGTTTACTCATTTTTTGAAGCTCAATTTTAATTGTTTACTCAAATGTGTTTTATGTGTCTTTCATTTTATTTTTCTAGTATTTTATTTTTATTGTATTTTGTAAAAATGTTAGTCCTCAGTGGAAAGGATTAAAATAAAAAAGATTTGTCACCATAGATGGCTAGAGAGATTGAACTAACCTGGAGTATCACAGGAGGCATTTAACTGTCTATTCAAGAAAGTCTTCAAGGGGACACCAGACAGAGCCTGCCATTCAGAGTGGGAGAGTGAATGGAGATCTGGAGAGGGACCTGGCTGTCCCTTTACTGAGATAAAGGCAGGTCACTTGGTTTCACTGGGTTTTGATCTCCTCATCCATAAAGGGGAATGAGAGCACTTTTATCTATCCCATAGAGCTAAGACTCAAATGACAAAAGCCATGGAAGGAATTCTGGAAAAATATTATAATCTATATATTAGGAAGTTTGGGCCCTGTTGTTACACACAGAGAAATCCCTGCATGGAAGATCATTTGAACCGACTCCAATTACAAATGACACATGTAGGTAAGTGCCAGAGTGGTGATGTCATAATCACTTTAGAAAGCATTTTTAAAAAAAATTGAAGTATAGTTAATTTACAATGTTGTGTTATTTTCTACTGTACAGCAAAGAGATTCAGTTATACATATATATGTATATATACATATATATATATACACATTCTTTTTAAAATTCTTTTCCATTACGGTTTATCACAGGATATTGAATATAGTTCCCTGTGTATATGGCAGGACCTTGTTGTTGATCCTTCCTATATATAATCGATTGCGTTTGCTAACCTGAAATTCCCAATCCATCCCTCCCCACCACCCCCCCTTCGGCAACCACAAGTCCGTTCTCTATGTCTGTGAGTCTGTTAGAGAGCACATTTTAAAATTAATTAATTAAATTTAAAATAGACAAAAATATATAAATGTATATAAAAACTGATCCCCAGGTCCCATTCCCAGAGGTGCTGATGCAGTACGTCTAAGATACTGTCTGCAAATCTACATTTTTAACCAACTCCCCAGGTCATTCTAATACATAGCCAGACTTGAGAAACAGTAAATTAGGCTATTTCTAAAATCTCTTCCTCTTATTTTGTGATCAAATGTTAATGCCAAATGATTATTTTTTTCAGATATGTGGGCATCCTTTGAGAAAGAGTTAAATGTTTGAAATGAGAATAAGATTTTAGGGATCAGCCACTGGGTGAACCAAAGGTGTTAGTCATAGTTTGCTCTGCCTATGTATACATTCAATTCAGCAGGGAAGGCCTTCAGAGTAGTATGGAAAAGTCAGGGTTGCTAACTCTTCATTTAGCTGGGGTCCCTCAGAGTGTGTGTAATGTGTGTGTGTGTGTGTGTGTGTGTGTGTGTGTGTGTGTGTGTGTGTGTGTGTAAATCAATTGGAACATAGCATATATACAATAACATGCATAAGGTGGAAATCTTACGTGTACAGTTCTGATAGGCACAGAGTAAAGGGACAAATTAGGTAATTAAATAGCTAATCCCACTAGGGGACTGTAAGTAAAGAACAAACTATGGGAGACCCCTGTAAGTTAATGATCATTCAAGAAAGCAGGTTTAGTTAACCACAAAACCAAGCACGCTTGCTTAGCAGCAAAACCCATGCAGCAGAAGCATGAAACATGCCCCAAAACAATAAAACAATGGTGGCATGAGACCCACATCCTGCCCAGTGAGCTCAGTAAGTTAATGACCCCCGGGACATGCTCTCTGCACACATAAAAAACAATAATTTATGGAAAGGTGACATTTCAAAGTGAAAGACCCTCATTGTACTGAAACTTAAAATAATTTTTCCATAGTGTCATGGCAGTTCTGGCTTGACCAGGTAGGTGCAAGAAAACTCCCTGGCCCATCCTGGAGTAGGAGCTGATGATGGAAGCATGATGTCTACTGAAAAAAGAGGAAGAAGGTGGTCTTTTCCTCCTCACCACTTTTCCTTTGATTATAAAACTGTAGCCCACTCTTTGGTGGGGCTAATGGTGGACGGGGGGAGGGCTCACACCAAGGAGTACTTCTAAGAACTTCTGCAGCTAGTGTCCTTGTCCCCGTGGTAGACACAGGCACCCCCCCCCCACCTCTGCCGGAGACCCTCCAACACTAGCAGGACAGTAGGAGGGAGCTTCAAGATGGCAGAAGAGTAAGATGCAGAGATCACCTTCCTCCCCACAGGTACATCAGAAATACATCTACATGTGGAACAAATCCTACAGGACACCTACTGAACGCTGGCAGAAGACCTCAGACCTCCCAAAAGGCAAGAAATTCCCCCACGTACCTGGGTAGGGCAAAAGAAAAAAGAAAAAACAGACAAAAGAATAGGGACAGGACCTGCACCAGTGGGAGGGAGCCATGAAGGAGGAAAGGTTTCCACACACTAGAAGCCCCTTCGCGGGCGGAGACTGCGGCTGGCGGAGGGGGGAAGCTTCGGAGCCACAGAGGAGAGCACAGCGACAGTAGTGCGAAGGGCGAAGCGGAGAGATTCCCGTACAGAGGATGGGTGCCGACCCGAGAGGCTTGTCTGTTCACCCGCCGGGGCGGGCGGGGCTGGGAGCTGAAGCTCGGGTTTCGGTCGGAGCGCAGGGAGAGGACTGGGGTTGGCGTCGTGAACACAGCCTAAAGGGGTTAGTGCACCACGGCTAGCCGGGAGGGAGTCCGGGAAAAGTCTGGACCTGCCGAAGAGGCAAGAGACTTTTTCTTCCCTCTTTGTTTCCTGGTGTGTGAGGAGAGGGGATTAAGAGCGCCGCTTAAAGGAACTCCAGAGACCTGCGTGAGCCTCGGCTAAAAGCGCAGACCGCAGAGACGGGCATGAGACGCTAAGGCTGCTGCTGCCACCACAAAGAAGCCTGTGTGCGAGCACAGGTCACTATCCACACCACCCCTCCCGGGAGCCTGTGCAGCCCGCCATTGCCAGGGTCTTGTGATAAAGGGACAACTTCCCCGGAAGAACGCACCGCGTGCCTCAGGCTGCTGCAACGTCACGTTGGCTTCTGCTGCCGCAGGCTCGCCCCGCATCCGTACTCCTCCCTCCTCCCGGCCTGAGCTGCCAGAGCCCCTGAATCAGCTACTTTAACCCCGCCCTGTCTGAGCGAAGAACAGGCCCTCAGGCGACCTACACGCACAGACGGGTCCAAATCCAAAGCTGAAAACCGGGTGCTGTGCGAAAAAAGAAGAGAAAGGGAAATTTCTCCCAGCAGCCTCAGGAGCAGCGGATTAAATCTCCACAATCAACTTGATGTACCCTGCATCTGTGGAATACCTGAATAGACAACAAATCATCCCAAATTGAGAACACGGACTTTGGGAGCAACAATATATACTTTTTTTTTCTCTTTTCTGTTTTTGTGAGTGTGTATGTGTATGCTTCTGTGTGTGATTTTGTCTGTATAGCTTTGTTTTTACCATTTGTCCTACAGTTCAGTCTGCCCTTTTTTTTTTTTTTAAGTATAGTTTTTAGCTCTTGTTATCACTGGTGGATTTGTTTTTTGGTTTGGTTGCTCTATCTTTCTTTTTATTACTTTAAAAAATTTTATATACAACTTTTTTATTTTAATAACTTTTTAATTTATTTTATCTTCTTCTTTCTTACTTTCTTCTCTTTTTTTTCTCCCTTTTATTCTGAGAAGTGTGGGTGACAGGCTCTTGGTGCTCCAGCCAGGAACAAGGCTGTGCCTCTCAGGTGGGAGAGCCATGTTCAGGATATTGGTCCACAAGATACCTCCCAGCTCCACATAATATGAAACGGTGAAAATCTCCCAGAGATCTGGATCTCAATGCCAAGACCCAGCTCCACTCAATGACCAGCAAGCTACAGTGCTGGACACCCTATGCCAAAAAACTAGCAAGACAGGAACACAACTCCACCCATTAGCAGAGAGGCTGCCTAAAATCAAAACAAGGACACAGACACCCCAAAACACACCACAAGACGTGGACCTACCCACCAGAAAGACAAGATTCAGCCTCATCCACCAGAACACAGGCATTAGTCCCCTCCACCATGAAGCCTACACAACCCACTGAACCAACCTTAGCTACTGGGGGCAGACACCAAAAACAATGGGAACCACAAACCTCCAGCCTGTGAAAAGGAGACCCCAAACACAGTAAGTTAAGCAAAATGAGAAGACAAAGAAATACCAGCAGATGAAGGAGCAAGATAAAAATCCACCAAACCTAACAACTGAAGAGGAAATAGGCAGGATACCTGAAAAAGAATTCAGAATAATGATAGGAAAGATAATCCAAAATCTTGGAAATAGAATGGAGAAAATACCAGAAACGTTTAAGAAGGACCTAGAAGAATTAAAGAGCAAACAGTTATGAATGACACAATAAATGAAATTAAAAATTCTCTAGAAAGGAACAATAGCAGAATAACTGAGGCAGAAGAACAGATAAGTGACCTGGAAGATAAAATAGTGGAAATAACTACTGCAGAGCAGAATAAAGAAAAAAGAATGAAATGAATTGAGGACAGTCTCAGAGACCTCTGGGACAACATTAAACGCACCAACATTCAAATTATAGAGGTCCCAGAAGAAGAAGAGAAAAAGAAAGGGACAGAGAAAATACTTGAAGAGATTATAAATTGAAAACTTCCCTAATATGGGAAAGGAAATAGTTAATCAAGTCCAGGAAGCACAGAGAGTCCCATACAGGATAAATCCAAGGAGAAACATGCCAAGACACATATTAATCAAACTATCAAAAATTAAATACAAACAGGGCTTCCCTGGTGGCGCAGTGGTTGAGAGTCCGCCTGTCGATGCAGGGGACACGGGTTCGTGCCCCAGTCCGGGAGGATCCCACATGCCACGGAGCGGCTGGGCCCGTGAGCCATGGCCGCTGAGCCTGCGCGTCCGGAGCCTGTTGCTCCGCAACGGGAGAGGCCACAGCGGTGAGAGGCCCGCGTACCGCAAAAAAAAAAAAAAATTAAATACAAACAAAAAACTATTAAAAGGAGCAAGGGAAAAACAGCAAATAATATACAAGGGAATCCCCATAAGGTTAACAGCTGATCTTTCAGCAGAAACTCTGCAAGCCAGAAGGGACTGGCAGGACATATTTAAAGTGATGAAGGAGAAAAACCTACAACCAAGATTACTCTATGCAGGAAGGATCTCATTCAGATTTGACAGAGAAATTAAAACTTTACAGACAAGTAAAAGCTAAGAGAAATCAGCACCACCAAACCAGCTTTACAATAAATACTAAAGGAACTTCTCTAGGCAGGAAACACAAGACAAGGAAAAGACCTTACAATAACAAACCCCAAACAATTAATAAAATGGTTATAGGAACATAAATATCGATAATTACCTTAACTCTAAATGGATTAAATGTTCCAACCAAAAGACATAGATTGGCTGAATGGATACAAAAACAAGACCCGTATATATGCTGTCTAAAAGAGACACACTTCAGACCTAGGACTGAAGAAAACACTCCCATTTACCATTGCAACAAAAAGAATAAAATATCTAGGAATAAACCTACCTAAGGAGACAAAAGACCTGTATGCAGAAAACTCTAAGACACTGATGAAAGAAATTAAAGATGATACCAACAGATGGAGAGATATACCATGTTCTTGGATTGGAAGAATCAACATTGTGAAAATGACTATACTACCCAAAGCAATCTACAGATTCAATGCAATCCTGATCAAACTATCAATGGCAGTTTTCACGGAACTACAACAAAAAATTTCACAGTTTGTATGGAAACTCAAGAGACCCCGAATAGCCAAAGCAATCTTGAGAAAGAAAAACGGAGCTGGAGGAATCAGGCTCCCCAACCTCAGACTATACTACAAAGCTACAGTAATCAAGACAGTATGGTACTGGCACAAAAACAGAAATATAGATCAATGGAACAGGATAGAAAGCCCAGAGATAAACCCACGCACATATGGTCACCTTGTCTTTGATAAAGGAGGCAAGAATATACAGTGAAGATAAGACAGCCTCTTCAATAAGTGGTGCTGGGAAAACTGGACAGCTACATGTAAAAGAATGAAATTAGAACACTCCCTAACACTATACTCAAAAATAAACTCAAAATGGATTAGAGACCTAAATGTAAGACCAGACACTATAAAACTCTTAGAGGAAAACATAGGAAGAATACTCCATGACATAAATCACAGCAAGATCTTTTTTGTTCCACCTCCTAGAGTAATGGAAATAAAAACAAAAAGAAACAAATGGGACCTAATGAAACTTCAAAGCTTTTGCACAGCAAAGGAAACCATAAACAAGACGAAAAGACACCCCTCAGAATGGGTGAAAATATTTGCAAACGAATCAACTGACAAAGGATTAATCTCCAAAATATATAAACAGCTCATGCAGCTCAATATTAAAAAATCAAACAACCCAATCAAAAAATGGGCAGAAGACCTAAATAGACATTTCTCTAAAGATGATATACAGATTGCCAACAAACACATGAAAGGATGCTCAACATCATTAATCATTAGAGAAATGCAAATCAAAATACCATGAGATATCATCTCACACCAGTCAGAATGTCCATCATCAAAAAATCTACAAACAGTAAATGCTGGAAAGGGTGTGGAGGAAAAGGAACACTCTTGCACTGTTGGTGGGAATGTAAATTGATACAGCCACTATGGAGAACAGTATGGAGGTTCCTTAAACTAAAAATTGAACTACCATACGACCCAGCAATCTCAGTACTGGGCATATACCCCAAGAAAACCATAATTCAAAAAGAGTCATGTACCACAATGTTCATTGCAGCTCTATTTACACTAGCCAGGACATAGAAGCAACCTATGTTTCCAACAACAGATGAATGGATAAAGAAGATGTGGCACATATATACAATGCAATATTACTCAGCCATAAAACGAAACGAAATTGAGTTATTTGTAGTTAGGTGGATGGACCTAGAGTCTGTCATACAGAGTGAAGTAAGTCAGAAAGAGAAAAACAAATACCGTATGCTAACACATATATATGGAATCTAAAAAGCAAAACAAAAAAATGGTCATGAAGAACCTACAGGCAAGTCGGGAATAAAGACGCAGACCTACTAGAGAATGGACTTGAGGTTACGGGGAGTGGGAAGGGTAAGATGGTACCAAGTGAGAGAGTGGCATGGACATATAGACACTACCAAATGTAAAATAGAAAGCTATTGGGAAGCAGCCGCATAGCACAGGGAGATCAGCTCGGTGTTTTATGACCACCTGGAGGGGTGGGATAGGGAGGGTGGGAGGGAGGGAGACACAAGAGGGAAGAGATATGGGGATATATGTATATGTATAACTTATTCACTTTGTTATAAAGCAGAAACTAACATACCATTAAAAAAAACTGTAGCCCAGTAAGTTCTCAGGGCGTGGCACCCTCTTGCCTGCCCACTTGTAAGCCTCACAAGCATCTTATTCTAATAAATCACTTCTTATCTATCACTTTGCCTCTCGCTGAATTCTTACTGTGCTGAGACATAAAGGACCGGAGCTCCTTGGAGCCCCCCAAAATGACACCCATTGGTTTCAGTTCCATGATTTTTTATGTATACATAAAACCCACGTCATACTCATCCAAATCATGATATAATTTTCAACACCCCATAAGGCTCCCTGTGCTCCTTCCCAGTGTGTAGTCACCCAGCCAGAGGTAACCACTCTTCTGCCTTCTGTCACCATCTATTAATTTTGCTGCTCTTGAACTTCATATAAATGGAATCACGTAGCATGAGCTCTTTTGTGTCTGGCTTCTTTCCACAGAACACTCCACAAAATATCTGTCAGATTCATCCATGTTTGTGCATGTATCACTTTCATGGTATTTTTTTATTGCTGGTCTTTCAGTTCTTAGCAAGCGCTCAAAATGATCAAGTTCATTGTCAATGTGTAAATGAAAGGATTATACAAATACAAGGACAGAATGACAAATCAAAGATGGGAAATTTCAAAGATGTTGAGGCTCAACTAGGGTAAACCTTGCTATGAGAAAAGAAGGAATCATTCACAGTTAACCCCAGCAGAATCTCCAGGAGTAAATCAGAGTGTGTCTTCCACACCACCACCACCACCACCAAGAAATCTACGTTTTTTCAAAACAGTCTTCATGAACTGTGCATATGCTAATATTTGAGAACCATTGCTGTGAACTTTAAAGAGAATGTAGATAAAGGGCTTTTATTAATGGAGCTGCCTACAGGCTGCTTAACAAAAGCTAAGGTTTTAAAATTTGGCTACAGGGATTATCACCTAGAAGGTCTGAGTTTGACCTAACAGTGAGTTTAACTCAGCTCTTTTTTCCCCCCTTCATCGAAAGCTGTCTGCCCTGGGGTAAAAACTTTTTTTGCATATGACTTAATAGAGCATTTTTAACCTGAAAGGATAAAGAAAAAGATGGGCCAAACAAGAAGAGTGCTGATTTCTTTTCAAACATAGCGTCAAAGCTGATTATCAAAGCCACTCTCAGGGGTTCCAAGGAAGAAAGCCTTCAACAAAGCCACAGGAGCTCTCCCTTATTCTCTGTGGTCCACTGTGCAGTCAACCACAAAGGCACACAAATACACCCACAGCAAAACCGCTGGGCTCTACTGAGCACACTGACAACAAAAGAACAGTAGTCTCAAATACTGTTTCAAAACTCTTTGTGAAACACCATGGTTGCCCTTCCCTGGGTTAGTCTGTATTTATTAGCTAACACAGTTTTCATGTACTAAGTTCCAATCAGATAGAATAGTCAATCAACATGTTATACTGACCATCATTTTGTGTGGGTTTCCAATTGCTGCCCTTAACTTTATTGCACGTCCCACCATACCATGGTCTTCTTGTGAGGTAGAGATGGACACAGGAAAACAAGAATGCAGAACTCATAGCATCATAGACCCTCCAAAAAAATCCCACTTGGAGAATGTTTCATTAGAACTTTCAATGACACTGACGGTCAGCATTGGTAACTGTGACTCAAAAAGCTCTTTACCTAATGGATTTTATTTGATCTCCAGCAGAATCCTGTGAGATAGAAAATGCTCTACTCGTTTCACAGATAAGGAAATGGAACTTAAGTACCCTTTTTTCCTGAAGTTTCACAGTAAGTAGGCACAATGTCCAGTATTCAAATTCATGACTTCTAGCTCCGAATAACATGTGGCTTTATTTTTCTATGATAAAAATGCTTCTGTTAAGAATAAATCAGAAGCTGGGACAAAGTGAGAGAGTGGCATGGACATACATACACTACCAAATATAAAATAGATAGCTAGTGGGAAGCAGCCGCATAGCAGAGGGAGATCAGCTCGGTGCTTTGTGACCACCTAGAGGGGTGGGATAGGGAGGGTGGGAGGGAGAGAGACACAAGAGGGAAGAGATATGGGGACATATGTATATGTATAACTGATTCACTTTGTTATAAAGCAGAAACTAACACACCATTGTAAAGCAATTATACTCCAATAAAGATATTAAAAAAATGATATGAATAAATAAATAAATAAATCAGGAAAAAGTCAAATTCCTAGAAACAGAGAGTAGAAAAGTGGTTCCCAGGAGTAGGAGAGGTGGAAGAAATTGGGAGAGGTTGATAAAAGGGTACAAACTTTTAGCTATAAGATGAGAATAAGGTTTGAGGATAATGTAAAACATGGTGCTTATAGCTGATAACACTATATAACAAAATTGGAATTTTCTAAGAGTAGAACTTAAATGTTCTCACCATAAATAAATAAATAAATAGATAAGAGAGGAGATGGATGTGTTAATTAACTAGATGGGGGCATCCTTTCACTATGTGTGCATATATCAAAGCACCATGATGTATACTTTAAATATCTTACAACTTTGTATGTAAATTTACCACAATAAAGCTGAAAAAAATTTTAAGGCAGAAGAGGAATGGGAAATAACCGTTCAGTGCAGACAGGTGTGCCCTGCAATGGACGGCAGGAATCCAGGTGTCTAATCCAGCTCCACCAAGTATCCAGATGTGGTTTTTAAATTACTCTTACCTTTCTTAGTGTCTAGTAGTCAACATTAAATAAGCCTCTTGTCCCTACACCATTTTTGAGTCTCCTACAGCTTATGTTGGATTTCTTTAGGGTGGAGAGAACACTTACGAGCAGAAATGTGAGCGTGCTGTAGCAAATGCTTCCGGTGCATTGTACCCCATCGTCTCAGCCCACCTGGTTTTTGCACAGGTTCAGATAAGATACAGGCAGTGAACGACAGCATCTCAGCTGTGAAAGGCTGCCGGATGGCAGAACCCCAAAGCCCAGGGCATTAATACTCCTGGAAGCAGTTCTCCACCAGAGGTTGGAAGGAGTCATTGGATAATTATTCCAGCATCCCCATCCTCCTGTGGGACAAGTCAGGGGCAATTTCCACACAATTCATCAGAATCTCATCAGAATTGAGCCCTTCTCCCAGAGCAGTAACTGGCTCATTAACATACCCTTATTGGCTTTCTCCCTGCCCCATCTCAACTCCCCAACTACCCTACTTTTGTGCTTCCTACTGTACCCACCTCCAAAGAAACTACTTGCACTGATATCTTTGTCTCAGGCTCTGCATTTTAAAGAACCCAAAGCAAGATTTATGCTTCAGAGAAGTGTAACTATCTGAATACAGAATGGGGTGGTACACAACATATTAGCAATTAATGTATATGCAATTAACCTCTTTAAGCTGTTTCTTTACAATTTAATGTGATACTTTCTAAATAGCTCTTTACGTGTACCTGCAAAGTTTAGATAGAGAAATGAGGGCCTGGCATAATTAGTGTGTGATGCGGCCGTTTCTAAATAGGGGAATCCCCATGAAGTTTTTTTTTTTTTTCTTTTAATAGAGACTATTGGATACACCCTGTTTGTACTTTGTACAATTATAATTCTTCATTTAGCATCCCAAATCATATCCTTGTCTTAACTAATTGGCTTGAGGGTAAGATGTTAAGGCAAAAATCTGTACCAAATTTCTCATTAGGTGATTTTCTTTTCTTTCTTTCTTTTTTTTAAAAATATTTATTTATTGAGTCTGCACCAGGTCTTAGTTCCAGCATGCATGCAGGATCTAGTTTCCTGACCAGCGATCGAACCCGGGCCCCCTGCATTGGGAGCGTGGAGTCTTACCCACTGGATCACTAGGGAAGTTCCTCATTAGGTGATTTTCATTTGAAAGCTGATCACAATAGTTTCCTACCTTATTAGTCAGGATACTTTTGGTTCAATTATAAAAAACCTCATCTGAATTTTGAAAGTGACTGACTATCCTGATTTTTCTGTGACTATCCTGTTTTTAGCACTGAAAATCCTACTTCCTGAGAAATCCCTTAGTAATGGGACAGTTGGTTAACCTACCAAGCCCCATCTGTCTTTCTCCCTACCATTTAACCACCACTCTGTTTAGCTTTTCCTTGGGTAGTACGCCCAATCCTCTCAGGGGATTCAGGTCTCATAATTGCCCACATTTACAGGAACTACTTAATGGAAATCCAGCGGAAGAAGAATTATCCGAATGAGGGGATGATACTGAGTTTTCCAAAAGAAGTGGTACAGGTGGGAGTGAGGGGAGTGAAGACTTGAATGGAAACAAATATATAAAAAATATGATGTACTCTCTACTCTTTAAGGGTTATTTCTCTTTCACTGTTAAGACCTCATCATCAATACCTTGGAGATATTGTGGGTTCACTTCCAGACCACTGCAATAAAGCAAATATCACAATAAAACAAGTCATACACATTTTTCCGTTTCCCAGTGCATGTAAAAGTTATGTTTATACTGTAGTGTATTAAATGTGCAATAGCATTATGTCTAAAAAAGCAATGTACATACCTTAATTTTTTTTTAATTATTGCTAGAAAATGCTAACCATCCTCTGAGACTTAAGCAAATCATAGTAGTAATATCAAAGATCACTGATTGGGCTTCCCTGGTGGCGCAGTGGTTGAGAGTCCGCCTGTCGATGCAGGGGACACAGGTTCGTGCCCCAGTCCGGGAGGATCCCACATGCTGCAGTGCGGCTGGGCCCGTGAGCCATGGCCGCTGAGCCTGCGCGTCCGGAGCCTGTGCTCCACAACGGGAGAGGCCACAACAGTGAGAGATCACTGATTATAGATTATCATAGCAAATATAATAATAATAATAAATTGAAATACTGTAAGAACAACCAAAATGTGACACAGACACAAAGTGAGCAAATGCAGTTGGGAAAATGGCACCAATAGAGCTGCTTGACTTTTTGCCACAAAACTTCATTTTCTAAAGAACACAATATCTGTGAAACATAATAAAGCAAAGCTCAATAAAGCAGGGTATGCCTATATTATTTTTGCCCCTTTTTTTCCCTCTGCCTCCTAAATGGGTTTTTCTCCCTCATTTTATATTCCTGTCCCAACCCTCTCATTTTCTCAGTATCCCAAGGGAATCACACTTCCCTCCACCATCTGCACCACCAGATCCAAATAAAAATATGCTCCAAGAAACATGTTACTCTGAGAAAGGAATGTATAGATGCATTACAAACTAAACATAAAAATATGTTATAGAAATTTTAAATGTATACCTTCTTCCCTTTGGCTCACTGTTTTGATTAATGCTATTCGCTCTAAAATTTTAAATGCCCTTCTCTTAATTCACATAAAACTTCTTGCTTATGAAACTTGTGGCCAGAAAGTAAGCATTTTGAATAGTCACTAGGGCCCTGTTTGATGTCTAAAGTAGTAACTCACACAGGCTTAAAAACCCACCAGAAAGATTGTTAAATCTTGCACTTGAGTGCAACTACTGCACTTGAGTTTTGATTCCTATGTTTAAGGTTGAAGCAGCAAAGCACGCAGAAACTCTAAAGGACTGTCTTGACCAAAATGGTGTTAAGGTCTCCTCAGCTTGACTAAACCCTAGACAGGCTTCTTCCGGACTCCAGTCCACTGACCTCCTTTTTCTTAGAGCACTGACTTTAGGAACTTGTAATTGTAAATCCTTTCTCTGCCCTCTGATATGTAAATCTTTTCTTAAATAGCCCCTGCCAGTTTTCCAACCCAGAAATGTCTTTCTCAAGGATCAGGGAACCACCTCTCTTTTTTTTTTTTTTGTATTGAAGTATAGTTAATTTATAATGTTGTGTTAGTTTCTGGTGTACAGCAAAATGAATCATATATATATGTATATTCTCTTACAGATTATTTTTCATTATAGTTTATTACAAGATATTGAATATAGTTTCCCATGCTATACAATAGGACCTTATTGTTTATCTATTTTATATATAGAAGTTTGTATCTGTTGATCCCAAACTCCAATTTATCCTTCTCCCCTTTCCTCTTTGGTAACCATAAGTTTGTTTTCTATGTCTGTGAGTCTGTCTCTGTTTTGTAGATATTATAAGTTCACTTGTATCATATTTTGTTAGTTTCTACATATAAGCAATATCATATAATATTTGTCTTTCTCCGTCTGACTTATACTTCACTTGGTATGATAATCTCTAGGTCTGTCCATGTTGCTGCAAATGGTATTATTTCATTGTTTTTTACAGCTGAGCAATATTCATTGTATATATATATATATATATCACATCTTCTTTATCCATTCATCTGTTGATGGACATTTAGGTTGCTTCCATGTCTTGGCTATTGTAAATAGTGCTGCTATGAACACTGGGGTGCACGTATCTTTTCGAATTATAATTTTCCCTGGATATATGCCCAGGAGTGGAATTTCTGGATCATATGGTAACTCTATTTTTAGTTTTTCAAGGACCCTCCATACTGTTTTCCATAGTAGCTGCACCAATTTACATTCCCAGCAGCAGAGTAGGAGGCGGGAACATCTCTTTCAAATGTAATCACCCAGGAAGAGCGCACCCCTGTCACTCAGTCTCTGTGGGAAGAGGAGAAGCCTGACTTCCAAGTTGTAAAATGACCTCCTATCATGAGGACATGAGAAAGTTTACTTTTCTTTCAGATAAAGCCCAGTTAGTAACAAAGAGGGCTATGAGCTTCCCCTCACCTCAGCTCTTAAAAATCCTACTCTCTCTTGTTTCATCAGAGCTGAGTTCAGACTCAGTTCTGGCCTCTCTCCTATTGCAATTGCCTTGAATGAAGTCCTTCTTGCCTATTTAACTTTCTCCAGGGACATCTTTGCTCTGACAGTCTACAGAGATGCCATCGGTTAATAAATAATTTGTAATTGTTATCAAAAACAATATAAGGGAAAACGGTGTATTCAGGGGTCTTTTTCTAGGACACGTCATCATCCCACCCCTATCTCCTCAGGTTCACATATAGAAACATACTCACTGCACTGCATTTCTAAGATTCACCTGACAACAGCAACTAACATTTATATGGAGGAAGCTTAACATGTACCAAGCACTGCTCTAAACACTTTACATAAATTAAGTTACTGAAACCTCATACAACCCTGTGATGGAAAAAAAAAAATTATCTCAACTTTTTTGTATGAGGAAACTGAGGCACAGAAAGGTTAAATGTCATTTAACCAAGATCACACAGCCAGGAAATTTCAGAGACTGGATTTGAATCTAGGCAGTTATAGATGCAAAGTCATGTATTCACACCTTAGAGTGAACATACCAATTATGGATATTGCTGACATTAATAGTTCCAGTTTCTCACACTTCCTGCTATCCATAGCCTTTGGTAGTGCCCTCCCATGTGGACTCTGGGCTTGACCATATGGGTTGCATTATTCAATGACAATAGCTAATTTGATATAAGCAGAGCATTTACAAAGTACTTGAGATTTTAGCATTCTCTTTTATGTCCCTTGCTACTGATATGAAAATAATACCAGGCTACCATACTGGAAATTTTTAGAAACAGAGATCGGAGACAATTTGCCCCAGCTGAGGTCATCCAACTGACCCATCAGCTGAAAGCAGATGCATGAGAGAACCCAACCAAGACCAGCCAAGCCAGATCCATAGCAGCAAAACTCTCCTGGGCAACCTACTGGCCTGTAAAAAAACAATAAACCGTTGTTTTAAGCCTCTACATTTTAGATTTGTTTGTGACACAGCAACAGCTAAGTAATTCAAATGCTTAGTTTTAAAATTCAAAGTCTTCAAAACTTTGGTGCCAATATCTTGCCACCCTCCCAGATTTTATCTCAAGAGGACTCTGTCTTATCTCAGGTCATTCCTTATTCTGTGGAGCACCCTCAATCCACCATCTTATCAAAAGCCTGATCAACCCTTCAACGTCTTAAAGCCCTGCCATCTCTTCCATGTAGATTTTCATGATCAATGTGACCAGAAGTATTCTATTACTGCTCCTAAATCCTACAGTCTCTATCGTCTTGACTTGTCCTCATTTGTTCAAGTCATCTCTCTCCTGCTATGATACAAAAGAGTACTTTAGAGCAGAGCCATATTTTACATAACGTTGGATTGTCTACTATCAGCCTGGTGTCTTATTACAGTGGCTCAAAACCGCTTGATAAAGTTTGATCAATGGTTTTACATATTTGTTGGGATAGGCTCACTGCTATAGCAAATAATCCTTAGGTTTCAGCCAGTGACTAAAATAAATATTTATTTCTTACTCGAGTCCAATGGGGAATTATTGGTGATTGAGCTGGAAAGGAGGAATTGCTCCATACAGTCAGCCAGTGATCCAGGAGCCTTCCATTTTGGTTATCTACCTTTCTCCATTCCCTTTGAGTCCTCCCTACATGGCCAGCAGATAAAAAAGAGAACACAGATGGCTACCTGGGTGTTTTTGTTTTCGTTTTTAAGGAGGCAGGCATGGAAGTGATGCTTTTAGGCACATCACCCCTACCCACATCCCAGGACTCAGTCACATGCCACACCCAACTCCAAGGGAGGTTAGAAAATTTTAAATCTCAGAGATTAAGAAATCTTTTGCCTTATTATTCCAAATTAGGGTTTGAATACCATGCCTCTCCAAAACTGCAGATGTGGACTAGAAAGTGGAGTCTGTTTGGAAACAGGAGAAAAATACTCTGGTTTGGCTCTGCCACTAATTATATGGGCATGGTGATCTCCTTGGTTATGGTTTCATCTTCAAAGCATCATCAGGTTGAGTAACGTTTAAGCTTCTTATGGATTTCTGTTCTGATCTCTTATAATTCTATGGGCCTTTCATCTCTGCCTTCGTTGCTATCACTGCTTAATAGGCTATTTTCTGTCTGGAGATTTTGATGTTTTTCAATTCAATAATTTCAGTGTCTTTGAGTCAGGGTCATTCTAATGTCATTCGAATGACAAATTTAATTCTAATAAATTTCATTCTAATGACAATTATGGCATTACCACCTGTAGCAAACACTGTTTTGCTCTGCTCATGTTTTGTACCCCCATCCCCAAGCTTCTGTTTGCCTTGCAGACTGAGTTTCTCAGAGGCCCATATTGGGCTGTTGGAGTTGCTTCACCCATATTCACAGAGAACTAGAAGTTTCTAGAAGTTCATATCCCTGGGGCAGCTTGTAGCCAATGACCCACCGGTGGGGGATTAGGAATCCTAGATTGTTCACCTTTATGCATGACTCACTCTGAGATGTATTTATGCTCCCAAGCACCCCCTGCAATTAGGTGGAGACTGGGATTTTACCTGAAAGTGAGCTCTTGATTGGCCTCTTTCCCTTCTCTGTCCTTCTTCATCCACTCAGTTTCTCCTGGGGATGTTTCCTTAATAAATCATTTGCACTTGGATCCTTGTCTCAGGGCCTGCTTCTGTGAAACTTGTCCTAAGATACCACCTTCCCCAATAATTTTGATGTCTTGTCAAACACCTCAACAAGACATGTCAGGCTCACTGGGGTCACAGTGACTTTCCCAGTCTTATCTCTTGCCTCTCTTCCCAGGTTCCTCAGTGGGCCATCCTGAGCTAAGTGCTTTTTGCTCGTGTTGTTGCTCTTCCATCTGTGCTCTTCTCCTTGCCCCCCATCCACCCATCCTTTAAGACTCATCTAAATTACGTAGGACCAATGCTGGAGAACCTCGACAAATTCTCTTTCTTCCCTCCAAGTCTAGGCAGAGGTTTTCATGTCCTTTGCAGAAATAAAAACAGCTCAAACATAGCTCTTTAAAAATACACAAATAGGGCTTCCTTGGTGGCGCAGTGGTTGAGAGTCCGCCTGCCACTGCAGGGGACACAGGTTCGTGCCCCGGTCCAGGAGGATCCCACATGCCGCGGAGCGGCTGGGCCCGTGAGCCATGGCCACTGAGCCTGCGCGTCCGGAGCCTGTGCTCTGCAACGGGAGAGGCCACAACAGTGAGAGGCCCACGTACCGCAATAAAAAAAAAGAAAGAAACCTAGAGATGAGATGTGACTTTAAATTTTTTCCTCTTTCTCCCTTTTTATTTTTGATGACTTTTGAAAACCTGTGACCCTGAAAACCTTAACTCCTCAAAATGAGATTCTTCATTTTCAAAGGATGCTAAAAAAAGCATTATTTTAATGCATGGACTTCATCAAAATTACTCTTCCCTGGGACTTTGTCTCTAGAGATTTTAAGAGAGCTTTCCATTTAGTGAGTCATTCTAAAATTCTTGGAAGTTTTCTTTAATAAGTTTTTAGATTCTCAAAGATGTTGAGAAAAGTTCCTAGTACTTAAAATTACTGGGAAATGATTTTAGTATATAAAGAGATTAACTCATGAAATCATAGCTCTGTTTGCCCCTATTTAGCATGCAAAATTATTTAATAATATCTCTAATGATGTAGATAATGATTTCAGGGACACGCCACGTTTTCCTCCAGTAGTCGCTGTAGCTAAAGATAATGTACTCCCTTCTTAATCCCCATAGTGTTTCATGTTTGCCTTTTTTTAATATAAATTTATTTATTTTATTTTTGGCTGTGTTGGGTCTTCATTGCTGCACGCAGGCTTTCTCTAGATGCCGTGAGCAGGGGCTACTCTTCGTTGCTGCATGGGCTTCTTATTGCAGTGGCTTCTTTTGTTGCGGAGCATGGGCTCTAGGTGCACAGGCTTCAGTAGTTGTGGCACGTGGGCTCAGCAGTTGTGGCTCACAGGCTCTAGAGTGCAGGCTCAGTAGTTGTGGCACACGGGCTTAGTTGCTCTGAAGCACATGGGATCTTCCTGGACCAGGGCTCGAACCCATGTCCCCTGCATTGGCAGGTGGATTCCTAACCACTGCACCACCAGGGGAGCCCCATGTTTGTCTTTTAACACACATCCCTTTGCATCCTGATTTGGAGTTCTATTTTTACTTTTGTTCCCATATTAGATCATACAGTCTCACCGAAGTCTAGCATTGAGTCGTGGGTACAGTAGGAGCTTTAAAATATTGGCTGAATGAATAACCATGGCCAGGAGGTATGTGTGTGAAAATAAATCAGTGAAATACTCTGGACAGCACATCCTTTATAGTTATAAAATAGCATATAGATTCATTTGACTCACACAAGCATACTGATAATATTAATGACCAAAAGCACTGAGTTTCCTTCTCCAAATATATTCAATTTATTCTTCCAAAGAACTTAAAACCTATAACCAATTTCTTTCACATATTCACATCCCCATGAAATCAGTAGACAGTGTAAAGAGGAGAGAGCACAGGTCATGCCACACAAAACACATTTAAACCCAACTCATATCCACAGTTCTCTCCTGACTGATGGAACAAACCAGCTTTGACTACAATACCTAACACAAATGAATGGAAACTTCACCTTGCAGTCAGGTCCTTAGGGGAATATAATTTCCTTTCTTCTGATTTCCTAATTAGAATTTCTTGTCCAGTCACTCTGCCACCAGAATGCCATGTCTGACTCAGTATTAAGAGTCTAGCTATGCCTTCAGCATCTACATATTAATTTCCTCTGGGCATCTGGTTGATATTACAGAGAACGCTCCCTGCTAGTTCATGCTCCTGCCGAGCATGAAATCAATTTTATGACAATCCCAAACCACTTTTCCATCTATGGTTCCTCAATTCTATTCACTGGGGTAGCAGTAAAATTAGTCTTAAGGCAAAGATACTTTACTCAGATTGAGGATTCTACTTCTAGGTGGTTTGAATGTTTCAGTGAAAGAGATTCAGAGCAATCTAAGATTATGTAGGATTTGGTAAACAACTTACTTTCACCTTGTATAAAGATTAGTTTTATAAATATTTCAGTGGAAAATATATAAGTTTTACCAATTCATTTAAAAAATTGGCAACTAGAGTAGCCAAGATGGTGGAGTAGGAGGACCCTGAGCTCATCTCCTCGCATGGGCACACCAAAATTACAACTACAGACCAACTATTAATGAGAAAAATTGAAAGACTAGGAGAATAGGTCTTCTACAACTAAAGAAGAAAGAACCACAATGAGACAGGTAGGAGGAACAGAGATGTGGTATAATCAAAACCCATACCCTCAGGTGGGTGACCCACAAACAGGCAGATAATTACAACTGCAGAGGTTCTCCCCAAGGAGGAATGGGTTTGAGCCTCACATTGGGCTCCCCAGCCTGGGAAGATGAGCCCCCAGAATGTTTGGCTCTGAAGGCCAGTGGAACTTCCTTTGGAAGAGCCAGAGGGCTGGAGGAAATAGAGACTCCCTCTTAAAGGGTGCACACAAAATCTCACCTGCTCCAGGACCCAGGGCAGAAGCAGTCATTTGAAAGGAGCCTGAGTCAGACCTACCTGCTGACATTCCCTTAACCCCTCCCTGGAGGTCACCTACAGCTCTGGAGGACAGGTCTTGACCATGCAGGCAGCTTCCTACCCAAACCTCAACATCTAACTCTCTGTAAGGATTTTTTCCTGGTGTAGGAGCCACTCCAGCTAATGGAGCTGGAAGTGCAGGGATGTTAACAACCCTCCCTAGGATCAAACTTCAATGAACCAGGAATGGGAATGGGAGGATAAACACTCCTGTCTCCTCCCCACTTGGAAGAACAATTATAAAGTACATTTTATAAAGTCTCCCAGAGCATATCATATCATATCCCAGGGCTGAACCCCAGTTGCCCACAGAAGCAACTCAGTAATTAATATACCCATTACTGACTTTCTTCTTCCCCCATCTCACTTCTCTGCTTCTTCATCGAGAATCTGGGATCACACACCAAATAAGGCACCTCCATTCAAAATGTTTCTCTTAGTGTTTGCTTTTAGGTAACTCTTCAAATCAAGACACTTTGTTTAGGGGACGTTGCCTTAACATAATAGACTATATATTTAATGATCATGAATTTTACTAATTTTTACTAAAGTATATTTTGAAGCATAAAACTAACCAGACATTGGTTCAAGATGACAGAGTAGAAGGATGTGCTCTCTCTCGCTCTTGTGAGAGCATCAGAATCACAACTAACTGCTGAACAATCATCGAAAGAAAGACACTGGAACTCACCAAAAATGGTACCCCACATCCAAGACAAAGGAGAAGCCACAATGAGACAGTAGGAGGGGCACAATCACAATAAAATCAAATCCCATAATTGCTGGGTTGGTGACTCACAAACTGGAGAACAATTATACCATAGAAGTCCACCCACTGGAGTGAAGGTTCTGAGCCACACATAGGCTTCCCAACCTGGGGGTCCGGCAACGGGAGGAGGAATTCCTAGAGAATCAGACTTTGAAGGCTACTGGGATTTGATTGCAGGACTTTGACAGGACTGGGGAAAACAGAGACTCAAATCTTGGAGGGCACACACAAAGTAGTGAGTGCATTGGGACCCAGGGGAAGGAGCAGTGACCCCATAGGAGACTGAACCAGACCTACCTGCTAGTGATGGAGGGTCTCCTGCAGAGGCAGCAGGTGGCTGTGTCTCACTGTGAGGACAAGGACACAGGCAGAAGAGGTTCTGGGAAATACTCCTTGGTGTGAGCCCTCCCAGAGTCCGCAATTAGCCCCAACAAAGAGCCCTGGTAGGCTCCAGTGTTGGGTTGCCTCAGGCCAAACAACCAACAGGGAAGGAACCCAGCCCCACCCATCAGCAGACAAGCAGATTAAAGTTTTACTGAGCTCTGCCCACCAGAGCAACACCCAGCTCTACCCACCACCAATCTGTCCCATCAGGAAATATGCACAAGCCTCTTAGATAGCCTAATCCTCTAGAGGGCAGACAGCAGAAGCAAGAAGAACTACAATCCTGCAGCCTGTGGAACAAAAACCACAGTCACAGAAATATAGAAAAGATGAAAAGACAGAGGGCTATGTACCAGATGAAGGAACAAGTTAAAACCCCAGAAAAACAACTAAATGAAGTGGAGAGAGGCAACCTTCCAGAAAAAGAATTGAGAATAATGATAGTGAAGATGATCCAGGACCTCAGAAAAAGAATGGAGGCAAAGATCGACAAGATGCAAGAAATGTTTAACAAAGACCTAGAAGAATTAAAGAACCAACAAACAGAGATGAACAGCACAATAAATGAAATGAAAACTACACTAGAAGGAATCAATAGCAGAATAACTGAGGCAGAAGAACAGATAAGTGACCTGGAAGACAGAATGGTGAAGCTCACTGCTGCAGAACAGAAAAAAGAAAGAAGAATGAAAAGAAATGAAGACAGCCTAAGAGACCTCTGGGACAACGTTAAACACAACATTCATATTATAGAGGTCTGAGAAGGAAAAGAGAGAAAGGACCTGAGAAAATATTTGAAGAGAGTATAGTCAAAAACTTCCCTAATATGGAAAAGGAAGTAGCCACCCAAGGCAAGGAAATGCAGAGAGTCCCATACAGGATAAACCCAAGGGGAAACATGCCGAGACACATAGTAATCAAATTAGCAAAAATTAAAGACAAAGAAAAATTATTAAAAGCAGCAAGGGTAAAGCAACAAATAACATAAAGGGAACTCCCATAAGATTAACAGCTGATTTCTCAGCAGAAACTCTACAAGCCAGAAGGAAGTGGCATGACATATTTAAAGTGATGAAAGGGAAGAACCTACAACCAAGATCACTCTATCCAGCAAGGATCTCATTCAGATTCTATGGAGAAATCAAAAGATTTACAGACAAGCAGAAGCTTCGAGAATTCAGCACCACAAAACCAGCTCTACCACAAATGCTAAAGGCACTTCTCTAAGTGGGAAAGACAAGAGAAGAAAAGGACAAACCCAACACAATTAAGAAAATGGTAATAGGAACATACATATCGATAATTATCTTAAATGTACATGGATTAAATGCTCCAAGCCAGAGACACAGGCTTGCTGAATGGATACAAAAACAATACCCATATATATGCTGTCTACAATAGACCTACTTCAGACCTAGGGACACATACAGACTGAAAGTGAGGGGATGGAAAAAGATATTCCATGCAAATGGAAATCAAAAGAAAGCTGGAGGAGCAATACTCATAGATAGACTTTAAAATAAAGAATGTTACAAGAGACAAGGAAGGACACTACGAAATGATCAAAGGATCCATCCAAGAAGAAGATATAACAATTAAAAATATACATGCACCCAACAGAGAAGCACCTCAATACATAAGGCAACTGCTAACAGCTATAAAAGAGGAAATCGACAGTAACACAATAATAGTGGGGGACCTTTAACACCTCACTTACACCAATGGACAGATCATCCAAACAGAAAATTAATAAGGAAGCACAAGCTTTAAATGACAAAATAGACCAGATAGATTTAATTGATATTTATAGGACATTCCATGCAAAAACAGCAGATTACACTTTCTTCTCAAGTGCGCAAGGAACATTCTCCAGGATAGATCACATCTTGGGTCAGAAATCAAGCCTCAGTAAATATAAGAAAATTGAAAGCATATCAAGTAACTTTTCTGACCACAACACTATGAGATTAGAAATCAATTACAGGGAGAAAAACTAAAAAACACAAATACATGGAGGCTAAGCAATACATTACTAAATAACTAAGAGATCACTGAAGAAATCAAAGAGGAAATAAAAAAATACCTAGAGATAAATGACAATGAAAACACGATGATCCAAAACCTATGGGATGCATCAAAAGTAGTTCTAACAGGGAAGTTTATAGCAATACAATCTACCTCAAGAAACAACAAACATCTCAAATAAACAATCTAAGCTTACACCTAAAAGAACTAGAGAAAGAAGAACAAACAAAACCCAAAGTTAGTAGAAGGAAAGAAATCATAAAGATCAGAGCAGAAATAAATGAAATAGAAACAAAGAAAACAATAGCAAAGATCAATAAAACTAAAAGCTGGTTCTTTGAGAAGATAAATAAAATTGATAAACCATTAGCCAGGCTCATCAAGAAAAAGAGGGAGAAGACTCAAATCAATAAAATTAGAAATTGAAGAGGAGAAGTTACAAGAGACACCGCAGAAATACAAAGCATCCTAAGAGACTACTACAAGCAACTCTATGCCAATAAAATGGACAACCTGGAAGAAATGGACAAATTCTTAGAAAGGTACAACCTTCCAAGACTGAACCAGGAAGAAATTGAAAATATGAACAGACTGATCACAAGTAATGAAATTGAAACTGGAATTAAAAATCTTCCAACAAGCAAAAGTCCAGTACCAGATGGCTTCAGAGGTGAATTCTATAAAACATTTAGAGAAGAGCTAACACCCATCCTTCTCAAACTCTTCCAAAAAATTTCAGAGGAGGGAACACTCCCAAACACATTCTATGAGGGCACCATCACCCTGAGAGCAAAACCAGACAAAGATACTACAAAAAAAGAAAATTACAGACCAATATCACTCATGAATATAGAAGCAAAAATCCTCAACAAAACACTAGCAAATATAATCCAACAACACATTAAAAGGATCATACACCATGATCAAGTGGGATTTATCCCAGGGATGCAAGGTTTCTTCAATATACAAACATCAATCAATGTGATACACCACATTAACAAATTGAAGAAGAAAAAACATATGATCATCTCAATAGATGCAGAAAAAGCTTTTGACAAAATTCAACACCCATTTATGCCCACTTTCTCTCCAGAAAGTGGGCATAGAGAGAACCTACCTCAACATAGTAAAGGCCATATATGACAAACCCACAGCAAACATCATTCTTAATGGTGAAAAACTGAGATCAAGAACAAGACAAGGATGCCCACTCTCACCATTATTATTCAACATAGTTTTGGAAGTCCTAGCCATGGCAATCAGAGAAGAAAAAGAAAGAAAAGGAATACAGATAGGAAATGAAGAAGTAAAACTGTCACAGTTGACAGATGACATGATACTATACATAGAGAATCCTAAAGATGTTACCAAAAAACTACTAGAGCTCATCAGTGAATTTGGTAAAGTAGCATGATACAAAATTAATGCAGAGAAGTCTCTTGCATTCCTATACACTAATGATGAAAAATCTGAAAGAGAAATTAAGGAAACACTCCCATTTACCATTTCAACAAAAAGAATAAAATACCTAGGGATAAAGCTACCAAGGGAGACAAAAGATCTGTATGCAGAAAACTGTAATACACTGATGAAAGTAATTAAAAATGACACAAACAGATGGAGAGATATACCTTGATCTTGGATTGGAAGAATCAATATTGTGAAAATGACTATACTACCCAAAGCAATCTACAGATTCAGTGCAATCCCTATCAAATTACCAACGGCATATTTTAGAGAACTAGAACAAAAAATCTTAAAATTTGTATGGAAACACAAAAGACCCCGAATAGCCAAAGCAGTCTTGAGGGAAAAAATGGAGCTGGAGGAATCAGGCTCCTGGACTTCAGACTATACTACAAAGCTACAGTAACCAAGACACAAAACACAATTTGGCACAAAAACAAATATATAGATCAATGGAAAAGGATAGAAAGCCCAGAGATAAACCCACACACCTATGGTCAACTAAGCTATGACAGTGGAAGCAAGGATATACAATGGAGAAAAGATAGTCTCTTCAAGATGTGGTGCTGGGAAAACTGTATAGCTACATGTAAAAGAATGAAATTAGAACACTCCCTAACACCATTCACAAAAATAAACTCAAAATGGATTAGATCCCTAAATTTAAGACCAGACACTATAAAACTCTTAGAGGAAAACATAGGAAGAACACTCTTTGACACAAATCACAGCAAGATCTTTTTGATCCACCTCCTAGAGTAATGGAAATAAAAACAAAAATAAACAAATGGGACCTAATGAAACTTAAAAGTTTTTGCACAGCAAAGGAAACTACAAACAAGACGAAAAGAGAACCCTCAGAATGGGAGAAAATATTTGCAAATGAATCTATGGACAAAGGATTAATCTCCAAAATATATAAACAGCTCATGCAGCTCAATATTAAAAAAACAAACAACCCGATCAAAAAATGTGCAGAAAACCTAAATAGACATTTCTCCAAAGAAGACATACAGATGGACAAGATGCACATGAAAAGCTGTCCAACATCACTAATTATTAGAGAAATGCAAATCAAAACTACAATGAGGTATCACCTCACATCAGTTAGAATGGGGGTCATCAAAAAATCTACAAACAATAAATGCTGGAGAGGGTGTGGAGAAAAGGGTATCTTCTTGCACTGTTGGTGGGAATGTAAATTGATACAGCCACTATGGAGAATAGTATGGAGGTTCCTTAAGAAACTAAAAATAGAACTACCATATGACCCAGCAATCCCACTACTGGGCATATACCCATAGAAAAGCATAATTCAAAAAGACACATGCACCCCAATGTTCATTGCAGCACTATTTATAATAGCCAGGACATGGAAGAGCCTAAATATCCCTTAACAGATGAATGGACAAAGAGATGGTACATATATACAATGGGATATTACTCAGCCATAAAAAGGAACGAAATTGATTCATCTGTAGAGACTTGGTTGGATCTAGAGACTGTCATACAAAGTGATGTAAGTCAGAAAGAGAAAAACAAATATTGTATATTAACGCATTCCTGTGGAACCTAGAAAAATGGTACGATGAACGGGTTTGTAGGGCAGAAATTGAGACATAGATGTAGAGAACAAACATATGGACACCAAGGGGGGAAAGTGGTAGGGTGGGGGTGTTGTTGTGATGAATTGGCAGATGGGGACTGACATATATACACTACTATGTATAAAATGGACAGCTAATAAGAACCTGCTGTATAAAAAAATAAATTAAACAAAATTCAAAAAAATAAAAAATAAAAATTAAGTAAAAAATAAATAAATAAAACTACCAACCAAACTTTCCTCACCCTACGGTCTAAAAAATTTCAAGAAACAGGTCATGCCCAAAAAAGAACTATAATACTTAATTTTAAATAATCAGTTTTAAAAGATGGAAGCACTGGTTAAACATACTCTTGGGATCCAGGCATTCTTTGTTTCTCCACTCTAAGTCCCAAATGTGTATGCAGTTAGAGTGTGGATGACATTTGTGCTGTCCAATATGGTAGCCACTACCCATACGTGGTTAAATTAAGATTATATAAAATTAAAAATTCAGTTTCTTAGCTGCACTAGCCACATTTCAAGGACTGACTAGCACATGTAACTAGTAGCTACCATTGGACGCTGTAGATATAGAACATTTCCATTATTGCTAAAAGCTCTATGGGATAGCACTAAGCTAGGATCTCATGGTTGGCAAATACCATGGGGAGGACACTCCTCCACTTATTCATGATAGACACACTGATCACACCATGCTTTCCTTTCAGCTTGTCTTTAGTTTCACAGTCTTTCCAAAAACAAAACTTCAGACTGTCATTTCAAAACTATTGGAATTGGCACATGTATTATTAGTCAGGGTCATGCTAACCTATGCTGCAGCAAAAAATTAACCCTGAAAATCACTGGCTTTCTCAGACAAATTTTAATGTGAGTCAGGTAACCCTCAAGCACAACTATCCTCTAGGCTCTACACAATCCAGGCTGGAAAGAGCATTATTTTAATGCATGAGCTTCATCAAAATTACACTTCCCTGGGACTTTGTCTCTAGAAATTTTAGAAGAGACCTTTCCATTTAGTGAGTCATTTTCTAAAATTCTTGGACGTTTTCTAGAAAAAAAGTTTTTGGATTCTCAAAGAGTATGAGAAAAGTTTCTAGTCCTTAAAATTACTAGGAAATGATTTTAGTATATAAAGAGATTAACTCATGAAATAATGGCCCTGTTTGTCCCTATTTAACATATAAAATGTTAATGGAGGCTCCACCAAATGGGGGCTCTGGTAAAAATAGTTCCTCCGGAAAACAGATCTTTTTAAGAGCAGAAGGCTTTAACTATTTCCAAATGGCTACTTCCTCACTCCCCCTAGCAGAAGCATAAGGGAATTTTTCTCCCATTTTCCCTACGGGACTCTGGCAGGGCTCCTGGAGGTAAAACTCATAAATGTGACCCCGTCCCCCCACCGTGACTGGGTCCCCTGGAGTTTTTAACTCTCAGGCTTGTCCACCCTGAACCTCCAGCTATCCATCAATTCCAGTTTGGGTTTTTCTGCCCCAATGCTGGTTCTTGCTAAGGTTTTTGCTCACGGCTTAATGACCTGGTAAGTTGTGATGCTCTGAATCTGCCTGTCCATCTCTCCAATTTTGGGTGCAGTGGTTTGCCCTGGGATCTCAATTTTCTGATAGAGCTAAGAAGAGTTGTTGATTTTCAGTTTGTTCAGCTTTTTACTTATTGTTAGAATGGAGCTATCACTTCTAAGCTCCATACACGCTGGGCCAGAAACCAAAAGTGCATTTTTCTTTTCCTTAATGAGTTATGTGTTTCTTTTGTAAGTCGAGATGGGCTGCTCCTTTCTCTCCCCTGCCCCTTTATTTCTCTTTTTCCACTCTAAACTTTCTTAGCCAAAGCCGTCTTTATTGTTCTGATTAAAAGTGGCTTCTTTCACTAATGTTTTCTTCCCTGTGGTTATGGTTATTAACTTTCTCTACCCCAAGTGCATTGGACCAAAAACTCATTATTACATCTCAAGTGTTCTCTTTACCCTACTTATAAAGAAACTTGTCACAGTGACTCAGTCATTAGGAATTCTTTCTCTATAGAATGACACACCACATAATCATTTCAAACACTTATAGGGCATATGCTGCAATTATAGGACAAAAAAAGCAATGAGCAAATTGCCATGTCCATTTGAACCCAAATACCTGCTGTTTGTATGTTCCCAGCTGGCCCATCCCTCATAGTATAGCTTCTGTTTCTTAATTTTTAGGACTTTGCACTGAAAACAGATTGATTGGTTTGCCACCCAATGAGCTAGATGTTCTCTTTGGTTATTTCTCGACAGGCTGGAGTAATATTGACCTGCTTGCTCTCTTCTTCCAAACCTTATTCTTCCAAGATGAGGCTTTTTTGAAGAATTTTCTGTTAGTTCTTCAGAAGAAGAAATAAAACCCAGGTAGAGGTGACATGTCTGTAATTTGTAGCCTTGTACTAGATAGCATAAGTGCTTTGAACTACTAAGGACCAGTCTGACTGATTTGGGGGGTGGGTGTCTCAATTTCCCATATATTGGTTTTTATATCAATATATGAATAGATAAAATATATTTGCCTCTTGCACCCTCCTATATATTTTTACAGATGTGCTGGCTTTGAGCAATCAGGTTACAGTAAACTCAGGGTTATCCCGCCAGGCCAAGGAACAACCTTCTCTAGTTAATCACGTTGCCTTTTTAATTGAGATGCACAGATTTTCAAATAATTAAGAAATATATCTCACACAGGTTTGTGTTAAATGGAATCTAATTTTTTTTGATGATTCAGAGGTCATTTTAACTCTGATGTTACTTAATCATCATTATTAGGAAAGTCAATTGCCAATTAAGCAAGATGCAGATTAAACAGTTTTTAGAACCTAGTACACCAAGCTCCATTCTTTTCAGAAGTTTTCCATATTCTCTACTATTTAAATCAAAGATCACATTTCTAAAGTTATAAGGCTTCCTCCCATGATCTCCCCAGGTTACATAGATTTCTTCAAAGTTTTGTTTTCTTCTGTAAACTAAGGGCCAGGAACAATGCCTGACACATATTAAAAGCTCAATAAGTATGTGTTGAATGGAGGAATGAATGATTATGTTCATAAAATATATTTCGAGACCTCCTTCTTACTCCAGGGAGAACCATTAACTCTACCTAGGAGCCTATCAGTTTTTCATGCTTCCATTCCCACCGAACTATTCAGAGCATTCTTGGAAAATACGCATTGCTCATTTTCTTCAGACTATTTAGAGAACAAACCTCAGAAATGGTACAGAATGAACATACTTTCTCTCTATAAAGTCTCCTCATGTCAACTTATGAATATCATCTCAGTATCAAATATTTTCTCATATAAGTAGTCCTTTCTGCCTGACCAACGCCACCAAGGGCAGCCCTTGCAGAAGCAAAGTTGATCACATGACATCTCCCACCTGCCCTCATGCAGGCCCCTCCACTCAGTAGTCACAGCCTCCTCAGAGAGGTCTGAGTTCCATTTAACAGGGGAAAGCCTGTTTGTTCTTTCACTCTTTTTTAAAAAAATTTATTTATTATTTTTGGCTGTGTTGGGTCATCCTGCTGTGCGCCAGCTTTCTCTAACTGCCACGAGCAGGGACTTCTCTTCGTTGCGGTGCGCGGGCTTCTCACTGTGGTGGCTTCTCTTGTTGCGGAGAATGGGCTCTAGAATGCACGGGCTTCAGTAGATGTGGCATGCGGGCTCAGTAGTTGTGGCTTGCGGGCTCTAGAGCGCAGGCTCAGTATTTGTGGCGCACGGCCTTAGTTGCTCCTCGGCATGTGGCATCTTCCCAGACCAGGGCTCGAACCTGTGTCCCCTGCATTGGCAGGCAGATTCTTAACCACTGTGCCCCCAGGGAAGCCCTGTTCTTTCACTCTTACAGCAAAATAAGGTTTAGACGCAAGGCCCCAGGCAGAAAAGAGCAATAGCTTGCATTCTTACTAAGGTGGAATCTTTCTGAGAATAGATTTGAGAAAGATGAAGGTGAGCAGATTCACAAAGAGATCTGAAGCCAGATAAAGGAGGCCTAGAGGCCTAAGGGCCAGGAGAGGATGAGAGACAAAAAAATGCAGTCTTATCTACCCATTTAGGGGCAATTTAAACATACAATTGCTTTTACACGGAGTTGCAAGTTTGCTCTTTAAATCTTTAGTTACCACCTGTCTCCAAACTGTCATACAAAATGGAAGATGCTTTTTCCAAAGGAAAAGATGGTTTTGGTTTCAAAATTTACTTTCTCACTTTTAAGTGAAAAAGTACAAAAACTAAGAAAAATCTCTATTAGATTCATGAATGCATTGCATAACCCACACTTTGCCTCTCTAACTTTTTTGTCTGTGATTTCTCTTCATTCTTGCTTATCTATTGACCACAGGCTGTCTGCACATATCAAGCAAGACAAAGTATACCTCTGGTGTTTCCATAAATGCATCTATTTTCCCTACTTTCTCGACCTTTGCACACTAACCTACTATCACACTTGTTTTAAACATAATGATTATATCCATTCCAGTTTCAAGTAGTTGTGACCATTTTAGCCTGTGAATCTCAAATAGTGACAACTCACTAAGTCACACATAACTTTTCCTCCTTGCATGGAACACTCATTCCCTATAATATGTCAATGGTTTCTTAGAATTTTACCTTAAAAATATAACGAACACTCTGATACTGTATTTAAACTTTTGAAGATTTTCTGCATTAATTTTAATTTTTTTAAATATTGTTTCACTCTTGCAGCAAAATAAAGTTTAAATGCAAGGCTCAGGCAGGGGAGAGCAATGCCTTACGTTCCTACTAAGGTGGAATCATTTTGAAAGGAGATTTGAGAAAGATGAAGGTGATTCAGACATCAGCAGGATGGTGGGCTAGGAAGCTACAGGTCCTCCTCCCCCAACAGAGACACCAAGTTAACAGCAGCATATGAAAACCTCTGTGAGTATTCTAGAGACCAACTGAGAAGCTATAATAGCCAGGCTAGTGTAAGGACACATATAGACTAAAAGAAAAAATATGAAAACAGATGTTCCATGCAAATGGTAACCAAAACAGAGCAGGAGTGGGTATACTTAAAAATACACTTTATATCAAAACCTGTTACAAGAGATAGAGAATATTATTTAATGATAAAGGTGTCAATTTGCAAAGAAGATTAACAATTATAAATATGTATGCACCGGGCTTCCCTGGTGGCGCAGTGGTTGAGAGTCCGCCTGCCGATGTGGGGGACGCGGGTTCGTGCCCCGGTCCGGAAAGGTCCCACATGCTGTGGAGCAGCTGGGCCCGTGAGCCATGGCCGCTGAGCCTGCGCGTCCGGAGACTGTGCTCCACAGTGGGAGAGACCACAGCAGTGACAGGCCCACGTACCGCAAAAAAAAAAAAAAAAAAATTATGCACCAAACCTCAGAGCTTCTACACATATGAAGCAACTTTGGCCAAATTGAAGGGAGAAATAGATGGTAACACAGTAATAGTAGAAGACTTCAATATCTCACTTTCAATAATGATCAGAATGAGAATGAGAAAGATCCATAAGAAAGTAGGACTTGAATGATACTACAGACCAATTGTACTTAAAAAACATACAGAGAACACACCACCCAACAACAGAATATATATTCTTTTCCAGTGCACCTGGAACACTTTACAGGATTAGGCTAAAAGGCAAGCCTAAACAAATTCAAGAAGATTGAGATCATATAAAGTATCTTTTCTAATCACAATGGAATGAAACTAGAAATCAATTGTATAAGAAAACCTGGAAATTCACAAATATGACAAAACTAAACAATACTCTTAAAGAACCAGTGGGTGAAAGAAGTCACAAGAGAAATTAGAAAATGTCTTGAGACAAATGGAAATGAAAACACAACTTAGCAAAACTTATGAGATACAGTTAAAGCAGTGCTATGAGAGAATTTTATCACAGTAAATGTCTATATTAAAAAAGAAAGATCTTAAACCAACAATGTAAGCTTACACTAGAAACTAGAACAAACTAACCAAAATCTAGCATAAGGAAGAAAATAAGAAAGATAGACCAGAGATAAATGAAATAGACAATGGAAAAACAAATAAAAAATCAATGAAACTAAAAGTTGGGTTTTTTGAAAATATCAACAAAACTGACAAACCCTTTTTTTAGATTAAGAAAAATGGAGAGAAGTCTCAAATAACTACAGAAGTGAAAGAGGGGACATTACAACCAATGCTACAGAATCTCTATACCTTCCCCTCAATTTTGCTGAGAACCTTAAGCTGCTCTAAATAAAATAAAGCAAACAAAATAAAATAGAATAAAGACTTAAACCAATCCTCTAAAAACTCTTCAAAAAAAAGATGAATAGGATTGAATACCTCCAGCTAATTGCATGAGGGCAGTGTTACCCTGATATCAAAGCCAGACAAAGATACTACAGAAGAAAAGGAAACTACAGATGAATATTCTTGGTTAGAATTTGTGCAAATTCCTTAAAAATTACTATCAAGTCAAATTCAACAGCATATGAAAAGGATTATACACCATGACCAAGTGTGATTTATTCATAGAATGCAAAGACGGCTCAACGTAAAAAAAATCAACATACCACATTAACAGAATGAAAGACAAAAACCACATGATCATCTTATTTGATGTAGAAAAAGCATATGACAAGATTCAATGCTCTTTCATGATAAAAAAAAATCACTCAAGAAATTAAGAATAGAAGGAAACTATGTCAACATAATATAGGCATTTATGAAAAGCCCACAGCTAACATCATACTCAATAGTGAAAGACTGAAATCTTTTCCTCTAAGATCAGAAACAAGGAAGCCCAGTTTTGTCACTTCTCTTCAACATGGTATTAGAAATTCTAGCCAGAGAGATTATACAAGAAAAAGAAATAAAAGTCAACCAAATCAGAAAGAAAGAAGTAAAATTACTCTGTTCACAGAAAACATAATCTTATAAGTAGAAGATCCTCAATATTCTATATACACCCCCAAAAGAGAGAGAGAGATTTGTTAGAACAAATCATCAAATTCAGCAAAGATGCAGGATGCAAAATCAATACAAAAAAATCAGTGTGTCTCTATACATGAACAATCTGAAAAGGAAATTAAGAAAACAATTCCATTTATAATAGCCTCAGATATTATTATAAAATACATGAAAATAAACCCGACCAAGGAAAACTATACTAAAAACTACAAAACATGGCTGAAAGAAATTACAGAAGGCACAAACATGCAAACACATCTTGTCTTCATGGATTGGAAGACTTCACATTGTTAATATGTCTATACTACCCAAAGTGATCTGCAGATTCAAGCAATCCCTGTTAAAATCCCAATGGCAATTTATGCAGAAATTGAAAAATTTATCTTAAAACTCATATGGAAACTCAGGGGACACCAAATAGCCAAAACGATTTTGAAAAAGAAAAAGTTGAGGGACTCATATTTCCTGATTTCAAAACATTAAAATGCTTCAGTAATCAAAATTGTGTGGTATTGGCATAAATACAAATTGTCTAATGGAATACAGTGAGAACACGGATAAAAACCCCTCATGTATAGAGTCAACTGATCTTTGACAAGTTATCAGGACCACTCAATGGAGAAAGAATAGTCTCTTCAAATAGTGCTGAGAAAACAGGATGTCCACATGCAAAAAGTTAAGTTGGAGCTTTATCTTTCAACATGTACAGAAATTACCTCAAAGTGGATTAAAGACCTAAATAAAACATGTAAAACTATTAAATTCCTAGAAGAAAACACATGGGAAAAGCTTCATGACATTGGACTTGGTGATGATTTCTTGCATATGACACCAACAGAATAACAGGTTAACAAAAGCAAAAACAGACAAATGGGACTACATTAAACTTAAAAACTTCTGTGTATCAAAATACACAATCAACAGGGTAAAATGTCAACCTATGGAATGGGAGAAAATATTTGCAAATTACAGATCTGATAAGAGGTTAACGTACAGAATATATAAAGAACTCTTAAAACTCAACAACAACAAAAAAATCAAATCACCTGATTACAAAATGGGCAAATAAACAGACATTTCTCCAAAGATGATATGTAAGTGGTCACAGTCAACAAGCATATGAAAAGATGCTTAACATCGTTAAACATCAGAGAAATGTAAACCAAACCATAATGTAGTATCCCTCACACCCATTAGGATTGCTACTATCCAAACCAAAAACAAAAGCAGATAATAACAAGTGTTGACAAGAATATGGAGAAAGCAGAACACTTGTGTACTGTTGGTGGAATTGTAAAATGGTGCAACCTCTATGGAAAACAGTATAGAGGTTCCTCAAAAAATTAAAAACAGAATTACCATGTAATCCAGCAATCCCACTTTTGGCTATACATCGAAAATATTTGAAAATAAGGTCTCAAAGAGATATTTGCACACCCATGTTCATAGCATCACTATTTATAACAGCCAAGAGGTAGAAGCAACACAAATGTCCACTAATGGATGAATGGAAAAAGTACAGTTGGTATATACATACAATGGATTTTTATTCAGTCTTATAAAAAGAAGGAAATCCTGTTACATACTCAACATGAATGAACAGAGAACATTTTGCTAAGTGAAATAAGTTAGTCACAAAAGTACCAATACTGCATGATTCCACTAATATGAGGTATCTGAAGTAATCAAATTCATAGAAACAGGAAAGTAGAAATTTGGTTACCAGGGACTGGTAACCAAAGTGGTAAAAGTGGAGTTGTTGTTCAGTGGGTATAGAGTGTCACATTTGCAAGATGAAAGACTTCTGGAGAGGTATTTCATAGCACTGTGACTAAACTTAACACCACTGAACTCTAGACTTAAAAATGACTAAGATGATAAATTTTTATATGTTTTTTTACCACAATAAAAAATATTGTATTAAATATTATTTATCTTTATTACTGAGGTTTTTGGGGGGTTTTTTTGGCATCCACTTAAATTTTGCACTTTAGATGAGGGCCTTGTCCCAGTCCCAGCTCTGCACTGCCCTACCAACCAAGGGATATAACTGAAATGGTGGGAAGGAAATTGAAATAAAACTGTTCTGGGGGTGAAAAGGGGTCAAATTTCTCCAAATTCCTTTCATTTCTCTCTCTATCCATCAAGAAATATGTACACTTGGTCCTTGACAAGAAAGATACTAGAAGAGATATTAACCCTACTGAACATCTCAAAGACCCTGATATCACATCCTGCTCCAAAAACCATTCAAATGGTAGAGGAATCCTATTAGTCATTCAGCACCACACAGTCTCCCTAGAGGACAAGAGACCTCAGATGGTCTGAATAAACATCAAACTTGGGTTTTTAAAATGGCATTTAGAATTGAGTAGCAATGCAGCTCATAGAAATTGTAGCTTAGAGCCCAGATATGACAGATATTTGAATACACCATTCTGAAAACAGCTAACTTCTCTATAAGAAGCATACTCTCTAAAGGAACAAAAAAATCAGAATGCATAAAACAGGGAAGATAATCAGTATTTAATAAGACTTGTTCCACTTCAGTGAAAGAAGTAAAGTTGATAATCTTATCCCTTAAGCCTGCCATTTTTTAACGTCTTTATTGTATTCCAAATGCACTCAGAAAAGTCCACCAATGAGATATTTTTGGAACATTTGTTCTAACACATTCAATACGTATTTGAGCATCCTCTGTTACTAACACTGAGGATACGGTTGTGAAAGAAAAAAACACCTCCAATTTCTTGAATAAGAAAACACACTAGAAATCTTACTTTCTCTCTTGATTTTTACACATTGAAAAGAGATTTGGGAAACTTGAAAAGGGAATGAAATCCAAGCATTTCTAAATCAAAGGCCCCCACATCGTTTACTGTGGACCTCCATTTTTTCAGTAGTGTTCAACCCCCAGCCAAATCTCACTCTCTGTGGCCTTCAGCCACCTGAACTATGTAAAGTTCTCTAGCAGCAAAGACTTACCTAAGAGTGGTTTTTTGTTTGTTTGTTTGGGTTTTTGTTTGTTTGGGATTTTGGGGGGGAGTTATATTGCTTTTTAAAAAAAAAAAAATTTATACTGGTGTATAGTTGATTAACAATGTTGTGTTAGTTTCAAGTGTACAGCAAAGTAATTTAGTTGTACATATACATGTATCTATTCTTTTTCAAATTATTTTCCCACTTAGGTTATTACAGAGTATTGAGCAGAGTTCCCTGTGCTATACAGTGGGTCCATGTTGGTTATCTATTTTAAATATAGCAGTGTGGACATGTCAATCCCAAACTCCCAATCTACACCTACCCCCACACTTCCTAACCATAAATTCATTCTCTAAGTTTGTGAGTCTGTTTCTGTTTTGTAAATAAATTCATTGGTATCATTTTTTTTAGACTCCTTGTATAAGCGATATCATATGATACTTGTCTTTCTCTGTCTGATTTACTTCACTTAGTATGATAATCTTCAGGTCCATCCATGTTGCCACAAATGGTGTTATTTCATTCATTTTAATGGCTGATGTGTGTGTGTGTGTGTGCATATATATATATATATATATATATATATATAAATATACCACATCTTCTTATCTTCTTTATTCATTCATCTGTTGATTGACATTTAGGTTGCTTTCATGTCTTGGCTATTGTAAACAGCACTGCAATGAACACTGGGGTGCATATACACTTTCAAACCATGTTTTTCTCCAGATATATGCCCAGGAATGGGATTGCTGTATCATATGGTAGCTTTATTTCTAGTTCCTTAGGGAACCTCCATACTGTTCTCCATAGTGGCTGTACCAATTTACATTCCCAATGTAACAGGGTAGGGGGGTTCCTTTTTCTCCACACCCTCTCCAGCATTTATTTTTCATAGACTTTTTTTTTTTTTTTTTTTTTGTGGTACGCAGGCCTCTCACTGTTGTGGCCTCTCCTATTGTGGAGCACAGGCTCCAGATGCGCAGGCTCAGCGGCCATGGCTCACGGGCCCAGCTGCTCTGCAGCATGTGGGATCTTCCCGGACCGGGGCATGAACCCGTGTCCCCTGCATCGGCAGGCGGACTCTCAACCACTGCGTCACCAGGGAAGCCCTTTCATAGACTTTTTGATGATGGCTATTCTGGCTGGTGTGAGGTGATATCTCATTGCACTGTAGTTTTGATTTGCATTCACCTAGGAGTAGTTTTGCAAATGACTTGTTGACAGAGTGCTGCCAAGAAAAACCACTGAGAGAGAAGCAGGATGGAGTAGGGAAAGGAGCTGATAACACTGTGGTCTCAGCTGACGTCTAGACTCAGTGTGAGCCTATGAGGAGCTCTGGAGTATGAATTTCACCACAGAGTGGTCTTACCTGAAGCAAAGGGCTAGGTTTGAAAATCCAACATCATTCAGCCATTGGCCATGGCTACCTAAGACCTACAGTGGGTGGGTTATGGAGACTAGGGGATAAGCACCCAGGCATCTTCACAGGTGAGGTGGCTCTCATCAGCTAAGGACCACTGGAGGATGGATGCCCAAGACCAGTAAAGGAGATCTAGGCATAGCAATATCAGTATCTACTGGACATAAAAAGTCTGAGTTTTTCAGGGAAACAGCCGCAAAGTAGCAGACTTCGAAAAGCTAAAGGATGAAAATATCCCTCCCCCTAGAGAAATGTTCTGAAGAATTTCTTAGTGATGCCCAAGGCCTTCTCCAGTCAACCATATTTTCTTTAATAAGTGACCTGTCCCCATTCACTCTCATATCCCAAGAAATCTGGAGCACGATTATTCAGTGAGTAGTAGAGAAAGCTCTCCCAGAACTGTTGAGCTTGGCCCAGCTTTAGATATCTGGTCCAACAGCTTTCAGATATTGGTCTCCAAGAACTCTCACCAGAATACCTGTGGAAATCCAATCTATAGATCCTATGAAAGGGGACTCCCACTGGTTGGAGGGTGGAGGATGGAAATCAATCCCTCATAGACATTGGTGGCTCCCATTGGGCTACAAGGGATGCATTTCCCCTCCAACTATTAGCATGTGTCTCAGGTCAGATTCCCTAGAAGCAAAGTCTCATGTTGGGGTTCTTGCAAGTGATGTATTGATGGAGTGGTCTCAGGAGAAACTGTAAGGGGATGGGGAGCAGAATAGGGCAGGGAAAGAGATAGACAGGATGTGGGTTCAGATAAAACAAACAAACAAGAACAACGATCTAGTTCAAGTTTGTTCTTGTGTAGCAGCATCGCTGAGAGGTCCAGACACTTGCTGACAGCCCCACAGCTCCCTAGTGGTGGACGAGGGCTTGAAGATGGGTGAGCTCATGCCTATTCCAGAGTTATTCTCATGATGTCTGTTTTAGGATATGTTCCCAAGAAGCTGATTCTGAAAAGATTATTTTGCAAGTGTTTTATTGAGAGGATGATCTCAGAAGAAACCTCTAAGAAAGTGAGGGAAATAGAGCAGAGGGAGAAGCTGAACAAGGAAATGGTGTCCTCTGGTGTCTGGCTTAAGACTGACCCCACAGGGAAGTTTGACAGGAACCACAGTTATGTCCTAAATTGAGGCAAGGAGCCAAGATTTTGTACCCCAGTATCCATCAGTCATTGGTTTGGGGCTGTAGGGAAGGCACAGTTTCCCCAGCATTTCCTGGAGAGGACCAAGGGCAGGTCTCTGAATAAGAAGCAGCTGTGAGTCATTAGCTTTCCACATTCACAGCAGCTGGTGGAGGGGGATGAACTGAGGGGCACTGGACAGGCACCAATAACTTTTACTACAAATCCTCACGGACTCCCTTGTGGTTTCAGTGACTGAATGTGACTTTCAATGCGATAAGAGCCCAAACCCAGAGGAACCACTTGAAAAGGCAAAATCACAGCTCCTGCCTACAGTTTTCATTTGGTCTTCTGTTTTTCCCCCCATAGTAAGTTTTACCACACAAAAAAAATTTTTTTTAAATACGCTCCCATTTAAATTGTCCCTAAAGAAGCCAACTTTGGAATCCAAAAGGAAGTTGCCAAATATACAGATAAACCTACGTTCAGGGAGGAGGAGGTTCACAGCTTCTGTTAGGTTGCTCCTTTCCAGGCTCAGTGGAGAGCCCCCTGCCAGCAGAACCCTGCCCTCAGCACCCACATCCCTCCTCCTCTGGCTTGGAGTCACATCCAGGGAGTAATACTCCTGGGTGTGTTACTATGGCTACCCTCCTCTGAATAGTCTATGTGGGTTCTAAATAGCTTTCCAATCAGCTGTGGGTTTTTTGCATTTTGTTGTGTTTTTTTCAGCCCCCAGCCAGTCTTTTTTCTTTTCCCCCACCATGAGGTTTTGAAGGACCTTGTTGTCTTGGTTTTGTTTTTAGGAGGAGAGAAAGCAGAGAAGGTATTAGTAGAAGGCAGCTTGGTACAAAGATATCAAACAGAGACGAGAACTAGAAATGCCCTTAAAGATCTAAATCATGCGTTTTCAGACTATTTACTGGGGAGCCCTCGCATTCCTCAGAGGTGGCTCTGGGTTGGCTTTCAGGGCCACAGGGACAGAGAGAACCCTGGGCTCAAGCACACACAAAATTACAGTGGCTCCATTTTTTTTTTTTATCCGGTTTTATACGCTATTTCATATTCAAAAAGGATTTGAGCAGCTAGTTAAAAAACATAGGTTCGAAAATCAGGATTGAGTCTGGAACACATGTTGCAATTCACAATCCACGTTCACTGAGTTATCATCATCACGCATCTCACTGAAGTCTTTCTCTGGTTGCAGGAGTCCTCTCTGCCACACAGGCTGGAAGCAGCCTTCAGCCACAGATTGATGGCAGTGCGTGTATAAATGTCCCAGCTCCCTCACCTCACAGGTGGGATCATATGGTCTGCCCTGCCTCCCAGGCTTCCCCAGAGGGATTAAGCCAAAGGTGCCCACAGTTGATAACCACCTTGGTAATGTACCTCCTATTAGCTACTTCCCCTTCCCTGCCTCACATCCCGCCAATGTTTCCCAGGCTCCCTTCCTACCCAGATCAGCTTCTGGGCCAACCCAAACCAAGAAATAGCCCAATGACGTTGAATGCACTGATCAAAATTGGATATTCAAAGGAAATAATGTCATACTTTTTTTCTAAATTTTACATTTTTTCTTCTCTTTAAAGATAAAATTAAACTGAATTATTTTTCATGATTGAATGATGAAGGAATGACTTCTTACTGAGGGCACAGGAAATTCTAGGCAATATGTTAAAAACAACAATCCAGTGATAGAAACTGTTAGAGGTGCAACAAGTGACTAAATCATTCTTCAAAGTGTTTAGGTGAGGAACTCAAGGGACACAGGCAAAGCTTGGATTCAAAACCTAATTTTAGTTCCCCAATTCAGTATCAGTACAATATACCCATTGATCTTTTTATTAATCTGTGATCATCAATTGATTCTTTTCTTACACATTAGTGGTCCTCAATAAAATATACAGTCGCAATATATATTCAAGTGGTTACATGAAAATAACAATGCGTATAAATTACGTATTATATAAATCAAACGTATATGGCTCAATGTAGAGTTCAAATATTATGACTTTGTATTTTTTATCAAATATATGACATTTAGTCAACCTTATCTAGTTTGTCTCTTTAGTTCTGTAAATTGAGAGATCATATTAAATCTCTGACTTTCTGAATAAAGAGATAAAGGTGGAATAGAAACTTTTCAAAAAGTTTTCCTTTTGTATATTAAAATGTCCCTTTCTTTTTAACAATGGATTCTCCTGGCCTCGATATCATGTGCCTCTGTTTAAATCATATGTGGGACTGTGAGGTCTGTCTACCCTCTGTGATGCAGGTTTCTCCCCAGCAGAATCTCCACACCAACTACCAATCTGAAATGTATAGAAGAGAGAGGCTAGGGTCTCAAGGGGAGAAACAGCAAGGCCAAGGTGACTCACCTCTTTGGGATGTATAAAAGCCACTCCTTCCCAGGACCTTACAAATGCTGACCACTTGAAAGGGAACAGCAATGCTCTAGTTATTGCCTCTGCCCATTTTCATGAATTAAAGAGGTGACCCTTGGAGAATTTACTAGATTGGTTTCACTGATGGTTTCAACTAATGGCTTTCCTGTATCCATGCTCATTTCTCTTAACTGTGGAAGCCCCACCCACTCTGACTCTGGGATCCACCTTGAGATTCACGTTGATTGATCAAGTTCATCAGAAGTGATGTTGAGCAGCTCCCAGCCCAGGCCTCAAAAGCTGCTGTGCACTCTCTGTTGGAACCCTGCCTCTGGTATGAGAACAGGTTCTTTCCATGAGAGACCACATGGAGAAGAACCAAGGTGTACAAACAAACACCCATCCTGCCCCGGAAATAGAGCTGACTAGTTGACCAGAAAACAAACAAAGAATCATGAAGGAGCCTGCCTGAGACCCAGAGAATCTCTCAGTGGATCCCAGTCCAAACTGCCACCCTACACAATCAGGAGCTAAATGAATACTTGTTGTCTTAAGGCACCAAGTTATGGGATCATTTGTTATGAAGCAATAGCTAGCTAGTACCACTTCCTTACTCTGAAAGAAACTTGGGAAAACATATTTAATGTCCAATGGCTTTATGCTGCCTACGGGACCAAGTTATAGTACCTTAGCTTTACACAGTAGGAATTTCCAGCTCATTGTCCACTTACCTTTAGAGTCTCACACTCACCTCAGAAACCCCTGTATATAAGCAATGAACCTGTTCCCATGAACGTTTCTCCATTCTCTGAAAAAGTTCCCCTACCCTTCCCTTTGGAATAATAACAACAACATAAGAATAGCTACAACATTTGTTTAAAGTATGTTATATACTAGGTATTGTTCTAGGAATCCTAAAATTATTATTTTATTTAATTTTCACCATACTTCTAAGAGAAAAGTCCTATCATTAATCTAAGTTTAAAGATGAGGAAACTGAGGCATAAATAAGTAGTTTGTTCAAGGTCTTGCAGTGGTGGAGTTGGGATTCAATCCTAGAATATCTGCCTCCAGAGGCCCAGGGCTTGTTTAACCCTTGCCCTCTCCTATTCTGTGCCTGGGCCACATAGCCTCTCATTTCAAGACCTCGCTTCCCTAACAGAGCCTCCCTTCCATGGCACTGACTGCGTTCCCGCCAGCATTCAAAGACCTCTGCATACTCTCAACAGCCTATATCTATTTTATTGTGCATCATTATCTCCATTTTACAGAAGAAGCAGCTGAGGCACACAGAGATTAAGTTACTCACTCAGTGTCACACAGCATGTTAGTGACAGAACCTTGATTCAAGCAGAGGCCATCTGTTTCCAGAATTCAGGCTCTGTAGCTCATGTCAGGGACAGGCTTCTGTGGCATACCCCACCAGTAGGGTTGTTCCTTCCTTCCGTCATTATCCCATATCTTCTTATGCAGACCACTGTCCAAGCTTTTGTATTTATGCCAAAACTTAACTTTCTGACTGTCTGTCTTCCTATGAAAGAATTTGCTCTACAAAATTAGGGGCCATATTAGGAGTCATAAAAATTATAGGTTTCCCTTTCTTCCCAGTCTTGTCCAATGGGGAACCATAGATCACACATTTATATCTTTAAAGATAAGGAGCTGTAGAGGACACTGGTGGTGGCTGCACAGGTGTCCTTCTTGGGCTGGTGCACCCATGACCCAGCTTCAGGAGTGTTGGCTGGACTCAGTTCACAGCGGTCCTTCTCTCCACAGGTTTTTCCCTCATTCAGTAAGAGCCTGTCCTCCTAGAAATGCTTGGGAGGTTCCACCAGCCAAGGACTGACTAATATAGAGGCTCAAAAAACTGAACCCTGCCTCAAGCAGGGACAACTCTGTGGTGAGATGCATACTCTAGAGCTCTCTGTGGAATCAAGCTGGAGCTAGTATCCAGATGAGTCTGCATCTTCTCTTGGCTCTTTCCTCTTCCCCATTTTGCTTCCTTCAATGCTTTATATGTTTCTCTTGAGAGTCCTCATTCAGTAAAATGCAGGAAAATCCCCAACCCAGGCTCTGCTTCTAGGAAATCCAACCTAAGACAAGAAACTTTTAATGATATGAAGCAATTTCACTGTGGATAAAAGCGATGTTTATTCAGGGAAAGTGATATGTGTTTATTTTTTCATGGTAATGCGGTTGCTACTGACATCTAAGGCTGAAAAAAATTTCCAAAAAAAATTAAGTCTGCGTCTGCTTTAATGCAAATTAGGGTAATAACTTGCTAACAGACCTCAAAATGCACTGTGTTGAATAAAGTGAAAATTTATTTATCTCTTACATAACAGTTGGACTTTCATGTTATTGGACCACTTGACTCCACACAACCTTAAAGACTTGGGCTTCTTCTCATGTTTTTCCACCATGCCCTACTTAGAGTGGCTTTCTTTTCCATCCGTTGGAAGCCATGGTATAGAAAGTGACTTGCAGCAAAGAAAAAAGGAATATGAAGGAAGCGCACAAGCCCACTGAAAGACTCTGTCCACATTCCATTGGTGAGAACCAAGTCACCACACCCAGCTCTAAGGGAAGGTAGGTACTGCAGTGTAGATGGTCAGCCAGGTAGCACTATATTATTACATTAAAAAAAAAAAAAAAAGAGGAGAATGGATTTTGGTGAAGTCAGTAATCCCAGCCATAATCCATACTATTAGTTTTGCATTGGCTCACTGTCTTTTCTAACGTTCAGTATAAAGAACATGAGGACACAGGATGTGACAACTTTTCTAATTAACTGCAAAGTCTTTTTGTAACTTCAAAGCTTGTAAAACATGTCTTAGAATATTTCTTGCCCTCGTAAATGTGTCTCTAGTAGGAAATAGTGTTAACTCATAAATTGTGCCTGATATTAATCAAGTTGTAAATGAAGTCACTAGTTTGTTTGTTTTTTCATTCCACCTTCTACATCAGGGCTGATCAACAGAATTTTCTGTGATGATAGAAATGTTCTACATTTGTGCTATTCAATACAGTAGCCACTAGACACATGACTTATTGAATATTTACTGTAAGGCTAGGATGACTGACAAACTGAATTTTAAATTTTATTTAACTTTAATTCATTTAAATTTGAAGCACTACACATGGCTAGTGGCTACCATAGTGGACAGAGCAACTCTATATAATATATAAAAACTCTGGTGAGAGAGAAAGCAGTTCAGTTTGTTCATCTTGTAGCAACTGCTTTTACCAAATTTGTACTGATGGTTCCTCTAACAGCTTCTGATCCAAACACAAGGCAAAGCTTTGTTTCTGCAAAGTCCATTATCCTTGTCACTATCTTTCAGCACCAGGCAGAGCTGTTGGCACAGCGCAGGCTTTTAATAAATATTCACTAAGTAAATAAATGAATTAATGGTATGTCCTCTGCCCAGCTGAGCTAGGTTTGCCATATACACTATGATTTGACCTAGCCTCTAGTTCAGAACATTTTGCAATGCAAGTAACTAAGAGTGAAACAATAATTCATAAAAATTATGCATCAATGTGATTTAGTTTTTTAGATGGGCACGATTATTGGACCAAATATATCATAGCTGTAGCATCCTCTGGCTAGACACTAGCAATGACACACAAAGAACTTATACTCAAAATCAATTATTCACATCCCAGATATTTTGCATCTCTCCCATATACGCAACACATATTATTCAGTTAACAGCTGTATGCAACTTTACCAGGATGGCAGTGCCGTCAAGTACCAGAAGTCATAAGTACATTTGCCATCTGGATTCAAGATGAATGTAATTTATCCATGTCTGGGTTAATCAGAGTTTAAACCCAGGCAATTGATGGACCAGATACGAAAAGCCATCATTTCATAAATGTGGGCCAAGTCAGTCATGGAGCTACTAGCACATGTATTTTACGCATGGCTCCTCTTCTCTCTAGAGTAGAGCCTCCCATGTGTTTCATGATTTTTACGTGTTTGTTTACTGAACGACATAAGTCATCTTTGCAAAGGCAGTCTGATTTAGAAATAAATTCCTAGTTATGTAGGTAGAGCCAGGAGCAGGTTTTTTTCCTTCTCTGAAGTGATAGGGCTTTACACAAGAAGACACACTTACAGACATGATTAAAAACAAGCTTTCTTAGCTTCATCCCATTTCCTCTAGACCCAGCGTGGAAGAAAAGGAGGGCCCTTAACCAAAGAGTGAAATAAAAGTCTACAGGTTCTCACCACAATGGACAGAGAATGAAATAGAGAAAGAGATGAGAAGAATTTGAATTGATATTTCTCCAAAGAAGATGTACAAATGGCCAATAAGCACATAAAAAATGTTCAGCTTCGTTAGTCATTTAGAAAATGCAAATTACAACGCCAGTGAGATACCACTTCACACCAATTAGAATGACTTTAATAAAAGAAACCTGACAACATCGAGCTCTGGGAAGAAGGTAGAGGCAACTGGATCTCTCATCCATAACTGGTGGGCATGTGAAATGGAACAGACACTTTGCAAAGGGTTTGGCCTTCTTTATAAAGTCAAACATATAGTTGCCACATCAGCCAGCAATCTCGCTCCAAGGTATGTACCCAAGAGTAATGAAAACATGTCCACAAAAAGACCTGTGACAAGATGTTTAAAGCAGGTTTATTCATAATACCAAACTGAAATTAACCCAGTCCCTGGCTTGGGAATGGATACAAAAGTGTGATACTACTCAGCAGTCAGAAAAAAATGAAATACTGATACATGTATCAACATGGATGCATCTCAAAAACATCAAGCTAAGTAAAGAAAGCCAGACTCAAAAGGCTACACACTGATAAAAAAAAAAAAAAAAGACGCAGACTCACAGAACAAACTAGTGGTTACCAGTGAGAAGAGGGAAGGGGGGAATGACATAGGAGTGGGTATTAAGAGGTACAAACTATTAGGTATAAAATAAGTTACAAGGATATATTGTACAACATGGGGAGTACAGCCAATGTTTATAATAACTATAAATAGAGTATAACCTTTAAAAATTGTGAATCACTATATTGTACACCTGTAACTTATATAATATTGTACATAAACTATACTTCAATAAAAAAAGACAGCACACTGTATGACTCTATTTATATGACACTTTGGAAAAGGCAAAATTATAGGGACAGAAAATACAGCAGTAATAGAGAGTGGTGTTGATTGCAAAGAAGTGTAAGACTTTTAGGGTGATGGTGAAAGAAATATTCTATCTGTGATTATGGTGGTCACATCACTACTTATTTGCCCAAACTCCAAGAACCATATTCCTATAAAATGTGAATTTTACTACATGTAAATTATGCCTTAATATTCCTAAGAAAAGAAATGCACTCCAGGAACTTAGTACTCACTTGTTCTTATATCAGTCCATTAACTATTTATATTTTCAGCTCTTTTTTTTTTTTTCCGTCTGACAGGAAAAAAAAGTTTGGGGTGGGGAAGAACAGTGCTCTCAGATGCTATAATTGGGCTCTTCTTTAAATCTCATCTCAACAGAAATGAGCCAAGATAAATGACACACTGTCGATTTGGCGGCACAAAGAAGAGGCAAGGCAGACAAAATAAAATAACATGATTTCATTTGCTGAAATATATGAAGTCATTGGTTTATAATGATTACAGCTGTGCAAACATCCGTCAAGGGGCTTAGCTCCCTCCCTGAGAATGTGTACTGGCGGAATCGTAGGCACACAAGACACTGGAAAGGAAAGGACACAGGCCTTCAGCTCAAGACTCAGCCAGCACCTAAACACACTGCTTGGTAGGTTTTCAAGGTCAAGCCTGATTTCCACTTGGAACTACAACTCCAGACACAGTTAATATATAACAAAACTTGGATTGTTTACGGTTTATAAGCCTCTCGGAAAATGTCAATATGTCTTAGTGTTTCAGATTATGGGGGAGCATAAAACTAGAAAGATTCCTGGTATTTTCCAGCATATACTATTCTCTTTGAATCTCATCAGCCTGTAATAGAGATTTATGGGCTCTGCTTAGTATAATAATAAACAAATTATCTTTAAATCAAGGATCAGCTGTTTGTGTTTAACAGCTAACATCTGCTGTTAATCATAGAGAAAGCAGCCCTGATCTGAGAGTTGTACGCACCCTCCCTACTCTCCCTTACCCTGCTGGGGGCTGCCCTGTTGTTCCTCCAGTCTGGATGCCAGTCAACATCCAATGGCTGAATTGGGATGCAGGGGACGAGGGAAGAGGAGCATCATAGCAGGCAATTTATTGGCATTCAAGAGTGAGAATCCACCACATTCATACTCTTGAATTAATTACCATCTTTCACTTTAGAATATATTAACAACCTGTGATAGGACAAGAAAAAAGAGTTTGGGGAAAGTGCTATCTACCAGTTGAACCAACTGTTCAATAAACATTTCAGATCAAACCTCCAATAAGCAATCTCTTGCTTGAACTGCAATCTGCAGGCCTCTAAAAGTCTGCAACATCCTTGCATCAAAGGGATCTGAGAACTCTACAGTTCAGATCTTTTGCTCTCCTCATTATTAATTCCAAATAAAGATTGGTTTTGAAAAAAATCAAAATATTGCTGACATAAGGTTTGCGTTATTTCTTTGCAGACTTGGGTCATGCAATTGTTTCCATCACATATTTATTCATCCCCAAAATACAAAGCTAGTGTGACTTGTGATCCATAGAAGGTAACCATGAATGTCCAGTCCATTCATCCATTTGGCACATATTGGCTGGGCACCTCCCATGCTGATGGGAGAGATGACAGTCAACAAGACAGGTAAATTCTATGGTCCTCATGGAACTTAATAGTCTAGGGGCAAACAGGAAAACAAGAGCAAATAAATTTACAGAGGGGAGAACTAGAGAGTGTGGTGAGTAAATGAAAGAAATAGGAGATGAAGTAAAAAGATCACTGCACGAGGCCTAAGAGGGACTGGGGTGGGGAGGCCCCCTCCATCTCCCACTGTGACTGATGCCTGATGCTCTGGTATGATGTGGTTTTACAGCTGAAAGGGAGTTGAGAGACAATTGATTCTACATAAAATGATCCTTTTGCATAGAAGAGGAGCAGATTCTGATAGAAAAGCCAAAACTAAGGCCACATGAAGAGGTTTGGGTGGACATTGATGCCTAGAGCCCACTGCAAGTATCGAGTAGAATTAGGGGTCATCAGGATCCCGAGCTATGGATCTTTGCGACATCTCATTTTCACCCCATACCCCCGCCTCTTTCCATTTTCTCTGTCAACTCTGAGACAACTGGTGTTGGAGCCATGCTCACTGTGGCTTTGGAGAAGTCTTCAGGACACAGGCTCTCAGCCTTGTATAACCACCTCCATTCTGGAATTCTCCAAGTAGCCCCTTGTGGCCCAAAGAAACAACATCTTCAATGACTGCACTTGCTGATGTTGGTACAGTACCACACAAGACACAAAGCATGTTAGTGGACATTCCCGCACTGGATTCTTGCAATACTACTCGGCAGATACTGTTATTTCCACCTTATAAAAGAGGAATCAGGCCTTAGGAGGCCATGGGACCTGATCAAGTTCACAAGTTTAGCTTGTTCTAAATGACAAAGCTGTAGCTTAATTCCACATGGAGTGATCGACTGTACTGGTTTGCTCAGAACTGAGGGGGTTCCCAGGAAATGGAGCTGCCAATGCTAAAACCAGGACAGTCCCAATTAAACCATGTTATTTGGTTAAACCTAATAGCGCGTCCACTTACTGTAATGTCAGGTATGCTCACCACCAAATGAAAGCCAGAGCAGGACTTTGAGGGTTTATTCTTTCTCGGGGCCCTAAGACAAGTCATCCTCATTAACCTGCATCCTATAGATGTAATGAATCACCCTCGTCATCCCACCTGCCTCCAGCAGCTGTGGATATTATATTCTAGTGCCATGGCCAGGCTTTGAAACACAAACCTAGGAGAGGATCATAAACTCCATAAACTATCAGAGCATTTCCAAGTACTCACATACCACCCACTCCTCAGCAACTTCTAGCCTCTTCTTGCCTAACGGGAGCATTGGCTGGAGAAGAGGAACGGAGTTATTTTAGGAGTTTTACATACATCTCATCAGGGTATTTGGCAAAGCCACGCTCATGCTGGGTTAATCACTGCTGTGGGTGTCTCGGGATTGACAGTGAGCAATTTTATGAAAACCTTATAGTCAGTAACATCACTCCCACAGCACGGCAGGGAGGGGAGGAAGGGAAAGTCGAATGGATCCTCACCGTCACTTGAGCTTGAGGGAAATACAACCCCGATAAATATCAAATTGTAAGAAAGACCGGTAAGTTCCTTTTGCAACTATACTGGAAGTAGGCAAAGAAGTTTGCAAAGAAGTTAGAATAACAGCTATAAGAGATGTTCCAGACAAAAATCATTTAATTGTTTTTTTAAGTTTTAAGTTGTATATAACTTTTAAAATATTTGAGAAAAAAGCCTGGTTCTCTTAATAAGGAGAACATATGTTGAACGCTTACAACTTGTCAGATACTCCTCTCAGCATTTTACTCCGTTGAATTACTTACAATAACTGTATTACATCAGCACAATATCCATATGTTGAAGGTACTTTATCCCCCTTCCCCCATTTTACAGCTGAGGAAACACTACACACAATGTTAGAAAACTAGAGCTTTCAGTACGTGTAGAGAGGCCAGGATTTGAACCCTAAGCATCACACTACAGTGCTTTCCCTTGGTGCCAATGAAAGAATTTCTGTCTACCAAGATTGGTAAGAAAATCCCGAGACATTCAGAAGTATAAATAAATTATGAACAGAATGATACATTGCCCACCAGAGAAGATTTGAAAAATAGCTCTTTGAGAGGAGGGTAAAGACTGGTTTGGCTTCCTCAGTGTTTAGTGATGGTGAAATTCAGTCAAGGAGGGGCCCATCCAAAGGCTATTGCTTGCATGTAATTAACATTTTCTCTCTATGGAGTTTAGAATAGTTTAGCTTAGTCCTTAGAATATATAGACATGGTTTCCAGGATAAATGACAGCAAAGTAATGGAGTTGGCCACACATTCTCTCTACCTTTATAAACACATCCAAGGGCATAAACAAGTTAAAGATGGAAAATGACAACAATGCAAACAAAAGTTAAGAGAAGATGACACCAAGTGGGAGAGAAATTTCTACTGATTACAGTGACAGGGGATTGGGTGAGGGTCTTTATTCTTAGACTATACAATACTAACTCAATACTCAGAAAAATTCAAAACAGGCCCTGATAAGGCACAATAAGACTGATTCTTCCTCACTCTTTGCACTATATCCTAGATGAAAGAGCTGGAACCTTCAGAAAGATGGGCAGTCAATTCCCAGAAGCTAAGAAATCATTTCCTGAGCCATCCTGAGGGTCCTCCTTCCACCTCTGGCCCCAACAGCTTCTCATTTTTTGCATCCTTAGGAGACTACAGCTCCCAGCATGCACTGTGCAGAAGGATAAGTGGGAGGTTTAGAGATGGGTGTGTCCTGAACAGAAGGATAAGTTTTATAAGACAGGATGGAAAAGGGAGGCCCTTCAGGATAAGCCAGGCTGGGCATGGGGGTAGGAAAAAGTAAGTTGGGAGATAGAGCAGTGTCTGAATCAATCTCTGGCTATATTTTATGGAAGGGGAGGGTAGGACATAAAGACAGTCAATCACTTTTTAAATTAGTAAACACTTAAACTCTTCATTTAAAGACAATTAATCTGAAAACACCAATATAAGTTTTCTTTTTTCTTTTAACATATAAGACATCAAATGTCTTATATGAAAGGTATATATCTAAAAAAAATCTACAATCCATAATAAAAAATTTAGAATATATATATATATATATATCTTCATTTCTTTTCAAGAAGAAGGCAAATATCAATAAACCAGAACTAGGAAAATAAGTACAAAAGGGAGATTAAAGGAAATCTAAGAAAGTAAGAAAGCCTGGCTGAAATAAAATTTAAAAATAAATGAAAATGGAAAATTCAATTCACACAATTAAAATGGAAAGCAGTAAAGAACATTATGGTCGCTGCAAAAAATCAAAGCGCTGTTTAATGGATCAAGTTAAAAAGCCTGTCTCAGAAAGAAGAGGTAAACCAAATAAAGATAGAAATATGAAGGAAAAAATAAATACATGTAGAGAAAACAAATTCAAGCAAAGAACTATAGATGTTCCTAGGTCAGAAAACAGCATCAGAACATATTAAATAATCTCAACTAAAATGGGAGAAATTTTTTTCTGACATAAAGCGAGCCTGAAAACTTCAAACATGTAGAAATACCTCTTTGAATTCTAGGGGAATTCAAAAGAACCTACATCTAGACCAACCCCTGAGGCTTATTTTCTAAAAGAAAGAGGAAAAAAAAAATGTAAAGAAAACCTGGAGCATTCAGGCAGGGCAAAATCAACAAATAAAATCAAGAAGATTGGCGTTATACATCTCTACAATGTTGTATGTATCAGATTAGTAAAACAGTGTCTATATGTTTCCAACAGCAAACTGTGGGGTCTGTATTTCATACTCAGCAAAATTGTATCACTAAAGCAAGTCAGGGTGACATTCTCAATTCTGCATGACTCAGAAAATATAATAGGCATGACCCCTTCCTCAAAATATTACTAAGAAAACTCATGAATCAAACTCCAGGATACAAGTTGTGATAAATGTTGAAACAATTTAAATATATTACCTAAATAACAACCAAAAATAATGTTTCAAAATTGAATATAGAAGTTAAACAATTCCTGAAGATGAAGGCTTTTTGGCCAAAATAGGTAATTATTTAGTAATAGTCTTAGTCTTTAACAATTTTAAAAGGCTAGGTGGAGGGGAGAAAATTAAAAGACGTGCCGTATTCCTTTTTCCACATACAGATAAAAGAGAGTCAGTCTTTCTGATAAGAAGAGATTTTATAAGGTTAAAGTTATCCACATGTATAATTTAAAACCATATGTCTCTTTTTAAAATAACCACTAAATGAAAGTACAAATAAAATAGAGCCGAAGGACAATCAATAGAAAACAAGGCAAGTCCAACAACGATTACAAAATTTGAGCCAAGTATTCGTTTTCCTTAGCAATATAAAGAGGTTAATTTTCCCTTTTGAAAGGGAACTATTTTTAGATTTAGTGAAAAATTTGACCATACCCAATATCATATTCAAGACCACAAAAACTATTTAAATAAACAAACAAAAAGCAATAGAAAATCGAACTCAGCGGATTCAAAAGAGAAGTACAAACCACATTCTTTTATCATTATTCAGTAAAACTAGAAATTGTTAAAGAAAGTAAGAAGCAAAACTCAATTCTTTGATATTTAATAATGCTCTATATGCTTCTAACTAATTATTTGTTCACAGAGAAAATAAACATTTCAAGTACACAACATTTAGATTACAGAGACTATTTCAGATGCAAATATATGGAATATTGCAATTTGCACTCAGTTATACAGTCAACCCTTTACTGGTTTAGATGTTAAAGGAGAAAGTAAAGTAAGTGAAATAATTAATAAAAATGAAAATATGATGAAAAGCAGAAGGAAAAAATAACAGAATAAAAAGAGCAATTAATGGATTTGAAAAGAGAAAAGGAGAATTAATAGATACATTCAAGAGCTAGATTATTTGTGTGTGTGTGTGTATGTTTGTTCAAAAACTGGCCCTGAACACGGAGGGCAAGGAGAGACCCAAGAAAGGCAGAACACTCCAGACTGGTAGGGGGCAGGGTTAATAAGCAGGGGAATTTACATACCAGGCGACGCTTGTCTTGGGCATTGTTCTCAAGATGAGTAGCTCTTGGCACCTGCCTCCAGAATCTTAAAAGTTTACATAGAGGCTGCAACAGGGTTCAGTCATGTATTCAGTCCAGATGGTCCCCCACATGCTCCCTCAACTCTGCATCCTTAAAAATGGCTCCCACAGGGGCTTCCCTGGTGGCGCAGTGATTGAGAGTCCGCCTGCCAATTCAGGGGACACGGGTTCGTGCCCTGGTCCGGGAGGATTACGCATGCCACGGAGCGGCTAGGCCCGTGAGCCATGGCCGCTGAGACCTGCGCGTCCGGAGCCTGTGCTCCTCAATGGGAGAGGCCACAACAGTGAGAGGCCCGCGTACCACAAGGAAAAAAAAAAAAAAAAAAGGCGGCTCCCACGGTGGGAACAGTGGGCAGAATGTACATTTCAAGGGAGGGGTGAGCCTCTGATAGATTGCCGGGGTTGCAGGAGGTCATGTCTTCTCAATGACCTCCTCTAGCAGTAGAAAATACAGGGAAATCTCATAAATTTGAGATACAATAGAGCTATCCCTAAGTTCACACATTTCTAGGTATGAATCCTGGCTCCATCACTTACATAGCTGTGTGACATCAGACAAGTTGTTTAGCCTCCCTGATCCTCAGATTCTTTATCTCAAAAATGGCAATAATGATAATACCTCTTTCACAGGATGATAAATTAATTGTATGACGTCCAGTTAGCACCCCATGACTAATATATTGTAAGTACTCAGTACATAGTGGTTATTCTATCTACTACAGTCCTTAAGAAATACAAGAGAAAAATACAAATGAACACAATTTGACATAAAAAGAGCATTGTAACAATAGATGGAGTGATATTAAAACCTATGAGATAACATTGAGTAATTTATGATAATAAAAAGAAACTTCTTCAAAAATTTTAAATTTTTTGGAAAGAAATATAAATTGACTGGATTGACCAGAAAATTGGTCATATATATTTATACTTGAAGGAAACATATTTTATGCAACCTGTATTGGAAAAAAAAAAAAACACGTATCTTTCCTTTTTCTTTTTCTTCCCTCCGCGGCACGCGGGCCTCTCACTGCTGTGGCCTCTCCCGTCGCGGAGCACAGGCTCCGGACGCACAGCCCCAGCGTCCACGGCTCACGGGCCCAGCCGCTCCACGGAACGTGGGATCCTCGCGGACCGGGGAACGAACTCGTTTCCCCTGCTTCAGCAGGCGTACTCTCAACCACTGCGCCACCAGGGAAGCCCGTATCTTTCCTTTTTAATGAACAAATTTAAGTAACCTTTATACCAAAACCTTACACAGACAACTCTTTGAACCAACATATTTCAAAAGGATGTTTCCTATTAATAAGTTTAAGTTTCAATGTTCTTGAGAATTCTATATTAACTTACCCCAAACATGCCTACACACACACGCGCACATGCACACGCACACACACACACATACATACACACACAGTGGCACCCCAAATGTGGGCAGGAAATTCTGTGCTCCCAAAGCATCCTGGTCTCCCTTATTGTCACATTTATCAAAATGTCTCAGCATTGCCTGTTTACTTCTCTGTATCCTCTCCCTAATTGTTTCCACATTAGTTGGTGCAAGGACCATATCTATCTTTTCATTATAGTTCCAGCTCTGTTAATACTTGTTGTTTGAAAAAAACTGTTACAGAAAAAAAAAATAGTTTTCCAACAATTTTGGAAAACTCCAGGTAACAAAAATATTAATCAGAATTCTTGCCTACAAAATTGCTCATTTTGGATCTCTCAGAGACAATATATAGTTCTTACAATTTGTCATTATAAGACCACAGAAACATTGTTTTCAGAAAAGATCCACTTTATACTTGTTGCCACATAATACCAATTTAGGAGACACTCATTAACTAATTACACCATGGATATTGATGGAAAAAATCCAGAAAAAAGGTTAGCCAATTAAGTTCAATGTTACAGTTAAAAATCCTTCTTAATAAAGTAGAGTTTATCCCAAAAATACGAGGATGACTTGTTATTAAGAAATCTACTGATGAAATAGCAGTAGGTTAGAGAAGTTTAAAAATGTATATTATCAGCTTAACGTATACTAGGAAAAATTCAATAAAATTTATCCGTCCTTCAGGATGGAAACTTTTATGAATTATTGGTAAAACAATATTTCCTGACATGGGAAAATACCTGTCTTCTAACCAACAATCATAGGCACCTCACAAGCCTTCCCCTCTCTTGCCCATCCTGGTTTCCTAAGTTTCCTCTTTCTCAAGTTAAAGCAAATTCCTTAACTCAGACCATGTGACAAGCAGGAATTCATCCTGAAGTTTCATACAAGGTGGGTATTAAACATGAAGGGCTTTACTTTATATGCCAAAATGTATGTTTAAAAATCGTAAACAAAATTAAAAGGCAAATAAAGAGATGTTTGCAAACATAAAAAAGAGAGAGTATCCTTAATATACTAAAAGTACATAAGCATCAGTAAGAAAAACAAACTACAGGAAAGTGAGCAAAAGGTATAAACAAACAACACAAAGATAAACATAATTCATCTTTTTATATTCTATTTATGTTTATTACATATATAATATGTTATATATATATATATATATAATGAATCTGCTTATTTTTTATTCTATTCTCTCTTATTTTTCTAATTCTATGGTCACAATGATACTCAAGAGCCCTATCCTCTCTTACCAATCTTCCCAATTCCAGTCTTTCTTTCCTTACCTAAATCAATGTTATATTCCACGAGATTAACTGTCTAAAAGCAAAATTCTGATTGTTGTCTTCAATACTAGCAGTCACTAAGGCTCCCAAATATATTAGCCAAATTAACAATGCATATAATTTTATCTCAGGCAATTTCGACATTAAAGAAAAACATCCTGTAGGTATGTGGACCCACAAGAGTATGTGGACACCTATAAATGCAACCACCTGAGCCAGCAATTTATTCACTCATCAAATTTGTGTTAAACCTCCAGTGACACAGTACTGCACCAGGTTGGTGCCCAAAGATGAAGAAGATCCAGTTCTCACCCCTGAGGATCTCACAGGCCAGAGAAGACAAGCAAGAAAATAATGATAGCAGTACACTGAGCTAAGGATTATGTTGGCCCTCTTCACAGAATGATCCAGGAACAAAAAAAGATGCACTTGACTCAGTCTAAGTCTTCCTGGAGGACAGCATCCCCAAGATGCAGCTTGTAGGCTGAGTAGGGGGTCACTCTAAGAAATAGGGAAAAAGGACAGAGCATGCCTGATAGTACTGATGTTATAAATAAAGTCTGGAAGGAATAAGTATTTTATATGTGTGAATATAGCTAGACCTTAAATGGTAAGCTCAGGAGAGGTGAGAGATGAGACAGCAAAAGGTAAGTAAAGACAGGCCATGGGGGTTCTTTTGTAAGTTTCCTGGAACTTGACATGTAACAAACTACAAGCTGGTTGAGGGTAGGATTATTGTATCTTCCTCGTGGTCTAACACATCACCCTTTCTGAATAGCCAGCTGTAAAATTGCATTCTCCGTTCCTAGCTTCCAATGATCAGCCTCTTCTATGAAGCTGTCTTTTCATTTCCAAATCAGCCGGAAGAAAATAAATGCTGTGCCTGCCACAGAACCCTTGTCTCAAGCGGCAAATTTATGTTTCTAGGAAAAAGCTCCTCAATAGCTCAGAATGCACAAACTTTATTTCTCTGGGGCTGTTTCTCACTCCTCTAGTCACTTATATAGAACTTCACGGATGCATTTTGCTAGGATATGAAGCAGATGTAACCAGAGGGAGAATGTGTTTAAACTCCAGGTTTAATTCCGTTCCAAACCAGAGTTCCATTGTGTGCATTATTTATCAATAGCATTAAAGTGCTCGCAGTGAGCCAGCCCTGACTTGACTGTATACATAAACTATGTCAGACTTCATTCCTGTCCTCTGAGTCCTCACACCCTAAAGAGGAAAATGGAGAGCGTATATACAGTTTACATCAGGATAATTATGACTAAGCAATGCTTAGCTAATAGGCCAACTGTAGCAATAAGCCATTTAAGCCTGGGGGTTAAGGAGCACTGTTAGGAACCTTAAGCACTTTTTGCGTGGTTTTTTTTTTTTTTCCTTTTTTAAAGGTTTTGCCTCTAACAGTGTAGAGATTCTTTTACTCAGTTCTGCTTCAACTTGGCTGTGAAAGGGCAGGTCTCTGAGTAAGGAAGTCTTTGATGAGTGAGCAGAAGGCCTCTTGCTATGCTAGCATCTGATGGAGAATCATCAAATCTCAAGAATTAAAAGCAACTTAGTGGGAAGTATGCTGGCCTCCATTTATGTCCCTTATGAGACAGTTTTATTTTGGGTGGTAAGAGAGGACTGGAAAAGAAAACACGCTGACCCTTGGAGGTACTCATCATCTGGAGATTCTCGGTGATGTTTGCTGAGACGGAGTAAAGGGATCGCATTTCAGAAGCGGTCAAGTGCAGTGCGGTGGTCTGAACATCGCAGAAAAGACCTGAAGTGGGTGTAATCCCAACACAGAAAGAAAGGAAAGGAATCCCATGCATAGCAGGCTTGTAACAATTTGACAGAGGGGATGCCAATGGAGAAGGAATGAAAGAGGATAGATATTGAAAAGGAAATCCTGGGTGTTGCATAAGGAGCAAAAGGCAAGGAATAGAGATTGGAGGTGGACTAGAGCACTTGGGAATCCTCCCCATTCAGAGAACAGTGGTGTGATACTGGCAGGAAGTGTGAGCCTGACAGATGTGGGAGTCCCAAAATAAATAGCCATTTGAGATAAACAGCCAGCCTAGAGGCCACAGAGAAAGCAGAGACATTACTGGGAAAAAAGAAAGGAAGGTATGAGAATGGGTAAGATAATGAATGCCAGAGGCAAAAATCAAAGCCTCAGAAGATGCAAGGGATGACCCCAAGGTGACAAATTTGCATTGAGTTGATTCTGATAGACTGAAAATACTAAGGGACAATGATCTGAAAAATACATAAAAATATATAGAAAAATTAAACTCTGACCCGCAACCCCCAGCAACCACCGCAGGAAGCCAAACCACAACCTCTGCAGCCGTCTGCCCCAAACATCCAGGACTTCATCAGTAACCGACAGCTTTCCTAAATTTTGCTCCTACTTCCAACTTGGAAGCAACTGGAAAAAGCCAAATGTGCCCCAATATCCTATCACATAGGATGCCCTGCTTCTCACCTCTGGCTTCCCCATGCCAACATGGCTTCCTGGTTTTCTTTTGCCACTATCAAGCTTTCCCACTCTTCTGCCTGCCTTTGAGTCTCTGCCAAATGCAAGTGACGGAGCCTGATTCCCTTGCTAATAACAAGCTCTGAATAAATAGCCTTTGCTTATCCTCATTTGGATGGTTTTTGTCTATTTCCATACGTCTATGTACCCAGCACTGTTCTGGGTTCTAGGAATAATGGTGAACAAGGCAGGAAAAGATTTCTGCCCTTACGAGACCAGATTAACATTCTTTTGGGAGGGACAGACAAGAAGCAAGGAGAGAAATTAAGTTAGCATTAAACTATTGTGAAGGAAATAAGACAGGATGATGTAATGGGGGTGGATAATGTTATACTGAATAGTGAAGAAAGGCCTCCTTGAGGAGGTGACATTTCAACTGAAAACTAAGGAGTAAAGAAGAGCCAGTCTTGTGGGGGAAGAGACTCCAGACAGTGAGAACAGCCAAGTACAAAACACACTGGGGCAGACTGCCCTTGGTTTTGTTTGGAAGACACAGAAAAGACCAGGGTGGAACGGATGTTATGAGTGAGGGGAAGGTGGGGTGAGGTTGGCGAGGGAGACGGGGCCTGATCACACAGGGCTGGGGCTGGAAGGACAGCCTCGGAAGGTTTTAGGCAGGAACACCTGAGATCCTAAGAGAAGTATAAATGTACGAGCAGAGCCAGTTTTCAGTGCTCCTTTCCAGTCAATTACCATTATCAAATCAGGGCAGTTCATCCTGAAGATTTCAAGTGTTTATAGCGATAACAGAAGTGCTGCTGGGATAATAGTGCTTCAGTGTAATTAAGCACCTCTGCCTTTCCATCATGAAGACGTAACAAGTATCCAGCTCTTCTCTGAGATCCCACGCACAGCTGATAATGGACACTCCATCAGTATCCTCTTCTCACCACACTAGGACTGTTTCATGAGGATGCTGAAAGCTTTAATAAACCCTCTTAGATAATTTCTTTATGAGGCAGGGAATTAGTAGAGCCGAGCATGAAATAGTTTAGGGTCTGTCTGTCAACAAAGGGGGCACCATTGTTTTTATGATGTCTCCCTGTGGTCCCTGGGTGGGAAACTAATTAACTGGAATATCGGTAACATACGCGGTTGCATCGATCTGCTCTGTAAATAGCAGCTGTCCCTTTGCTCAGACAGGGACTTTGCTCAGCTCCGCCATCATCACGCCTGCTCTATCACTGCAAAGAGGCCCTTTGGAAAGCTAAGCTCACTCATTTCTCCCAGTTGTTAGAGGAGCAGGGCTCACACTAACTCCCAAGTCCCCAAAGATAAAAGAAGTGTCATAGAGGGATGATGCTTGTAGTTTCTGCCTCCGTCTAATTTATAATACAGAGCAGTTCAGGTTATCAGAGCAATCTTGCTCCTCGTTTTCTGTTTCTCATTCCGCATAAAGAGCTGTGCAGAATGATGCAACAAAAAATGTATTGTCTGGTCAGCCTCGCCATGCTCGTGGACATACATGTCAGGAAGGATGCCCTCTTTAGCATCAGTGATCAATGGAGCTGGCGTCCGAGAGACTGCCCAGTATGCCTCTGTGCAACAGTTGTAAACCTCCAACAAGCAAGTAAAAGGAGATTGGAAGGGAAATGCAGCTGACTGATAGAGTCGAACAAGCTAGCATTTCATGAAATGTTTCCTCTTTGTCCTGGGCACACAGTTAGACTACTTTCCCAGACCTCCTTGCCCACAGGCATGGCATTATGATGGAGCCTTAGCCAGCTGAATGTGAGTGGAAGCAAAGCTTGTCACTTCCAGCCCCACCAGCCCTGCCACCACCACCACCATCACCTCCACGCTCTCTTTATCTTCCTTTGGCTTGATGCCAATGAACAACACATTCTTAGAATCTACGTTGGAAATAGAAGAACCACGAGGTGGGAAGGGTCTGGATCCCTGAAAAGCATCTGAAGGAGAGCTGCCTACCAATGGGGAGCATCCACTAAAGACGTATAGCAACAACTTTTATTATTTTAAATCACGAAGGTACTGGAATTTATCTGTTACAGCCACTAGCATTAGCCTAACTAATATAATGGGTCTCCAAATACTAGACCCAGACTTTCAAAGAATTCGCACAAAGTTTGAATCACCTTAGGGTTTCTGCCACGGCCTCTACCAAGTGAGAAAACAGTAACATTTTTAACAGCTTTACTGAGGTTCAACTCACATATCCCACAATTCACTCATGGTAAGGGCAGAGTTCAATGGTTTTTAGCACATTTATACAAGTATGTAAGAACACTTCTCTCTCCCAACCCCTACATTCCCTCATCCTTGTATGCAATCGGTCCACGATCTCAGCCCCAGGCAAGCACAAATCTTCACTTCTGGCACATATTCCTCCGCATAATGATTTCGAAGTTCCCCTATGTTGTTACACGTGTCAGTACTTTGTTCCTTTTGGTGGCTACAGAGGGCTCAGTTGTGTGCATATACTAAGTGGTGATTTTCCATTCACCAGTTTACGGACATTTGCGTTGTTTTGGTTTGGTATTATTATTTCGGATGCTGCTATATGGTAAGTCTGTTTGTACACGTTTTCATTTCTCTTAGGGAGATGGCCTAGGAGCTGAATTGCTAGGTTGTATTAACTACCATTTTATACCCAAGGAAAGCCTTCTCTGACTCCCTTCGAGTCTGTTCTTTGTTCTTTTAAATAGTTTTGTTCATAACTGAAATACTATATTTATCCCATTGAAATCATTGGATTTTTGTTTTTATTCACTTATGTCTCTTTCTGTTAACTAGACTACGAGCTACTTAAAGGTCAAAAACATGGTTTTTTGTGACATGCTAATGTTTAGAATAGTGATGAGTACTCAGGACATGTTTACTGAAATACGAAATAGCCGGATAGCTTGAGGTACAGTGAGCTACTGTACAGTCAGAGGGCTCGACTGTGTGATGTCAACTTGGCTAATGCCGGGAACTGTGTTTCCAAGAATCCTTTCTCTGCTTGATTCCAGTTAGGGTTGGCCACAGAAGAACTTGCCTGGTACTTGGAAGGAGGAAATGAAACAGAAGCCCTTACTTGCCAAAGGTCGGGGTGGTAAGATGAAGCAGTGGGCGGAATTGAACTGGTCCCCATCTCTGCAGCACCTGGTCCTGTCCCTCGTCCTCACTCCAGCTGCAGCCCCATCACCAGATGCTTGGCTGTGGAGGTGAGGTCTACACAGGAGCAACAGCTGCCCACAGACTCTCCGTGGGCTCCTTCTTTTCTGGCTTGGCCAAAAATGCCATACTCATTGCCAAGATGGTTACAGCAGAGGAAATGGGTCAACCTAAGTAAAAGACCAAGACCCAATCCTTGCTCCTTGAGATGCACAAGTGAAGGAACCCATTCCTCATTAGACCAGTTAGATGGAAGGTGAAGGTAGTAAGTCTCCACCAATGAATCTGTTTTTCAGAAAACAAAATTCATTCTGTTTGAGAGCCAAGCTCAAAAATAGAGCCTGAGTGTTAGGTGATGGTGGAGAGGGGAAGAGGGGCTGACTTGAGCACAGCCCGTGGAGTGGATCTGCCTAACTCTGCCCCTTCTAAGTATATCCAGATGCTTGGCTGTGGAGGTGAGGTCTACACAGGAGCAACAGCTGCCCACAGCCTCTCCGTGGGCTCCTTCTTTTAGGATCCCACCCTGTGACCTGAACGTTGGCTACAGAATGTTCCTTCAAGTTCTGATGTCATCCACACCAGAGCCGCAGTCAGACTAGCAGTCGATTCTCGGATTCTCCGATTCCTTCTCCAGATCTGCACTTCCCCAGCCTTGCCATATTTTAATTGCCATTAGAACTCCCAGGTAATTGACATCCCTTAAATTTCTGTTACAGGTGTTAATTGCTGTCTTGAATCTTGGGGAAGATAAAGAGAATTTAAAGTAAACATAGGGGAAGAGACAGATCTAGAGTAAACTGAGAGAGAGAGAGAAAAATCTAGGAAGCAGTTAGGGGTAGTGCCATCTTATTTTCTTATTTTTTACTTTCTTTCCATAGTTGCACCTCAATTGTTTACTTTAGAGAAAAATTATCTTATTGGGTAAAATTAACATTTTCTATCCTTTACCCTTTTCAAACAGCAGAGCTGAAGCTTTCAATATTCCTGGCTGGTAGTAGATTATCTTCTGATATCTTGTCAATGGTAATTGGAGCGTGTTGCAGATCAGAGGCAGAAGGAGTGTCACCGCTAATGGTCTTTATGGCCAGTTATTACACAGGGATGTTCCCCTGCCAAGGAGACAGTTGTCTGGCCATGATCTGTGACAAAAGCAAGGCTCTGGGAGTTGTGAGATAATTTGTGTTGCTGTCAGTAGTTAGGGGCTCTAATGAGTCCAATTTCTGAGAGCTTAACTATGAATTGGGTGCAGCTTTTTGCTGAATTTTGTTTTAATTGAGAAAGATGGACTTACTTTGTTCTGCAGAGGCTCACTGGGGCTCTTCCCTGCATTATACATTTCTAGGGTCAGTATGGGACCCATTTTCCTGGAAAAAGGATGAAGGAGAATCTACTATTTTAGAAGCTTGGCCAAAAATGCCATACTCATTGTCAAGATGGTTACAGCAGAGGAAATGGATCAACCTAAGTAAAAGACGAAGACCCAATCCTTGCTCCTTGAGATGCACAAGTGAAGGAACCCATTCCTCATTAGACCAGTTAGATGGAAGGTGAAGGTAGTAAGTCTCCACCAATGAATCTGTTTTTCAGAAAACAAAATTCATTCTGTTTGAGAGCCAAGCTCAAAAATAGAGCCTAAGTGTTAGGTGATGGTGGAGAGGGGAAGAGGGGCTGACTTGAGCACAGCCCGTGGAGTGGATCTGCCTAACTCTGCCCCTTCTAAGTATATCCTGATAGCAGCTCATGGGTACCAGTGCCATTCTGAGCAGGGATTCAGAAGAGCAACACTGATGGGGCCTGGTGGCTAAGTCGGAAGTCTCATTGCCTGAGTTCCTGGGCTTAGATGTTCAGTGACTGTGGGAAAGTTATACAAGTGTTTCATGTCTCCATTCCCTCTTCTGTAAAGTGATAATAACATCTACACCACAGAGCTCAAAACATTGAGTTAATGTATGTAAAGTACTTTAAGAAGTGGTTGGACCAAGAGTTGCTATGCCGTCTCCTGACCAAACCTGCATGGATGTCATCACAGAGATTCTGTTCCAGCCCTGCCCACCTTCCATAATCACAACTCCACCTTGGTTTGGAGCTCCACCAATATACACACACACACACTCTCTCTCTCTCTCTCTCTCTCACACACACACACACACACACACACAAACACACACGTATTTGGTGGCCAGTCATGGCCAGTTAGTCTATTAAAACTATTTTCCTTGTCTACAAACCACCCAGCTACTGGTCCCAATCAGAGCCTCTGGCCTACTTCTTATCTCTAAGGAGCACTTTCCAAAATGCTTTGGATCCCTCTGTGGATTCTCCTCCATCACCAGTAGATGATAGGCAGATGAAACACCAGCCCCAGGAGTTTAACTCCATTGCCGTAGTGGCTGCAGATAACAACCTGTTCTTCCCACCTCACCACCATGTAGTTTACTCAGGATGAGTTATGGACCACACCACCCAAAACACACCTCTGTCTCCCATCCCAACAAATTCACTAAGCCAGTTAGTTATGCTGCACCAGGACCTAAGAAATTGTGGGCTACCCAAGACATGCAGGGAGCTCATTAATATTGATAACATCTCCCCATTTCTCCTTAGAATGAAGCATTGGCTTCATTCTGGATGGATTCATTATCAAAACGAGAAAAATTATGGCAATGGTATCAGGGACATTATTCCTATTATTTTCTTCTATTTTTAAAAATCAAATTAGTAGCCAATATGACATATATAACCAATAAATTTAAGCATATATTAATAAGATTTAGATTTGAAATCAAGACAAACTTCAATTAAGTCAATCTTGCAAATGTAATAATTTGTACTGTCATTTCTTTGCAGACTGGTAATGAGGTATACATGGCAGGCAGTACACAAATGATTATAACTTGCATTATAACATAATCACAATGAGCATTTTTTGGATAAACTAGAATGAAGAGAAGTGAAAACCAGAGAAGTTGTGTTGCTGATCCTTTAAATGTCCTTGAACCTCAAGGCTTAACATTTTCCAAAAGGACCTTGATAACTAAGAATTCTAGAAGATAAAGCTCACAATTTTTTCTTCTTTCTAAAGGAATACTTTCTATAAAAGTTAATAAAAGTTGTCCAAATTACAAAAACTTCTACCTGGAGAGATATGATCAAATATTTTTAACCCTGGAACTAAGATGTAAATTGCTTACAAATCACTTTCTTACCTAGGCTATTTACATAGGAACATATAAAATTTTAAGTTGGTAATATTATAGGTAATATGCATGTTAGATTATAGAGATAATGGAGAAAAGATGTAAGATTTATAATATTATTTATAATGTTAGTGCTGTTCACTAATATATTACTGATAGCACTTACAGTTCTCCAAAGTAGAGGTAGGATTACTGTCCCCTGCACTCTTTCAGTTAGTTGGGGCCCTCCAGATGTGAGCAAAAGCGCTGTGCATTATTGCAAGAAGAAGCTTTAGGAGCCAACATATGGTTTGCCATGCTCTTTCCCCTCTGCCATGACAACCAGGAATTTACCATCTATTCTGTCAACCTGAGTCCCTGAGTGAGGACGATATAGAGGAGTCCCCAGTCAACCCATGATGTACACATAGAAGAAACTACATAATGTCATTATGGGGCTGTGTGTTAGAGTAGCATAACTTAACCTACCCTGACTAACTGGATTATTCTGCAGCTAGATCAGGATAGGATAGATTATGCTATATAAACAAATAATTCAAAATCTCAAGTGCTTAAATCAACTAAGATTTACTTGTCACTCATGCTACATGCCCATCATGGGCTGTCTGAGAAGTCTGCTTAACGTGGTCACTCAGGGACTCGGGTGAAAACCCTTCACTGTGATGGAGAATGAATGTGGGACAGGGGACATGGCAAGTTGTTCACTGGCTCTTAAAATGTCTGTCTAGAAGATATATACCAATCACTTTCACTCATGAGTGCAAGTCACATGACCACACCCACCTTCAGATGAGATGGGGAAATGCAATCCTATCATATGCCCAAAAGGAAATAATTTTTTAAAAGTTGTCTGTAATATTCCTTAATGATCACAAAACAAGTATGATACCCATTTTCCAGATGAGATGACCAGTTGAGAAAGGCTTAGTATCCGGCCTAAACTCAGAGTTAGGAAATGAAAGAAGAAAAACATCTGAACACTAGCAGCCTGAATTCCAGGGTCTAGACCCTTAAAAACAATGAAATCACAGTTATACTCTGCTATTAATAATAATAGTGTGCCTTTGGAGGTGGTACACAATAGTAATGTGGAGTATTGGTAGTATGCAGTATTATTATTAACCATTAGTAATAATAGTTAAAGCAACAGACAATTAGCTAAAGAATGTACATTTATTTTTATTTGGGAAATCTCAGCTGTACATCTAGAAAAAGCAAATATATCAAGTGGGTTGAAAATAGGTTCCAGTGTTGGCCCTTCATTAATTATTCTTTACAATTCTGTGGGAAGCTGGGGAAGCCACGTGACTCCTCTCTGCCCTGGTGCCTGGTACTAAAAAAGGAAACCAGGCCCACAGACAGGGATGTTCACAGAGCACAGCCATCATGAATCAGGTCAGTACTTAGCTATGAAGCATGTGGAGTTCCTTATTTGAAGGCTGTCCTGCACCTGTACAGAACATCGTTGTTTTATACTAATTAATTTTAAATGGGCTGTTGGCTGAGAACATCGAAGTCTGGAATTCCAGACTCCCATCATCCCTCTGGTCAAGACTGAGAAGACAGCCTTCATTACTTTTTGTCCCGTTTAACCTCTGAAAATGTCAGCATTTCTCCATTGGATTAATCCCTCTTTATCAGATGCTGGCTTATTGGAAATAAATTCTAATAAGAATCATGCCTGCCAAATTAGTTTTACCCTCAACTCCCAAAGAGCCTACAATACAAAAAGGATTTGCTAAGGAAAGGTCATTTTGGAAACAAAGAAGAAACACCTTGCTGCAAAACTTGGGGAATAAGTGACCTCCCAAGACTGAGAAAACTGAACCCTGGTCGGGGGGTGGGGGGCAAGCAGTTGGGATCCCAGTGCCTCAGTGGTTAAGTCAGCAAGTGCCTCATCCTCAGTCAATGGCAAGAAACTGATGCAGAATCAAACTTATGAATGAGATAAACAGTGCGAAGTCTGAGAAGATACCAGCACCCCTGAAGCCACATGTCTCCATGCAGAATTCTTTTGATTAGTTATTGGGTTGGCCAAAAAATTCATTTGGATTTTTCCATAAGACATTACGAAAAACCCGAACGAACTTTTTGGCCAAGCCAATACATTTTTGGGGGCCTATTGTTCATACCCTCTGCCACCCATGGAGGCATCATTTACCCTCATGCATTTGTGTGAAAGAGGCAACATTAAGTAAAATACAAATTAACTAACTATGAAATATAGAAATAGATCTCTTAATATATGTATATATACATGTACACATACATGCATATATATTGCATTTGAAGTATTAGTTGATTACATATAAAGTATTATTTTTAAATTTCCTCATTTACTAAGAGACACACTGACATACACTAAATTAATATCAAATTAATATCAAATATCATGATTGGTTTTGGTAATGACTATATCTAAAACCGTAGTTTGAAATATAATTTCATATCACAGAGTTCAATATAGACACCACAAAATACTAATTTGTGTGACTCGATACTTGGGATTCTTGCATTTTGCACACAAATTTAATAGCTTATGTTTATAATTTTTGTGTTGTGTTTCCAAATGAGTAAATATGAGAGAAGATTTCTGACTCATATTTAGATGTATTTCTTTCCAAAATACACTGTGGAAGTATGGTTAGTCTTTCTTTCAATAAATAATATGCCATATGCCAACTTGGATATAATAATCACTGCTATATGTTTTCCTTTTTGGCACTGGCTCCTGAAGGGCCATGGAAAGTTTCCCTGCTATATGAGGAATAGATAATGTGACTGTAGCCCACAGATCTGGCAAAGACGAACTTAATGTGATTTTTAGGTATCTCAACTTTTTTCCAATCAGCATTTCTTTGTCCTCCCATCTAAATACCAGTCTCACCTGGGCATGAAATAAAAAATATATGACTAAAAATGAAAATACCTATACCTGATAATGGCCCAAACCACCATGATGGCTGGTGGGGTTCCTCTGAATAAGAAACTGGGGGCACAGGACCCTGCATGCTCCTCTGCTCTCCATTAACTGTAGTACATGTCCGCTCAATATGTAACCTGAATCTCTCAGCTTAATTTAAAATAATAGTTAAATAATTATCATGGTATCAATATTTTTTTTAAAAAAATCAATTAAGAAAGACATCAGTTCCTTTGAGCCCCAGAATACCACAGAGTTGGGAAATATTGGCTAACCCTATGATAGAAACAGCCTAGCTGCCTAACTAATATCCTTTCTTACTTTCTCCATTACTAATATATAGCCCTAATTTTATTTAGGGAAGGTGTATCAGTTAGCCTTTGATGCATTATAATACATCCCCAAACCTAGTGGCTTTAAACAACCACCATTCCTGATTCTGAGTCAGCATCATGGGCTTGGTTCAGGGGGTGGTTCTTTAGGTCTCGGCATAACGTTGCCATGGCAGCAGTTAAGTCCAGGTTAAAAATGAACAAGCAAACGGCAGTAAATCCCTGACACACACCAAAAATCCCACTGCATATTTCCCAGCCTTCCTTACATTGAGGGGTGTTCAGATAACACAGTTCTGGTCAAGAGAGAGAAGTGAAAGTCACAAGTCGGGGCTTCTGAGAAAGCTACTCAATGGTGGAGAGACTTAACCGGCTTACATATTTTGCCTTTAATCTTCTACTTCTTTCTGGAATGTGGAAGCAATGCAGTGGTGGAGCAGCCATCCTGAAACCTTAAGGCAACAATGATGAGCATGGAAGCTACATCCCAAGACGGCTGCATGGAAAAGAAAAAGCAGACAGATACAGCCTATTTCCTGACCACTTTGTATGTGAGAAAAGTATAATTCTCTACTCGTTTAACCCATACTGGATTATTTCTGTCACTCAGGGCTGAATATACATCCTCACTGATACAAAACAAACAAAAAAAAATACGGCATGTCTTGATGTGGGAAACTCAACACATTTACAATGGTGTGGCCATATAGGAGAAAAAAGAAAGTGTTTCCAGGAGTCACCACAGTGTCTGAAGGAAGAGAGAGCGTTAAATAGAACACGGATGAGAGGCTAGGAGAGAGACAAGCTCACCTGGATCCTCCTTAGAGTAAGTGGATGGTTGCCCACTCTAGAGCACAGGCCAGCATGGGACAGATGCCTTTTCAAAAGTTATATACCTGGAGCAATACTTGGTGCCATGGAGACAAAGATAAAAATATATACAATATAGAAATTAAAACAAGAAAGCCTGCAGATAGACTTTTCCTACAAATATAGGGAAAAGTCCATAATATAGGAAAACTGACAGGATTTGTGTGTTAAGGTCTTTGGAAATTCATTAATTCATTCAACAAATATTAATCAAGTTCCTTGATTCATAATGATTCTTTTTAAATTTAATGAATGCTCCCTTACTTCACAGTATACTGAAGGGCTGTCAGATATGGTGACCTTGAAGGAGAACACAAGTACTGTCTTCCTTTTTTCCTTCCCCCCCTCCCTTCCCCTCTCCCTCCTCCCCTCTGTCCTCTCCCCCTCCCCCTTCCCCTCTCGTCCCTCTCCCATCTCCCTCCTCCCCTCTCCCCTCTCCCCTCTTCCCTCTCCCCTCTCAATATCCACCCCTTCTCTTCACTTACTTTTCCTTTCCTTCCTTCCCTTCCCTTCCTTTCAGGAAAATAAGTTGGAGAAAAGAATCTCATTAAAATTCCTTTTCTTTCTTTAGGTCTGGGATTCTCAAACAATAGAACAAGTGATGCCAATGTTACATAAGGAAGCTTCAGATGGGAAACAGACATGGCATTAAATAATGCTGAGATACATGGTGAGAAGGTTTTTCTATTTCCCATTTTCTTTATTTCTTTGCCTTTAATTTTAAAAAGTTTTAATAAAATAGTCATGAGAGGGCTGCAAAAATAATAATACAAAAACTGTCCCCTACTTCCCCCTCCTGATCGCCCCAGTTCTCCTCCTCAGAGACAACCACTTTCTCCTTGTTTAACTATTTTTAATAGTACTGACTTTCATATGTTAAAATAAAAGGTTTAGGGCTTCCCTGGTGGCGCAGTGGTTGAGAGTCCGCCTGCCAATGCAGGGGACACGGGTTCATGCCCCGGTCCTGGAAGATCCCACATGCCGTGGAGCGGCTGGGCCCGTGAGCCATGGCCGCTGAGCCTGTGCGTCCAGAGCCTGTGCGTCCAGAGCCTGTGCTCCGCAGCAGGAGAGGCCACAACAGTGATAGGCCCGCATACCGCAAATAAAATAAAATAAAATAAAAGGTTTATACTACTTGTTTGGTTAAATTTAGAGTTTATCTTTTGACATGATTTATAATTGATAAAAATTCCTATATGGATTTCAAAAATATGTCCACACGGTCTCTGATACTCTTTGCTTGCCTTAATCCTCCTCCTCTTAAGTGTGGGATGGAATCTGTAACTCACTTCTGACAAATGAAATAAAGCAGAAGTGACAGTGTTCAGCTTTAGAGATCAGGATGTAAAAAGGCACTGTGGCCTCCCTCATGGTCTCCCTCTCTCTCTCTCTCTCATCTGCCTCTGTCTCTCTCTGGCTGTCTGTCTCTCAGGTCACTGGTACTAGGAGAAGCTGGCCGCCATGTGGTGAGAAGAGTCCCACATGGTGAGGAACTGAGGCCCCCGTTCCACATCCACTCAGGAACCGAGGCTTCCTGACAGCCACTGAGTGATTGAGCTTGAAGTGGTTCCTCCAGCCCAGCCAGGTCTTCAGATGACTGCAGACCCAGCCAACATCTGGATTATAACCTCATGAGAGACCCTGAGGCAGAGCCACCCAGCTAAGCTGCTCTCAAATTCTTGATCCACAGGAAGTGTAAGGAGAATAAATATTTATTGTTTTAAGATATAAAGTTTGGGGGTAATTTGTTATTGCAGCAAAAGATAACTAATAAAGTACTTTAAAACCATTTTCCCATGCTCTTAATATAGTTATCTGACATTTACAGTTAGTCAATGACATCTGTTTATTTCATTATTCCTAAGTAAACATTATTCACTAAGCCAATTACTGTATTGTAATTATATGTCCTTCCTTTTACAACTTTTGTTTTTCCTGGAATTAATAATTGCCATTATTCTATCAGCCAGTGATCTATGTATTTATCCTCATTACCTTTCCAAATATTCCATCAGATCTACCATATACCTTTCAGAAGTTTTCTTTTCTCCAAGTGGCATATCACAATAGATCATCTAACAGTCACTTATATTTCCCACATGGAGACTTTCTGCCAGAGCTATTGTCTTCTTGCTCCAAATCAGATATACTTTCTCTAGGCCTGTCATCCTGGGACATGTCTTTCCTTCATTCTGGGGCTTTTGTTCACTACTTTTGTGTGTCATGACCCCTCCTGCTTGGATCTTATGTCCCTTGTTTGTGTGTCATTTCCTCTTTTACAGGGGAACATTATATAATAACTTTCAAAGTATGGTTGCATGGCTGAAAATTATATGAATTTAGATATATAAAAATATTTAATTTCTCTAAGATTATAAATTAGGACAGGATATTCCATGTGAAGATTTGTTTTTTAATTCTTGAAATTTGCTTCTTCCTATTTGTCTTCCTATTTTTTTTTACACTTTAGTTTTTCTCAGTCAGAAGTTATTTCCAATGTACAAAGAAATGAATGGACAATATACAATTAATGCATTATAATAAATAAATTTTCAATTTCAGAAGAAATGTGGATATGAGCCTATTTTAATTAGTCTAATAACTTTTGTTATTCTTCTGTATGCCCACAGTACTTCTTTATGTATTTATTTCAGCATTCATTCATCTGCCAGTTTCCATTAAAATGTGAACTCATTACTAATCTTCAGTTGATGCTATTTCATCACGTCTAATTTACAAGTAAAAATTGATAGTTTAGCAGTTGTTATCACTACTTTTATATCTGCTCAAGATGTCTGAGCTGGAGTTTCTTTGTTTGGAAGATGGAGCTGAGTTCCACATACGTGTGACTTAGAAGAAGCCAACCCAACATTTTGGACCTCGGTATCTTTATCTCTACAATGACAAATTTAATAGATGATCTGGAAAATCAGGGACCTCTCAAATCTAATGTCCAAATGGGAGTGGTTTACATAATTTTAAGTCCCAAATTTCCCTTCTCTGATCTTAATCATTATAAAAAAATATTGGGGATTACTCAGGCTTTCTAGGCTTCTGTCCTTTAGCCCTCATAATTCTTATACTTCAAGTAAATCACTTATTTCCCTCATTTGTAAAATATTTTAGCTTCCTCGTTTATACGTTAAGGGCAGTAACTATTTGCCACAGTAGTATAAAACATTAATTACTGTGGAAATAAATTACTGAAAAATATAAAATATCATGTCAATGTAAGTAACTATCATTACTGCTATTTGTTATTTCTCTTCTACACTCTATTACTTGACAAAAATTCAGAACGACTGAACCCTAATCAAGGTCTTGCTATGAACTTAATTGTGCCCCTCCAAATTCATATAGTGAAGCTCTAACCTTCTTGAGACTATATTGGAAATAGGACCTTTAAGGAGGTCATCAAAGCTAAAAGGGGGTCCTAACGATGGAGTTCTAATCCCATAAAACTTGTCTCCTTATAAAAGAGGAAGAGATACCAGAAATGTATCTTCCTCCACCATGTGAGGACATAGCAAGAAGTCAGCCGTCTGTCTGTAAGCCAGGAAGAGAACTCTCGCCAGAAGCTAAACACTGCCTAAACCTTGATCTTGGACTTTCCAGCCTCCAGAAAAGTGAGGAATACATTTTTGTTGTTTAAACCACCCAGTCTATGGTATTTTGTTATAACAGCTCAAAATGACTAAGACCAGTATCTTTAAAAAAAATTCAGCCTTTCTTCTTGTTTTAATTTTTAGCACTTTTTCTAAATGGACATGCTCTACTAATTTTCCTTTTTTCCCAGAATTTTATACCTAATATTGACATTCTACTGCAGCTGTGTGAAGTATTAACCCCTTGAGTCACCACATCAGTACTCTCTTGTATAAGTATCAGATTGTCTTATTTGTATTAGTAAGCATTTCAGAAACTGAAAAAACATACTTCTGAGCTTTTACGCCATGGCTGTTGTCATCAGTTAGTTGTTGCCATGATAATGCTACATAATAAACCATTCCCAAACTTAGTGTCTTAAAACAATAGTTTTTTATGCCATTGACGTTCAGGTGATGGTGGACCAGCTTCAGCTGGTGGACAACTCTGCTTCAGGCTATGGGATCAGGGTGGCTCTGCCTTTTCTATGTCTGTGGAGAAGCGGATGCAGCTCTGCTTGATGTGTTTTTCATTCTTGTATCAGCAGACTTCTTCTTTCCATGGTTCAAGAGGCTCAAGAGGGAATTAGAAACACATTAGGCCTCTTATGACTTAGAATTCACATGAGGTCATTTCATCCCCATTCCACTAGCTGAAACAAGACAGCATAGGACAGCCCCAAGTCAAAGGGCTGGGAAATATACTCTGCTTATGAAGCCATGCCAGAGTGTGGAGGCAGGAAGGGGACAGAATGGAGGACAACCATGCAATGTATCACCACTGAAACACAAGTTACCACAGCTTTGTGTTTTCATTTCTCCATTCTTCACTTTATCTTCTGTTCATTCCAAGAGTTTCTGGTCCTCTCTGTGGGCTTTCTCACCATTTGCTGGGCTTCCTTTCCCTTCTTGGCCCCTGACTGTTAGAGCCAAACCCCATGCGTAGGTTCTTTTTGGGTCCACATATTGGGGTCAGTCAAGATTCTATATGGGAGATTTGGGATACGGTGTACAATACAGATTGGGGAATAGAGCCAATATTTTATAATAAAATGGGATTTTATATAAATTTATTTTATTTAAATTTATTAAATTTTATATAAATGGAACATAACCTTTAAAAATTGTGAATCACTATATTGTATACCTGTAACTTACATAATATTGTACATCAACTATACTTTAACTTAAAATTTTTTTTAAATAAAGGAAATACAGTATATATACATAAAAAAATTATTCCACATGGGAGATTTGAAAGAATTTGAGAAAACTCGTACTTTGGTACTGTGGTTTGAATTGTGCCCCTCCAAAACATGCGTTCAAGTTCTAAACCTTGTTATCTGTGAATGTGACCTTATTTGGAATTATGGTCTTTGCAGATGTAATCAGGTTAAAATGAGGTCATAGTGGATTAGGGTGAGCCTGATCCAATAACTGGAATCCTTGTAAGATTTGGACACAGGCATTTGTAGAGAGAAGAATGCCATGTGAGGACATGGGCAGAGACTGGTGTGCTACGTCATCTACAAGCCAAGGAATGCAGAGGATTGCCAGCAACCACCAGAAGACAAGAGAGAGGCATGGAAGTGATCTCCTCCAGAGCTTCCAAAAAGGAATCAACTCTGTAGATACCTTTATTTTGGGCTTCCAGTTTCCAGAAGTATAAGATAATCAACATTTGTTGTTTGAGGCAACCAGTTGGTTTTAATTTTTTTTTTTTTTTTGCGGTACGCGGGCCCCTCACTGCTGCAGCCCTCCCGCCGCGGAGCACAGGCTCTGGACATGCAGGCCCAACGGCCACAGCCCACGGGCCCAGCCGCTCCGCGGCACGCGGGATCCCCCCGGACCGGGGCACAAACCCGCGCCCCCTGCATCGGCAGGCGGACTCTCAACCACTGCGCCACCAGGGAAGCCCAACCAGTTGGTTTTACATTGTTAATGCAGCCATAGGAAACTAATGCACTTCCTACAGAAATGTAGTTCTTATTCATCTACAAACACGTACCTCGATTGAACCTTATTAGCAGTAATGTCATTGTATTCTTCACCTTCTTGCCCTACCACTGACTACCAGCCAAATGAATTGCTTTAGTTTGTTTTGCTGTGTCATGTTCTATTTTCCTTTAAGTCTGGGTCTGGCACCCAAGTTAAGGTGTCGGCCCCAATACCAAGTCCCTCCAGGAACTAGAATGTCTCGTTGCTGCCCCACCGTCTTTCCTTTCTCTGCCACACACACTGTATTTCTCACACTGACTCCCCACCTGCCTGCACCTCAAACACCAAACCTCCCAAATAAAAGCATGATTGTTTTCAGTTACCTACAGGAGCCTAAATCTCCTGACTCATCTTTACCTGACTTCATCTGTCTGGCTTTATCTCCTATGAATTACCTTTCCTTTCACTCCCAGCCACACTGGAATCCTTTGCACTGGCTGTTTCATCTGCCTGGAAGGCTCTTTCCCAAGGTACCTCCTTCAGGTCTTCATGGAAAACTCACGATCACAATGGGACCGTCCCTGGCCACACTAGCCAAAACTTCACTCCCCTGTCTTGAGGTTGCATATTTCCCTCTCCTGCTCTCTTTTCCTCCTTAGCACTACTTAGCACACTACATGTTTTATCTATATATGGTGCTTGTATTGTTCTTACCAAAATATAAGCTCCAGAAAGTGAGGATTTCTATATGTTTTATGAACACTGTATACTCTAGGAGTGTTGGTGAATGTTTTCTGTAATGGGCCAAATAGTAAATATTTTAGGCTTGATGGGCCATATGGTCTGTTAAAACTAATCAATTCTGATTTTGTGGTACAAAAGTAGTCATACAGTACATAAATGAATAAGTGAGTATGGCTGGATTCCAACACATATTTATGGACACCAAAATTTAAGTTTCATATAATTTTCAAGTGTCATGAATATTATTCTTCTTTTGATTTTTTTTCAAATACTTAAAAATATTAAAACTATTCTTAGTTCACAAGCCATGCAGAAGCTGACAGCAAGCCAGATTTGGCCCATAGGTCATAGTTTGCAGACCACTGCTATCAGAGAATACCCGGCATATGGTAGGTATAAAGTAAATTTTCACTGAATGAGTGAATGTGAAGATAGAAGCAATGTTTATAACTGAACATTTAATAACGAAGATGAATAATGAATTACATTAAATGAGAATTGATTGAAAGTAAATAATCTATAAAATATCATAATAATAGATTTAAAATTTTATCATTATTAATCTGACATGAAAATATAGAGTGCATCAGTGCAAGAAATTGTACAATAGAGGTTGTAGGCATATGCTGATTTTACATACTACAATTGGAAAGCACAACTTTGCAAGTACTCAAAGAAAGTCTATGAAATTGTGTCAGTTTTTTTAAATTGTTGGCATTCTTCACATTAAAGTAGAGTCTATGTCCTCTCAATTTGAATCTGGGTGGCTTTCTTTAACTAATAGAGTAAACAGAAGTGATGCTATGTGACTTCTGAGACTAGGCCATTAAAACCATGCATTTTCCCCCATGTCTCCTAAATGCTCACTCTGTAAATGTTTCCCTTTGGATACCACATCTCAGAATCCAGTCGCCATGTTGTGAAGAAGCCCAAGCCATTTGGAGACGTTATGTGTAAGAGTTCAAGCTGACAGTCCCACCCGAGCTGAGTCTTCAATTTATTCCAACCTAAGCTCCAGAAGCCCCCAGGTTATGACAACCCCTCAGACCATCCCAGCTATAATTTCCCTGGCTGAGGCCCCAGACATCAGAAAGCATAGACAAGCCATTCTTGCTGTGCTCTGACTGAATTCCTGGCCACAGAAATCCACAAACATAATAAAATGGTAGTTGTTGACTGACTCCTCATTTCGGGTGTTTTTTTTATTTAGCAATAGTTCCTAGAAAAAACTTAATCACGATATCAGGCCAAAACGAAAATTACGATATAATTCAATAAAATCAAAGAAAAATTTTAGATTACTCATAAAAATAACTAGAAATTAAAGCACAGATATAATACAAAATCTAAATTTACTTTAACAATAGTGCCTTGAAAAGTAATCCAGTGAAGAGCATGAGACTACGCTACACAGGTTCCTTAAATACAAATAAATTGAAGTTTTAGAGAGTACCAATGAGTGGAATAACGGAATACAGAGAAGAAACGGAAATTTTGAAAAAGCCTCTGGCTCAGAACCACATATTTTATTTGATTATTTCCACGACCAAGCATTGTGAAATTCTGCAACTTTTACCAGTATTTCCATTATTTCTTCCTTTAAAGTGCTACAGACAGACCGGATTTTCTCAGCTCCTCTCCTTCATTAATTGGATAACTTCCTTCTGACTTCAAGCCTCTTGTTCTTCAAAACAGCTCTCCCTCTGCCTCCAGAGGCTTTTATTTTAAGCACAAGAACACAGACTACATCATGCCATTCTTCTCTTCAAAAAACTTTAACGGGATTTTTTATGTAAAAAAATAAAGTCTAAAATCTTAGCATGGCAATCAAGGTCTTCAAAGGTTACTCCCAAAACACTTACCCAATCTCATCCCCTATTAAAACCCCCACCTTCTATTCACATAATATACTTGCTATGTTGATAATGTGGGTATTAGTTGGAGGTACCATTCATTCACATTACCTTAGCCAAGGGTGTTCATAACAGAGAGGAGGATGGTGAAGAATCCAGAAATTTTGGATTTAGAAAGGATTATTTTGGAGGCAATTCACAGAATGCAAATCAAATGATCTTATTCTTTAAAAGGGACTTCATTGGCCATGTGTATGAAAAGCTGAGACATATCTTGCTTTAGGTAGGGTGTGGTCTAAGGATTCATGTGATGTCCTCAATCTCTCTCCATCTCTCCAACTCTTGGTACAGCCTTCCTCTGTGTGGGCTTCACTCTCAGGCAGTCTCTTGCCAAGTATTGATTCTGAGAAGCTCTGGGATTACAGCTCACCATTTTTGCTTGGCAACACCAATAGTAAGCTTTTTTACCTAATAGTTGCAACGGAAGTCCTGGAGTTGATTTCTATTGGCCTGGCTTGGGTTGCAATTCCATTCCTACAACTAGGGGGAAGGAATTCACTGCTTAGCCAGGCTGAGGAAAATTGATCTGGTGGTAGAGTCAACAACTGGAACATGTAGAATAAATCGGGGACAAGGATAGTTACCCCAATATGGTGTCACATCAGAAAGAGAAATGAATGCAAGACACACGTGGACAACATTCAACTATTGTACAATTTATCAGAAGTTTTTGAAATAACATTCTTTTTTTTTTAACGTCTTTAATGGGGTATAATTGTTTTACAATGGTGTGTTAGTTTCTGCTTTATAACAAAGTGAATCAGTTATACATATACATATGTTCCCATATCTCTTCCCTCTTGCGTCTCCCTCCCTCCCACCCTCCCTACCCCACCCCTCCAGGCGGTCACAAAGCACCAAGCCTATATCCCTGTGCCATGCAGCTGCTTCCCACTAGCTATCTACCTTACGTTTGTTAGTGTATATATGTCCATGCCTGTCTCTCGCCCTGTCACAGCTCACCCTTCCCCCTACCCATATCCTCAAGTCCGTTCTCCAGTAGGTCTGTGTCTTTATTCCTGTCTTACCCCTAGGTTCTTCATGACATTTTTTTTTCTTAAATTCCATATATATGTGTTAGCATACGGTATTTGTCTTTCTCTTTCTGACTTACTTCACTCTGTATGACAGACTCTAGGTCTATCCACCTCATTACAAATAGCTCAATTTCGTTTCTTTTTATGGCTGAGTATTATTCCATTGTATATATGTGCCACATCTTCTTTATCCATTCATCCAATAATGGGCACTTAGGTTGTTTCTTTTTGTTGTAGAGAAAGAAGTTATCTAAAGGAGCATTCATAAAAGCTATCTTTGAACACTTACTCATGAAAAAGAGGGAATAACTGGTCTTTGCAGCTCTGGAGGTTGTGTGTAGGGCTAATGAGTAGAAATAACAGGAGCTATCTGTGTTTTCTTCAAAACATAGGACAGGCTGGCCATAGGTAGAGAGTGTGGATGGAGCAGAATCCACGAGAATGAGTTAGGAGAAACATTCAGCTCTAACAAGGCTCTGGGGTCTTGAATAGGGTTTCAGCTGGCACTGGTACACCTGACTGGGTATGTTTAGAATGCACTGGACACATTCAGTTGTTCCAGGAAACTTACTTTTACCTGTTTATAAACCAATTTCCAGGGTTTTGAGTTAGCTGGAAAGCATATCCATGTCCCTCCTTATATAGACCTGTCATTAGTTGTGGCCAATCTATAGCATAAGTCTACTACATAATTGTTAAATAAGGGATTTAGCAAATGACTTGGACTTTAGTCCTCACTATACACTTAACTTTACATAAATAAACTACTGAATAATTTTATCTGTATGAGGCTCCATTTCCTCACCTGTAATGAAAAATAATAATACATCCCTACACCTGACAATGCTTTAAAGAACAAACAAGGGTGCTTTACCTAATGCAGAATTAAAGTGGCCATTATAGCTATTATTAAGCACTCTGTCTTTTGCTGATAATTTGGATAAGAAACTGGTTATTTCTTACTTGACTTTGAAAATTTTACAATGTAGGAGGGGAGAAGATCAGCAAACATAAATTAGGAGTTAACCTAAATACATAATAGTAATCTGAACCCAATCTGGTAATTAATTATATTTTTAAATCAATATTATTTTACTCTAAAAATGACTAATTTGTTTTCAGTTCTCTCTCCTCAACACCCACTCCTTACCCTCTTCCCATAAACTCTTTTTATTAAGTATTTATCAGTTAGTCTGATGAGTTTCTCATGCAAAATAACATAAAAAGTTTTTCTCATTTCTTCTCATAGAGTCTGCTTGGGAAATGACTCTTGCAGAGTTTACAGCAAAAAATATACATATATATGTCACTAGAATATTAAAGCAACACAGATGATTAAAATATCACACCTTGCCTGTTTCTTTGGCAAGCTGAATAAAGAAACAAAGATGAAATATTACCATGTGTTTTTCACATGAATATGCTGGGAAAAAAAGAACTTAAAAAACATTTTTAATTTTTTTTTCACTTACATCTGATATTTTTTAAATCCTCAGAATTTATCTTGATGCTTCTCCTAAATAATAGCTTGGACAACCTGGTATAGAATAATAGCTAGGACAACAACAGCCTAACATTGTTTTTGACCAAGGACAGAGTACCAAATACCTTTTTCTCCTAGCGTTCAGGAAGTTTGTCCTAAGTTAACAAATTTGAGTTTTATATATCTAGCTTTTTAAAAAACATGGACTCAAAATAAAAGATTCCTCTAATATCTCTTAAATACTGAAACCTGTCAAATTTATTTTTATTTGGTAAAGGACTTTAAGGTTTAGGTAATTTATTCATGTGAGGTTAAGTAAGTCATCTGATATAATTTTTAAAACATAATAGTTTCATTGAAATATAATTCACATACCATACAATTCACAAAATTAAACAATTCAGTGGATTTAAGTATATTCACTAAGTTGTGCAACCATCACCACAATTAGAATATTTTCATCACCCCCAAAAGAAACCTCATTCCCATTAGTAGTCAGTCCCCATTCCCTCCTCCCATGAGCCCCCAAAAATCCACTAATCTATTTTCTGTCTCTATGGATTTGCCTCTTCTGGACATTGCATATAAATGAAATTATATAATATGGCCTTCAGTGACTGGTTTCTTTCACTTAGGATGTCTTCAAGGTTCATCCACATTGTATAATGTATCAGTACTTTATTTATTTTTATGGCCAAATAGTATTACATTGTATATATATGTCACATTTTATTTATCCATCCATCAGCTGAGGGACATTTGTTTCTAATTTTTGGCTATTATGAATAATGCTATTACAAATATTTATATACAAGTATTTGTGTGCACACACATATTTATTTCTTTGGGTGTATACTTAGGAGTGGAATTGTTGGATCTTACAGTAGCTCTTTGTTTAACCATTTGAAAACTTCCAGATGGTTTTCCAAAGCAGCTGTGCCATTTTACATTCCTAGCAGCAATACACAAGGCTTCCAATTTCTCCACAACCTCACCAACACTTGTCATTATCTGTCTTTCTGATTCTAGCCATCCTAGTGGATGTGAAGTGTTATCCTGTGGTTTTGATTTGCATTTCTTTAATGGCAAATGATGTTCAGCATCTTTTCATGTGCTTATTGACCATTGGTATCTTAATTGTGGAAATGTCTATTGAGAGTCTTTGCCCATTTTTTAATTGGGTTCTTTTTCTTTGGTTGTTGAATTGTAATAATTGTTTATATATTCTAGATACTAGACATTCATCAGATGTATGATTTGCAAATAGTTCATCCCATTTTGTAGGTTGTCTGTTCACATTTTTTATGGTGTCCTTTGAAGCTCAAAATATTTTTAAATTTTGCCAATCCATGAACATAAGATATCTTTCCATTACTTTGTATCAACTTCAATTTTCTTCATCAATGTTTTATAGTTTTCAGAGTATAGCTCTTTTGCCTCTTTGGTTAAGTTTATTCCTAGGTATTTTATTCTTTCTTGATATGATTTTAAATGGAACTGTTTTCTTATTTTCTCATTCTGATAGTTCATTATTAGCATATAGAAAAGCAACAGATTTATGTGTATTGATCTTGTATCCTGCAATTTTACTGAATTCATTTATTAATTCTAATAGGTTTTTTTGGTGTAGACTTTAGTATTTTCTGTATATAGTATCATGTCATCTGCAAATAGTAACAGTTTTACTTCTTCCCTTCCAATCTTAATACCTTTTATTTCTTTTTCTTATCTGATTGCTACGGCTAGAACGTCCAATACTATGTTAAATAGAAGTGGTGAGAATGGGCAACCTTGTCTTGTTCCTGATTTTAAAGGAAAAGCTTTCAGCTTTTCACCATTGAGCATGATGTTAGAATGTCCATACTACCCAAAGTAATCTACAGATTCAATGCAATCCCTATCAAAATACCAATGGCATTTTTCATGGAACTAGAGCAAATAATTCTAAAATTTGTATGAAAACACAAAGACCCTGAATGGCCAAAACAATATTGAGAAGGAAGAACAGAGCTGGAGGAATTATGCTCCCTGGCTGAAGACTATACTAACAAAGATACAGTAATAAAAACAGTATGGTACTGGCACAGAAACAGACACATGGATCAGTGGGACAGAATAGAAAGCCCAGAAATAAACCTATGCACCTATGATCAACTAATCTATGACAAAGGAGGCAAGAATATACAATGGAGAAAATACTGTATTTTCAACAAGTGGGGATGGGAAAAATGGATATTTACATGTAAAAGAATGAATTTAGAACATCATATACAAAAATAAACTCAAAATGGATTTAAGACCTAAATGTAAGACAGGAAACCATAAAATTCCTAGAAGAAAATATAGGCAGAACACTCTTTGACATAAGTCATAGCAATATTTTGGGGTATCTGTCTCCTAAGGCACAGGAAACAAAATCAATAATAAACAAATGGGACGTAAATAAACTTAAAAGTTTTTTTTTTTTTCACAGCAAAGGAAACCATCTACAAAATAAAAAGACAACCTACTGAGTGGTAGGAAAATATTTGCAAATGACATGATGATAAGGGGTTAATATCCAAAAATAAACAGCTCATACAACTCAATATCAAAAACATAAAACAAAAAACAACCCAATTTAAAAATGGGTAGAAGACCTGAATAGACATTTTTCCAAAGAAGATATACAAATGGCCAACAGGCACATGAAAAAAATGTTCAACATCACTAATCATCAGAGAAATGCAAATCAAAACCACAATGAGATATCACCTCACACCTGTCAAAATGACTATTGTCAAAAAGTCTATAAATAGCAAATGTTGGCAAGGATGTGGAGAAAAGGCAACCCTATTACACTGTTAGTGGGATTATAAATTGGTGCAGCCACTATGGAAAATAGTATGGAGGTTTCTCAAAAAACTAAAACCCAAACTACCATATGATCCAGCAATTCCACTGCTGGGCATATACCCAAAGAAAACAAAAACACTAATTTGAAAAGATACATGCACCCCAATATTCATAGTAGCAGTATTTAGAATAGCCAAGATATGGAAGCATCCTAAGTGCCTATCAACAGATGAATGGATAAAGAAAATGTGCCATGCATATATATATATATATATATAATATATATATAATATATATATTATATATATATTATATATAATATATATAATATATATTTTATATATATAATAGAATATTACTTAACCATAAAAAAGAATGAAATTATGCATTTCATTTAGTATTAATATTAAATTTAATATTTAATTCAATATTAAATTCTTAATATTGAATTAAGTCAGACAGAGAAAGACAAACATAGTACAAAATCACTTATATGTGAAATCTAAAAAATAAAACAAATAAATGAATATAACAAAACAGAAGCAGACTCACAGATATAGAGACCAAACTAGTGGTTACCAGTGGGGACGGAGAAGGGGAGCAGGTCAAGATAGGAGTAACGGATTAAGAGGTACAAACTACTAAGTGTAAATTAAATAAGCTACAAGGATATATTGTTCAGTGCAGGGAATATAGTCAATATTTTATAATAACTTTAAATGGAGTATAATCTATAAAAATATTGAATCATTATATTGTACACCTGAAACTAATATAATATTGTAAATTGACTATACTTCAATTAAAAATGAAAATATTAAAAAAAGGTTTTAGGACTTCCCTGGTGGCACAGTGGTTAAGAATCCTCCTGCCAGTGCAGGAGACACAGGTTTGAGCCCTGGTCTGGGAAGATCCCTCATGCCGTGGATCAACTAAGCCCGTGCACCACAACTACTGAGCCTGTGCTCTAGAGTCCGCAAGCCACAACTACTGAGCCTGCGTGCCACAACTACTGAAGCCCACGCACCTCAACTACTGAAGCCCATGTGCCACAACTACTGAAGCCCACGTGCCTAGAGCCTATGCTCCATCACAAGAGAAGCCACTGCAATGAGAAGCCCACACACCACAACAAAGAGTAGCCCCCTCCTGCAGCAACTAGAGAAAGCCCACACACAGCAATGTAGACCCAACGCAGCCAAAAATAAACAAATAAATAATTTATTTTAAAAAATTAAAGAAGTTTTTAATTGTGATGAAGTCTAATTTATTTTTCTTTTCTTTTAGCACTTGTGCTTTTGGTATCATATCTGAGAAGACTTTGTATAATTCAAGGTCTCAAAGATTTTACTACTATATTTTCTTCCAAGAGTTTAACAGTTTTAGCTCTTACATTTAGGTCTAGAATCCAGTTTTAATTAAATTTTTGTGTTTGGTGTAAAGAAGGGGTCCAAGCCCATTCTATTGCACGTGGATATCCAGTTGTCTAGGCTCCATTTATTTGAAAAGACTATTATTTCCAAAGGAATGGTCTTGACACCTTGATGTAGTTCAAGTTTGACCCTTGAACTAGTTGTGAAAAATCTAAATAACCTAATCTAGATATTTTCAACTGTGGTGAATCTAGATTGTTAATTTTTTCCTTTAGAGTTTTCTTTAATTTGATAGCCCTTTAACAAACAAAGATAATTCCTCAATCCTAAACTTTAACTGGGCTTTTGAATTATTTCCTAAAGAAATCTAGTTTTCACTATCTCTGAAAAAGTGAAAGTTCTTGGAAATATCCACTGACTTTCTTGAATAGTGCTGAGCAAATCCTTGTCTTTGTTAGTTGGAGAGCTGAAAATCCTAACTAATGCTCCCTTGTGAATTTTACAGTTGACAAAGCCTAACATTTAATCCCAGTTCAATCTTTTACCTAGTCCTTTTTGTGCTGGTGGTATCTCAAGGCAGGTTTGATGTACAAAGCATTGCAAAGCAGTATCTGGGCAGATTTATGTGATCGTAAATAGGTACAAGTATTTTTAGCAAGAACGTTTGTACCACAGACATGGAACAATGAAGAGAGAGTCACATAAATTTTGTGAACCGAAAAACTCATCATGTATTTAAAGATATATTTATTAAATATACACTATTAATCAAAAGATACACTAAATTTGCTTTTCCAGTAATATCTCAAGAATCTTATCCATTCTGATCTTGTTAGTATTCACAAAATTCCTATGAGATGGTAGTAAGCAAAATGCCCATATTCATAGGAAGTGTTATCAGTTGGCTTTGACGACATAACAGACAGTTCAAAACATAAAACAATGACCACTTTCTTAGCTCACAGTTCTGTGATTTGGCTGGACAGTTCATCTGATCTTGGATTGTTCAGCTGGTCTTGGCCAGGCTCACTCAGGAGTCTTTGGTCAGCTAGCTGATGGCTGGATAATCTAGCAAAACCTCATTCATATCCTAGATGTTGGTCATCTCTTGGGGACCACATGCTTCTCATCATTCAGCAGCCTACTCAGATTTCTTCACATAGAAATCTCAGGTTCCAAGAGTAGCAAGTGTAAGCCCCAATTTATCAACACTTTTCAAGCCTCTTGTTATCACATTTGCTACTATTCCACTAGCCAAAGCAAGTCACAGGGCCAGCCAGATTCCAGGGGATGGGAAAAACCCACCTCTAAGAGAAAAGAGCTGTGAAGTATGAGGCCAACTTTGCAGTCTACCACAGAAAGCAAAACAAGATCATTTCACAGGGGTACCAAAATAAGGTCTTTAGCATAAGACTTCCAACTATGGGTTTTGTATACGAACTACTACTTAAACTTTTCTGCTTCTATAATTTCCTTAACAATTATTTTTGTCTTAATTGAGAATCTGTATATGAACGACTACATAAACTTTTCTGCTTCTAGGTAATTTCCTTGACAATTATTTTTGTCTTAATTGAGAATTTGTATTAGTTATTATTTTAATAGATGTAATGCAAGCATATAGACAGAAAGCATAAGGAAAAAAAAAGAGGCACAAAATGAAAAGAAAGACTCTCCCTTATATCTTTCTCATTCCTTCACCCTCCGCACCCTCTCTTCAGAGACAACAATTATTGTCTATTCTACCTTTAGGCCGTTGGAGGTAATATTAAGTAAAATTGATTGTGCCTTTGTGTCTGGATTTATCAACACTAAGCAGTGTCTGTTCAGGCTTTATATTGACACAAGAAATATTTATTCTCTCTATATGTCCTCCATCTACTTTCTCTTCCCCCTTCTATGTTTGTTAATTACATTTTTAAAAAATTTAAATCATATGCCAAGATCTCTATTTTAGACACATCAGCTTTAAGCTGTAACTCTCAATTTCTCACCATATAAGATGAGGCATTAATGTGCTTTGCACTTGGCTTTCACAGCCCCCATCTCTACCACTTGTCAGAATCTGCCAAGCATTGCATTGCTTTGACAGTATTGTGTAGCATTTACATTCTGATCTCTATTCATAATAAGGTTTTTCATCCATAGTTTGGTTCTGAAAATCATGAACCAATAAGCAATGTTAAAAATATGATGATTAACAGAAATCAGTGACGTGACTGAATTCACAAAGAAGTAATCCTAGGTCCCTTACCTGATTCACTTGAAGGGGAATATTTCAATCAAGGTTAAATATATTCTATTACATTCCATCATTTGTTCAGTATAATGACACATTTCAGTTTGCTTCAAATTTGTAACATAATTTTCTTATACAACTTTATAAATCTCTTGGAGAGTTTTGTGCATTTCTTTTCTTTTTTTTTTTCTTGTCAGAAAGAATTTGTATTTTATCACATTGCTTAAAACATCCACTTTCCTTATCATGCTACTTGTTGGATGATATAAAATGCTTCTAGGCCATAAGCACAGTTGTCATTATTTCTTTTTATTGTTCTCCTGGGTTAGCTCTATTGTTTCCTAAGGACTTTGAATTTCTCCTGGATTCTTTTAGAAATGGTATATAAGAGGTGAATTTAATGAGTCCTCACATGAATGAATATATCTTTTATTTCCTCGAATTCTGGGCCCCTATTTTTTCCCTCAAAGTTTTGAAGGCATAATTACACCATCTTTTAAGATACAAGGCTGCTGATGTGAGAATTTTAATGCCAATCCAATTCTTAATCTTTAGCATGTAATTCCGTTGTGTTTATTTTTAAACTTTTTAATTAGGTATAATATGCATATAGAAAAGTAGTCAAATTATAGCTTGATGAATCATCTCAAAAATGATCACATAAGTATAATCACAACACTAGGCAAGAAAGAAAACACTATCTCTGCCTCAGAAGCCCCCTTTGTGCCCCATTCTCAATTACTACCCCCTTCTTCTCATAAAGCGTCATTTTCCTGATTTCTAATACCTTAATAGTTCTGCCTGTTTTCGAAATTTATATACGTAGAAACAAAATACTAAAAATTCTTGCACGACTGACTCCTGTCACTCAAAATTAGGTTCGTGAGATTTATCCACATTGTTGCTTATAGAAGTGGCTTATTTATCTCAATTTCCAAATAGTATTTGATTTTATGAATATATAAAAACTTATCCTTTCTAATGTTTACACGTTTGAGGTTTTTTCCCCAGTCTTTGGCCATCATAAATGAAGTTGTTAAGAACATTTTTGTTTGGTGCACATATATTCACATTTCTAGTGTGTTCTATTTTGTTACATCTAGGGCATAGAGTGTGGTTACATTGTTTTAGAAGATATTACCAAACCATTTCCAAAGCAGTTGCACCAATATCACTCCTACCAGCAACATAGGAAGGTTCTAGTTCCTCTAAATCTTCACCAATATTGGTATTGGCAGTCTATTTAACTGTAGCTATTCTGACTGTTGTGTAATGGTATTTTGTTTTGCAAATTTTAATTGAGTATCTTTTTAATATCTGTGTTGGTCATTTGTTGTATGACTGGTCAGGTCTTTTGCCAGTTTTCCTATTGGACTGATACATTTTTACTTGATTTGTAGGAGCTCTTTGCATATCTAGATAGGAGCCTTCACTTGGCCAAATGTGTAGTAATTACCTTCTCCCATTCTTTGATATGTTTTAATGAACAGAAATAATTGATTTCATCAATCTTTTATCGTTAGTGCTTTTTGTGTGCTCTTTAAGTTCCTTACACTTATGACATGAAGATACTTTGTTTTGTTGTCTTCTCAAAGTTTTGCACTTCCACTATTTACATCCTGATTTACAGTCACCTGAAATTGATTTTTATGAAAAGTAGGGGTCAAGATTCAACTTTTCCATGTTGATATTCAATTGACCCTGTACTACTTATTCAAAGGAAAGATGTCTTTTGTTCTGGGTTCAATGCCTCCTTTGTCATTAATCAAGAAACCATTAATACATGGGTCTGTTTCTGGACTCTATTTTGTTCCATTGTTTTATCAGTGAGCCCTGGCACCATGCTACCCATTCTTAATTTATGGTATCTTTAAACTGATGGCACGGGTAGATTTGGCAGTATAGGTCTTCCAACTCTATATTTTAAAGATTGTTTTCGTTATTCTTGACCTCCCACTTTTCCATATACATTTTAGAATCAATTTGCCAATTTCTACAAGATAACCTGCTATGATTTTGATTGAAATTTTATTGAATATACACATTTGAGAAGAATTGATGCCTTAACAATATTAATTCTTACTGTTCATGAAAATAGTATCATTATACATTTTGAGTTTCATATTTTCTAGCAATAATATCTTATAATTTTCTATGTAGAGGTCCTATACATTTTAATTAGACTTATTCTATGCACTTTATGTATTTTTTAATTAATTAATTTATTTTTATTTTTGGCTGCATTGGGTCTTCATTGCTGCGTGCAGGCTTTCTCTAGTTGCGGTGAGTGGGGGTTACGCTTCATTGCGGTGCCTGGGGGCTTCTCTTTCTTGTGGGGCACGGGCTCTAGGCATGAGGGCTTCAGTAGCAGTTGTGGCACGTGGGCCCAGTAGTTGTAGCTTGTGGGCTCTAGAGCGCAGGCTCAGTAGTTGTGGCACACGGGCTTAGTTGCTCCACAGCATGTGGGATCTTCCCGGACCAGGGATCGAACCCATATCCCCTGCATTGGCAGGTGGATTCTTAACCACTGCGCCACCAGGGAAGTCCCCTAAGGATTTTTTCAAATCATAAGTGATAAAATGAATGAATTTTATAAACTGCTTTTTCTGGATCTATTGAGGTGATTTTATTTTTCTCCTATATCCTGTTAATAATATAAAATATTTTTATTGATTTTTTTTTTTTAATGTTTAACCAGCCTTGCATTCCTGGAATAAACTTAACTTGCTCATGGTCCTTTTCATATATTGACATATATTGTTTGCTAAGTTTTAAAGGATTTTTTCATCTATTTCCATGTAATATATTCTTGTTATTTTTATTTTCTTGGAATATAATTGCCAGGCTTGGGTATCAAAGTTATTCTGGCCTAATAAATGAGCTGAAAAATGTTGTTTGTATTACTTTTGGAAAAGTCTATAAAATTGGTATTATTTCTTTCTTATATATTAGGAAAAATTTTCTGGAGAAGATATCTTTGCCTGATGAGATTTTTCCTTCTTCTTTAGCTATTTTACTGGCAGATTTAATTTCTTCAACTAAGAATTCAATTTACAATGTTTCTCTCTTTATGGGTGCAATAACACCTCAAATACCTCTGGGTCTTAAAGTTAAGTTTGCATCTCTTTCCCTAATTTTTTTTTTTTTTTGGCGGTACGCGGGCCTCTCACTGTTGTGGTCTCTCCCGTTGTGGAGCACAGGCTCCGGATGCGCAGGCTCAGCAGCCATGGCTCACGGGCCCAGCTGCTCCGCAGCATGTGGGATCTTCCCGGACTGGGGCACGAACCCGTGTCTCCTGCATCGGCAGGCAGACTCTCAACCACTGCGCCACCAGGGAAGCCCTCCCTAATTTTTCTATGTAACTCCTTGAGTCTATTTGTCTTTTGGCTCATCTTGTTCTTTCTCCTTTTCATTGCCAGTTTTCTTCAAATGCTTGGACATGCTGCTTGGTTATCCAGTGATTTATTGTTGAAGAACTAGGTTAATAGCGTCAGCAGCTGTGCTCAGCCTTTACCAGCTTCAGTACTAAAGGAGAGGACTCACTGTGAATCTGTGTATGTGATGAGAGGATGTCATCTGCTGGCTTCTCTTTCACTCCCTGCGAAGAGAGCATTCAAGAGGCCCTGCCTCTCCTCCAAATGGCATAATAAAATGGGTCCTAATCTAGAGCAGTAACCCCTGTTCTGGATGCCCAAGCTCTGCCCAGAACTTCTGTTTCTTTAGAGAGAATCTCTGGCTTTATTCTGGGAATGAGTTCTGCAACTGCACTCAAGGGATGCAAGAGGGCTGGAGAAGCTATTCTGTAAGCATTTAGCAAAGAAATCAGCTACCCAATACATTCTGTCCCTTCTCCCAGTTCTGTTCTCTGTATCAGCTGATTTCACAGGCCACCGAACGAAAACCCCACATTCAACTACCAACTTCCAAGCTCATTCAAATCACCTGTTGGCATGATTACAGCCACCTTCTGCCTTCAGAAACCTGGCAGTACCATAATGCTGCTGATGCTCCCTTCTGTTATAATTCTTTCCTATCATTTCAATGTCTTACTTTTTGTTTTGCTTTGTTTTTAAATTTTGTTTTATGATTTTTTTTTTTAGGAAGAGACAAGACTAAAAGGTTTACTGAGGCAGGATTCTTGAATTTAGATATTAATAATAAGTTTTAAATTTAAATATTGTTTACTGCTTATTAATGTTATATCAATTAACATGCAACTAGGTAATTTAAGATGATAGTAGAGAATGTTCAAGATTACTTTTATAACACTTGAGTGATACAAACACACATGTAGGTGTGGAGAAGGGAAAGTGAAAACAAGAAAGAGAGAAAGTATAAAATTTAGGGCAACATCCAGGCAGCTACTTCGGTGGTTTTCTTATTTTAATGAAAAAGAATCACAAAAACACTGGAAGGAGGTTTCAAATTTGCATATGCTATAAATCTTTGAACAAACACTTTCAAAGTCCTTGTATGCTAAAAATACTGTTTTATCTTCATTTTACTCATATATATCAAAACAGATTATGCATATTTTGTGTGAGATACCTGACCTAGGAATGTCCTAATTTATCAGTAGAATTACTCATTCTATTAACATGATAACTTTGTGCTTATACAATTTTAAAGTCATGGATATTATTGGTCTTGAAAATAAAAACATACATCTTCAACTTCCCTTTCCCTGCCTCCCCTCCAGTGCCAGCCTCATTTCCCTACAGCTAGCTAATCTACATGGAATTGGAAAAGTTAAAACTGAAATAAGGAGGCAACCCCGGGCCCAGGATTGATGCGTAAGTGATTTAACTGTCAGTCTCCACCTATATAGGAAGCCACTCTGGTAAATTATAAGGCATAAAGTATTTCCATGTTATGCCTCTTTTTAATCTTCAAAATATATTTTCTCAATCTGAAAAATAATACATCAATTTCAAGGTGTGATGGTTATTCTCCATTTGCCTATGCCAGTTACCTTCTCCCATTCTCTGCCCTGCTTTGTACCCCAGGAGGTCTCTTCCCTCTGGACAGCTCTTCCCAGACCCACTGGGTAGCTGGCTTCTCCTTGGGTTGGGTCATTAGGAAGTACTGGCAGGAGATCAGAGAATGGGAGGTGAGAAAAGTCAGAGGATTTCTCCCTGTTCTCTTCCTGCTTCTATATCTGGTCTCCTCCCAACTACAGAGTCCTTCCAGCTCTCCATGGATTCCAGAGACACCAATTCCCCCCACAGGTGGTAATGACCTCCCACTACTGCTGGTCTCAGTGTGCATCTCTGTCCCTCCATTGTTCCCTGAGCCCCACCCACATCTCTGTAATTAATCTTTCCACCAATGGCTCTTCAATTGAACTATATGGGTGAGCTGTTACTGGGTGGAACCCTGACAGATACGCTAGGTTTCAGAAATGGTGTAATTTAAATCCCACAGGCAGTGCTTCTCTCAGATGGTATATCTACTGTGAGTTACACTGGGCTTTTAGTAAATCTCTACTACCCCATAGTTAGTCTATTGATGTCTTGATTGGTGAGGTATTTTTGATGAGTAGAAGATGTGTTTCTTTAAAAAAATTACTGTGTTTAAAGGTCACTTTTGGTCTACAAATAATAAATGCTGGAGAGGGTGTGGAGAAAAGAGAACCCTCCTACACTGTTGGTGGGAATGTAAATTGGCTCAGCCACTATAGGAAACAGTATGGGGGTTCTTTAAAAAACTAAAAGTAGAATTGCCATATGATCCAGCAATCCCACTCCTGGGCACACATCCAGAGAAAACTCTAATTCAAAGATTCATGCACCCCAGGGTTCATAGCGCTATTTACAATAGCCAAGACATGGAAGAACCTAAATGTCCATCAACAGATAAATGGATAAAGAAGATGTGATATGTACACACACACACACACACACACACACACACACACACACAAAGGAATATTACTCAGCCTTAAAAAGAATGAAATAATGCCAGCAACACGGATGGACCTAGAGATTATCATACTAAATAAGTCAGACAGAAAAATACCATATGATATAACATATATGGAATCTAAAATATGATACAAATGAACTTATTTATAAAATAGAAACAGACTCACAGACATAGAAAATAAACTTATGGTTACCAAAGGGGAAAGGGGGTGGAGGAGAGATAAATTAGGAGTATGGGATTAGCAGATACAAACTACTATACATAAAATAGATAAACAACATGGTCCTACTGTATAGCACAGGGAACTATTTTCAATATCCTTTAGTAAGCCATACTGGAAAAGAATATATATATATATTTATATATATATATATATTTATATATATATATATTTATATATATAAGTATATACATATATCTGAATCACTTTGCTGTACACCAGAAACACAACACTGGGAAACAACTATACTTCAATAAAAATTTTAAAAAAATAAAGGACAATTTACATTGTCCTTTGAAATATATGACAGATTTAATCCAGTGTTTCTCACTTTCATCTGGGGAGTTGTTTAATACCAATTGTGGTAGGCAAAACTCTAAGGTGGCCCCAAGGTTTCCTGGACCCCCATCCCTAGTTTACACACCCTGCATAATCTCTAGGACTGAGTTCGATGGCTTTCATTTTTGTGATTAGTTTTATAATATATACCACAGTTGGCTTTAAGAAAGGGAAATGATCTGTTAGTTATGCTACAATGCCAGTCATGTTGCAATATAAAGGTATCAAAACAATATGTTGTACACCTTAAACATACATGATGTTGTATGTCAACTGTATTTCAATTTTTTTAAATCAGAAGCGAAAAAAGGAAAAAAAAAACACCAAAAGAAAAGAAGAAAGCAAGATTATCTGGCTAGACCCTTTAAAAGCAGAGTTTTGTCCAGTTGGTCACAGGAGAGAAGTCAGAGGGATTTGAAGCATGAAGGGCGTTGACACCAAGGAGGTTCTCTTTTGCTGAGATGGAGGGGTTCAGGTGACAAGGATCTCAGATTGGCCTCCAGAAGCTGAGAGTGATCCCAGGCCAAAAGCTAGAAAACAACAGGAACCCTGGTCCTATCACCACAAGGAAATGAATTCTGCCAATAACCAGTGAGCTTGCAAGAGATCAAGAGCCTCAGGGAGAACTCCAGCCCCGGCCAACAAACTGACTTCAGCTGATAACATGAACTGAGAATCCAGCCACTATGCATCTGAACTTCTGACCTACAGAAACTGTGAGATAGTAAATTCGTTGTTTTAAGCTGCTAAATTAATCTAGTAATTAAGCATGTAATATATTAAGTGTAATAGAAAACTAATACACCAATGCCCCAACCTCCAAGAGTCTGGGTTTTTTGGTTGGTCTGGGTTGGGATCTAGGCATCAGTATTTTTCAACACCTCCTATCCTAGGTGATGCTAATATTCACTCAGGAATGAAGATCACTGCTTTTTTTCTGCCTGCCCCTCCTCCAACTGAATTGGAAAAATCAGCTGAAAAATAAACTCCTCGAATAGTTTTCTTCTTTCCTGTTCACCCTTTCAACACAGTTAGTGAATGTTTACTGGGTGCCAGGTGCTCGGTCCTGAGGATTTATTTAATGGTAAACAAAATCAGACGTAGTCACTTCCTTCATGGAGCTCATAGTCAAGAGAAGGAGATACATCTTTTAAACACCAAATGTTTTCCTGCACATAAGGCAAGGTTCATTTTCACAAAAACTGTCTGGCAGGAAATAAGCACTATCTTAACTCTTAGATCCTTGGGCTGCCTCTCATATTTCAGGGCACCCTCTCAATGGCTTTAGTTTGAACCATAAAATTCTGTTTGGGGAAGATAAATTTGCTGGAAATGACCTTGATCAGCACAGGTTTGGTTTGCTTACAAAGGTCATTTGATTAATTCAGAAAAAAAAAAAAAAGTATGTTAAGAATTTAAGTCAGACCCAGTCATCAGTCTTGTCCATCATGAAGATACCAGGCTTGCAAGTGTTGAGTGTCTTAGTAGATAAGTCTTTTAAAGAGTATTTTAAAAAGAGGGAGAAGAGGGGATTCCCTGGTGGTCCAGTGGTTAGGACTCTGTGCTTTCACTGCTGAGGAAGTGGCTTCAATCCCTGGTCAAGAAACTAAGATCCTGCAAGCCGCTGCATGGCGCACCAATAATAATAATAATAAAATAAAAAGAGGGAGAAGAAAAATATTAAACAAATAATGTCACAAAGAACTGTAAAATAACTACCATGAAAAGAGTTTCCAGAGAAGAGGTACATGCACCAGAAGGCGATTTGACTTGGGGTCAGGGCAGGGAAATGTCAGGAATTGTGTCTCTGAGGAAGGATTATTAAGCAAAGGAAGGCAAAGAGGAGTAGGTGTGAAGTGGGATTGTGAGGCAGACTGAGAAACAAAGTACTGGGACAGGGGTTTTTAAGCTGGGGTGAACACTAGAATCTCCTGGGGAACATTAAAAGGTACCGATGCCTGGATCCCACCTCAGAGATCCTGATTTAATGTGTCTGTGATGTGGTCTGGGCATCTCCAGGTCATCCCAATGTACATCCAAGCAGAAAAAAACATTGCATGCAAAGGCCCTGTGGCAGCAGGGGACCTGATAGATTCTAGAAGCTGAAAGAAGGCTCAGCTGAAAGAAGTCATGGCCCTTCCCAAGATTCTCAATAGCTGCAGACACATTGTGACACAAGCTTGCCCTCTCCTAGTTACTATTGTCCAAAGAATTTCTAAACATTTTACCTTGTGTTGAAAAGTACTCTAGGAATTCAATATATGGAGTAAGAGGGATTTCACCAAAATTCAAAGGATCATCCCAGGTTAAAAAATAAAGGGGCTTATAACTCATTTTTACAACCCCCTGCTCTCACCTTGCCCGGAGCCTTGGCCCAGATAGAAACATGTTTCTAAACTGCAACAAAATGATGGCAGAGGAGCAAGAGAGCTCTCCTAACACAGAGGAAGAAGGCACCATTTAACAGCACTGGCATTCTCTTCCTGGCTTGCCCAACTGTGCAGGCAACATTACATCCCAGACAGCATATAAAGAGTTCATCATTACTGACAGGAGAGCAAACTGTCCTCTTAATTGCATTTTGGTTTCAGCTGCATAATTTGCATAGAGCATAGGAAATGAAGTTGATTGATTTGGGAAAATGCTCCAAAATCTCTTTTGGCATGGAAAGAGATGATTGCTCTCACACTGCCAAATCAAATAGGTTTATGTAACTTACCTCGGCTACTCTCTTCTCTAACTTAGCTTCAGCCAAGTTGGCCTAATGGCTATTTCTCTAAAACCCCAGCACGCTCCTGCCTCAGGACCTTTGCACTCTCTACAACATATTATACAATTGTTGATTTTTTGTCTGTGTCCCCAACTCCAATTCAGCTTGTAAGCCCCATGAGATCAGCAGCTGCATTGGTTTATTACTAATTTATTCTTAAAACACAGAATGGTGGCTGGAATATACTAATATATGAATATCAATAGAAATAGAACAAAAAAGTGTTTCAGCACTTTTTTTAGTGACCACTTTTATAGATGTGACCACTAGAATAAAAGTTAAAGTAGTTTTCTATAGCATTCCATTAAATTCCATGGCATTTTATTTCATCAAGGCAAATAAAAATATGATTTGAATCTGAACAGTTCATCCTTCTGTTAGAAATCTCTGTGGAATAGATAGTGATGTGTTTGATATACATCAAAAGAGAGCTATATAATTTTTTTAAATCAAAAAGCAATATACAAGGTATAAAGTGTGGAAAATAAAAAGTGTGAATAGATATATTTTTCAGTTGCCTTCTTAGTTCTTCAGTTCCCAATTTTGGTATTGTACTAAGATGACTAGTGTAATAATAAATATATTTCAGTACAATAAGAGCTGAAATTCCTGCTTTAGCTGCCCCATTTCTCATCATAGTCTCATGGAAACCTCCTGTAAACATTTCGCAGTGAGACTGGAGTAATTACAAGTCATTGCTTAGATGCCAGTAACTGTTAATTATTTTAAAAGAGGTTGTGGGGCTTCCCTGGTGGCGCAGTGGCAGGGAGTCCGCCTGCCGATGTGGGGGACGCGGGTTCGTGCCCCGGTCCGGGAGGATCCCACATTCCGCGGAGCGGCTGGGCCCGTGAGCCACGGCCGCTGAGCCTGCGCATCCGGAGCCTGTGCTCTGCAACGGGAGAGGCCACAACAGTGAGAGGCCCGCGTACCGCAAAAAAAAAAAAAAAAAAAAAGAGGTTGTAACCGTGTTTTCAAAGTTGGGTATGCATTGGAATCAACTGGAGGGCTGGTTAAAACAGAGATTGCTGGGCTCCACCCCCAGGTATCTTGATTCAGAAGGTCTGGAGCAGGGCCCGAGAATCTGCATTTCTCTCAAGCTCCAAGATGATGTCTGTGTTGCTGGTTCATGGACCACCCTTGGAGTAACACTGGCCAATGGGGTCTGAGGGTTCCATTTTCTCCTTCTATCCCTAGTCTATTTCAGGACCACTCCATGAAATGGAGCCACCAAACAAGACTGAGTTAGGTATATGCACATGAAAAGTTTTTATTGCCATTGTTGTGTGGGTGACAATACCTCCACAGAGATATTTTCTTATACTCACTTTATCTGTAAGTGGACCCTCTCTTGGTTTTGATTAATAGAGGCTGGTCTGCTCTGACAATTTGCTTGAATACTGAACAGAAGCCTCCTTGGGTTTTGTTAACTGGGTTTCTTTCTTACATCACCAACCCTGCTGTCATGTCATCCCAAGAAAATGTCAGTTTATTTGCATTGGTCCATTCAGTCATATATAGACTTCTTTCTTACATGGGTAAAAGAGTTCTTCATGCTTTCCTAGATAGAACTCTGTATGTTTCATGTGTACAGAATATTTCTCTTAGAATATTTTTAATATTATGAATTATTTCACAATTAAGAAGAGTATACCAGACCTGTATTTCTATTACCAATTCCTTAAAGACATAATTCAGGCACAGCAGAATCCAGCCCTTTTCCATTTCCCCTCCCTCTCTTGCTGCTTCTCTTCCTCTCTTCCACCTTCCCAGAGGGAACCACATAAGTTGGTATTTTACTGCATATGTTTCCATAAACAAAGAATCACTTTCATGCTGTGCTTCTGTTACTTTAATTTTCATAAATAATAGTATTTTCTATATATCCTTCCTCGACTTGCTTTCTTTACTTAATATTTGGTTTTGAAGATTCATATCTTGTGCAAGCTATAGATCTAGTTTACTCATTTTTGTTCTGTCATGGTATCTGTTGTATGACTCTATCAAATTTTTAACATTTCTCTTGGTGGACATGTAGGGCCTTTCCAATTTCTTTTTATAATTACAAACTATATCATAATCAATAGACCTATTCATGTCTCCTTGAACATATAGGTCAGAGATTTATGAATGGAATTGTTAGGTCATAGGATAGGAGTCTTCCATGCAACTTGATGAGTCAGATAGTCCACACACTTTTTCTTATAATAGTTAACCCTGAACTTGGCTATGTGATTTGCTTTGGCTAGTTGGATGGCAATGAATGTGATGCAAGCGTAGGCTTGAAAAGTGTGCATTTCTGCTTGCATCCTTGCATGATTAAACTTGCTCACTCTTGCTTCTCTGAGATTTCCAAGAGAATGTGCCTAGCCTGCTGGAGGGTAGAACAGACACACATAAGAAACATGTGGAGGAGAACCCAGGCATCTCATCAGCCATCCTAGACCAGCCTTTAGCCAGCCCCAAACCAAGCATGTGACTTGTCAAGACTTGCTAGACTTTTCTAGCTGACCTATAACTGACCACAGATGGCTGAGTGAGCCCATCAGAAGCAATAAATGGTTCTTAGTTTAAAACACTAAATTTGGGGGGTGGTTTGTTGCACAGTATTATTGTAGGAAGAGATAACGATACACTTGATATTGCTAGACATTTCCCCAACGTAGTTGAACCAATTTACATTCCCATCAATAATGGTTTCCCACATTCCCCAACACTTGATATTATTAGATTTAATGACTTTGCCAATAAGATGGTTGTGAAACTATACCTTACTATACAATACCATACCATATACTATACTACAGTCTTAATTTTATCCCCATAATTACCAGTGAGTATTAGCATGTTTTCACACACTTTTTGGTCAAACATTCCTTTGCATTTTATACTTTTCTTTGCCTCAGCATGAATTAACAAGAGTCAAAACTGCTCTAAGATCTTTAAAAATTAGGCTTTCTGTTAGAAGAATGAGAATATGATCAACGGGAATCATTCTCCCAAAGACCCACTGGATCATAATCAATTATTCTGACTAGTAGTAATAGGAATTATGTGTGTGTGTGTGTATGTAAGACAGACACCATTATGATATCTAAGAATGGAGTAACATTGTTGGATTTGCCACAAACATGCCAACAATAATATTCCTAGTGTTTACTGAAAGAAGACAATCACAGGCTGATTCTGCTTATTTCAACATTCTTATTTTGCAGTTGCAAGAATTGAGGTAATATGCCCAGCTAGTGTAAAAAAGAGCCAAATCTTCTGACTCAAGGACCAGAGGCCTTTTCACTGGTTATCTTCATCTGCTCCTTAACTGGCTAATTGTAATAATCCCATGTAAAAGAATTGTCCAGATATACATCGGTCACCCAGTTAAACATCACTTTCTGGTTTGCATTTGCTATATTAAAAAAATATTTTTAAATTATACATACATCATTGCTTTGGGGATATATAATTTTTTAAACCGTATTTTCCAGATAACCCAGGGACCCTTTTCTCAATGAAAATTACACTGAGATTCCTTCATAGACTCTGAAAGTATTAGAAATTTTGTTCCCTTGCTGGAACCATAAAGCATTGTTCCTTCATTTTCTTTCTATGACACACATCTTGTACAGTGCCTGACATTTGTTGGATGGTAAAACAAATGTCAATAAAAGTCCTAATAGCATTAGAAGTAATACTACCAGAGGTAGATGAAGGGAAACATAATATCACTTGTAATCTCATTTTACAATCTTTTTTCCCCCTAGAACAATAGCTGTCACTTCTATTTTCTATCATCTACGCCTTGTGAGGAAAGGCTTTGGTGTGTCTCCATCTTTCTGGTAGCAAAACACACATGTGTTTTAGGATATCTCTTTGTTCTGAAGTCTTCACATTTCCTACCCTAGTGCTGGCTAAGAATTCAAGAAGTTTGTCGTGCAGTGAAATGGAGAGGTTGTGCATTTCAATGAGGCAAACACAAAAGGGAAATGCCAGGAGGTATAGCATGATATGGGTTATGGTAAATAGCTCAAGACAAACAGCAAATTCTTAAATTTTGTGGTAGGCAATTTTCTAAGAGCTTTGCATGAAATAACTCATTTAGTCCTCACCAAAATAAATAATCAAAATAGGAACTGCTATTACCTCCATTTTATAGACAGGGAAATGGAGACACAGAGGTGTTAAGAAACCTGCCAAGTTCGTGAAGGGCAGGACCCATTTGGACCCTAGTCATTGTTTCTCCCTTCACAGCACTTTCTAATCCTTTAGTCCATGGTGTTGACCAGATGTCCCTAAGATCCCTAGGACTCCTGACCATGGAGTTGTCCTGGGGGTTTTAGGAGGGTGGTGTGATGAACAAATTGCTCTGATTGGCCACCAGAACGTTTCTTTTGTGAGACTACATGAATTTGGGCCACTAGAGCAGGGCTGAATTGCTAAATTTGGGTGAATCTCACTCACCTCAGACACAGGACAAGATCAGGGCTCCTGGCTGCTAACAATCAACAGCTACCCTTGGGCTTGATCAGTGCTCATCCATTTGCGTTCTGATCCTGGGGCCTCTGGCGGCTGAAGCACCTGAAAGCGATGGATGTGGCAGAGCCATCCTCTACCCAGTGAGCTCTCTGTCGCTAGTCCCCAGCGTGGTTCCCCTGCTCCCCCCTCAGGCTCCATGCCTTGTGTGAAGAAGGTCTCTGGAGTTGTCCACACCTATATTCTCCAAAGGGTTTGCTGACCGTTGGTCTCCAATGTAATGGACTTTTCAATCCATGTGGTGGAGTGATGCTTTCCTGAGTAAGTGTTAAGCCATGCCTCACAGGGATGGACATTTTTTGCTCTTGGGACCATGCTATGTGCTCCACCTATGGGTCCATCACCTAGCCTTTCTGCTGGTAGGAGATCACATTCTAGAAATAATGATTATGGCCTCAAGAGCTTAAGAGAAGAAATGGTTGGAAGAGGTGTTGTTCAAGTTTTAATCTATCAAATTCCAAATCATAAATTTAACATGATCAGAAAACAATTATCGTGCATATTTACCTGTATAGTCTAAGTAAGACTTACAATTGTGGTCATCTTCAATGAAGCACAGCAATGACCTTTGAAAGACTCACCGGAATCCAATGCTTACAGTGGCACAATGGATGATGCAACATCATTAGTGATGAAGTCACCACCAGGAAATACATTAGGGAACTGCAGAGTCAAAAAGTATCTATATTGCTTCAAAATGTTATTATACAAACAGATTCTGAAGAATCTGGTTCTTCGTGTTTCTCTGAGTAATAACAGAGTTTTTACTTTTTTTTTTTTTTTTTGCAGGGAGAAATACAAAATTAGCCCAGAATGGTGCATATAACAATAAAAAACATGAAGAGATGATTCCTGGACCTGAAGAGAAAGCGGTGATAACCTAGATTATGCAGAATCTTCCTAAGCACTGATTGGACAACAACCAAATACATAGGTACCTCCTCTCTACCTATTATTATAAATCTTCATCAATATATCACTATACATGTCAGATGGGCCTATTAATTTTGTAACACATTTTAAAATCAAACTGTCTGTATAGGCAGGGAACCCATAAAAAAATTATTGGGAACCCCACATACCCTCAGCACATCTCTGAACCGTCATTTTATTGACCAAAGAAAAGCACGTGGCTTAGTCCATGGGAACCCCACAATGGACAGAACACTGCAGTCACATGGCAGAATGAATGGATACAGGGAGGGGTGAAGAATGGGGATAATTATTGCAGTGTTGTACATCTTATACATTCCCAGTCTATTTGCTTTCTTCCTGATTACCCAGCACCTTCTGACTTTTGCTTCTCCAAGTTGCTTCCCTTGCTTTTTGCACTTCTTCACTATGTAGTGGGTGTAGGGTTATTCTCACAGTACCAAACCTCTGGTGTACCTGTTTCAGAAGTCTCTCCCTCTCCCTCACTCTCTTCCCCTTCCCCCCCACTCTTCTCCCCTCCCCCCCACTCTCCTCTCATATCTATTTATATTTCTAATTTCAACAAATATTTATTAGGTGCCTACATGTGCCAACACTGCAGTGAAGAGACCAGACACAGCTGCAACTCTTGCCTAGCACAGAAGAGAGACATTTAAAAGGTAATTACAATTCTCCCAGGGATTCTATTAGCCCTCTATTATTAGCCCAAACCTGAAGTCACAGCTCTAGTTTGATGCTTTACATTGAGTGCCTTGGAACTTAAATTAAAGCACAACCCGTATGTTTGAGCTGCTATTTTTAAGGTTAATATTGATTCCTGTCCTTAGTCTGTAGCCAGAGCCACATTTTCTCATTCTCATTCTCTCCATAGTAAAGAAGAACACACGCACATAAAAAAGAATAAATTTAATTATGAATCTGCACATAGTGTCACAGTCATTTCAATCTTGTGGAAAACCTGGTTAAACCTCCCAGAGGATCCCTGTCTGTGTCACAACATCATCTTCCTTGTGACAGATTTTACATTTCTTTTATATCATGGGGTAATGACTAAATTGCTGCTCAGGGAAATGGTATTTGGCTAAAGAGAAAAAATATTGGTGCAGGGGGACAGATTTGTGCTGTCTGAATCCTAGGTCACTTTCTGATCTAAAGAAAAGAATAAAAATTATGTAATAAATCAATATATTCCCCACACCACAGTAGAAAAAAAAGGCGGGGGTGGCTGGGCTATTCCCAACTGAGATATATTGTAGAGCAGAATATGATACCAACTCATGGAAATTTTCTACCATATGCATCCCATGCAAAAATTTTTTAAAAAAGAAAGAAAAAGGGAAAAGTGCCTTTTATGCCAAACATATATCAGATAATGACATATAATGAAATGCACATGTCTTCTGGAGGAAAAAGAGAAGCTATTATATTCCATTGAGTAGCATAATGTATCAAAGAACTAAAAGGCTCCCTTCAATGCCGTAATTTTCTTCAAAAACTTTCTGGAAGCATTTCACCACTGTAAAATATACCCATTAAGGCTAATATTATCTACAATAATTTGGAAGACTATAGATTGAACTTTGATGCAATCCTTCATATCTATTCCCTTGCATATTGATAAGAGGAGAATAACAATGAATTCTGTGAGCCAGAATACCTACTGCCAGAACCTCAGAATAGCTCCACAGTTCTCTACAGACACTTCACAATTGGTGTTTTTTTTCATGCATCCATTACTATTCAACAAATATACATGAAATACCTACTCTGTGCCAAGCATTCTTCTTAGGATTGAAGAGAAAATGGTAAAAAGAAGGATGAAATCTCAGGCCTTGTGGAGCTTATATTGAGCAGAGAGCTATTAAACTTGGAAACAAATAAATTTAGGGAGAAAGAAGTGCACCAAAGACAATAGAGTCAGGCCATCAGATAGAGAGTGATGAGTGTACATGGGACCTATGTTAGATAGGGGTGTCACAGAAGGCCTCTTTGAAGGGGAACTGAGACATGGAGGATACAAGAGGCAGCCAGTAGAGATACGGGTAAGGAGTGTCTGGCACAAAGACACAGAAGGCCCAGGTGGCTGGGAAAGGTTTGGGACCCTGCATCACTTCCATGACCTAATTCTCTGTAGCATACACTGTTGGCGGTCAGCCAAGGGCCTGACACCAGCCTCCTGCGTCTTTACTTCTAACACCTTGGGCCTGCAGCTTCCTTCAGAGGTCTTCTCATGGGCTCCTGGAGCCACCGTATGCACAAAAACATCAGAAGTTCATGTCTTCCGAGAGGACTGACTGATAAAGAGGCATGAAAGCCCAGCTCCGTGGTCTTGAGCAGGGAGGTGTAATTTACTCTGGAGTGTAATTTCTGCACTTCTGAGATCCCTACAGGACCAGGTGAGGTGCAGCTGTGCCTGGAGTCACACGCTTGCTTGGCTCCTTCCTCTTTCCTGACCTGCTTCTTCTCTATCCTCTCTGGTTTCTCCTGGGAGCACATTTTCAGTGAATCACTTTTACCCAAATCCTTACTGTAGGGTCTACTTCTGGGGAAGCAGCCCTAATACATTCTTCATGCTAACATGAACTCCTGAAAATACATCATGGCACATGTTGTGAATTCCTGGTATGTTTGAGTGGCCGTGGAGTTGTGGGAAAAAACACTGATGAGGAGGAGGAGGAGGAGGGGGAGGGGAGGGAGAGGGGGAGAGGGAGGGGAGGGGGAGGACAGGGAAGGGAGGGGGAGGAGAGGGAGGGGAGGGGGAGGAGAGGGAGGGGAGGGGGAGGAGAGGGAGGGGAGGGGAGGACAGGGAAGGGAGGGGGAGGAGAGGGAGGGGAGGAGGAGGAGGGGGATGGGAGGAGGGGGGAGGGGAAGGGTGAAGGGAGGGAAGGGGAGGGGAAGGGTGAAGGGAGGGAAGGGGAGGGGAAGAAAGAGGATGGGTTCTGGTCCCAGCTTTTCTACTAATTGTGTAATTGTGTGACCCTAGGCAAAGTCACAACTCTGGGCTTCAGTTCCTCATCTATATAATGGGGAGGTTGAACCCATGGTAAGCTCCAGGAAACTTTTCCTAGTACAAAATAATATGCTACATATATGTGTTGGTAGGAATGATGTATTGATACACAATCACATATGTTGCATGCATCTAGAGAGATAATGGTATTATACCAAATGGGACATGGAGGGATTAGTGAGTGATGATTGTTCCAGTAAGTTGTCTACTGCTGTGAGCAGTGATGAAAAGCAGCTGGTTAAGCCCAAGGGGATGATCAAGGGAGGTTATTTCGGAGTCAGGAGGGTTGTGGTACAATCATGATGGTTCTACCTTAGACCTGAGTAAGATTGGAAGACAATCAATGAAGGCAACACAATCAATGAAGGGAAAGATGGAGGAGCCAAAGGAGAACACACTTAAGAAACGTCTGTTCTCTGGATGGGAAAAGTGGAAGCTGAGAGCAACCAGAACAAAAGCAGCCAAATCATGATCACTAGTGAGTCACTGGGCCAGGACACGCCCACTAATTCCTGCTATGCCCTGGCTCAAAAGTGTCTTTCAAAGCTTGCAAAAAGGGAAAGACTGAGAACAAGCAAAAAAGAAGCTCAACTTGACACTAGGCAAAGGAAACAACTCTTCATATAACAGGTGTTCAGAACTTCTGTTTGAACATTTCTGTAACAACCATTATGGATAGGAAAAAATAGATCTAAAATTAGCTGTGTGGCATGAGTGACATTACTGAGTCTCAGACTTCCAACTCTGTAAAATGGAGAAGTTATCTGCACTTCAGAGGGATATAGTGAGATTACAGAGCAGAAGAATAGTTAGTATGGGGTGAGGAGGGGCTGGGGGAGGAAGCAGAGCCTGTAGTAAATGGTTCAGAATCAGTCTTTTTTTGAGCCCTAGTTCCCTACCCTTTGCTGCTGTGTGACCTCACGCTAGTCATCTAACTTCGAGTCTGGTTTCCTTTACTGGAATATGAGACTATAATTGTGCATACTTCACAGAATTATTAAATGTTAGGCAATTCTGTCCATCTCATAATATACATGCTCAGTGTAAATCATTCCCTTTGGTCATGTCTGCCAAGCAAATTTTTTTCTGAAATACATAAAAGATGTCAACAAGCACCCCATCCGGCCCTGACTGAGCTCCTTCCCCATTACGATGCCTCCTCTCTTTTTATCTCGTGGCTGGCTCTGTCCTCACTCCTCACCTGGTGACCGCTGCCTCCTTGATAAACTACCAATTTGAGGCTTGGTTTTCCAGTTTACTCTTTGCACTTTTCCTCAGAGCATAGACTCTGGCATTCACTCCCACTCAACATACAGTGGCCGTGGATAGGAGACGCCCCACACAATGCCAGTCTGTAGCCTCAGGACACTGGAGAGGGGTACCTAACATCAGGTCCCCAGCCGCTGCCTTTTCACTTCAAGTGAAAATCATGACATACTTAACTTCTCCTGTGCTTACTGCAAGCTATTTCATATAATTTGATCTTGTAAGGGAAAAAAAAATCACATCTTTACATCCCCAGGCATTTTGTGTCCTTATCTAAAATTAGTACAGTTACTGCTCTGCTATTTTAGGAAATGCAGGACAACCCTCACCCTTCAGACCTATCAGCTTAACCAGCTGAGGTGCCTTATGCAACATGGAGGGTGTAGATTCAGCACAAAACCCTAAAGCCACCAGTCTACTAGTTCTCCTCCATTTACTAAAATGGTTAGCAACTGTGTGATTAGGTAGGTGCAGAAGCCAGTAGAAAGGATCAACATGATATGGACGTGAAGCTGTAAAACAGTAAAAACCCCAGAAAGATGATGTCTTAGGTCAGGGTCCCTAGGAGCAGAGTCTCAGGAGGACCCAGTCAGGGAGGGAGAAATGCAGGAGAGAACAGGGGAAAAAGGTAAGCAAGGAAGTCGTTTCAAGTGAAGTCTAGTCTCAGCTTGACCCCCACGGGGAGTTCTAACATGTGTGTGGCACCCCGATCAGTCTGTCATTGGCTGAAAGCTGCCTCAAGAGACAAATGAACCTATCTATGAAACAGAAACAGAATCACGGACATAGAGAACAGATTGGTAGTTGCCAAGGGGGAAGGGGTTGGGGGAGGGATGGAGTGGAAGGTTGGGGTCAGCAGATGTAAGCTTTTATATATAGAATGGATAAACAACAAGGTCCTACTGTATAGCACAGGGAACTATATTCAATATCCTATGAATTCTTTTCCATAATGGAAAAGAATATAAAAAAGAATGTATATATATATGTGTGTGTGTGTGTGTGTGTGTGTGTGTGTAACTGAATCACTTTGCTATACAGCAGAAATGAATACATTGTAAATCAACTATATTTTAATTAAAAAATATTAAAATTGAAAAAGAAAGAGAGAAGGTCACACCCTACAGATATTTCTAGCTGGTGCAGCTCCTGGAAGCCACAGGCAATTCTCTAAGGAGAAGAGGGGCTGCTGGGAGCTAATAACAGCCAACACTCCCAGCAGCCGGGAGAAGGGGCCCCATACAAGTCAAGGATGGGCGCCAACGCTGGTGGCAAAAATAACAGAAACATCAGAGCAATTTCTAAAAAGCCATAGAATCTTTAAGTTCAAGGATTAGATCTTATACATGTATTAAAATCTCCAGCACTAATGTTGGTCCTTTGGTGAGATAGATACTCAGTTGTAGGTGATCAGTGCTTAAACTAAATAGCAGTTAATTGGAGATGGAGTGAACTGGAAGCCTTGGGAAGGATCAAAGACGGATATCCACTGAGATGCCAGGTGTGGTGTCAGAAGTTGGGAGCTCAAGTGTCGTTTGTAATATATTGTGTCCTTGGGGACATCGATAAATCTATCAGAATATCTTCTTCATGTACCAAATGGTAACATTGAGAAATATTTCACCAGGATGGTTGAGGATTAAAATACAGAATTTATGGGTGAAGATGTTTTGTAAGATGTAATGTGCTTTCAAAAATGAGAATAAGGTATTATTATGAATTATTGTGCATTAAATACAGAGCACTTCCAAGGCATGGATGAGTTTTAGATCAGTTTTTTCTATTTTTATTTTTTTTTATGGTACCTTGCCCCATTATAAATACTCTGACCAACACATAAGGTTATCATGGAGCTTGAAAAACTCTAAAGTTTGATCCCTAGCCTGAAAAATATTATACCAGAAATATATTTTGAAAATCAGTGCCAGTAGTTATTTTTTTAACAGCTTTATTGGACTATCATTGCTTTATATTGGTGTGTTAGTTTCTGCTGTATAAGAAAGTGAGTCAGCTATACGCATACGTATATCCCCATATCCCCTCCCTCTTGCATCTCCCTCCCACCCTCCCTATCCCACCCCTCTAGGTGGTCACAAAGCACCCAGCTGATCTCCCTGTGCTATGCAGCTGCTTCCCACTAGCTATCTATTTTACATTTGGTAGTGTATATATGTCCATGCCACTCTCTCCCTTCATCACAGGTTACCCTTCTCCCTTCCCATGTCCTCAAGTCCATCTCTACATCTGTGTCTTTATTCCTCTCCTGTCCTTAGGTTCTTCAGAACCATTATTTTTTTTTAGATTCCATATATATGTGTCAGCATACAATATTTGTTTTTCTCTTTCTGACTTACTTCACTCTGTATGACAGACTCTAGGTCCATCCACCTCAACACAAATAACTCAGTTTCGTTTCTTTTTATGGCTGAGTAATATTCCATTGTATATATGTGCCACATATTCTTTATCTATTCATCTGATAATGGACACTTAGGTTGCTTCCATGTCCTGGTTTTGGTAAATAGAGCTGCAATGAACATTGTGGTACATGACTCTTTTTGAATTATGGTTCTCTCAGGGTATATGCCAGGAGTGGGATTCTTGGGTCTTATGGTAGTTCTATTTTTAGTTCTTTAAGGAACCTCCATACTGCTCTCCATAGTGGCTCTATCAATTTACATTTCCACCAACAGTGCAAAAGGGTTCCATTTTCTCCACACCCTCTCCACCATTTATTGTTTGTAGATTTTTTGATGATGGCCATTCTGACCTGTGTGTGGTGACACCTCATTGTAGTTTTGATTTGCATTCTCTAATGATTAGTGATGTTAAGCATCCTTTCATGTGTTTGATGGCCATCTGTCTATCTTCTTTGGAGAAATGTCTATTTAGGTCTTCTGCCCATTTTTGGATTCAGTTGTTTGTTTTTTGATATTGAGCTGCATGAGCTGCTTGTATAATTTGGAGATTAACCCTTTGTCAGTAGCTTTGTTTGCAAATATTTTCTCCCATTCTGAGGGTTGTCTTTTTGTCTTGTTTATGGTTTCCTTTGTTGTGCAAAACCTTTTAAGTTTCATTAGGTCCCATTTGTTTATTTTTGTTTTTATTTCCATTTCTCTAGGAGGTGGGTCAAAAAGGACCTTGCTGTGATTTCTGTCATAGAGAGTTCTGCCTATGTTTTCCTCTAAGAGTTTTATAATGTCTGGCCTTACATTTAAGTCTTTAACCCATTTTGAGTTTATTTTTGTGTAAGGTGTTAAGAAGTGTTCTAATTTCATTCTTTTACATGTAGCTGTTCAGTTTTCCCAGCACCCCTTATTGAAGAGGCTGTCTTTTCTCCATTGTATATTCTTGCCTCCTTTATCAAAGATAAGGTGACCATATGTGCATGGGTTTCTCTCTGAGCTTTCTATCCTTTTCCATTGATCTATATTTGTTTTTGTGCCAGTACCATACTGTCTTGATTACTGTAGCTTTGTAGTATAGTCTGAAGTCAGGGAGCCTGATTCCTCCAGCTCCGTTTTTCGTTCTCAGTATTGCTTTGACTATGCGGGGTCTTTTGTGTTTCCATACAAATTGTGAAATTTTTTGTTCTAGTTCTGTGAAAAATGCCATTGGTAGTTTCATAGGGATTGCATTGAATCTGTAGATTGTTTTGGGTAGTATAGTCATTTTCACAGTGTTGATTCTTCCAATCCAAGAACATGGTATATCTCTCCATCTGTTTGTATTATATTTAATTTTTCATCAGTGTCTTAGAGTTTCCTGCATACAGAACTGCTTTTGCTGCATCCCATAGGTTTTGGGTTGTCATGTTTTCATTGTCATTTGTTTGTAGGTATATTTTGATTTCCTGTTTGATTTCTTCAATGATCTCTTGGTTATTAAGTAGTGTATTGTTTAGGGTCCATGTGTTTGTATTTTTTACAGATTTTTTCCTGTAATTGATATCTAGTCTAATAGTGTTGGGATCGGAAAAGATACTTGATATGATTTCAATACTCTTAAATTTACCAAGGCTTGATTTGTGACACAAGATACAATCCATCCTGGAGAATGTTCCACGAGCACTTGAGAAGAAAGTGTATTCTGTTGTTTTTGGATGGAATGTCCTAGAAATATCAATTAAGTCCACCTTGTTTAATGTATCATTTAAAGCTTGTGTTTCCTTATTTGTTTTCATTTTGGATGATCTGTCCATGGGTGAAAGTGGGGTGTTAAAGTCCCCTACTATGATTGTGTTACTGTCGATTTCCCCTTTCATGGCTGTTAGCATTAGCCTTATGTACTGAGGTGCTCCTATGTTGGGCGCATAAATATTCACAATTGTTATATCTTCTTCTTGGACTGATCCCTTGATCAGTATGTACTGTCCTTCTTTGTCTCTTGTAAGTCTTTATTTTAAAGTCTATTTTGTCTGATATGAGAATTGCTACTCCACCTTTCTTTTGATTTCCATTTGCATGGAATATCTTTTTCCATGCCCTCACTTTCAGTCTGTATCTGTCCCTAGGTCTGAAGTGGGTCTCTTGTAGACAACATATATATGGGTCTTGTTTTTGTATCCATTCAGCCAGTCTATGTCCTTTGGTGGAGCATTTAATCCATTTACATTTAAGGTAGTTATCAATATGTATGTTCCTATTACCATTTTCTTAATTGTTTTGGGTTTGTTATTGTAGGTCTTTTCCTTCCCTTGTGTTTCCTGACTAGAGAAGTTCCTTTACCATGTGTTGTAAGGCTGGTTTGGTGGTGCTGAATTCTCTTAGATTTGCTTGTCTGTAAAGGTTTTAATTTCTCTGTAAAATCTGAATGAGATCCTTGATGGGTAGAGTAATCTTCGTTGTGGATTTTTCCCTTTCATCACTTTAAATATGTCCTGCCACTCCCTTCTGGCTTGCAGAGTTTCTGCTGAAAGATCAGCTGTTAACCTTATGGGGATTCCCTTGTATATCATTTGTTATTTTTCCCTTGCTGCTTTTAATATTTTTTCTTTGTATTTAATTTTTTATGGTTTGATTATTATGTGTCTTGGAGTGTTTCTCCATGGATTTATCCTGTATGAGACTCTCTGCACTTCCTGGACTTGATTAACTATTTCCTTTCCCATATTATGGAAGTTTTCAACTATAATCTCTTCAAATATTTTCTCAGTCCCTTTCCTTTTCTTTTCTTCTTCTGGGACCCCTATGATTAGAATGCTGGTGTGTTTAATGTTGTCTCAGTGGTCTCTGAGACTGTCCTCAATTCTTTTCATACTTTTTTCTTTATTCTGCTCTGTAGTAGTTATTTCCACTATTTTATCTTCCAGGTCACTTAACTGTTCTTCTGTGTCAGTTATTCAGCTATTGATTCCTTGTAGAGAATTTTTAATTTCCTTTATTGCATTGTTCATCATTGTTTCTTTGCTCTTTAGTTCTTCAAGGTCCTTGTTAAATGTTTCTTGTATTTTGTCCATTCTATTTCCAAGATTTTAGATCATCTTTACTATCATTACTCTGAATTCTTTTTCAGGTAGACTGCCTATTTCCTCTTCATTTGTTTGGTCTGGTGGGTTTTTACCTTGCTCTTTCATCTGCTCTGTACTTCTCTGTCTTCTCATTTTGCTTAACTTACTGTGTTTGGGGGTCTCCTTTTCACAGGCTGCAGGTTTGTAATTCTCGTTGTTTTTGGTGTCTTTCCCCAGTGGGTTAAGGTTGGTTCAGTGGGTTCTGTAGGCTTTCTGTTGGAGGGGACTGGTGCCTGTGTTCTGGTGGATGAGGCTGGATCTTGTCTTTCTGGTGGGCAGGACTGCATCTGGTGGTGTGTTTTGGGGTGTCTGTGAATTTATTATGATTTTAGGCAGCCTCTCTGCTAATGGGTGGGGTTGTGTTCCTGTCTTGCTAGTTGTTTGGCATGGTGTGTCCAGCACTGTAGCTTGCTGGTTATTGAGTGGAGCTGGGTCTTAGCTTTGAGACCGAGATCTCTGGGAGAGTTCTCACCGATTGATATTATGAGGGGCCAGGAGGTCTCTGGTGGACCAATGTCCTGAACTCAGCTCTCCCACCTCAGATGCTCAGGCCTGACACCCGGCCAGAGCACCAAGACCATGTCAGCCACATGGTCAGGTGTGTGGGGGGTTTCTTGCCTTTGGGGAGGTCTGAGGTCTTCTGCCAGCATTCAGTAGGTGTTCTGTAGGAGTTATTCCACATGTATATGTATTTTTGAGGTATTTGTGGGGAGGAAGTTTATCTCCACGTCTTATTCTTCTGCCATCTTGAAGGTCCTCTACTACATTGGGTTTTAGAATGATTTTGTTTAAAAAAGAAAATGTTTAATACCTGCCTTGTCAAGGTTTGCAGCTGAATCCACCAAACCATAACATGATAAAGACAAACAAGAAAACAGCCTTGGCTAAAGGTGGCACTACCTTCAATCCATCATCTCTAGGGAGTGATGCTGGGTACCCTTTGGAAAGGTGTCAGCTCTACAGAGTTTTCTCCGTTCATTCTGAGGAATCGAATGTGAGCCCAGTATAAAGCATCTGCAGCTGTGTTGGGAAATGAGCTAGTCACGCCTCTGCAATTTATCACCAATTTTCCATTAATAAGAGAGAATGGAGTGTGGTTTAATCACTTTACAATCCAAACACTTGTACTTAAGAATGGGGGAGAGAGAGTACAATAGTTTTGTTGTTGCTGAAAGAGCATTAATTCAATATTGTGTATCTTTGAAGAAAAACATTTAAATGGCGTTAAGTGGTAGGAAGGTAAGTTTTATAGGAAAATACTCATCAAGATGTGCATTAGAAATACTGCCTAGATTCCACAGGTGAGGGAGGGGTTCAAGTCCAGGACCACAGCAGAAGTAAGAGGAAGGGTGGGGAGGAAAAGAGAGTTGGAAGTGGGCCTCGAAGTTTCAGGGCAGAAGTCCAAGACAGGGTCTTGGCTAAGTGGTAAATTCCTATAGTTAGAAGCTCAGAACCATAGGTAAATTGAGGTCTAGGTGAAGCAGACCTAAGAATCAGGATGGAAAACAGAAACCGGGACACACATGATGCCAAAGGCCCAGGATGGCCAGTTTGTGAAGTTCAAGGCAAATGAAGAGTTAAAGAGACAGACTAGGGTTTGGAGGACTGAGATAAATTCCATCAAACTCTTGTTCCAGCCAGAAGCTTGTAACAGATTCCCTGAGACGTGTCCTCCTCGGGCTTACAACAAGGAAGGCAAAGCTGGTTGCAAGGAAGCACCATGTGTGTAGAAAACAAGGGCAGAAATTGCTTCATGGTCTGAGGAGGGAAAGACCAAATTAGATTTCCCAGAAGGATGGACATTTCTCACATGGCTTGCATTGAATACACTCACCTGATGGTGCCTCTCCATCCTCTCTACACAGCATCCTGAGCGGGACTTGTTTCAGGTTCAGTTCCCTCCAAGGATAGACCTAGAGTCAAGAATGTGGGTGCAATTTGTTGACTGGGGAGGTGACACTAGGAGGACCCATGAGGAATGGAGAAGGAAGCTGGAAGGAGAAGGACCTAATAAAGAGGCTATTAGTGAGCCAGTGATCTCCATGGGCTCCTACAGACTGAGTAAAATCCCACTGAAGCACAAAAAGCTGGACTGTTTCTCCATCAACTCCCACCCTAATGAATCTCATGCATTACGAGTGGCTCCCTGGCATGTCCAGACTCTCCTTAGTTAAAGAAACATGTCACTAGAAGGAGGAAGACGCCAAAGCTGCAGGTGACATCCCAGTGAACCAAGGAGCCAAGGGCAGGGCACAGCCAGCACCTGCCACAAAGCCCCAAACATCTGCAAACCCTCATTCAAAGTCTTCTCTCGAGAGAGGGGGAAGATGGCGGAAGAGTAAGACGCGATCACCTTCCTCCCTGCAGATACATCAGAAATACATCTACACGTGGAACAACTCCTACAGAACACCTACTGAACACTGGCAGAAGACCTGACACCTCCCAAAAGGCAAGAGACTCCCCCACGTACCTGGGTAGGGCAAAAGAAAAAAGAATAAACAGAGACAAAAGGATTGGGATGGGACCTGCACCAGTGGGAGAGAGCTGTGAAGGAGGAAAGGTTTCCACACACTAGAAGCCCCTTCGCAGACAGACTGTGGGTGGCGGAGGGGGTAAGCTTCGGAGCCGTGGAAGAGAGCACAGCAACAGGGGTGCAGAGGGCAAAGCGGAGAGATTCCCGCACAGAGGATCGGTGCAGACTGGCACTCACCAGCCCGAGAGGCTTGTCTGCTCACCCGCTGGGGCGGGCGGGGCTGGGAGCTGAGGCTCCGGCTTCGGTGGGATTGCAGGGAGAGGACTGGCGGCGTGAACAGAGCCTGAAGCGGGTTAGTGCACCACGGCTAGCCAGGAGGGAGTCTGGGAAAAAGTCTGGAGCTGCCGAAGAGGCAAGAGACATTTTCTTCCCTCTTTGTTTCCCGGTGCGTGAGGAGAGGGAATTAAGAATGCTGCTTAAAGGAGCTCCAGAGACGGGCGCGAGCCGCGGCTAAAAGCGCGGACCCCAGAGACAGGCATGAGACGCTAAGGCCACTGCTGCCACCACCAAGAAGCCTGTGTGTGAGCACAGGTCACTCTCCACACCTCCCTTCTGGGGAACCTGTGCAGCCCGCCACTGCCAGGGTCCCGGGTTCCAGGGACAACTTCCCCGGGAGAACGCACGGCATGCCTCAGGCTGGTGCAACATCACACCAGCCTCTGCCGCCGCAGGCTCGCCCCGCATCCACACCCCTCCCTCCCCACGGCCTGAGTGAGCCAGAGCCCCCGAATCAGCTGCTCCTTTAACCCCGTCCTGTCTGAGAGAAGAAAAGACACCCTCCGGCGACCTACACGCAGAAGCGGGGCCAAATCCAAAGCTAAGCCCCAGCAGCTGTGCGAGCAAAGAAGAGAAAGGGAAATCTCTCACAGCAGCCTCAGGAGCAGTGGATTAAATCTCCACAATCAACTTGATGTACCCTGCATCGGTGGAATACATGAATAGAAAACAAATCATCCCAAATTGAGGAGGTGGACTTTGAGAACAACATTTATTATTTTTTCCCCTTTTCTACTTTTTTTGAGTGTGTATGTGTATTCTTCTGTGTGAGATATTGTCTGTATAGCTTTGCTTTCACCATTTTTCCTAGGGTGCTGTCCATCCATTTTTTTTTTAATTAAAAAAAATTATTTTTTCTTAATAATTATTTTTTATTTTAATAACTTTATTTTATCTTACATTATTTTATTTTATCCTCTTTCTTTCTCCCTTTCTTTCTTCCTTTCTCTTTCTTTCTTTCTTTCTTTCGTTCTTTCTTTCGATCTTTCTTTCGTTCTTTCTTTCTTCTTTCTCTCCCTTTTATTCTGAGCCATGTGGCTGAAAGGCTCTTGGTGCTGCAGCCAGGAGTCAGTGCTGTGCCTCTGAGGTGGGAGAGCCAACTTCAGGACACTGGTCCACAAAGGACCTCCCAGCTCCACATAATATCAAACAGCGAAAATCTCCCAGAGATCTCCATCTCAACACCAACACCCAGCTTCACTCAACGACCAGCAAGCTACAGTGCTGGACACCCTATGCCAAACAAAGAGCAAGACAGGAACACAACCCCACCCATTAGCAGAGAGGCTCCCTAAAATCATAATAAGGCCACAGACACCCCAAAACACACCACCAGACATGGACCTGCCCACCAGAAAGACAAGATCCAGCCTCATCCACCAGAACACAGGCACTAGTACCCTCCACCAGGAAGCCTACACAACCCACTGAACCAACCTTAGCCACTGGGGACAGACACCAAAAACAACGGGAACAACAAACCTGCAGCCTGCGAAAAGGAGACCCCAAACGCAGTAAGATAAGCAAAATGAAAAGACAGAAAAACACACAGCAGATGAAGGAGCAAGATAAAAACCCACCAGACCAAACAAATGAAGAAGAAATAGGCAGTGTACCTGAAAAAGAATTCAGAATAATGATAGTAAAGATGATCCAAAATCTTGGAAATAGAATAGACAAAATGCAAGAAACATTTAACAAGGACCTAGAAGAATGAGAGATGAAACAAGCAATGATGAACAACACAATAAATGAAATTTAAAATACCCTAGAAGGGATCAATAGCAGAATAACTGAGGCAGAAGAACGGATAAGTGACCTGGAAGATAAAATAGTGGAAATAACTACTGCAGAGCAGAATAAAGAAAAAAGAATGAAAAGAACTGAGGACAGTCTCAGAGACCTCTGGCACAACATTAAACACACCAACATTCGAATTTTAGGTGTCCCAGAAGAAAAAGAGAAAAAGAAAGGGACTGAGAAAATATTTGAAGAGATTATTGTTGAAAACCTCCCTAATATGGGAAAGGAAATAGTTAATCAAGTCCAGGAAGCACAGAGAGTCCCATACAGGATAAATCCAAGGAGAAACACGCCAAGACACATATTCATCAAACTGTCAAAAATTAAATATAAAGAAAACATATTAAAAGCAGCAAAGGAAAAGCAACAAATAACACACAAGGGAATCCCCATAAGGTTAACAGCTGAGCTTTCAGCAGAAACTCTGCAAGCCAGAAGGGAGTGGCAGGACATATTGAAAGTGATGAAGGAGAAAAACCTGCAACCAAGATTACTCTACCCAGCAAGGATCTGATTCAGATTTGATGGAGAAATTAAAACCTTTACAGACAAACAAAAGCTGAGAGAGTTCAGCATCACCAAACCAGCTTTACAACAAATGCTAAAGGAACTTCTCTAGGCAAGAAACACAAGAGAAGGAAAAGACCTACAATAACAAACCCAAACCAATTAAGAAAATGGTAATAGGAACATACATATCAATAATTACCTTAAATGTAAATGGATTAAATGCTCCCACCAAAAGACACAGACTGGCTGAATGGATACAAAAACAAGACCCATATATATGCTGTCTACAAGAGACCCACTTCAGACCTAGGGACACATACAGACTGAAAGTGAGGGGATGGAAAAAGATATTCCATGCAAATGGAAACCAAAAGAGATGGAGTAGCAATTCTCATATCAGACAAAATAGACTTTAAAATAAAGACTGTTACAAGAGACAAAGAAGGACACTACATAATGATCAAGGGATCGATCCAAGAAGAAGATATAACAATTGTAAATATTTATGCACCCAACATAGGAGCACTTCAATACATAAGGCAAATACTAACGTCATAAAAGAGGAAATCAACAGTAACACATTCATAGTAGGGAACTTTAACACCCCACTTTCATAAATGGACAGATCACCCAAAATGAAAATAAATAAGGAAACACAAGTTTTAAATGATACATTAAACAAGGTGGACTTAATTGATATTTATAGGACACTCCATCCAAAAACAACAGAATACACTTTCTTCTCAAGTGCTCATGGAACATTCTCCAGCTTAAATCATATCTTGGGTCACAAATCAAGCCTTGGTAAATTTAAGAAAATTGAAATTGTATCAAGTATCTTTTCTGACCACAATGCTATTAGACTAGATATCAATCGCAGGAAAAGATCTATAAAAAATACAAACACATGGAGGCTAAACAATACTCTACTTAATATCCAAGAGATCACCGAAGAAATCAAAGAGGAAATCAAAAAATACCTAGAAACAAATGACATGGAGACACGATGACCCAAAACCTATGGGATGCAGCAAAAGCAGTTTTAAGACGGAAGGTTATAGCAATGAAATCCTACCTTAAGAAACAAGAAACATCTCAAATAAACAACCTAACCTTGAACCTAAAGCAATTAGAGAAAGAAGAACCAAAAAAAACCCAAAGTTAGCAGAAGAAAAGAAATCATAAAGATCAGATCAGAAATAAATGAAAAAGAAATGAAGGAAATGATAACAAAGATAAATAAAACTAAAAGGTGGTTTTTGAGAAGATAAATAAAATAGATAAACCATTAGCCAGACTCATCAAGAAAAAAAGGGAGAAGACTCCAATCAATAGAATTAGAAATGAAAAAGGAGAAGTAACAATTCACACTGCAGAAATACAAAGGAGCATGAGGGATTACTACAAGCAACTCTATGCCAATAAAGTGGACAACCTGGAAGAAAAGGACAAATTCTTAGAAATGCACAACCGGCCAAGACTGAATCAGGAAGAAATAGAAAATATGAACAGACCAATCACAAACACTGAGATTGAAACTGTGCTTAAAAATCTTCCAACAAACAAAAGCCCAGGACCAGATGGCTTCAAAGGTGAATTCTATCAAACATTTAGAGAAGAGCTAACACCTATCCTTCTCAAACTCTTCCAAAATATAGCAGAGGGAGGAACACTCCCAAACTCATTCTATGGGGCCACCATCACCCTGATACCAAAACCAGATAAGGATGTCACAAAGAAAGAATACTACAGGCCAATATCACTGATGAACATAGATGCAAAAATCCTCATCAAAATACTAGAAAACAGAATCCAAAAGCACATTAAAAGGATCATACACCATGATCAAGTGGGGTTTATTCCAGGAATGCAAGGATTCTTCAATATATGCAAATCAATCAATGTGATACACAATATTAACAAATTGAAGGAGAAAAACCGTATGGGCATCTCAATAGATGCAGAGAAAGCTTTTGACAAAATTCAACACCCATTTATGATAAAAACCCTGCAGAAAGTAGGCATAGAGCATAGAGGGAACTTTCCTCAACATAATAAAGCCCATATATGACAAACCCACAGCCAACATCATCCTCAATGGTGAAAAACTGAAACCATTTCCACTAATATCAGGAACAAGACAAGCTTGCCCACTCTCACCACTATTATTCAACATAGTTTTGGAAGTTTTAGCCACAGCAATCAGAGAAGAAAAGGAATCCAAATCAGAAAAGAAGAAGTAAAGCTCTCACTGTTTGCAGATGACATGATACTATACATAGAGAATCCTAAAGATGCCACCAGAAAACTACTAGAGCTAATCAATGAATTTGGTAAAGTAGCAGGATACAAAATTAATGCACAGAAATCTCTGGCATTCCTATACACTAAGGATGAAAAATATGAAAGTGAAATCAAGAAAACACTCCCATTTACCATTGCAGCAAAAAGACTAAAATATCTAGGAATAAACCTACCTAAGGAGAAAAAAGACCTGTATGCAGAAAATTATAAGACACCGATGAAAGAAATTAAAGATGATACAAATAGATGGAGAGATATACCATGTTCTTGGATTGGAAGAATCAACATTGTGAAAATGACTCTACTACCCAAAGCAATCTACAGATTCAATGCAATCCCTATCAAACTACCACTGGCATTTTTCACAGAAATGGAACAAAAAAATTCACAATTTGCATGGAAACACAAAAGACCCCGAATAGCCAAAGCAATCTCGAGAACGAAAAACGGAGCTGGAGGAATCAGGCTCCCTGACTTCAGACTATACTACAAAGCTACAGTAATCAAGACAGTATGGTACTGGCACAAAAACAGAAATATAGATCAATGGAAAAGGATAGAAAGCCCAGAGATAAACCCACATACATATGGTCACCTTATCTTTGATAAAGGAGGCAGGAATGTACAGTGGAGAAAGGACAGCCTCTTCAGTAAGTGGTGCTGGGAAAACTGGACAGGTACATGTAAAAGTATGAGATTAGAACAATCCCTAACACCATACACAAAAATAAGCTCAGAATGGATTAAAGACCTAAATGTAAGTCCAGACACTATCAAACTCTTAGAGGAAAACATAGGCAGAACACTCTATGACATAAATCACAGCAAGGTCCTTTTTGACCCACCTCCTAGAGAAATGGAAATAAAAACAAAAATAAACAAATGGGACCTAATGAAACTTAAAAGCTTTTGTGCAGCAAAGGAAACCATAAATAAGACCAAAAGACAACCCTCAGAATGGGAGAAAATATTTGCAAATGAAGCAACTGACAAAGGATTAATCTCCAAAATTTACAAGCAGCTCATGCAGCTCAATAACAAAAAAAACAAACAACCCAATCCAAAAATGGGCAGAAGACCTAAATAGACATTTCTCCAAAGAAGATATACAGACTGCCAACAAACACATGAAAGAATGTTCAACATCATTAATCATTAGAGAAATGCAAATCAAAACTACAATGAGATCATCTCACACCAGTCAGAATGGCCATCATCAAAAAATCTAGAAACAATAAACGCTGGATAGGGTGTGGAGAAAAGGGAACTCTCTTGCACTGCTGGTGGGAACGTGAATTGGTACAGCCACTATGGAGAACAGTATGGAGGTTCCTTAAAAAACTACAAATAGAACTACCATATGACCCAGCAATCCCACTACTGGGCATATAACCTGAGAAAACCATAATTCAAAAAGAATCATGGACCAAAATGTTCATTGCAGCTCTATTTACAATAGCCAGGAGATGGAAACAACCTAAGTGTCCATCATCAGATGAATGGATAAAGAAGATGTGGCACATATATACAATGGAATATTACTCAGCCATAAAAAGAAACGAAATTGAGTTATTTGTAGTGAGGTGGATGGACCTAGAGTCTGTCATACAGAGTGAAGTAAGTCAGAAAGAGAAAGACAAATACCGTGTGCTAACACATATATATGGAATCTAAGAATTAAAAAAAAAAAGTCATGAAGAACCTAGGGGCAAGTCAGGAATAAAGACACAGCTACTCGAGAAGGACTTGAGGATATTGGGAGGCGGAAGGGTAAGCTGTGACAAACTGAGAGAGTCGCATGGACATATATACACTACCAAACGTAAGGTAGATAGCTAGTGGGAAGCAGCCGCATAGCACAGGGAGATCAGCTCAGTGCTTTGTGACCACCTAGAGGGGTGGATAGGGAGGGTGGGAGGGAGGGAGACGCAAGAGGGAAGAGATATGGGAACATATGTATATGTATAACTGATTCACTTTGTTATTCAGCAGAAACTAACACACCATTGTAAAGCAATTATACTCCAATAAAGATGTAAAAAAAAAAAAAAGGCTTCTCTCTAGTAAACAAGGGCACTTCAACTCTGACTTGATAACTTAGTACTGTTCACCAAGAATCAGCTGTGTTTATTCCCAAATGTGTTAAAGTTATAATTGTTATTGTTATTATGTAAGCAAATGCATCTTATGTAAATTAAATGTGTGAAATCGATGAAATATGAGTGCACAAAGAGAGATATGTCAGTGAAAAATAAGTCAAATTCTTCAGAATGGCTTCATCAAAGCGAGCCAGTAAGAGTTCATACAAACCGTTGAATTCGTGTGGCTTAGAAAACTGTGAGGGGCTTGGGGAAAAATTGTAACAATCGAGGGATATTACTCAATCTGATTGCTTTGCAAGTCACTTTAGTTCTTGCTCCAATGTAAAGAACTGAAGTTGAAAATCTTAGGGGATGCATTAAGGATGTGATTTATTAAGAGAGACCACATATAGCGCCAATTAAGAGAAAAGACTTCAGCTTTACATCAAAGATTGGCAAATGAATGTCAATTTATATGTTTTATGTTAGAATAAAAATGTTTAAGGTGTGTGTGAATCATTTTTTATGACCTCCTGCTTTCAATGATTTTTTTTTTTCAATGAATCAAGCAACTGCTAGCCTAGCGTGTGTTGCAGGAGATGTGCCTCAACTCCAATCCCAGGAAAATGCTCTGAGACTAAGGCTCCGTTTCTCACACAAAGGCAGCTCCTGGGTGTGTTTAAAGTGTCGCCACAAAATTGCAATGTACTAGGAACAAGCACTTCCTCGGTAGCTCAGAAATTGGAATTAAGGGTCAAAAAGGCTGAGATTTCACTCTGGGACCTGTTTAGTCCAATCACAGAGAGTAACAGGAGAGAAAAACTAATGAAGTGAAGTGAAGGCTGAGGAAGACGAATCTTTGAGCTTAGCTGCTGCACCTCAGTCAACCTTGCAGTTACCAGGGGCACAGCCTTCATTACTTCAAGGATAAAAAAGGGAAGGCCAGACAAACAAACTTTTAGCTAATTTTCAGAATAAGAAAGGCATCACATTTTTAAAAACATAAGATGCAGATGTGGAAACTCCAAACACTGCCTGGAATTCTATCTTCTTGTGATTATTTAACACTAAAATCAGTTCAGTTTCTATCACTTACAGCCGAGAAAGTCTTGACTAATGTTGACCTGAAACAAACAGACTGCCAGATATTTCTCTGGCAAAGATGGGTCTATTTGGATTCAACAGAGAATTGCAATTTGGGATCTGCAACCATGGCCAGCCATGTACAAGTCCCCCACGGGAAGGGAAGGGGCACTCTTTTGTAGTGGGGAAAAGGAAGTTACAAAGACATAGGACACAAAGGGTCCATGCTTTTTCACTGGCTGAGTCCTTGCCAGCAAAGAAGCAGACTCTTCTTTCTGTTGGGCTCTGCTATTGTCACAGGGTGCAAGAGCTCCCCCCTCTGGTCTCCTGACTCCATTTAGTTGAGGTTTCTGTTTATTAACTTTTTACATTAAGAAGTTTCTAATTAGAGTGTCCCCTGTGTACTTTATTCTTTCTCTGCATTCACTCTGTCTTTCCCAGGGATAATGTTGGGTATCTCCGCGGAAAATACCATTCCAGGAACTATTAAGGAACACACTTTTCTAAAGGTCTTATTTTCCTCCAATTCTAGAATCTGTTGATAATATTATCCAGGAGAAAGTCTCTCTCAGTGGCCACACTGGAGAATCCCAGCACCTGCTTGTCCTTCCCTTCACCTAACTTTCACAGCATGATCTAGCCTACTCTTGGAAGTCTGAGAAGGAAATACATAACCATCTCCCAAAGATGTATTTTTAATGTTTGCTTATGAAGATGGGGAGACCACTGCCAAGGTTATATCAGAAGATGTTATTTCTTATATGTATTATGTGAGAATACTCTTTGGGAACATTAGAGATTTTCAGGAGAAAGGTATTTTTGCCAAAACCATTCCTATCACCTTAACAAGGATGAGTATCATCTTACTAGAAACTGGTTCCCAGTAAGATACCCAGGAGTCTGGCTGGAAAGAAGATCCCCTTGCCCTTGGGGAAAACTGGGCAAAAGGTAGACAAAAGGTCTAATACCTTGAGCCTGGGAATTTGTTAGCAACAGAACCAAGAGAACAGGAGTTTAACAACTTTTCATTAATATCACACCTTGATATAAGCTCCTACATAATGCATCGGGAAGTGCCAGTGACCTTTCTTAGGAATAAAAATGTCCAGTTGGTCCTAATTCTCTCCTTCATCTTCGGCAGACACAGAAGAAAATAGGCTCCCTTCTGTTCCTCCCCTTCCTGGTCCCAAGAACAGCCCGTAGAATCTTTATCCGGGGCTATTCGTTCGGTTCTGTCAAAAAATATGATACGAAAGATCTCCTTCATATAGAACCTTCTTTCAAGGTCTATGCAGAGTTTAGGTTAGTTGGGAACATCTTTTTAAAATGTGCTACATACTAACAAAATCACTAAACTACTTCCTTGCTATTAGAAACGGATTCTGCGTAAGTAAGTGTGGGTACTTTACTTGCTGTCCGAATGGAAACAGTGTTGGAATAAATCATCCCTCAATGTCCACCCCATTGATATTAGTCTCTGGAAATAAAGACAAAGTGGAAACAACCGAGGGTGCTCAGTCTGGCCCAGTTATAATGTAGCAGAGAATTGTTCACTTCACACAATCTATGCAATGGTGAACAATGACGCAGTTTAAAATAGATAGGTAAAATCCAGGGTTGCCATTAGTTAGATCCATTCAACTATAACCTGCTTGCCTAGTAAGTAGTAAATTGTAATCTGCCTTTGTTCTTGCAAAACTGCCTTCCCAGAATCATGTAGCCTAGACAGTAAGTCACAAGACGCCCTGCACTGCCCCTATAGATAGCTTCTCTGACATATTAACCTTAAAACATTTGCCCAAGTTGTTTTTAAGGAACTTGGAATCAGCTCTCCATCTACTTCGAAACAGTCAGGATCACCAACCCTTCAGCTGAGTGTGAGTGAGTGTCTCATGGGCGAACTTTTGACATCAACGGGCTGAAAACTCCACCCTTGGATCATTCCAATACCACCGGGTTTTTGACAGACATCCTAGGGAGGAGCATGAAGCTCAGTAGTTCCCGTGCAGAGCAGCCATCACCTTGCCTTTCCCTGCCTCCAAACACCTTACCTGCATCTCTGACCTTCCTGTACTCTTTACCCATAAATACCCCAAGCCCCTCGCCTTTGGGGAGGGGGATTTGAGACCTGTTCTCCCATCTCCTCGCTTGGCTGCCTCGAATAAACCTTTTCTCTGTTGCCAACCTCAGCATCTCAGCATTCGAATTGCTGCATGTCGGGCAAAACAAGCCTGGTTGGGTAAAGTAGTCTCTCTGAGAATATCAACAAGTGATCTTAATTGGGGGAGAAGAAAAAGAAGGCATTGAGAATCGAGTGTGTGTGTGTGTGTGTTTGTGTGTGTGTGTGTGTCCTGGCATTTCTTACACACTAAATGAACCAGGAGCTTTCTGAAGAAGACAAGAGGAAAGAATTGATTTACAGCATAAACAGCTAGAACTGATCATACTAGGAGTATTTACCAAGGTAAGGCTGTGAAGGAAGATGAGGTCAAGGGTTTTGCTCTAGTAAAGAAGCAGGGAGATTAGGCTGAGATGAGAATTCTGGGCCATTAAAGTTGGAAGACCCATTTAGGGAGCTGGAAAACAAAAAGGAACCTCCCAGCAAAAACACTGATGTGTGATGCTTACTCCTTCCCTCTCCGAGGTGCTGAAGAGAACGGTGTTTAAGCCCAGAGGGAGGGCAGGCAATTTCGCCCACACAGGCCATTAGCTGCTCCTTGTCTTTCTTGAGGCTGCTGATTACCTAATGAACCCACCCACAGGCAGCATTGCTCTCCAACTAGAATAGAGGTACTCACCTGTTTTAGTAGCTATTTGAAAAAAAGAAGTCCTCTATAGCCCTCATATTTAAAAACCTTTCAGAGTCAAGGATATAACCAAGGTACAAGTACTGCAGTGGTGACCATATGTGCAGCACCATATTAGGTAATAGAAGAGGATAAAATATAGTAGTGTATGCCTAATCTCAATGAATTTATAGCCTATTACAGTCAAGCTAAGGAGAAAAACAATAAAACTTCTGTGACTGGGTGATATTTGAAACTATTAACTTATGGCTTTCTCTCACTTTATTGCCCTTACTTTCTCCCATTCAAGTATTCATTTGAAGATATTAATAGTTGAATATAATACTTGTGTTACCACCTTTTTGCCCATTTTCATTTCCCCATGACAATCCCGGCTTGACCACGCAGGGACAAAAAAACTCCCCCACCGGACATGGAGGAGGTGCTGATAATGGAAGCATGACGTCTACTCAAGAATGAGAAAGAAGGTGGTCTTTTCCACCTCCCCTCTTTTCCTTTGATTATAAAAATGTAGCCCACTAAGTTCTCGGGGTGTGGCACCCTTTTGCCTGCCTGCTAGTAAGCCTCACAAGCATCCTATTCTAATAAATCACTCCTTACCTATCACTTTGACTCTTACTGAATTCTTTCTGCATTGAGACAGAAAGGACCAGAGCTCCTTGGAGGCCCCCAGCACACGACCTAGCAGTTTCACTTGGAGATACTCATTTATGGTTTTCTCCACTTTAGTTTCTCTCATTCAGGTTCAGAAGAAGGAGGGAAGACCAGTTCCAAGGGCATGTTATCAAGTGGACAGGTTCCATCCTGTCAGGGACCTGTTCCTGGTAGGGAGGAGAGAGGGAAGCTTTTACCCATCAGCTTCATTGGCTGTGTGTGTGTGTGTGTGTGTGTGTGTGTGTGTGTGTGTGTGTGTGTGTGTGTGTGTGTGTGTGTGTGTGTTGGGAGGGGCTGGCTATCTTAGATGACAAATCCACATATGTTGTCTGAACAACATCCTGGCTTTTGTCTCCAAAGACTTAGATCCAATGACAGGGATGGGAATAAAAGAAATACCTGGAGTGATCTGAAGAAGCAGAGAAGGTTCCTTTCCAGGTGAGGCAATAGAAGATAGTCCCTGTGCTCTGGAGGGGGGCAGAGAGAGGTGAGTGGCTACAGGAGGCTTGGGGGGCTGAAACCTTCATTAGATTTGGGGAGGGGCCTAGGAGGTTATCAAGGTGAGTAAAGGGTATTCTAGCCAGATGTTTCTTCAAAAGCATCAAAGCAAGAGCTTCAAAAAAGTTGCATTTTGGAAGAAATTGGGAGAAGAAATGGGGGACTAGCCTAAAATTTACACCATCTTTTGGCCTTGAGGTGCCAACAGCTTCAGCTGATGGGCACACATCCTCGTGTGCCTTTTCATCTTCCCCGTTTCACTGCACCCCAGACCCCACTTCTGTTTGGGAATCACTTTCCACAGTGATCCACCTGCACTCACACCCTTTCCTTGAGCTCTGTTTAGGGAGGGGAGTGGGGAAACCCCGACCAAGACAACAGCAGAGGTGAGTAGGACTTGAGAAGCTTTCAGATCCATTTTGAAGACTTTTATTCCCATTTAGACTCCTTCACCACAAGTCATTTTCTGTTTCTATTCCAGTTAATGTCCTAAGACTCTGCTAAATCTGGAATGTCCTCTCCTGGACATTGAACTCAACCAGCTATTCTCATTTTCCATCCTTCCTGAATATTGGACAGTGATGACTTATTAACTCCTTGAAGCTCAGGTCTCCTTTGCTTTCCAGGGGCTGCATATACTGTGTTCTTTCCTCCCTTTCTGAACCTGCCTCCTCTGACTCATTTCCTGCTCCCATTAACCTGAAGAATAGTCTTGAACCTAATCTCCCTCTGACCATCTCCAACGAGTTCAATGTCAAAACCAGCACTGTGACTTTTTCTGAATGGGTTTCAAATTTAGATTTCCCTGGAAACCCTGAGACTTCCTCTGAATTCCAACCCTGTATTCATACCAGTCTGGTGAAAATTCCACCCTGAATGTTATGTACAAGCTCAGTATATCCATAACTAAACCAAAAATTCATTCCAAACTGGAAATGCAACAATTAAAAACAACCAAAAAGGATAGATATAAGAAAAAAGAAAGAAATGGCACATCTAAAGGTCAAATCTTAGATGAAGACAAGAAGATAAAAGACAAGGAGATAGAAAGAATCATAAGTAGAATATTCCAGCCTGGTAAATTGGAAGAATGGTGACATTTTTGGAGAGGGTTAGAGAAATTGAGGAAAAAGCAATTTTAGGATGAAAGGAAAGATGAAGAGTTCTGTTTTGATCGTATTAGGTTTCTGTACTGAGTATTTTCCCTGTTCAGTTTTAAATATATCCATAGACCTGGGGTCCTTTCCTATTTTTCTCACTGATCTTGGTCACACGTTATCTCCTTGATTTCGACTTTCTTCAGCCTCACAGGGACTTCTTGAGGAAAATGTCAACAACTTCCAACAAAGTCTTTCTTTTAACTCTCTCTTGAAGCCAAACTTGTGAACAAAATAGAAAAAAATAAACATAATACATAAATAAAATCAAAAATAAAAATAATAAATATTAAAATATACAACATGTAAAAATAACCACCAAAACTCCCATCTGGAACCTTACAGCAATCAAATCTGATACAATCACTCTTTACTTTTCAAAAATGACTTAAAAGTTTGCTTTATATTCTTTTACTACTTGAGATGCACCAGGAAAATACCATTCTTTGTAGGTTTCAACCAGACAGTGTAAGGCCTGTGACTGGAAGCAGGTGTAAAGATTCATCTGAAAATACCAACGGCACAGAGTATGGATTTTATTTCATTTTAATATCCTTCAAACCTCCTACTCTGTTTACAGGCCTGACAGCAGCCACCTTCCTAATAGCCTGTTTTACTTGTCACCCACCTTTGAGCCATTACAAACCTGTTAATTGCTGTCTGGGTAACAAAGGGAAACAACACCATTGTGCTACTAATAAAAAACTGTATGAATTGCTTCTCCTCCAAAATGCAATGATTTTAATTGACTTTATTTTCTTCTAAGAGATGCACCATCATGGTGAGATCTGCCCTCATTAATGGAGATGCATCACTAATTTAAGATGCAAGTTGAAGGCTGGTAAATATCCATCTAGCAGCTCGCCAGCCTGCAGCATACACAGAATCTGGTACACAAGCTTCTCTATTCCTCTTCCCTCTCAACTTCCCCTTCCTGGGACCCAATAAAGGACTTGGGAGCAGGTAAAAAGCCATACATTATTCTGCAGCTTTATTCCAGCTGCACTTTGGAAGACAGATTTGCAGGCTCTGAACCAACAGGGAATGAGTCACTCAGCGCATTTTCTTAGGGTACCGCTGCAATGTTACTGTTCGCTTTCCCAATAACTGCATAACCACGGACAGTAACAAATACACAGAGACATTTTCTTCTCTGCACCTCAGAAAGCTGTCTCTTCATGAATATCTCTTCCTTAGCTATTTCCTAATCCAATTTTTTCATGTCAGAGCTAGGAATTTGTGTGACAGGGTATTTGGTACATTTCCATAAGGCAAGGATCAGCCACATCCACAATGATTCTAGGCAGCTTCGACTAAGAGCTCCACAGGGTAAGTCTGTGATAATTAGCTGGATTTCTCAGGTCCAAAAGTAGTCATATTAATGAGAACCCCAGATTATAGAAGAAAGCTGAGGGACCAAGACGGTGAGTATTAGGCATCTCTGTGTTTTGAGTTATTGAACGAGTTAGGTGATAAAAATGTCATTCACTCAACCATTGTTTATGGTGCACCAGCTCTGTACGGAACTCCTGCTAAGCTACATGGGTGGGGGTGTGTAGAGCTGTTAATGTGATCCCTAAAGTTCCTGCTCTCCTGGAAATCACATACTGGGCAGGGAGTGAGATTAAAATTATGCAATTAAATAAATGCATTCACAGAAAAAAAAAAAAGTCCATTCATTACCTGTGAATGCATTACCTGCATTCACAGGTAATGGTGATATGAAGAAAATCAAAGAAGTATCGTGATAGTGATTTGGGCAGTGGCCAGGGCTGCTTAAGAGGAGATGACCAGGCAAGACCTCTCTGAAGAGATGACATTCAAGATGATGTGGCAGTCTTGTAATGGGGCACCCAAATTCTTGGATATTCCTCCCACCAAGAGGTGGATTCTATGTCCCTGCCCCTTGTCCCTTGAATCAGGCTCTCTGACTACTGACAAAGAGAGAAAAGCAGAAGTGACGCCATGCCAATGCCAGGGCCGAGGGCTTAAGAAACTGACAGCTTCCACTTCCTGTCTCTGGAGGGAATGCTTGCTCTTGGAAGAAGTGAATGTTTTACCTTGGAGATGTAGATCTACATTGTGACCTCCTACCACTTCACTTCCAAAAGTGGAGATCACCTCTATTGATCTATATAGCCCCTTCCTAACCCAAAGTGCCACTTAGCAGGACAATGTAGAAATGTAGCTACTGAGATGTCATTCTGACCTCCAGGCCACTTGTTATATATGTGGTACCTATAGGTCCAAATATTTATGGTCCATATAAATGCATTATTCTTTGCATAGAAAAGGATGCCATAAAGCTGCCACCACTGGGATGTAAATGCTGAGTGGCAGGCAGGTGACAGATCAGTGTAGGAAATACCTTGGGGTCAGACAAGCATCTGAGCAGCCTTCAGATGTATGGTACCTTGTTGGCATCTGTGCCTTTTCCTACAATACATCTATGCTCGTCCCCCGGATAAGACAACAAGAAGTCAAGCCCACTTGCCTCTCCTTCTTGGAATGTCAGAAGTTGAATGCTTCATCAGGATTTTAAATGGTGACTCCAGATTCCTTTTCAGCTATTCTAGGATGAGCTGATTAAGTCGTTTTACTTCATGAGCAATGAAGGATTTAGGGTTGATTTCTGGCCACAGTTAATTCTGGTGAAATGACATCATGAAAATATTGAGGGAGAACAGCAATATTAATTCATCAGATGTTATTTATTAGTGATATGTTATGTAACAAATAGGACTCGTAAATTTAAGGAAATGCACTGTCATTAATCATTCACTATTTATAATGAAGGCCCATAGAACTTCATTTGAACAATCTCCTCTCACAATCTGCTTGTTACAAGCTCAGCTGTGGCTGCCTTTTCTACCCTGTGACAAATCCTCTTTCCTTCTTTCCTTCCTAATTACTAATCGTCCTTTACAATTCTAAGGAAAGTAACTGTTCTATCTGTTGCTATGGCTTCCCAGCCTAAACCAAGTTCTCTCTTCCTTTTTGCTGAGAGTAACCTGATTTATTTTTTCAGGCAGCTGTGCCCAGCCCCCAGAGGACAAATCCTAATTGGTCTAAGCCAATCAAAGAAACCATTCTGTTTTGCTGTCATTTGTCTAGAAATAGATATAGTCAGCCCTACATATCCATGGGTTCCGCATCCATGGATTCAACCAACCTCGAATGAAAATTATTAGAAAAAAAAAATTCCAGAATATTCCAAAAAGCAAACCTTGAATTTTCCACCTGCCAGCAAATATTTACACAGCATTTATATTGTACTAGGTACTAGAAGTAATCTAGAGATGA